>NC_140571.1:17647785-18340285 GCF_057381845.1 Rhamphochromis longiceps | reverse complement strand
AACTTAATCATCCCCACCTGGGACAGGCAACTCCATAACAATGACTGCTCGTGTGTGTGTATGTGTGTGAAATGTGCATGCATGGAGAGGCTATGAACTGTGGTCAGTGAGGTATGCAGGTCTATGTCTTATTGATGAGCGGCTGGCAGCGGATGGGCGGAGTCTGTGGTTTGGTGGCAGCACCACAGACGGAGAAGAAGAAGAACAGAGCGGTATAGGAGATGAAGGCATCCTGAGGACCATATGCACTTGTTCAGATCGGTTAGCATGCCCAAAGGCATGAGAGCTTTCATCTGAATATGCCAACTTTGTACTTCATGCAAACCCCCACAGTAGCTGCAGGTCAGTGCGGTCTGTTCTGTCTGTGTGTGTGTGTATGTTTGTGTGTGTGAGTCCTTAGACAATAATAATCTGAGTACCTGCAGAAATCGATAAATTCTGTGTCCGATGGTCTGCTGCTCATCAATAGCATTGATCACATGGTACCGTATCGATTCTGTATGGTAATGTATTGAAGCTAATTAGATTTCACACACACACCACACAACCCAGCTCATCCCACCTGAGAGGTAATTTCTTTCTCTTGCTGAGAGGCACCAGAACAAAACATTCATTTATTATTCAGAAATATATTATTCATCTATTCAATTAGCTACTATTCTCCTCATCGAACCTAAAGAATCAATGTGGGCAATGGATATGATATGCACAGTCCGTCGTCTGACATACACACGGGGAGAGGTCAGTTAGACTGTGATCAGAATTCATAATGGAAACTCCAGCCTGGAGAAAAGTAACAGGCAAGCAGCAACAACACAGATGTTTAGGCACATACACTCCAGACAAAATGCATACAAGACACATGGGGGGTGGGGGTGGGGGTGGGGGGGGAGGTCTGGCCAAAAACAGATAATACAATATAACAATAATGATAATAATGATATTTCAGGGACTTATAGAAGGTGCAATGGTACCTTATGTAGCCCTGCAATTCCAGCAGATTTACACATTGCTAATATTTAACAAATACTTGTAATTTATTTCCCTTTGGGCCTCCAACATGCATGTACACCCCTGAGTGCATCACCTGTTTTCCGATAGAATACATATAGATATAGATATAGACATGTGTTATTATAAAAAAAAAAAAACATGGCAAATTCCTTGATGTGTCTACTCCTAATCTCAGCCAGTTTGTGTGGTTTGAAATGACTTAAAAATAGAAGAAAAGTAGGAAATGTTTAGACATACAAAATGTGACTGATGCGGTCTCTAATTTTGAACTATGTTATTACACATAAATAAGTGCATGGCCATAATGTCGGAATGATGATGAGTTAGATTAGGTTTAGCAAACATATACATTTGTGTACATTTTTCTTAACTTTTTCTTAACATGTTCTGGATTTGTGACATTGCTGAAATTTCTCTGTTTCAACCCATAATATTTCCTTCTTGTTTTACTTCATGGTCAGAAAATTCTTAAAGCCACCCTTTCAGTAAAGTTATTTGTCAAATTGCAGAGCAATGCTTGGGTCCACTTGTCCACTTAGAATGGGGCTGGTCAATTAATTTTTACATGTGAGAAATTAGGACTTTTGTGGAGGGCTTCACAACAATTCCGGTTCTTCATATGACCCCTTTGGAAAATTAATTGCCCACCCCTGACTTAGAGGAATGGATCAGTGCAAACGAATTGATGCGAGAGGTCCCTTACAAGACAACGATGACCCTGTCCATGGGCCAGGAGGTCATGGAATCTTTTGATGAAGATAAACAGGATTGAAATCACTTGCTATGATTTTTATAATCACCAGATTTCAACCCAACTAAACACCTGTGGGAATAAATTTCAAAAGATTGGAATTAAACCCTCATTGTGACGTTTCACTGACTTGACATTGTTCTGGCACAATGTGTTGAACCAGCACCTAAGTAAGATATGATTTGGCCTTTACTTGTTCAGCTGTCTGTATGGCTGATCAATAAATTGCTCCAAAGAAAATGATCAAATATTAACTTATAACATTTTTGTATGTCAGAGAACAAACCTAACAACAGAGCAACTGTTTTAAAACTTGCTGCTTTCAATAAAATTCCAAAGTTTATTTTTTAAAATCTCACGTGGCTTTTTAACCAACAACTTTAGAGCAAAAACTGTTTATCAAAGACACACTAAACACTGTGACACTGACCTGTGTGTCAGTGTGTAACAGATGTCAGCCTCCGCATCACTTTCGGGATGAAGTCTTGACAAAACAGAGCCGTTTCCAATAGGAATTAGCCAGAGGTTATATCCTCATTCGTCACATTCACAAAAAGTAAAAGACTCATCTATTTAATATTGTGCATTGCTTAGAGCCACCCACCATCAGACTCCATCATGTAGAGAAGATAAAGAAAAAGAGATAGAGAGTGACAGACAGAAAGAAAGCAAATAGAGCTGGTAAGGGGGTAAAGAGACAAAGTAGTGTGTGTGTGAATGCATGTTGGTAAGAGAGCTTCAGATAGAGACATTGGGCCATTTTTTTGTCCCTCCTCGGAGGGGATAATTATCTTTTGCATATTCATATATGCAAACGCGACATGAATAATTTCCCTCTCCACCTTCCTCTCCCACTCTCCAAAGGTTAGCTCATTAATTACAGCCCAACAATTAGCAGGAAGTATTTTTATAATTAATTATTTGCTGTTTCTTTGGTGCCAGTGTTCGTGCATAACTTACAGCAGGGTCAGAGCCCAGTACAGCTGTTAGGAGTGTTTTCAGCAAACGCCGTGCCGATGCTAATGCAACGCTATACGTTTGTGCCGTGCATGTCCGTGTGAGGATATGGAGTGAAAAGATTTCAAAATAAAAGGGCATCAGGATATGCACCTTCTAGGCAAAACCACACACGCTCACAGAAATACAAGAAAATCAAACACACATGTCAGGACAAAAACATGCACACAGACTAAACACACTCTATCCATTACACACACGCGTGCGCACACACAGACATGCACGCAGTGGTCTCAGTGTTGGTTGTTGCCTGTGGGCCTGTGGTCTTTGAACTGCCTCTCAGACTCCAGTCTGTCCAAATTCACTATGAGAGATCCAGCTCTCTGCCTGCCTAAACTACTGCAACTCAAACACACATACATGCGCGCCCCAAAAAAGAAACACATGCACACACATAGACGGACAGAAAACCACGTGGACGTGTAACACGCACACACAGACACTCAGATGGAAACACTTCAAATCACTGCATCTTAGCTTCTTAGTAGAAGTTCTTTGAAAGTAAGTCTCGGTTTCTACCCGGAGTCAAACTAAAACTTTGGACAGGAAATGATTATGTTGATCATTAATGAGGCAAAAATGTATTCAGGTTAAAAACAGATTCCACTGTACATCTTGAGAAAGATTTATCTGCAGAATACAGAAATTCTTTTCTAAAACAAAAATAACGACACCAGTACTAATCTGTTTAAAACCATGCAGCCCTAAACATACAGGCAAAGATATTAAAGCCATAATAATTCCAGCTCTGCATTGTACTCTTTGTTATTTTTGATACCAAGCGTCTATATTTACAGGATCAACCGCAGTATCATTTTTTCCTAAACAGTTTTGGACAGATGCAGGCAGCTTTTGATCTGTCAAACTGGATAGAAGCAGAACTTTCTTTTTGAAGTCTTTAAAATAAATTTAATTGGAAATTGTGTATGATCGCTTCATAACTTGCAGACCTGTGGGATACTTTGAGGTTGTGCAATGGCTGCAACTGGCAGCAGCTACTTTTCTTTGTGGTAAAATAAGATGCTGAGAAGGAGAGAGTTTGATTTTTCAGAGCAGGGTTATATAAACCAGATGGTGCAACATAGTGAATATGTTTATTGCGTCCATTTATTTTGTTTGGGGCTCTAATACTCAAGGTTAAAGCAACTTTATTAAGTGAATCTACTCCAGTTTCAATAAATTTGGATTCTTTTTTCTGAGCATTTGAACCGTTAAAATGTTTACAGAGATAAAGTCCCTTGATTTGATTTGTTCCTAACATCTGACATGAACTTGAACCTGACGTGAAACAGCACAGGGGAGCATTTAAAGGACTACAAGTCTCATGCAGGAGGCAGGCGGATGTTGTAAAGTCCATGCAAATATTTCTTGCATTAAAAATAATTTTCGGACTCACTATTTGTAATGCTGCTGTTCACCAGTCACATAATTTTGCTGGATGAATTTGTGCCATTTATTTTTGCAAACTAGGGAGGTTTAAGTGGCCGCTGCCAACCTAAGCCAGTTAGTGAGTTGTTGCTAGAGATTGTTTGCTGTTGGTGAAACTGGTTGCGACTGCTTTGGTTGCAAGCAGATTGCCACAGATGCCTGTTGTTTGTGACTGAGGCCTAAACATAAGTAGTTCCCAGTAGACAGTAAAGATTAATACAGGGAACATATTAGTCATTCAAAATTCTTTAAACCTCAATCCAACCACCTAAACTACATGCAGACATCTCACAGTTTTACTGTAGGTGAGTCAACAGGCACTTAGGATTACAAAAAAAACTGCTCTACGCATGTAATGCAAAGTGAATGATACAAGAAGATTGAAACAGATTCCTTTGGTCAATATACCAAAGGCTTTACTGTCACTGCGTTGTGCTGTAGATAATTTCCCTCCCCTTGCATGAAGGCCTGGCATCTTCTCACTTTGATCCAGACTCTTCCCTCACGCTGTGAAATGAGAGGTGATGTGACTGCATCAGCGCACAGAGCGTGTGTAGTTTGTCTCTGAGCTTTAAAGAAGTGTTGCGCATAGCAACCTGCCCCGTTCACTTTCTCCTGAAAGCTAATTTACCCATGTCAGTGCCCCTCTAACACCACAGCAAAGGAGCTGTTGACTTCGACACAGACAGAAAGGTGTGCATATGCACTCATCAGTGAGCGTGTGCATTTGTGCGTGTGTGTTTGAGAGGGAGAGAGAAATGACGCGTGGGCGTTTGAAGAGTGAAAGGAAACATTCACCCGCTCTCTCCTCCCATTAAACATATTTGTACATTTCATCGCCAATAAAAACAGCAAATCAATCTCATCCAGCACTCTTCCAAGGGCTCTTTGAAGTCTTCTTAGTAAATGACCTCCCACTTTCCCTATCAACTGCAACCCCCCACGCCCTGTGAAAAAAAACAAGAGACTAGTGCAATATTTATCTCACTTCACAAAATTTTTAAGTTTTTCCTTTTTTTCTTTTTCCTTTTTTTGGGGGGGAAAATCCTTGAAATTTTTATCAAAAGCATTCTAATCAGGCACTCCTCAGGTCAGCTAATGAGTTGGCAGGAGTGGAGCCCTCGCCGGGCGGTTCTCTTCAAAGAGCTAGCTCATTAGCGTTAGCGGTTCTGATTATGATACTTTCACATGCTCCCCTCACACACACACATCTTGCTTGCTCACTGGCGCTGTCTCTCTTTTGCTTTCACACAGACACACGCACATTGAGCTGTCATTAGCCCAGTTAGCATCATTAGTAGCCAAGGTCAGTGTTTGAAGCTAGAGAGACAGACAAGCGACCTCCATCTTCCTTCAACCAGCTTTTTAACATGTCTCTTGGCTACTTTAACAGCTCCAAAGTTACAGCACCACAATTAGACCCGAGGAAAGAGAGACAAGAGGAAAGAAGGAATGAAAACAGATATGAAGGTGAAGACAAAAAAGAAAAGGGTAAAAAAAAAAAAAAGGGGGGGGGGGGGGGGGGATAAGAAAAGTGTAAACCAAAAAAAGCTCAATGATATTACAAAAAAAGAATAGACTTTGCCCTTTTTGCCCTTTAGCTTTCCAGGTTTTAAGAAGCCAGCATTTCCCACCATCTTTTTTGGCTGATAAAGAGAGAAAAGAGTTCACATGTGATTTGCCACCACTCCGCTGAGAATTAATTTAAAAAGATGAAAGAAAAAAAAAAGATGTCACCCCTTCATGGATTATTCAGCCTCCCGTTTACCTCCTGATAACATCATGTCCTCGGTGACTCTTTGTAGGAGTTTTTCATGTTTGCTGACATTCGCTGGACCATCATAGTGAAACCAGGGTTAATTATTATTATCATACCATATTTATGAAATAACTTCTTTTTTTTAAACAATTAAACACATTCATAATATGGGGTAAATCATTAAAAGCCCCAAATTATCATGGCATTCATCATGGGCATATGTAAACTTTTGGCCACATCTGTGCTGCTGAGTTGTGAATCAATTTCCATAAAAATAGCAAAACATCTTCAGTATGTTTTCGGCTCTCTATCAACCGTCAGTCTGTCGTCTCACATTACAGAAATCTCCAATTTAGACCATTTATTGGTAGAAGTTGACACTGTTCTGTAGGTAGTAATCAGATTTGGACCAACAGAAGAGATACCTAAAATGTTTCCACAATAATAGGTGCTGCCAAAGGCTCAGTAAAGAAAAAAAACATAGTAGCAATAATGGGAAGCCTTGTTAAGTGAAAGCATCTTTGTAGCTATAATGGTTTAGTTGCAGATGTTGGAGAGTTGTCTGATGTTTTCTGTGGGTGAAAGAGAACTCCAGGTAATTCAGAGGAATGAAGAACAAATCTATGCTATGCAATAGCTTTTCAGCCTTAAGAGAAGCTATTATTTTAATCAGGGTTTCTGGTTTTTATAGTGTTACATCAGAAGGACTCTCTTTTTTTTAACAATTTTTTCTGTGTGCATCACAGACGCAAGGGCAGATTTAAATCTGAGTGATAATGCGTTGCCCTTAATTTTAATGACAGCGTTAAACAGTAACAGAAAATATCTTTACCAGATTTTGCAAATAATGTTATATTAGCAATTATGTACAAAGGAATGTTTCTATTTCTTTTTTTACACATCAGCAATTCATTTATAGAAAAGAGATAATAAAAAGGGGAGCTTTCTTATTAAACTTTGCTGGATAACAACCTGCTCTGGATAATCTATTGCTCTGAATGGTTCTGGGAGGGGAGAGGGGTTCCTCTGTGTGCTTTAACTGGGCATCTCCTTCCCTCCTTTTATCAGTTACTACTGTTTTTCCGGTCTTTGTTATTTTTTCAAAATGAGATTCAAGCATGCTATGTACTTATATAGTTTTGCAACAGAACCCATGAATATCAAATAAGGAGATTATCAGTGGTGTGTCTCGAATAATATGTTGAAGGCCTTGGTAAACTTGGTGTAACCACAGAAAGAATTAAATACTTGCGTTCATCCAACACACGTGTTTGCATTCAATTCAATTTTATTTATATAGCGCCAAATCACAATAACAGTCGCCTCAAGGCGCATCATCAGTCGTGTACTTCCAGCATCGTAACACAAACACCTTAATATGTGATGTTCTACATGAAGAACCAACATTTTCTCACTCATGATATAAACGAACCTGCTGAAGCAGGCCCGAGTGTAGCACAGCAAGACCGTAAAGCATCTAATTCCAATTTATTCCAATGTTAACAATGCCTAAAAGCACCTGACCAGTCATGTGACCTTCCATGTGTCTACATGGACACTATCCAGATAAGCTGCTTCAGCTGCTGCCTTTATGAGTTGACACAGTGTCTCATGTTCCTTCATTTCACCCAATACCTAGCGTCCTTCACTGTCACACCAACCTTCAGCATGTCCTCCTTCACTACATCCATGAGTCTTTTCTGTAATTTTCATCATTTGCCTTTGATATATTCATTTCTAATCTTGGTCATCCTGGTCGCTCCCCTACGAAAATCTTAGCATCTTCTACTCTTCTTATTAAATCATTTCTGATTCACGCACAGACTCTGCTTTGGGTGCAATTGAACAACCCATTCTTTAGCAATTTTTTGTAAAGGCAGACTGTATAACTAGGTGTTTGATTTTATACACTTGTGTCCATAAAGAACAGGGGTGGATAATTCATTTTTTGAAGAGGCCACATAAAGAAGTGGGACTGTTGTGGAGTGCCTCAACCATTAATGTCCACAATAGTCCCAGTTTCCTATGTGACATCTTGGGAAAAATTAATTGCCCAACCAGATATAGAGGAATTAATTGTAGAATGCTCCACAGACGCTTGAGAAAATTGGAGAGATTAAGGACAGAGAAAGATATAAAGATATAAAAGATATTTTTAATGAAAAAAATACAATCCACATGTTTACGCAAGGTCTAGACAAAGACTATTTTGTGCATGTTCACATGGTGATGATGAGACATGGAATGTAAACAATGTTTTAAATTGGAAATGGAGTACACTTAGATTTTCCAGGTGTTAGTCATCACTCAGAGTGCTTCATCAGCCACATCCAGCTGCACTTTTTTATTTTTCCCCACAGAACTTTCAATATCACTCAAACAAAGTACAGTTATTTGCATTTGTACTGTAAGCTATGTGTACTTTTATCCAAGCATATTTGTACTACAGGACTACATTTAGTTATGTTGTTATTTTGCTGCCAATGTGTAAAAAGCAGAATTTAACCAATCTGTTTTCACCTGAAAAAAGAAGAAAAAGAAGAACAGAAAGACAAAGTGACACCTGTCATTACTAACTTTCAAAAGCCCAAAGAGGGCGCCACATTTGCAGGTCAAAAACAGTGATGTGGGCAGTGATTTGCCCAGAGGGGGAAGGGCATCCCTCAAGGGAAACCCCTTGATTATTCTTTTCTGTTAGCCTTTTTTTTTTTTTAATTAATTGAAAAGTAGAAATGTAGATGTATTTTTCCAGTGCACATCTCAAAATGAAATGAAACAGCACTTTAGAGTACTTTCAGTCACAGCATCAGCAGTGTTAAACCCGTCTCAGCTGCACTAAAACACGGTATCCCCTGGCTTAGTAACATTAAAGATATCACAATGAGGTGATGGCTTGTGTCTAAATAACCTAAAACCAAGTCAAATTACAGTGACTTGAGGCTTTTCTTTCTCTCCAGCAGCATCCCCTCTGACTAATGGCTGTGGGTGAGATGTCTGTGAGATGGATCTGCCCCTCTAATTCACTGGCAGTGGACACACTGGATTTAACCTAGACCGACTGTGACTGTGTTTGAAACGGCTGCTTGTGTGTAAATGTGTTTGAAAGCTGAAGAGAGAGAATCTGTGTCGCTGTGTGCACGCATACGTGTGTGTGTGTTCCCAGAGAAAGCCCACTGAAAAGCCTCGCTACACTCTATCAGATTAGCTCCATTAGTGGATTAGCCGGATTAGCCGGATTAGCGGGTTAATTGCAGTCTGCTGCTGCGTTGGTGCACAGAGGCTAATGACGGCTAGCGCTGGTTAATCGCACACACAGCCGTGTTAGCCAGCTACTGCTACGTCTGGCAACATGGCACACACATCAGGGAAACCAGCGTGCACCAGCTTCCCATGAGGATTAGGGGCAAGACATGTTTGGACCACACATCTCTGCCAGCTAAGAACATATTTCTATTTGTCATGCACTCTTGTCTTTCCCTGGAATAAGAAATTATTTAAAGCATTTTGGATTAAATCCTCATAACAATGTTTCCACAAGTATGGTTATAAGGTGAGTTTAAGACATTAAATCAGTGCCAACAGGTGAGTGTTTACATATTAAAGAAACGGCAGAACAGAATCCAGGGTGAGGATAATTTACGGCACAAATACACGCAAAGAAGCTTCTTCCTCTCTCCAGCAGCTATGATATATCATTCTTTGTACCCAGAACACACACTAAGAATCAAATCTTATAATAAGTTTATGTGACTATTTCAGTTCTGTGTGTGTCAGCATAATCTAAGTCTTCATGTTCTCTTAATCCACTTTCACTGAAGCACACTCCAGTTCCATGGCCTAAACAGTAGGGACTGCATGAGTATACAGCAATATTTCAGGAGCATATGCTGAAGCATGCTATTATTATTAAAGCCACAGGCACATTTTTAAATTATTTCCTTAACAAGACAAACACAGGCCCCCATCATCCTGCTGCACACGACCACCTGCTCCTTGTTTATTTTATAATGGAAGACAAATCGAAAGCAAATATGAATGCATGAACAGTATGATTCTAAGGGAAGAGGAAAATTGTATTAAAACCTATTCTCATTCATTAGGAAATATTTTGTTACATTATTATCATTTTAATGTGCATGAAGAATGACAAAAAAATAAAGCTGGTTTCATTCACTGTTGACACGACCGACAATGTTTTCACCACAGATGGTCTTCCTCAGGTGTTCTTTAAAACATATTTCCATAAGTACTGGCTAATCCAAGACAATGAGTAACATTTTAACCGTAATTCATTGGAAAAGTTCTCCACATGTGCACTACAGTGCAGCGCTGTGCTCTCGTGAATCAAGACCTGGGGCAGACGTGTAAACAAAACCCGAATCAACCCCAATCACCTCGGCTGCAGAAATGAAAAGAAAGAGACGAGCGGTCAAATTGGTGGTACGTGATGTGATGCCAGTAAGACGTGGTGTTGGGAGCTGAGTGAGTGCAGTGTTATTGATGCGGTAGCCAATGAGGTCTGACACATGGCTTCAGGACAGGAAATGCCAGGGGTTACGGGTAAAATGGGTGTTAGCGAGAGTGTGCAGAAAACTAGAAGCGCACCCACACCTATGCACATTGCTTGCATGCAAAGAAATAAGGAGAAGCAAGGATGCGAGCGGGCATGAATACACACATACTGTACACGCACACCTTCCATATATTCTGTGGGCACCTCAGCCTCATTAAGGGGAAGTGAAGGGCTCCCTGCTCATCTTTTAAAGATAAAACAAAGTGCTGTGATGTCATACCTCATCAGCCTTCGCCAAGGAGACGAGAAGCACTTTAGCAGAAAGAGCAGAGTGTGTGATCGCCTGAACGCACAGACCTCCCTCTGACATTCTCTTTCTCTTGCTTTCTTTCTCACACACACACACACACACAAACTCTCAATTGTGGCGGCAGTAGATGGTGGATGAGGGATGCATGTTGGTTTGGGGCTAAACATGATATCTCCCTTCCCCAGGGCCAGCCAATCAGAACAGCCTGCCAGGGAAAAATAGCAAAAGCACTCAAGACCGGCCAGAGGAAAACACACACACACACACACACACACATACACATAAACATAGACAAACACTAATAGGCACGTAGAGCTACAAAACACACACTCAGTGTACTTCTGCATGCATTAAAACTCCCTCCAAGCTAGCATCCACTCAGATAAAGAATTGCTTTGGCAGGAGCACACACGAGGAGCTGGTGGAATTCTACAATATAAAGTCACCATAATTATGACATTCATCAATAGCCAAAATATTAGCACCTATTAGCTGTGCAGACACTAGACCAGCTACAAGCAGTGACTACAAAGCCAAAACTCGTCTTTGCCACTGATCTTCTTAGAATTGCACCAGTGCCTGCAGGGGGTGGGACCTTAGGGTGGGAGCTACAGGGTATAGGGCACAGGAAGTAAGCACCTTGGGGGTAGCAGTCAGGGGAAATGCCTAGAGGTCCAGCGCAAAACACATTCACTGCTATCGGCTCCGTTAAAGGGTAAGAATCGGGGCTAAGTGTTTCCAGAGGAAGTGTAAGAGCAGAAGAAATGTTGTTAGGAGGATGAAACCATGGAAATTAGACAGTGAACACAAATCAGTGTAAGAATTACACATTTTTCAAGCCTTTTCTTGTCACCTTGATTTGATGTTTAGGAGCCTTTTTGTTGCCAGGTTAACTAAAACATATCAAATGGGATGTATGTCTGTTATGGAGTTATGGAGCCTTACAAGAGACGATGGTAAAAAGAAAAAATAGGTTAGCTACATTTTTGATTATTTTATTTTTTAAATTTATTTCAAATTTTGCATTGGAAAGAACTTTAAGACAACTTTAAGACATCCACAGTCTAAAACCTAAACGTTCAATAGTTACAACAACAGAGCAGACCTCGATACTTCAGAGGTAAGGAGAACTGAACATTTTTTGTTTTTGCTTTGATAAATCACAGTAATACATAATTCATCTATAAAGTTATCACCAAACACTCACTCGTTTTTTTGCAGGTTTTTAAAGAAAAACTTAATTCTTTGTCAATAAATCTAATGATTAGTCATTTTCTGTCAGTCAGCTGAACTGATTAAAATGCTAATAATTTCCTCACTTCAGCATATTTCTGTAACCGTTCCACTCTCGTTATGCCAAAAGTACCAACTTGAGAAAAATGGTATGTCTTCCATCTTCATACTTCTTCAATTCGATGTAAACATTGTGCATGAAATGATTGTTAAGCTGCACAACATTTTTTAAAATTGATTTCTGTATGACACTTCGAGGCTTACAATGATTTTATGTCCATTAATGAAAACAATTCTGGTCGTCTGGTCAAACAGATATAAAGATACTTCAGCATCAGGTTAGTGATGTAATCAATGTATTGGTGTCGGCTCCTTGTTTGGTTACGAGAAAAAACTGCTACATATCATGTTGTAAGCTGTACTTATTTCGATCCTACATGCTGATGATGTACATCCACCCACCCGGTCAGTGTGATATGATAAATTACTGTTAATTCTTCCCCCATGAAAGCAAAGCGTAAAAGCAATAATCAGCACTAGAGCAGACTAAGCTTTGCCCTGTTTTTGTTGTGTTGTTTGTTGTCCATGCTGGAACAGCATGAGAAATGGGAATATTTCATTTGACAATATGAGTTTTGTTGTTTTACATAATAAAGACACTAGGGGAAAAAATGATGCAGTAATAAAGTACGTGATCATAAAACACTAACCAGGGGGAATTCTGCTACATTTCGACACCACATTTACCTGATGCACATGTGTACACCATCTGTTTTCATACATTGCGCAATGCTTCCACAGAAGAAGGCAAGTTATTACAATGGAAGCCCAGCATAAAAAGGTTTAAAGCATATAAAGTTTGATGGTAACAAGTCAAAGCACAAACTTCTCCTTTTTTTCGTGACTTTTATTTGAACCCTGCTGCCTACGTGTAAACTCAAAGACGCCCTCAAAACTGCCCTGTGATGAAACGCCACCTGTCACACACAGCAGCGAGGAGGCTCTTTCTTTCCTATGCAGCCTAATTATGCAATGCCGGGGCCAAAACTACAGTATGGAGCTCAAGCTGCTTGCTGGGAAAATTATCAAATTGTAACCGCATCAGTCTGGGAAACTGCAGATTTGTGAATCTATGAGTGCTATCCGAGTCAAATCATCAACCTGCCGCTCAGGTGTATCTCACTGACAGAGGATTAGAGAAAAGAGACTCCCGGGCTTGTTTGAAAAGTCGACTCCATCGCTTTTCGATTTGCCTGTGGGTCTCACTTGGTTGTTGACCCCTTGTAGATCCTGACAAGAGTTTTCTCTCACTTTCTATTACATCATGTCAGCGTATGAAGACGCCAACAAGTAAATAAATAAATTGAAGTTTCAGAGCAGCTCAGAGAAAAAATGTGGGAAGGATTTTTCTGTCTATCTATGATATATATATATATATATATAGATAGATAGATAGATAGATAGATAGATAGATAGATAGATAGATAGATAGATAGATAGATAGATAGATAGATAGATAGATAGATAGATAGATAGATAGATAGATAGATTTTTTCCTGCATAGGATATTTTCATGACGATTAATGATAATTAGCTCCCGCATCAAAAATAAAATTAATGAAATATGCAGTAACCCGGAGAACACAGGGATGGGGTGAGGAATAGGGGAGGGAGGGGAGGTGAGCCGGGGTATTTGGTGATAGCGGGGTCATTATAGGGTGTAGAATAGTGTGGAAGAGGGGGCGTCAGGCCGGTGGGAAGGGGGGACGGCGGGGGTGACGGTTGAGGGGATTTGCGTGGGGTGAAGGCTGGGTGTGATGCAAGGGGGGAGGGGGAGGGGAGTGCAGCTTGGAGGCTGGTGTGCGGTGGGGTGGGGAGGGGGGGTATCAGTGGGGAATGGTGTCAGCTGCAGAGGCAGCAGGGAAAGCCGACATCTTAATAAAACAGCCTCAGGCTAAATCCCATTAAAGGCCTCAGAGCCTGTTACCACTGCTGGCCAGGTATCGTGCACACATGTAACACACATAACACACCCCACTCACACACACACACACACACACACATCATATATTTGTGCCTGCACGCACGCACACACACACACACACACACACACGAATATATTATATATGGATCCATGTGTCCGTCTCTCTGTCTGTTCCTGTCTGTCCATGTGTGGGGGCCTTTCTTTGTGTTCGTTTTTGTGTGTGGTTTTGCCATCTGACCGTTGTGCACTCATACACTCTGAATTGCACAGAGCTCCACATACAAACCAACAAACACACCTTCTACCTCCTATTGTTGTGGAAGATGCACGGTTTGGCCCACAAAACAGCCGAATGCCATCGTCAGCTTCGATTTAACCCATCAGTCCACCTCCATTTTTGGCCTCCAAATACCTCCTTTGATTAGAAAGAGCTAGGAAGAGGTGGAACTGTCAGCCCTGAACGTTTCGAGTAATAGACATCCTTATCACGGCTGCAGTTAGCTGAGGTTTCTAGGCTGCGTTCCTGTATAGGTGAAGTTGATATACGTGTTCTGAGAGAGACTGGAAAATGAGAAATGTGGAATTTAACATGACAGGTACTGGCCTTGGATTTGAGGGACACAAGCTGATATGTTAACACTGTAACATAGTCAGATACATCTGGTCCTAAGCAGCAGTAGTAGCAGCGGGAAAAGGACCTAGCAAGTATAACACCAGAAAATCTTTTCTTTGAAACTATAGGCTGAAATATAGAATAAATAAAGGCTTTTTTATTACCCCTAATTAACATCTAAATGTACTTTTGGCTGTGGACCATCAAGGGGTCATTCTCTTTTTGTCCTATTTTCCTGTCTCAAAAAGGCTGAGGTCTGTTTACCAGAGTGCTTCCGCTAATCTGCACCCCGTTCTACAGCAGCCCCTAGTGGCTACAACCAGATCTGTCTGGATTTATGGGACACACAGGCAACTTTCTGAAAAGTTTCACAGGGG
Source organism: Rhamphochromis longiceps (assembly GCF_057381845.1). NCBI lineage: Eukaryota > Metazoa > Chordata > Actinopteri > Cichliformes > Cichlidae > Rhamphochromis > Rhamphochromis longiceps. Next base: position 18,325,286 of record NC_140571.1, on the reverse strand, counting down.
AAGGCTGCAGATGACCTATCAGTGAAAGAAATAACCTTAGGAACTCCATCCTGTAAAAAGTTGCTTCAAGGCATTTATATCATGTTTTTTAATCTTTCCTTAATGGAAGATATTATTAGGTAAAATCAGTGAGTTAAAAATGATTGTCAGGAGAAAGGAAAGAAAGAGGAGATCGGTTGTTTGTGGAGATAATGTGACTTTACTCTAGTCGAGGCACTTCCAACCTGAGGGCTGGTATCTGCCATGAGTTCACAAGACAAACCTGAAGGGCTGCAAGATGATTAACATGCAGGAATAAAGACAAACTTTTTCAAACTGCTGCGCATTACTACAAACAAAGAATGCTATGAGGTGGTAAAAAAAATGTTAAAAAATCTTCAGTTTTATTATCTAAGCGTTTGGTCACAAAGGCCCTCATTAGAGCAAAAAAGAAGAGAGACAAAACATATTTGGTTTACAAAACAAAATGCATTTGTTCCACACATTACTTTTACAGTGTTTATTTGCCCAACTATGTTTTTTTTTCTTTTGCTGTGAGATGTTGAATACTTTAGGGTCACTAATCTCATATTTGACAAGAGGTTAAGAAGTTAGATAAGCTGAAAAGGGTTTGGGAACCACTACTCTTTTCCACTCCCCTGCATACAGCTACACTACTGGGTATAATACAGGAATGGAAAGTCATATTTTTAAAAGTGAGACAGGAAATAGCAGAGAAATCTTCGCCAGTGCAGTTGAGCTCTGGAGGAGATTTGTCAACGATGGCAATTCCTCCCCGGAGCACTACAGACGCTTGTATGATGAACAGTATCTAAACTGTCCTCTGAGTTTTTATCTACACATACACTCTCTGATTCTGGGCTGGGATCCAAAGAGACTGGCCCAAATGGAACACACGTTCACAAACACACATACAAATACTCAAACACATGTGCGCACACCCAAAGTGGGGGGAGATCAATATGAAAGAGGAATCTATATGTCCCAAAGTTGAAGTTCAGCCTGTGTCTGACAGAACACACAAGTTCCTGTTGTAGTAAACTATTGTTTTGACAGGATGTCACTTCAGTTCTGCCGAGTGTGTGTGAGAGCGCCGAGCGCCGCGCCTCCTCTTTATCTCAGGCCTAAGGCTACTGTCACTGAGCCGGGGGGAGAGTGGGAGACCGAGGCAGACAGACAGAGGGAGAGAGAGAGAGAGAGAGGTAGCGAGGGAGAGAGAAAAAGGCAGGGAAATAGGGAGGAAAAAGGGAGGGATAATTCACTTGTCAGCTGCCTGATGAAATGCCATTTTAACTGAAGCTGCTAATAGGTGGCTTTACGGGGGTTCAGCAAGCCAGAGACAAGTTGCTGGTAGTGAAGTCTGTGCCAGTGTGTGTGTGTGTGTGTCTAGGTAATGCCAATACCAGCATGATTTTCTTGCCTTTATATAAGATCTCTTGCTGTGAAACAGCCAACAGATCCTATCTGACTCCATGCCTTCTGGGTCAATGTAGATTCTGTTTTTCCTCCTACACACAAACCTGCAGCATCAATCAGTGTTATTAATCACTCCACCAGATCCTGACTAGTCTCAGTTCACGTGAAATGAAAGGACAAAGAAACTTTGTAATCCTCGTTAAACTACTAAATGTCGGCATTCAAAATAATGTTGGTAATATTTTACATTCTTAAAGTTTAATGCTGTTTTTTAAGCAGGATAACTTTTTTAAAAACTCATAAAAGTACATTTAACTTCATAGTCATCGCAAACAATCTAAATATTGCAACAAACCACAGGAGCAAAGGTCACAAATATAAGGTCACATCAAAATAAGATATTGTACTTTATAGAATGTAAAAAAAAATGTTTAAAAAATCTAAATAAAGTTGTACAAATGATGGGAAAAATGATGATAAAGCCAGCGAGAATCTGAACTGCATGCTGTCAAAACGAGCCAGTTTCTAAAGACAAAGTCAGAAGTAAATGAGATTTTTTTCTGTATAAAAAAGTAAGTTAAAGGTAATTTTATAAGTCACAAAGAGCAATTACAATACCGTTAGAGTGTTTCCCAAAGAGCTGCTTTGCACAAAAGAATGGCACGAATGGAATTGCTGTCAAACACAGCAGAGTGAATGAAGTCCAACAAACTAATTTCAATTCGTGTGAAAGGAGGATTGATATAGGAAAATTTCTCTAACATTAAACGCAATCGTGAAAACCGAAATGCAGAACGCCGTTACAGGTGAATGTTTTCAAGAAGAGTTGCGGCAGATAATAGAATGTGTATCAGACAGCTGTTAAATACAACCAAACCTAAAATAAAAAAACAAATAAAAAACACTCTGACATTTATCCGGAGAGTGTATGGGGATATTTAAAGAATGTTTATTTCATAAAGGTTTGCAGTAGTTCAGAGGAAGACAGTAACACGAGGATGAGACTTACACGCTGTCACCTAAAAAATATTCTTTATTTATCTATATATTTAACATCAGTGAGATTAAACTTTTTATTCTTAAAACTTTACAAAGTTTGCTTTTAGCTGTTAGCCGATTTTATAAATCCAACTCCTTTTGACATTTTGTTCTGGATCCTTTGAGTTTGTAATTTGCTTCAGAAAAAGCGTCTGTCAAGCCGAGAAGAAAAGAGAATAAAGTTGATGAGTTTAAGTTGAAAGCATCTCGGTGTACTTATAGTTATAGTTTAATATAAAAAATGTTTTAGCATAAGTACAAAATGAACATTTATTAACCTTTCTTCTGAGATGAGTTTTAATATTATTTTAAATTAGAAATATATTTTTCTTTTCTTGGCTAAATACATATGAACTGTTAAAACCTTTACAAAAATATTAGATCTTCAGTGTTATCATGGTGCACCAAGTTTCCTCTGATCTTTTGCCTTAATAGTTCTAATGGTGCATTAGAATTTAATGCACATTCAGTAGATGCTCACATTCAGCATCATCACAGCAGAGTAAGACTGTCCACCGGCATTACTCTTTTCAAAGGGACATCTAAGTCACACCCGCACACCGCCACACAACCACACACTCACTCGCACAGAGAAAGGGTTAAGAGAGCCCTGAGGCCAAGTGATTTACGCAAGAATGGGCTGAATAGTTTCTGTCTCTTTCTGCATGAGTGTGTGCAAATGCATGCGCATGTACGTGTGTGTGTGTGACTGTGTAAGTGTGTGTGTGTGTGTGTGTGTGTGTGTGTGTGTGTGTGTGTGTGTGTGTGTGTGTGTGTGTGTGTGGGCACCCCATTTAAATAGCATACTCCAATACAAAGCTGCAGTGTCCTCTCCCAGCCATAGACAATAACAGATTTAACCCATCCTTTGATGCTTATAAATAACAAAATCCATTTTACTGTCTGCAGTCTACCAGTGTATTTAGGTGCTTTAAAGAAATGTACCGTTGTTAGTGTTTCTTCGTCATATGTAGTGTGACTGCATGTGTGTATTTTTGTGTGTTTTTTAATTTTCTATTGCTGTTTGTTTTTCATTCTGTCATTTTATTTTTACTCTTCATTATTGACCTTTGTCTTCTTTTAAACTGTAGTCCAAGTTCCTTTCAATTCCATTGCTTGAAATTCTAGTTGATGATGCTGTGTACTTGATATTTGTAATGCTATTAGTGACTGCAAGTTAAAATAGCTTTTGCGACTTCTTGCTTATATAGCAGGCACATTATTTGCTCTGTGTTGTTTTGATTGTAGGGCATCACAAACACAATCGTGCACAAAACCACAAATATTCTTCACACTACTTGTTTAATTTTGTCCTAATTAGACCTTCCTTTCTGCAACCCACAGCTGAGTGTGTCAGACCACGACTTGCAATGCTGAACAATCAAAATTTACTTCCCGAGACTGAAACCTTAAGGTGGACCCGTCTGAGGTTTGTATAAACTGAGGCCACAGCTACATCTGACAAATTTAACCCAGAATCCAAAGGAGACAGACAAACAGAGAAGCTGCTTCAGTCTGTGAAGAGCCTGAATGCCATCTAGTGGATGAAGCTGAAGGCCATGCTGAAATACTGCTTCAGCAACAGTATCAGAGGTCACAAATGCAGCGACTTTCATGTCAACAGCACCCCCTGCAGGGGGAAGCTATAAGTCCTTGTAACATAGAGATTGGATCAGAGCATTATTATTTTAAAACTGTGTTGGCTACATCTTGGCAGTGACATTTAAACTCATGCACTCTTGTGAGAGGCATACGAGGCTCCACTCAGCTTTACCTCGGTTTAATTTATACTCTTTGTGCGTCAAATGCGAGAGGAGCTATACAACTGCTGAAATGACGCACTGAAGGTCATCGACTAAAATAAGTTCTGTTGCTTAACTAGTTTGATTTAAATATATCTGCTGTTCAACTTACAGCTACTTTAATAGCATGTACATTAAAAGAGTTCAGGAAGCAAGTGACCTGCGTTATTGCATAGATGTTAGGCAAACACAACTTTAAACACGGAACAAAAACACACCTATTTCTATATTCACACTGTGAATATAGAAATAAGATAAGAAAAGTTTCAAACATACTGTTAGAAAAAAAACTAGATTTTTAAAGGAAAATTGTACAGCAAAACGGTCGTGTGGTTTGCGTTTTCTTCTTTCTTGTTTGCCTGATCAGCACTTGTTTACTGTATGTATGGAAAAATACGCCTGTCTGCAATCCAGTAAAGAGGAGAAAATCTCTGTGGTTTAAAGGGCTTGGGAAAGATACAGCAAAGTGGCTACCTGTGTATTCTTGTTTGTGCCACTTGTTTGTCTCCACCTTTATTTTCCTGACGTTTTTATGTTCCTGTCGCATGAGTTTGGGGATTTTTATTTGCGTGTTCACGCTCTCAAAGCATTTGCTTCTGCAGACAGGAATCCATTTTTTCCTGTTTCAGACATAAACAGGAAGCATGAAAGCTGTGAAACTAGTGTGTGAACATAGACATTTTTGCACATTTTCCCAAGAAAGGTGCAAATATTTGAATGCAATACCAAAATACAACAAGCCCAAATATATATTGTGATGTGTAGCTCAGCTCACTGTGCAATATAGTTTATTTATAGGTCATGCATTGTGATTATAATGGTAGATCCCTTAAATATACAGTATAACAGAGTAATAGATAAGAAAACGGCACATAGTGCTGTGTATGCCATGTGCCGCATCTCCCACCATTTTAATGTCCCAGTGGCCATCAGCATTCAGCTGGTGAGAGCAAAACATGGACATTGGATAGGCCCATGGAGACTGACGTGACAGGGACACTCACACAAAACATACACACAACTGCATGCACTTTGCAAAACTATGAGTTTGTGTGAATGTACATTCACTCAAGGTGTGCTTGTCTGTCAGTGGGTGCACACAGATGTGTGTGTATGTGTGTGTGGAGCTGTGGATCTCCTAATTTAGCCTCTAGAGAGCTGAGACGTCGGGGTGTCAATCTCACAGCGCCGCTTTTTTCCCCACTTAACTTTTTAACCGAGTTTCCTCCTCTTTGCAATCCTCTGTATTTATAGCTGCCAAGCCTGGAGCAGCCACGTATGTCTCAGTGTGTGTGCGTGCACGTGCATGCACGTGCGTGCATGTGTGTCTGCGGTATTTACCAACATTAAGCTCTTTGTGTTGCATGTGTGTGTAGATGCACAGCTGTTGATATTGTGGGGTTAGGGGTTTGGTATTTCAGTCAATTTCCACAGAGACAAAGATGAAGCACAACGCACGAGAGACAGAGGAAGTGTGGAAATCGCTGGAGGAAATAGAGAGAGCATAGGAAGAAAGACATGGAGGTGAAAGGGATGAGGCGGGAGGAGGGATGGTGGCGCAGGGTTTTAAAGGGGGTAGAGGGATGGATGGAGTGATGAGGCAGAGTTCTGGCCAGGCGAGCTGCTCTGAGACTAATTAAGGTGAGGGCACTGGCAGAGACGAGGTAATGATGAAGAAAAGGATTTACTCCCTCCATCCCTTCGTATAAGACACACACCACCGCCTCTCTACTCAGCTCACCCTCACCTCCTCCTCTTCTCCACCTTCATCACTTGTCCATCGCTCGCTCATTCCTCCCGGTGTCTTCCAGTCCTCGTCATACTTCTCTGAACCAGTTGAACGCTACTCGTCTGCACAGAAGCAGAGTACACATAATTGTGACAAAAGGAAATGTTGGTCAGTGGTTTGATGTATAAAAACTGCAATGTGGGAGTTATTGTCATTGTAGGATCGGCGCAAAAAGATTTGTGTGTGATTTTGTTTTTACTTCCCATTAGTATTATTTTGTTTTTTCAACTTCCCTGAAAGTATTGGAAAATATAGAACATTTCAGTAGTTTCTACCTTTTGTTCAAATGGCTGGTTCCACTAAATATTTTAATTACCTTTTAGATTGTGAAAATAAGTAGTAAGGAGTATCTATTCTTTTTCTACATTAAGATTACACAATCTTCTGGTCACCTGTAAGAATTAGGACGCATAGTGTGTACTGTAAGTACAAGATCCTGTAAATTAAATGCAGAAGAGCCAAAAAGGGGGGAAACAAATTTCATATCGTCCAAACACAAACATTCATTTTAGAAAATAAGAAATCAGTAAATGTATTTGAACCTAATGACTGGTGAGTTTTGTTAAACAAAGAAATATTTAAATGATGTCTTAGAAGTATTGAGCTTGAAGTGCTTCAAAATTATTTTTTAACATTGGGGAAAAAGCTAATAAAAACTAATAAAAAGAGTGACAGACAACACCAATCAGTTTTTTTAGGGTTAATTTAAGGATTTAGTGGGAAAATACCTAAACGCCAAACAACACTATAATGCATGAACACTAAAGCGCTTGTGTTACATTTGTTTCCGTATTTTAGAAAAAGAAAAAAAGTCACCACAGCTGTAGGTTTTATTTACAATATGTCTTTCTTTTGCACCTTTAGGCCTTTCAAGAATTATAATAAAGAGACACCTTCTTGGCATTTACACGTCACAACAGGATTCTTAAGAGATCATTTCCACTGTAGCACAGTCACTTTTCAAAGTTTCAATTTCTTTGCTTTGGACAGTTTCTCATTTTTGTCAAAAATGAATGCAGCAGATAATTGGTGGGCACTCTGGGTGACCTTGCTTATCTGCACTTCTCTTTAAAACAGTGCAAGACTTTACTGAATCACATGTGCATATAGTACACTGAATGATACAAATGAGCAAAAAAATTTCAGCTTGTTATTTTGTTATTATTTTGTAGTGTCTTTACTTTACGATATAAAGTGCCTTGAGGTGAATGTCGCTGTGATTATATGACCTCATAATAACATAGTTCATGTTTTATTACTTCATCGCGTTATTGTTTAATAGAAATTGTTCCTGTTTAAAATATATCTTTTAATCAAATATGTTGGTTCTTTTTAAATAAAATATTATAAGCTCATGCCAACTTTTATATATCCCTGTATAGTCACACCACAGCACTCTTTAAATCAATATTCAGACTTTCTGTGCAGATTACCTCTTCACAGCTGAAGAAGTCTATGTATTAATTAGGATTAATTTACTTTTCAATTCCTTTTCCAACACTAATTTTCCTCTCTTGCTCTCTCTTCTATTCACTGTCAAGCACATGTGTCTGCTCGCTTGCTCCAGCTGTGACTCTTCCACCAGTTTTCTCCACCCTCCGTCTTCCCCCTCTTGCTCCTCGGGCATCTTTCCGTGGGCCAACAGGAAGCAACTGCAGCTTGTCATGAGGCCTCCTGTTCCAGCCCCACCAACTGCGTTCCTGTCAACCACCGGCGATACATCCCTTTTCCAAATGTTCACTTCCACCCACACGTATCCTACATCTGCTACTCACTGTGTTTTGGTGTCTTCTGGTTACAAATTTGCATACAGTTTACAGAAACAGACTCATATCCTCTCCTGTTGTCTGCGCCTGTCACTGCTTGACTGGAATTGTAACGCTGAGGTGAAACGTCTCCTCACTTTAGTTTGAGCAAATGTTCAGCAAAATGCCTCTCATCACACATTCAAACACAACATTTGGCCCTATGTGTGCAATTTGTGCAATGAGTTGTATTTAAAATGACAAGAAGATAAAATCAAAGGAAGTCTCCTACCACTTTTACACTTTAAGGTCAGTTTTTGTGTGATGATCAACAGGTGTTTAATGCCATCTGTGGCTCATTTTGATATGATCAAGTCATTTTCTCAACCCTAAATTTGGCTTTTATAATAGAAAAGTTTCATTGTTTACAGTAACTCAGAGTATATTTGGGGTTTTTGCCTTAGACCACCACGCTGGAATTTAAATCCAGAAGTTCAAAATGCATTGGAAAATTAACTGACAAGATCACATGATGTCTGTTCCTCTGTTATTTCAAGAGAAATAACACAGACGTGATATCTGAAGTAGATTCAACTAAAGTCAATGATGACAGAATTATTTCCATGGATAAGAAAAACGACCTTTAAACACCTAACAAAGTGAGGAACACTCTCGAGAAGGCAGGTGTATCATTTTTGCCTTAATGAAAGCAAATGTGAAGGGTTTAAAGCAAGTTTAAAACCACTGGTTACACTCATGAACTAGAAGACCAGAAGAGGTGTTTCTACAAAAAATGCAGACAGATCAAATCAAGAGTAACTTGTTCCAGAATGATGGGAAGAATGGAAACGAAGAGAAACAACTCATCATCTGAAGCACACGCATCTTCTTTCCCCATCACAAAACCAAAGGAAGAAAGACCCAAAAACAAGCAGCAACTGAAGGCAGCTGCAGTAAAGCCTTCGCAGAACATCTCAAGTGTGCAAACAGCCTTTGGTGATGTGGCTTCGAGACTTCAGGTAGTCATAGACTGTAAAGTATTTTCATGCAAACATCAAAAACAATCCTTATTTTTAAAATTATGTTAGTTTTTCCAGTCAGTTGTTGTGAGCCTGTGAAAATCTGAGAATCACATTTGTGCACTGTGTGAGTAAGACATGTTTCTCACTACAGAAAACACTGTTTATCTTAGAGTGTTTTCTGAGTAAGGAGTCAGGACACATGAAGCTCACTTTGCGCTATTTTTGACAAGGGACAGTTGGGCATTATATAGAACTTGTACTGAAGAGCTGACAGGGTAAAGACTGTTTAAGGTCCAGTCAGGTGTTGGACATTTTTATTCTCCCAGAAAACTCCACTGGATAATTTAAAGAATAGTCCAGCGCTGCTGTGAACTACAGGACCTAAAAAAGTTATATTGACTAAGTATAAAAAAGCAGCTCACAGATCTTGATTAAGAAAGAAGTGCAGAAAGTAAATAGTTGGAGCGAATATGACAGTGCCAAGCATCATTATCAAACTTTCATAAACTTTTCAATAACTTTTTAGTCTTAGGAGCTTAAGAAGAACTGAAGGACACCCGAATGTAATTACTGTGTTCAAACCTGCATAAAAAAACCACACTAATGGGATACGCAGGTGCTGTGAGTCAGGTAATAAAAAACAGACTTTTTATGAACAAGGGGTGACTCTGACTGAACAGCCATATCCTGGTTTATTATCTATTTCACTCCGAATGGTGCCCTAATTTACAAAATGACCATTATGATTGGTAGTAAACTGAAAAAATAAAATGAAATGTTCTAGAGTAACATAATAATCCAGTCAGTCCTTGAGTAAAAACATATAAAACCATGCTACTGTACATTTTTACAGTATAATACAATAATACCATGTTGCATGAGGTAATGAATCAAGTGACCTCTTGTGCAACCAGTGCAGTCACCCTAAGTTTTAGGTTTACAAATCATAAAGGAGATTATGACAGTTACATTTCTTCTCCATTCACTTTTACTGTTATGATATACCCAGGAAATTAATGACTGGCTTCATTTGCAGCCACAGCATTTTCACATCAGTTTGCAATGCCTAAGGTATCTGACGCTCCTTCATTCCTTCAGATAGTCTTTGAATTTATTCCTTTATCTCGTCATTGATTTTCACTTGTAGACTCTTGTGACCGGCAAAAGCGGACAGATGGTGAAACTGTATCTCAGAGTTTGTGTTCCTAAAAAAGGAAAAGCAAATGTTTCTCCCATTAATATTTGGATCAGAATAAACAGACCTCTGCCTGAGGTCTTAGAACAGGTCTTAATTATTAAATTACAAATAAGTGTCTTTCTTTGCATGCGTGTTTAGTGATGCTGTATTTCTATTTTTGGAAATTTGACTTTTATATCTGGTTCCTGTTTTTTACTATTCGTTTCATATAAGGTGTCACTTTTACTCATTTCTTATCAGCCTTTTCCTTTATGCATGATGACTTAAAGAGCACCAGAACAGGTGTCATGTTGGCTATCAGTGTAGCAGAACAAGAGCGAGGAGCCAGCTGTTGTGCAATAGCTTTAATTCCACCATTAATTATTAAGATATGTTGTCACACTGTCATTATAACACTGTTAAGAGTTCAGATTTATGTTAGAGCGTCTCTTAGAGTTAGTCACTGTGTAAATATCCTAACCTTAGAGAAAATCAGGAGTGGCAACTTCAGTTTTTAATGACGCGACAAGGAGAACATATAGAGTAAAAACAGTACAGTTGAAAAACAGCTTACCCTTTATTTGCATTTGTGCCCTTATACAAATTCTGATAGATGAATTTTCAAATCTGACGTAGCTTTCTGTAATATTACAGCTGAGTACATCTTAATAATATGCTAGAAGGTATAATGTGTTCCCCCACAAAATTGCAGAGCACTGTGTGGAATTCATGCATCACTAATGGTTAGCTTTTAATTCCTCTGGTTTCAATGGAAACACAAGTTCTCTCCTTTGCTGCACGTCATTGTACACTGCCAGCGCTTCTTTAGTTTTTTTTTTTCCCAAAGAAAGTCAGTAAAATGACTAGAGAGGGGAGAAATCCTTCTAGAAGTGCACACTGTGTACTTTCACATGCAATGATGGGAGGAAGCAGCATGAAGATAGTATGTTTGATCACAGCACACATAAGAAAAAAGAAGAAAACCACTTTGCTGGTGGAACTTTGGTGTCAGGTTTTCTAACAGACTCCCTCTGAGAAATGACTACACTGCACCACCAAAGCCAGTGTAAATACGTACGTGAAAGAATGCAGAAAATAATTCACTGTGCTTAGACATAAAACAAGACAGTGATACTGGGAAACGGTGGCAAGCTTCAATTTCCAGTATATATAGCCCAACTATGTCTTACTTTAACATAAAGCCGTGCGCTGATGACACAAAAGCATTTTAAAAAATAAATATAGCACGTAATTCCCTTGTGTTGAATGTCGTACCCTTGTTTAGATCGTATGTACAAATAATAGAAACCATAAAAAGTAGCACTGTTCAATGTTTCAAAGAAGAAATTATTTACAGTAGGATTCTTCCTCTTTTTCACTCTTTTTCATTTTTTTAGCATCTGGACCAGCAGGACAGGCCTTACAAACCAATTTTCAGACTCTTGGGGCTATGTTTAAAAGCCCATTTGATACCGCAAGTTCTGAAAGAGTTCAGATCTGGCAGGATAATAATAATAATAATAATAATAATAATAATAATAATAATAATAATAATAATAATAATAATAATAATAATAAAGAAATATTTCCATCTGCATCCTTAAAAACATTGTCTTTAGTCTAAATATCAATTTGCGTTAACAAAAGGAGTTGATACAGGCCCAAACAGAAAATTGTTTATAATAATAATAATAATAATAATAATAATAATAATAATGGTTAAATATTGGATCAAATTTTTCTAGGTGGTGTGGGGAGATTCTTGTGAACTTCTCTAGTGAGGAACAAGTCCACTTTTGATACAAGTCCCTGTTAATGTGTGGATGTACCAGCTTTTTTCACCGCTTGTATTCTGTGCTATGTATGGTATGTACAGGTTTATAGTTGGTTCTAACAGGCTTTATCATATTTAACCAAATTTCAACATGAGGTGGCATACATAGGTGGATGCCTGGTTTAATAGATTTTCGTGGTGTAAATTAATAAGTTAATCTGTTAAAGACCTTAAACAGAACTGATTTAATTCACCTAAACTGATACTGACTAACAGTTGTTTTATATTAACTGACCTTACAAACTGCTTCTATATGCTTAGTTTTTAACAAAATGTAATCAAAATGGTCCAAAATGGGAATAAGCTGAACCCAACTGGATTCAAAGACTGAACTGGAGAATAACTAGAGCGTTGTTTTACATTTTTTACAAAGTTTTACATTCAGCATATATAGAGCGACAAATTACATAGTCAGTGAAACCTCAAAGGGAAGTGCCGCTGAAAGGTTCAGCAAAGGGATTTGTAATTTTAACTTCTCACAGATGGTACAGCCTAAAGTTCACGGTAATAGTTTGTTTAGTGCCCAATGAGGTCTAACGCTAAGCCATAAACTGTACATAAAAGATGGAGGTATATTACAGTCTGGATTCACCCTAAACATGAGGTTTTTTCGGTGCCCGTTTAGTTCAATGCTTCGAGTGGGTGACCACATCTCTCTCCCCAACAGGTGGCCGCCCCTCCCTGAGCCTGGTTCTCCTGGAGGTTGCTTCCTGTTAAAAGGGAGTTTTTCCTTCCCACTGTCGCCAAAGTGCTTGCTTACAGGGGGTCATATGATTGTGGGGTTTTTCTCTGTATGTATTATTGTAGGGTCTACCTTACAATATAAAGCGCCTCGAGGCAACTGTTGTTGAGATTTGGCGCTGTATAAATAAAATTGAATTACTTTGAAAAGTAGAGACAGTGCTACAACCCAGAGGATCTATGGGCCGAGGGGTTAACATATGTATATATTAGTGCTGTCAGCGTTAATCTCGTTAAAATGACATTAATGCCATAACCGCATTAACATGGCAAATCTCCGTTAGCGAGTTAGCGCGGATCGCCCCGTGCGTGGGGCTGCAGGGCGTCAACACTTTAGCGCGGTTAGCTCTTTAACGCGTTAGCGCTGGGCACAATGACAAGTGGTCCTGCTCTTGCATCCACACACAGTCAGTGTTGGGGAGTAACGGAATACATGTACCGCCGTTACGTATTTAAAATACAAAATATGAGTAACTGTATTCCGTTAAAGTTACCGTTTAAAAAGGTGGTATTCAGAATACAGTTACTTTGCTGAAATAAATGGATTACACAGCAGTATTTTCCTGCTTCACATGCTCTATTTTTAGTTTCCACGCCGGTGGAAACCCAAACAAAACACGCATCAAGAGGCTCTAAATTAGAGGCTCTAATGCCTGTGTCTCAATCTTGCGGCCCATGTCAACTCATATTAAGTAATCCAAAGTATTCAGAATACATTACTCTCATTGAGTAACGTAATGGAATATGTTACAAAATACATTTTGGGGCATTTATTCTGTAATCTGTAGTGGAATACATTTTTGCACCTTTTTGCAACCATAGCTATCACCATCTGGTGGCCTTCCTTAACAGGTACATTTTTCTGACCTGGAAGCTGATCATGTTTTACACATGAATGTCTATTACACAAATTACACAAGTTTTCAATCACCTAACATTTTCTTAATAGTAGGAAGCCTTCATACTCAAGCAAGCAACTCAAGCTGCACCATGTCATACACACTTCACTCCTCTCATTATATGCAAAATACACCCTCTCAATGTAATGCTTTATTTAAGCTGTTGAATTTCCCCATCACTCTCATGTCAGCGCTGCTGCCAAACAGAATCGCTGCCTGCTGTTTCAATCCCTTCACCTCCCCAGAATCCACCTGTAACCTCTAGAGGGATGATTACTCACCACTTCTTAAATTTCTGTGTATCATATTTGATCGCAGTCTCATGCCAATTTGTGCAAAAATCTTTAATCTACAGATTTAGATTTGTGGACACAACTTTTCAGCATTGTTGTCATGTCCCTGAAAATGACTTTGATCAGTCTCCGCTCAATTGTACAGATTCTTCCACGTACACAAAATGAATGTTCCACTTTAAAAAGCAATTGAAAGGAAGTCATAAGGACCGGTGGTGGAGTGAATCATTTCACTTCTTACTGCGTGCGTCACAGACTTCTGACTTCATTTGTACATTTTTTAAATATGCTATTAGTTAACTATATGTGGCTTGGTGAAAAACAACTGGGATGGGTTAAGGGACTAAAATGGGCTTGAGTAGATTTTGAAAATGATCATGGTTTGGCTTGAAGTACAGCAGATGCCCACTTCCTCTGCACCATAATAGATGAGTGCCCATCAGCATGATTGCTTTCATGTTTTGCTACGAGACTGGCCTGCATATTTGCGGGGAGTTATATGGGCTTGAAGCCCAGATGCCAAACACAACCCATATTCTGTAATAAACCAATCATTTCCGACCTCAGCTGTGAGGTTAAACTGAGTTCATGTACTTAATTGCTAAATTCAAAGAGTAATTAGTGCAGTTATTATTATTATTATTGATCATACTGATAGAGTAATAATAGATAATAATGACTGGCATTCTTTAGGGTCTCACTGCCATATGCATGAGTCGTGTCTGTCCAGTTGGATCGACTCCTTGCACATGATGGTGATGGCCAAACTCAAGGATATAAAATTGTACTCCATAAACCAGTGGTGATGTCACTACGTGTATGGCTATCTTATCTACCAGATTTCTGGTAACTTTTGGTAAATTGCATTATTTCTACCAGTTTGTGTTCTGGTACGGTAGTTTTGCATTACAGTTTGCACAAACTCAAAATGGGATTCTTCATAAAACTGCAAAAACTTTCTCAGAGAACTTTGATTAGTGCATGGTCAGCAATCTGTCACGTCAACACCTTCCTGCCACCATTTTCTGCAGTACTGACTGGAAATGAGTTTTTGAGCAATACAGAGATTTTATTAATTATATTTCCGTATGTTCAGTCTAGTTACAGTGTTTACATTTCTGCCTAATCAAATTAGCCTAAACCACCAGTCCCATTCATTCAAGATTTAAAGGAGGATGAGTAGCAATCTACACACCCCGTGATGACTGGAAACATCTTGAACAACACATTGCACTGCTGGCATGAAAAAACGTAAACTGAACCTACAATGAGGTTCATACAGCAGCTCCAAAAAGGTGTGAGTCCAAAATAGCTCAACTGGCAAAAAAAACTCAAAGAGGAAAATCAGCAGCGTCATCGCTATTTCTGTAATGTCAAACTCGATTTAGCGCAAGGTGAGACAAGAGCATCCATTACATATCAGTGTTTATTCAGTATTTGTTGTTGTTGTTGTTTTTTCATTTGTTTACGTCACTTTCATTAAATCCCACAAACAAGCTAAACAGACTCAAAAGAAAAGTCCACGAGTGAGTCTAGGGGTTGCGTGTAGTTCATGTATGTCTGTAGGACAAGGAGGAATAGTCTGTGGAAGTTGTCAGACATCAAAAAGAAAATCTGAAGAAAGCTTTGTCATGTTCTATCGACATGTGTGAAGCCATGTTGGGATTTTCTAAGTAGCTGGGTTGTTGTGTTTGTAGATTCTTGTTGTAAGCTGTAGATTTTTGTTTCCAGATGAATTAATCATTATTTATCCTTGTTAAAATGACTAGGATTAAGTTTGTTATGATAACTTTTACAAAGGGTAATTTGTTGAAGACTATAGAACATAATCCCCAAGAACATATTTCATTTGATCATAAAGATCTACAAAGATTTATTTAAAAATAAATAAATTAGAGATTGCCGTGAGGTGCAATGTCACGACTTCAGCTCTCAGTTTATGTCTGCAGAACGGTGGGAGTGATGGCCTTTGACCCCCTTTTGAGTTCAACACCTAAGAGGCGGGACCCGCAGCACTGTGGGTGCGCTCATTGGGCAAGGTCATTGGACATCGGAGCGCGGCAGGGGGATGTGATTGGACCGTGAGCTCTGTGCAGAGCACGGGATGCAGGTAAAAACAAGAGACACCCACACAGCATGAACAGATATAGAGAGAGGAGCAGGCTGAGACGAGAGAGATGGATGGAAAGAAGGAAGGAGAGATGGGGAGAAAGGTGTTTGCGTGCGTGTGTGTCTGTGTGTGTGCGCAACAGAAAAGCCCAGATAGCAGTGTGTCAAGAGCGCTGTCAGTCACTCATCCATCCAGCTGGCTAATTGGCTCCTTACCCTGGTTCTCCCTCTTGCTCTCACCCTCTCTTTCCCTCACTCTCTCCCTCTACCTGCCTCCCACCATCCTTCTCTCCTTCCCTCGGTTGCCCTCTCTCTCTCCCTCCATCAGGCGTTGCTCCTAACTGCGTGCCGGAGGCCAAAATGCAGATGAGCTCTGCCTCGCGTCAGGGGGAGCTTCTGCTCTGCTTAATTATCCGTGTGTGTGTGTGTGTGTGTGTGTGTGTGTGTGTGTGTGTGTGTGTGTGTGTGTGTGTGTGTGTGTGTGTGTGTGTGTGTGTGTGAGAGAGAGAGATAGCTTATCAGCTTACCGGCCCACACACACAATGTTCATGCTGCTGCTGCTGTTACTGCTATGCTAAACAGCAAGGCATCCTGGGAATTGCAGTGACAGCTCATTTTGGTTTTTTTCATGGTCTATGTATGAAAGCTGCTGAGAGACAGCCCTTCCCTCCCTCCTGCCTCCCAACTTTCCCTCCTCCCTTTACACAAACACATACACACACTCTCACAGTCATATACACACATATACACATTCGCACACAGACACACAAAACCTCTCTTTCCCCGGTGCTCATGGGAACGGGTCCGGGGCCTGTCACTAACCCTCCCCCACTCCCTCTACCCCGTTTCTCCCCACCACCTCACCCTCCCCTCATCGCGGCGGTGACAGGGCTTGTTGACAAACGCCAGCAGTCATCAGGGCACCATGGGAAATCTTCTGCCACCATTTTGTCAGCAGAATGACAGAAGTTGTTAATGTCTTGCCTCTCGCCCTGACACGAGATGCTGGGGCTGACAGACTCCGACATGCACCCCACACACACACACACACACACTCAGACACACACACATTCGGAAGCACACTGCTGCGCATAGCCATAGACTAACACAAATGTCATGCTCGCGATACAGACACACATGACCATGCACACTCACACAGGCTGACATGCTGCACACACACCATTCATGTCCACATTTTGTGCCCCCATCCATAACTCTTCCTCATCTCACTCAACAAAACCAGTCTGTGTGTGCACGAGTGTGTGTGTGCTGTCTGCCAACTAGATGTGTATGGATGTTTAGTGTGTGTGACTAGGGAGTGTTAATGAGGATATGTCTATGAGTGTGTACGGCTTCTAATGAGTTGTACGCCTGTGTGTGTGTGTGTGTGTGAGAGAGAGAGAGAGAGAGAGAGAGAGAGAGAGAGAGAGAGACAGTGAAAACAGTGTCTCAGCTCTCGTTGTGGATGCGGTGCATGCGTCTGATCAATAACATTTACAATCCCGACAGGAGATCGAGCCTGGCGGACAACCCTAACTGACCGTTATGAGAACATGATGAACTCCAGACAGAGCACACGCACACACACACATACAGATGCGTATGGGCAGCTTCTCTGGACATCCAATTACCGTTCCTCATAATCCACTTGCTCCACACACAGCCTCTACCATCCACCTGTGTACAGCTGGTGTACAACCGACAGACGTCGAGATGTATTTGAGTGTGAGATTGTGTATATGAGGGTGCGGGTTGCTGAAGATGGAAGTTCCCACCAGAATCCGCAAAGATACAATGTTTTTAAGCACAACGGGCCCCTGATCAGATCAGCATCACTGGTTTACCTCAGTTCAGTGGGTTTAGCTGCAACTGTACTCTGTTTAATGTCTCAGGGTGTTATTAAATCAAACACTGCAGAATCCGTTGAAGATGGAGATAAAGGTGCCAGGCTTACATTTTCCATCAAAGTGAGAATTAGGATCCGCTTGGTTGGTGTGACTTGCGAGATTTTGTGTCTTGGCAAGTGAACGTGTCAGGAGGTTTTTGATCAATGTGGTGAATAAAATGAAACATTGCAGAACTAAGGGT
The DNA here is from genome assembly GCF_057381845.1 of Rhamphochromis longiceps. Classification (NCBI taxonomy): domain Eukaryota; kingdom Metazoa; phylum Chordata; class Actinopteri; order Cichliformes; family Cichlidae; genus Rhamphochromis; species Rhamphochromis longiceps. The sequence continues at coordinate 18,307,333 of NC_140571.1, read as the reverse complement.
TGAATTCTCACACATTGCTGCAAACAGTCATTGTCTTGTCCGTGTACAGTAATGTTCAGCACTTCATAATTCTTTGAAACAGCAAACAAATATTCCGTATGGAGGAAACGCTACTCACTACACATAACACTACAACTTTGAATTACATTAATAAAGGCTACATGCTAATTGTGTAGTTATGCAGCGGGGTTAGCAATTTCAGAAACTCAATTTATTATTGTGCTAGTCTGGCTTAATGTTACAATTGTTCTCCTCTTGCGTTCAAAGGGGCAACTAAATAGTGTAACATACAAACAAAGTCTTTCTCTTTAAATGTTTCATGACTGCAATACAGAGTCAACAATAATGAGTTTATGGACAGCTGCAAATATTGTATTATTATTATTATTATTATTATTATTATTATGACTTGTCTACAGGGTTTCTAACTAACAGACTAACCAACTGGGCTTCATTTCATCCACCTGCCCAGAACATTTCTATCACTGGAGAGGATATTGCATTGACATACATTTATTTCTTGGAAAATTACAGTGCAACAGTCTCACAGCAGTCTGTGAAATACTCTTGTTCATATAAAAACATATGTACATGAACACGTTGTGCTTCAAAGTCTTTGTTTAAATCTGCAAGAGAGGAGAATTCTAATATAAAATGTTTTTTCTGTTTTCTTTTTGTCCTTAGTTTTGAGATTTTTAATGTCATTTTCAGTTTTGTGTTGTAGTTTGATGTTTGGTTAGGTTTTTTGAAATAAAACTATTCAATTAGGTTTAGTAAAACATCATGCTTTAGGTTAAAATACAATGTTTACCACTTGCTTCACATCTCTTTTCAATAAGTTGAATGGGTGAAACGTCCCTCCAGAGTCGCTCTGACTTCTGTGATGAAATATTTTTTGTGTCCATGTACACAAATAAAGAGGTGGTATTTCTTTCATGCTTCGTAATTTGCCATGAGACTTGGCTCTACTGTAATTTTAAACCATGACTTCACGCTAAAACTCTGATCAAGATGTTGCTGATCATAATTATGGTCAAACCAACATACTATGAGGACACACACACAGATGCAATTTAATCATTAGTCATAAAAGAAACTCATTTTTGTTCTTGTCTTCAAATATATTGTGCATTAGGAAATATATTCTGGCTAGTAGTGAAATAGAGGCAAGAGATCACTGAAGAGATTAGAAAATAATGTACATCTTATGAAAGGTCAGATATTATTACACCCCAAATCTTGGCGAGGTGAAGGAGAGGTAGATCCTGATTTAATGGCACTCAGAGCCAGACAGGGCCCCTGGAGCATGTTTACACTCTGAGAGTTGTTGTTTAGATGTAGCCAGGAGGCCCGAAGTTTTCTGCCCCACTCTGTGTTTAAGTCATTCTGACATTACACCATGTAATCATTATAAATATCACCTTAACTCTATTATGTGCAGTGGTTAGCACTGTTGCCTCACAGCGAGAAGATCTGAGGTTCAAGTCACTTTCAGGTTGGGGACTCTCTGTGGGGTTTTTTCTGGGTACACCGGTTTCCTCCCACAGTCCAAAGACACACTTGGGCTCCAATTATCTAAAAAATTTAAACTTGGCAAAGATCTGAATGGGAATATTATCATTATCAAAATCAGCTCACAAAATAACTGACAGATCGTTTAAGACGTCAGGCAAAAAAAAAAAAAAAAAAAAAAAAACTAGAAACACGAGCTGACCAAATAAATAAATAAATAAATAAAATAATGGTAATAATAATTTGAAGCTATGGCTTTATGCTTAAAACGCCCAGTCAAATAATTTTCTTATGCTCACTGCATGTTGTCAGCATGACTATTTTAACTTCTTATCAGATGATTGTGAACGAGAACAGATTAATCTGAAGAGGTCAACTATGAGTTGTTATGCTTACTATTTACCAGCAGTTGGTGTCCTGCTTTCATCATGAATAAGGTTGTTGTTGTTGTTTAGCTCATCTGCTAGCTGAGCAAAAAGAAAAAAATGACAATGGTGGTTTCAGTCTAATTAGTGGATAACACGCGTTTTTAATAATAGTTGTTTGTACTCATGGGCCAATTGTTTCATATTTAATTGTTTTATGCTTGATGTGTATCGTGTGACACATTTGTACAAAAAACACACACAATAAAAACCCAAATCCACACTTTAATTTATGAGGTTTAGACGCATTGATTTGAATGCTCTGTTAAATCTGTCTTTGGACAGGTTACTTAATGCAAATGATTTCACATTAGTTGTATGACAGCGGTAATAACTTTCTCATATAAATCTTGACATTACATTTTAATGTTTTTTAATTGGCAGTGATTGCGGGATTGTGATACCCTCCTGTTTTGCTTGTTTAGGTTTGTGGGGGGATGTCAAGGCCTTTCTGCCGTGAGTGGATATAACACTTCCCCAAACACGAGCCCACTGTAGCTGCAAATGATCATCAATTACAAGTACCAAACAAACTAAGGAAGCACTTATAAATCAGACATCATTTCTGAAAAAAAAAAAAAAAGACTTATCAATGGTGGATCTGAACCAGGGGCAGTAAGACAGCTTGTTGGAATGACTTCTTATAAAGTGGTGGGGGCAAACTACTATATAACACTTATATAAATAAATAAAAATTATAACAAAAGTATGTTTTGAAATCTTGGCTTTTCTTTAAGACTTGTCTTGGAAACAAAATGTCTGATATATCCACGTCTTTTTGCATCCAGGGGAGTCGCCCCCTGCTGCCCATTACACTCAGCGCAGGTTTAAAGCACCTCCCATTGGCGAAGCTGCGTTTAACGTTTATATACAGAATATGTTTAAGTACACACGTTCACCAATATTTAATACTTTTTTAAGATACTGGCTGACAGGCAGCAATATTTTTTTATTTCCAAAAAGAAAATAAAAAAATATTTTAAAAAGGGCTACATACTGAACTTTGAAGCTGGAAACAAAGTATCGATATTAAGCGTTAGTGTTGATGAATTTGCGATAAGATCGATATTTGGATCAATCCGTCTATCTGTAGTAGGTAGTGTCATAACAACAGTGGCTGCGGTGAGTAGTTTTGCTTTTTGTAAATGTATAACTTTAAATTCAACCATGTAGTTTAAAATTAACCGCAAGCTTCTATGCCGATGACTTACAAAAAAAGCATTATATATTTAGCATTAAACACAAATACATATATTATATTAATATTTAGTGGCTTCGGTCGTCTTCTGTGCCACAATCACTGCTTTCTTCCCCGGTGCAGTGCTACAGTACAGCGCTCTGACACTTGTTTCACAACACGCGTGCACGCGCACACACTGAGCGCACGGGAGCAGGTGAGTCAAGCGCAGCTTTCAGCAGGTGCCGCCCCGCGTGTGAGCCGGCTAGGACGAGATGAAAGACACCGCTGCAACTCCCGATCTCTCCCCGGCTCCCTCCCCTCCCTGCACCGCGCGAACACGCCGACTCCCCCCTTTCTCCCCGCACCCTCCATCCATCCATCCCCACACACACCCTCCCCGCTTCCCCGCGCGCTCCGTGAGGTAGATTTGTAGTGACAGCAGCGGGTGCATTCGCCAGTCATTCTCCATAAAAGGTTCCGTCTGATCAAAGCCCTGCTGTGGCAGGGAGGCGGCCCGCTATATCGGTGAGTGTCTGCGTGTCTCCGGTGTCTCGCAGGGTTGAGGCGGTTTTGAAGCTCTATAAACACAAAACCCCTCTCTGTCTATCTCCCTGCTATTTACATTTGAGCTCCGTTTTGCCTTGGCAATAAAACATTGGTTTTATTCCCTCTGCCTGTAGCCCTTGTGACAGGCTCGGCTGCATTAATCAGCTCCTCCCGCTCAGAGTCAAGGATTCCTTAAACTGGAAGAATTAAATCTTTAAATACATTTTAAACGGAAATGTCTGACTGAAGTTATGTTAACAAGCCCCCAACCTGAGAGGTGTGTGTATTGAGCACAGTCCCCGGTGAGCGCTGAGGGGATCGCACACACACACACACACACACACACACACACACACACACACACACACACACACACACACACACACACACACACACACACACAAGGCAGAAACGAGGCAATGTGTTGTTATACATTTACCCATCCCGCTGTCAATTAGACAAACAATAAAAGTTCAGCTTTTCCCCACAATTTGAACATCCGAATATCAGGATGATACCACTGCAACCTGAACTTTTTAAGTCACCTGCCAGTCACATTCCCAATTTTCCATATTCATGTTGTTTTAAATCACCAGGAAGCCTGAGCAATCCCTCTTTAGCTCCTCATTAACATCAGTCGTCTCGTCAGAAGCAGACAGCATTATTCACCATCAATTAAGTGCAGCTGCATCCGAAGACAGTCTACTGCTGACACATCTTGGAACAAGGCCGGGATGCAAATGCAAATAAATAAAAAAAAAAGAAAAGAAAAGAAAGAAATTTGGCAATGCAAATTTAGGAAGCTGTTAAGACTTTAAGAGTAGACTCTGCACCCCCTCTACCCAAATTCTGTTATCTGCAGCACAAAGCTTTCTATACATTGATCTTTTTCCCCTCCTCACAACAGTTTCAGTCCCTGCTGAATAAAACATAGATCATCAACACATTGCTTGAAGTTGTTGTCCGTGCATCGAGGCCTTCTATCAGCAGAAAAAATGCAAATCTCACCAAGAAGGGAGACAAAATGTTAGGAACAAAGACCAATGTTGTTAATATATGAAATTCTACATGATTAAAAGATAGACTGTTTCATTTTCTGTTTGCATCTGTACCTATATTGCAGAGTTCAACTCAACTGTTTCTTCAAAACTGATACATTCTGTGATACATACATTCTTGTTACAAAATATTAAATGCTTATACAATGAAAATGACATTTTTCAGTCACTTTCCCATCCTGAGCATTGCGCTCCCAGCCTTAATGCTCAGAACACATAAGCTATATTTGTGTTTAAACAAAAATGCACTTTTAGCATCATCCTTTCTCACCACACACATTATAAAAATGCCAGTATCTCTGGACAATCATCCTCTCTGACCTTTAATGGACTTCCTGTTTGATTAAATTCAACCTGAAACTATGAAAAACAACCAGAGGATTTGCCAGCTGCTGGCCATTAGAAATTGATCAGATCCACAGTTTTCTATTCTATTACTAGTTACAACTTGTTTCTTACCGCTAGCCAAAATCAGATGCATTTAGTACAAAAGTTAAGCAGGAACAACAGAAATGAGTCCCAGTGTAATTAACACACCGTTTAATTCCAACAGTCAGTGAGAAAAAAAATTATTACAGCGTATTAGAAACATTACATTAGGCTCACTGTTGCTCTTCTTAGAGCTAAAACTTTGTTATGTTATGTTGGACTCGCTGATAATGCTCTCGAGACACTGCTCGAGTCCACAAAACAAAACAAAAAAAACATTCCTCATCGACAATCTGCTTAAATTCAAAAGCCCCTAAGCAAAGTTACATTTACAAGAGATCCTTCAGAGACACTCATACTGTATCTGACTGTTCTCCCATACAGGCAAAGTGGTGGCCATATGTACACTCTCTTTTATCGATGTGTGTGTACGTGTGTGTGTGTGTGTGTGAGTGAGAGAGAGAATGTATGTGTAGTTGTCTGTCCAATGGTTTTTAACTGTGTTACTGGGGGTAAGCCTCGATCACCATGGCATGACCCTGGAATAGACAAGAAAAGAAGAAATTACACTACAAAATAGCGACTATGTTAGTCTTAATACAAATATATTACTCTGAGGTCTATTAAATGTTAATCTCTCAGTCACAACAAATCTTATCACTTTGGGAGTTTTGAATTTCAAAATGTAAAATCAGAGTGTGTTACCTGTCCTCCAGCAGCACAGGCTGCTATGAGCCCATACTGTCCTCCCTCCTTCTTCAGTCTGTTTGCTACTGTGGTTGCCAGTCTGCAGCCAGTGGCACCGAATGGGTGACCCAAAGACAGAGAACCGCCCCACAGATTGAACTTCTCCATGGCAGGAGTCCCAACCTGCACACACAGCGACCATCAGGTCATGAGTGATGTAAACACCAGTGAAAACTCAACAGGACATCAGCTCAGGTGAATGGATTTCAGCTGAGGATGTCCACTTGACCTCAACAGAAAAAATTGTTGATGCTGTTAACAAAAAATGAAGGCCCAGACATTATCCACATATCCACCAATCTGCAATCTTTGGGGCTATAAAATAAAGGAAGGGCCACAGTGCCAAAAACTCCAGCTCCTTCAGTGGTCGTTTCAGCTCCCCTTTTAAAATGTTTCAAGGCTGTATTAAGATTGCTAACTTTGGATGCAGTGCGCTAACCAAGCTAGGTAAGAGAAGCCCATAACTTAATAATCGGTCTATGACAGCTTGATCAGAAGCCTTATAACACTGGCAGTTTTCCCAAGAAGCTAAATCATCAGGCAGCTCCCTGCTTTCAGATGAACTTTTATATGACCCCAGTTAAAGTGAGAAAGGCATTACAATACTTGATGCGATTGTGTAAAAATAATTGTTATCCAAGCATATTCAATTCTTTGTGGCTGTTCATGTTTTGCAGTGTGCTGCAAGCATCAAGGTGAGCTGCATGGATCTAGTTTTTGAGAAAAAGCAAACAGATGACCAACGGCCATCTTTACCTTCGATTTCCTGCCCATGTACGTCTGAGCAAACCAATCCGAGTCCATAGCCTTCAAATTTGCCATGATCTGACCCTGAAAAACACACACAAATATATATCCACCGAGTTACCATGGAAACCAGCCTGGAAATTGATATGTATTGATCCAACTGTGTTGAGTATGAAGCAGACATGTCAAATTTTACTCCTGCATGTGGACAACATTTATACTGTACATGACAACATGCTGAAACTCGATTAGAGGCAAACACAAAAATGTTGGTGGAGACGGACAGAATATTGATGGATCACATAGACTCACATACTTTTCCCCCCCTGAAATATATTGTAATAACTTACTGCGAATGCCTCGTGAAACTCAAAGACGTCAATATCACTCATGGACAAGCCGGCACGTTCCAGGACTTTAGGTGTAGCGTACGTTGGCCTAAAATAATCAAACAGAGAAAGCATGGAGGTAGAATAAGTCTTCTTTTTTTTAATAGTCCTCAAGACAATTAAGAAACCACCATCTAATCAAATCTACTGAGTAAGAAGTAGTAACTCACCCCAAAAGCAGCTGATCTTTGGGGTCCTGAGACACATAGACAAAGTCTCTGCCAGGATAAAATATTTAAATAAGCATATTGTGCAATCTAGCATTATTATAGAAGTTATTGTTAATCTACCAAGAAGACAGGGTTTAGATACCTGAGGTAGGCTTTAGGCTTGTAACCCATAGCCAAAGCTTTCTCTTCAGACATGACAAGCACAGCAGAGGCACCATCGGTCTGAGGACACACAAACAAGAATCTCAACTTCATGATCCAAGAACAGTTTCCAAAACTGAAAATTTGGAAGAACTAGTTTGAGCATGGTGACACAAGTGAACAAGAGGGTTTAGGATAAAAGGGTTTCCCATATATATAATATTGACTTTGGGCAACCTAAGTCAAGTATAGGAAACTTAAAAAAAATCTATTTTGTTCCCCATTTTTTATCAGACAAAATGACAGAGTTGGACAATCCCTTCGCTTTTATTTTGAAGTTTGATGACTGCTAACCAATGAGAGCTGTGCCTGCTCATCCTCATCATCTGTGCAGTTAGGTCTTTTGTGGCAGTCTCCAGAGTTTCTCCACCATGATGGACTGCAGCTGGTGATGTTAGTCCCCTTTATGATCTGAGGGTCCAATGTGAGCTGGCGGACCACTCTAATCAGAACTTGCACCAAGTGGAGAACTGGTTCAGGTGTTTGCTCAACTGAGATGAAAGAGTCTGCAGAGCATAAGGACTACTATCGCCAGCTGCTAGGATGGTGGAATTGGTGTTCAACCACAGGATGAGGAACTTGCAGAAGAAGCTGCTTCATTCACACAAAGTATATGTAATGATTGTTTTTTAATGAATTTCCTGAATAAAGTGTGGGTGCACCTGATTAAAGATTTTTAAGTTATTTCCTAATAAAGAATAAGATTTTGTCAAAACCAAACATATCTTTAACCCAGATACACAAAAGAAACAATTAGCGCCGTTTCTGTGTCTTTACCAGGAAAGAAGAGTTCGCAGCAGTGACTGTTCCATGAGGTTTAACGAAGGCAGGCTTTAGTTTGGCCATTTGATCCATGGATGATGGCCGTATGCCGTTGTCCTTTGACACAATATCACGACCTGAGGAGACATGAATGCCACTCTATTGTAAACATTTTTTTTTTTTTTTTTAAAAGAGGAAAGCCTAAAGTCTAGCCCATTCCTCTTATATTTTGTTCGATAATAACTAATATTTTCAATTTGAACCCTAACTCTACTTTCCAAATTGACTGAAAGCGATTTTTTCAAAAGTGATAGATGTCCAAGCGCAGTCAGATTATTTTAGCTTCTGCTAATTATTAATTATATTTATTTCAGATAGAATTAGTCCATATCATGCAAAAAACATAACAAAAAATCAAAATGTATAATTCAAAATTTCTCAAAGCCAATATGAAGTCTTTATATATTCTAAATGAGTCAATGTATAACATAATCTACAGTAAAGCTGGGTTTACCTGGCACTTTAAAGGAGATGACATCCTGCAGCAGCCCTTCGTCCTGGGCTTTTTTAGCCAGTGTGTGTGATCGCAGTGCAAACTCATCCTGCTCCACTCTGGAGACCCCAAATGCAGCAGCCAGACGATCAGCACTGTGGCCCATTGTTTCTGCTGTGGAGAACTCCGCAACAGCAGGAAGCTAGTACGGCACAACGGACAATTTGAGGGTTAAATACTATATGGTGTGAACAGAAGTAAGCCACTCTGAAATCAACTAAAACTGAAAGTTGTTAAATCATATATACCTCCGGGGAGAGGTGTGCAAGCCGGATGCTGCCAATCAGACTGAGCCTCTGGCCGAGTGTCTTTGCCTTGTTTAGGGACAACATGGTTTTCCTCATCTTACGGCTGTGACGAATGGGAACGTCTGACATGAATTCCACTCCGCCTGCTACAACAGCATCACACTGACCGGCAGCAATCAGACCAACGCCTGGAGAGATGGATAAAGAAGATGAAGACTAAAGATTAAAACAACCATTAAAAACCGAAAGTAAAATCAAAGAATTGCATGAAAATAGGTCAAGATCCATAGGCTTTACCTACTTTTCCTAATATAATGAATGTGATTTGGTTTAACACAAGAGGACACATCTGATCAGTATACTACTCCCCCTGTCATTTTTACAGACTTCACCTCCAACCTGCCAAATGTTGGTGTATGACAGTTTATTTTGATGCTTAAACATTAAGACCGGATGCCCTTTTTTCATTTAGGATTAAATTTTATTCATCTTGCTCCTTGCCCATAGGAGCTGTAAACAACTAAAAAGCGCATATAGCAGTTTATCACTGTTGCAGTGTACACAACTGTTTTGCAACTGCAATGCAGGACTACACTGAATATCAATAATAATAATAATAATAATAATGATATTTAGAACAAATTATACAGAGTCTCAGTGAAGAGGCTTCTTTTCCGGACATACTTGAGGTCATTGCCTGGTTGGAGGAGATGCAGGCCATGGTGACTGTGTGAGCTGGGATTTTGTCAGAGAAGCCTGCACCCAGTGCTGCCTGAAATCAAAGTAAACATAGAGCCACATTATACACAAATATAATTGTATTATGCATTTACAGATAATAAATGCACCACAATTATATTTTAGTACGCAATAACAAAGTTAAAGTTAACATTTACAATATGTGATATGTGTATGGGAGAGTGCTTATGTGTGCATACCTCTCTTGCTACGTTGCTGGTTTTAACCTCTTGAATGACTGTTCCATATATGATGTAGTCTACAGCATCTTTTGGTATACCTGTCCGTTTTAGCAGGCCCCTATATAAAAGAAAAAAAAAGAAGAAGATATAAACAAACACACAGAATGAGTAATTTTATTTTTTTTGCTAACGAGGGACAAACATAAATATTTGTTCATAAAGACCTTGTACAATGATCTGTCAGATCATTGTTCTGGCCTTCCTTCATCTCTTTCTAGTGTAAACTGATATACTTCATTCAGCTCCATTGCACTTTGCCCTCACATTACTTTTAAAGCTTACAATGTTTACTGCTTCATAATGACTAGAAGAGTCTAAGAGATATTTTAACAGATCATCAGCAGTTCAGAGTGACACAGTACAACATATAAATGAAAAGTAGTTTTTAAAAATCATTCATTCAAATCATGGTAGCCTTGTCTAAAAAGTGTCCAAATATACAATTATTTTTGCAGGGTTTCTTTGTGGAGCAAAAAAACCCTGCAAGCATTTACCCATTTAAACCTCTGATTCAGTTAGAACAAGTTCAAAACTGGATCTGCAAACTATTATTTAATTTGCAGATAAACATTTGACATTGACTTTGCTGGTCTCAACAGACAGTCATCAGAAAAACAATGCAACCATAGACTTACTGCAGAGCTGCTCTGGCCAGGTCATGTGGCATTAGGTCAGCATACCTGTAGAGACCAACCAAAAAGTTTTTTCTTTTGTTTAAGCCACAAATTATTTTCCACTACAAAATGTTCTTGACTGTTTTTTAAGTGTTCAGTACTCCGTGTAGCACAATACAATAAACGTAAAGTGAGAACACAAAGAAAAGAGCCGAGACATACGTGGTTCCAGACAACAGGAAAGGGGTTCGAACTCCTTCCACCAGCACTATGTTCTTTACACCAGGTCGAGCCAGCGTCTTCTTGCTCTTTGTTTGAACTGAAAGAAAATAATTAAAAATAAGACTTACAGCAAGGGCATCTCAGCATCTGCTAGGGGAAGTAGGTTTATACATATTATGTCCAGGCAAATAAATCAGCGATTAAAGGCTTTGGTTACCATTCTGCTTTCAAAAAAAATCTATAATACACATAGCCATAATCTGGATAAAAATTATCATTATAGTAAAAAACTTACCTTGAGACTGAAGCTGGGCTGTTGTACTGAGAGATCGTGCACCTTAGACAAAGAAAAATAAAGAAATTATCATTATAAACCTAAAAGTACCAGATTTTAAATGCTAATATTGAACTGGAAGCAGCTGTACTGCATCTTTAATTTCTGACTCTTAGTCATGTATTTCCTTAATTACTTATGGATATTTGAAATATATTAAACTGTTATGGGAACAAATGACAACTTACCAAATCGCACTGCCCAGGAAGAGCTGACTGAGCAGCTCCGAATTGGGTTCATCAACATGGAAGCCATTCTGTTCTCTGTGGCAAGAAATGTTACTGCAAAGTTTATGGAAATGTTTAACATTTCAGATTCAAAACATTTTAAATTAACTTGGATATTTTAGGACTTCTTTGTGTTTTTCTTAGAATTCCTTACTTTTTTTGTGTGAATTCACAACGACTTAAAAAATATATATATTCCTGAAACCACACAATCCATGGAGGATATATTTATTACTATTATATTGTAGCCTTATTGCATGGGCAGGAGTGTTACACAACCACAACCTCTCAGATCATACTCCGTTCTACTTTCATGTCTGAGTCCTGGTTTTGTTTGACTAAAATCACTTTGCCATATATCTTAAACAACACCTCTTTAGAATTTGCTCCTATCAATTCTTATTTTTTATCTTTTTTCAGTATACAGGGATTTTTATATTTTATTATGTGGTTCAATGAATAAAACTGAAAAATTACTGAATCACCAAGCATCACCAAAACCGTTTCAATGTGCCTAGACTTTGACTCTGCTAATCTGTGGAAGGTTATAGGAAAGGATGCACACATTCTTCCAAAATATATTTGGCAGAGAGCACTGCTGATCATTTTCACAATTATGAAAACATTCAGTTACCCCCGGAAACTCTATGGATAGGGGCACTGTCATCCTGAAAAGGTAGGTGAATAAAGGTGATCAGTCAGAACTCATGACCTCTTGATTTCGGTCACTGTTCCTTCTCAGAGCATAAGTCGATCCAAACTATGCCAAAAAAAAAAAAAACTAAACTAATAAATGCACCTTATAGCACATAAGAACCACCACTTCCACTAATTTTGGGGCTCAGGAGTTTACTACTTTCCTTTAATTTGTCATACAACAACGGTCACCCTGCCCAACCCCCTCTACCCTAGCTTTGACCCTTCACCTAGATTTCTCTCCTGGAGAATGACAGAGCCCTATGTGCAGAATCACAAGACTAATACTGACTGCGTATCGACAAATTATATAAGTCCAAATAAAGCAACAAAATATAACCTTATAGTATCGACGAAATCTAAAATAAAAACAGCGATTTAGCTGGAAGCTGCATGCAAGACTAGCTCAACTAGCTAGCTACTTGTGAGCTAAAATTTAATCAGCAAAAATTCCTGCCGCTGTGTTTGAGATGAAAAAAATCAGTTTGCAGAACCCGTATAACAGCTTTTAACTTTCTAACCTCACCAGATACGTTTAAGCTCACCTGTTTTTATGGTTTATATCCCAGCACACTGCTTCCCTGTCTAATGACCGGCCAGACCCACCAGGACTACAAAAACTGCTTTAAAGGACCCACCCAGTGACTAAGCCGACCAACGGTGTGCCTGAAGCAAAACAATAAAGCACACATTAATATTACTAAATTACACTGCTGTTCACATTCATTATAACCTGCATCACAACTAGGTCCTTCTCTAAAACTAAAAAATAATGACTTGAAATATTAATCTTTTAAACTAAGACACTTTTCAAGCCCCACCGGCGGCCTATATTAAACGGTACTCTTGCGCCCTCACCGGTCAGTCATCGTAATAGATTTTGTTGATTGCACTTGTATGTATGTTGCGGTTGACGCTTTACTAACGCTTCAGGTGGAAATGGCAGTCACTCGTGCAGCAGGTGTTTTCTCCAAGTTTGCAACAGGCAAACACCCTTTATTGTCAGGTATATTTAAAATCACTCATCTTTTGTTGTTGTTGTTGAAGGTACTTTAATTTAATTTTTGTCGTTTTAATTTACTCTTTGTCGAATTTGTACTCGATGGTAGCATTTGACCTCAAGCTGTTAGTGGATAACTGAAAATATAATAACTCAGAATTTGCTTTTTTTTTCTTGAAAAATTACTCAAGTGGTTTAAAAAAAACGTTGTAAAGGGAGATATTTTTCAAATGGAACTGTGGGTAAAACATTTTTAATTACATTAATTATTAAAAGCTGGCATATAATTAGATCTTCTGCACTGACGTTAGTAACGCCTGTGTTTACTGTCTGTTGTAGTAAAAGGTTTAATGTTAGAGTTTTTAGTTTTTTGGTGATAACAGCATACAGGGCTGCAATACTAAGTTACTGTCTTAATTTCTGTCTTTCTGCTCAGTCACGACTAACTTTAGCAGAATTGTATTAACTTGTTCTTTTCCTTATGTTAGGGGAAACTTGTCCTAGAGGAAAGTCAAGGGCCTCTCCTTTTTATTCAGGAGCACTCAAAATTCTTATTGCCTCTTTCTGCTCTTAGGTCATGCCAGATGGATTTTCTCTGTATCATCACATTTGGCAGGTAAAGAGGGTTTTGATGATGATCGGTGCACCAAATACCCAAGAGTACACTCACATCCATCACAAATCGGTGGTTTACTAAAGAACCAACGATTCTTTAGTAAAGGTTCAGCTGTATTAATTTAGTGTGGTCTGTGTTCCCCCAACATCCATGTGCTATCTTAAACAAAAGTAATATTCATATAGTGTTGACTCATTTAGATGAACTGTTTGCATACTTTAGTTCTTGTTAAACATTAGCAAAACAGGTTTTTGCACAGCTGTTCTGCAAACATTTATCTTTAAAATCTGCATTGTACTTTCTTTCCTATCTTGTTATAGCTTGACTTGTTACTGCTCATTATAGTTTACGAGAATAATGTGAAACTATTGGTAACAATGTTGCTCCATTCTGTTTCATTAGCATATGCATGCACAGTACAAGCAAAACAAGGCTGGAGTGTTAAACCAAAGTCTTTCTACAAGCAAGTCCCATTCCTCAGAGGTCATATCAAAGTGTCTCTCAGTAATTATTTGGGCAGTTAATTTAGATAATACTTCAAAATAAAGTTTAAATTCAGTGCTTAAGAACATGAAACTGTATGCATGGAATTGCCTAAATCTAATAAAACAGATTAAAAGTTGTAAAGGGAAGTAAAGTTTTATAAAAAAAAAAGAAACTTAAGCGTTACAAAATTCTCACTTTTTTTTTGAGTAAAATATCTGCTTATACAAAAAAATATTATTGTAATCTATCTCATTCTTTAATTGCTGTTTTCTCTTTTTTAGCTCATAAACATATCAGCTTCGAGTACAAGGACGATGTGGCTGTTATACGATTCAATGACCCAGCATCGAAGGTGTGTGCGTCTGTTTGTGGATATGAAACAGTACACGTCTTAGAGAGAGATTAAGTTTGTAACGGTTCTGACTACATGTTTCACTCTTGAAATGACATAATTTTGTTGTTTTGTGTGTGTAGGTGAACAAACAGTCTCTGCAGTTGCATGAGTTGGCTGACGTGTTGGGAGACATCTGGCTTTATAGATCTTCAAAAAGTGTTGTCCTCATTTCAGGCAAACCCGGCTGTTTCCTTGCTGGAGCAGATAGCAAGTAGGCTTTTGAGGGCTTTCACAGTCTCTGATGTGTGTGGTGTATTCTGTGTTGCTTTTTGTTTTGTTTGTTTTGTAAGTGTAAAAGTGCAAATAAACCAGGACGTATTTTACGAAAAAAGTCAAATGGATCAAATTTAATATGCTTAATTGAAAAGTGAGTAATTTATCTTGATTTTTTTTCTTTTCTTTGCTCTCAGTATGCTTTCAGTCCTGTACAACTAGTGAGGAGGTCGCCAGTCTCTGTGAGGAAGCTCAGAAGTTGTTTAGGAGAATTGAGCAGTCTCGTGTCCCCATTGTCGCCGCTATCCATGGCTCATGCGTGAGTCGAGGCCTTGAGGTACAACAGTTTGTGTCAAAATGCCAATTTGGCTTAAAAAATGGGCAGTAACTCTCAGTTTTGTAACTTTTCTGTAGCTTGCAACAGCCTGCCACTACAGAATTGCCACGAAGAGTAAAGAAACAGTCCTGGGGACTCCGGAGGTCATGTTGGGACTGCTGCCGGGAGCAGGTGGCACTCAGAGACTACCTAAAATGGTATAAATGCACACACTCATATTAATCAGTTCCTCAGTGAAAGTCTTGAAAGCATTGCTGCAGTCTTGTGCTAGTGGCTACTGCAGTACACAGGAGTATAATAAGGTCAAGACTCTCACTTGGGCCAATACCAGCTCACTGTCTTCAATTCTGCTTGTTGCACATGTTTAGGTGGGTCTCCTGGGAGCTTTTGATATGCTGCTGTCAGGCAAGAACATCACAGCAGACGAAGCCAAGAAGATGGGTCTAGTGGACCAGCTTGTGGACCCTCTGGGTATGTTATACATGTGGCATTTCTTCAATGAATGTACCGTTTTTCTGTTGTAATCTTAAGGGAGAGGGTGGTGGGGAATTAAACTTTTTAGCAGCTCAAGACTGAGCCTTCAATTAGTGACATGTTTCATTTTTCTCTGTGCTTCTTTTATATTTATATTTCAGGTCCTGGTCTGAAGTCTCCAGAGGAACGAACGATGGAATACCTTGAGGAAGTTGCAGTGGGTGTTGCCAATGACTTGGCCAACAAAAAGATTCCCCTTACTAGGGAAAAAAGATTTAGACTGAGTGAGTGAACTCGTGTTCAGCCCAGTTGTCTTTATACCGCCAAGGATTTGTTCCATGAAATCATTTGCAACTGGCTTGTTTTTTCAGTCCCAGCGGTTGGGGCCACCAACTGCAGTTTCTTGAATGGCCACTTGAGGCCGACTCCAAAAGAAAGTCAATTCCCAAAGACTAAATTTCAAAATGTTCGGCCATACAGCAGGGAAAAAAATGCCCACAGGTAGTATAAAAAATGTCTTTGGTCTCTTCAAACAAAAAAAAAAAAATTACTAACACATTTCAAACCGGTGATTAATTCTTTCCCTCTTCAGAGGTATTTACTTAGTACTTAGTTCCTCCTACGCCGAGCGGCGCATCGGGCAGCTAGTGATCTCCATCGATGTCGGTCAGCAGCGACTGCTTCAGCTTCGTCCCAGGCAATGTCGACAGTTCTCAGATCGTCCATAAATGTTCGACGCCATGTGATCTTTGGTCGGCCTTGCTTTCGCTTGCCAGTGCGTGGACGCCATGTCATGGCAATCTTAGCTCGGCGATGAGGGGGTAGGCGTAAAATATGTCCCGCAAAGCGAAAGCGCCTTTCTGCAACAACATCGGCTAATGGGCGGGTGCCTGCTCTTCGTAGGACCTCCTCATTTGTTATTCGGTCCCGGTAGGAAATTCTCAGGATTCGCCGCAAGCCACGTTGTTGAAGCACGTTCAGGTGTTGAATAATTGCACTTGTTGAGTGCCAGGTTTCACTAGCGTAACGTGCAGTAGGGAAGACTATAGAGTTCAGTAGTCTGATCTTGACCCTTACATTCAGGGAGGTCGAGTTCCAAATAGGTTGGAGACGTCGCAGGACACCAACTGCCTTCCCTACTCTGGCGTCGACATCCCGATCAGAGACCCCGTCATTCGAGATGATGCTGCCAAGATATGTAAAATTCTCCACCTCTTCAGCACGTTGTTGGTTGATCATGACAGGAATGCGGGCACGTGCATAGCCAACTCGGAGTACCTTGGTTTTTTTGGCACTGATTCTTAATCCAACTTTCGTTGCCTCCCTCTGCAGGGCCGCGGTCAACTTTTGGAGGTCTTCCTGAGTCGAGCCCAGCAGGGCGATGTCATCTGCGAAGTCCAAGTCAGTGAGATTACACGCTTCGTGCCAGGGCACACCGATGCCAGCTTGGTCAACTGATCGTCGCATGATGAAGTCAATTACCAACAGGAAGAGGAAAGGGGATAGCACGCATCCTTGTCGGACGCCAGTATTGATCTTGAAGAAGGCTGTGCAGCCGTCATCCGTCCGGACGCAGCAACGGGAGTTGGAGTAGAGACAACGAAAGGCATCTACAAACTGCTGAGGGACTCCATAGTGGCGTAGGATAGCCCATAGAGTCGGCCGGTAGACGCTGTCAAAAGCCTTCTCGAAGTCAATGAAATTAATAGAAATCTTCTTTTGGTATTCCAATGTTTGTTCAATGATCATGCGGAGGGTGAAGATTTGCTCGACGCATGACCGGCCACTCCGAAACCCAGCCTGCTCTTCTCGCAATCGTTCGTTCACAGCGTGAAAAGAGCGAGGCAAAACACTTTCCTGGGTACCGACAGCAACGTGATGCCCCGCCAGTTGTTACAGTCACCCAAATCACCTTTTTTTGGAAGTTTGATAATGGTGCCTTTTGTCCAATCATCGGGTACATGTGATGTTGACCAGCAGGCGTTTAGGAGTCTTGTAAGGGCGGCTTCAAGATGGGGTCCACCATACTTCAGCATTTCGGCGAGGATTTCGTCCAGGCCTGCGGCCTTTCCACTCTTGAGGAGTCGGATCGCTGTCTTGACTTCAGTGATGCTGATTTGTCCGATATCGACAGGAAGAAGATCCATGGAAGGTGCCAGGTTTTCGGCCTCGAACCGTTGGGGTGGCTCAGGTTGGTTCAGAGTATCGCGGAAGTGTTCGACCCATCGTTGTTCTTGTTCAGCTGCAGTAAGAAGGACACGTCCATTTTTGTCTCGGATTGGAACACCGCGGCCACCACGAGCCCCAGTTAGATCTCGTACAATGCGATATAAGGTTCGGGTATCGTTCCGATCGGCTGCTTCTTGGGCTTCGATGCCTTTAGCTTCGATCCATTCACGCTTGTCACGCCGGCAGCTGCGTTTGACCTGTCGGGCAAGGTCTTGGTAGGTGGCCATGGCCCTCTCACGCTGGTCTGCAGAAGCATGTGGGTCAAAGGCCACCTGGTCCCGAACTGACTTTGCCAAGCGACGTTGATCTATAAGTTCCCATGAACGGTCGGAGATCCAGCGCTCCTTAAAGCCGCCCCGTCGGCGACCAATCTTCGATTCTGCTGCACCGACCACAGCCTCTTTTAGCTCATCCCAGAGAGTATCTGGATTTTTGTTGTTATTTCCTTCCGCAGCAAGGAGCTGGAAGCGGTTTCTCAATTCGAGTTGAACTCCCTGATTCAGTCGATACTGAGATTCACTTGCTGTTTCCGTAGCAATTGGAGTTTTTACAGGGTGGGGTTGCTAGCCCCACGCCCAGCCCTCCTCCTTTCTCATCCGGGCTTGGGACCGGCAATGGCAGAGTCTT
This sequence comes from Rhamphochromis longiceps, assembly GCF_057381845.1. Taxonomy (NCBI): domain Eukaryota; kingdom Metazoa; phylum Chordata; class Actinopteri; order Cichliformes; family Cichlidae; genus Rhamphochromis; species Rhamphochromis longiceps. Next base: position 18,288,917 of record NC_140571.1, on the reverse strand, counting down.
CAGAGGTTTCTGTCATATTTCAGGCCTGAACAAAATGAATGGGTGTGCATCAGAATGTAGTGATAACCTCCCATGTACCCTTAATGGCGAGTACGCTGCCTTACTAGTTCCCTTAGAAAAACCTGCAGCCCATTTTAGTGGTTGTCAAACCACGTCTTTATTGATTTTACATTAAGGTGTCAAAACACACCATTGAGAATTCAAGGAGGTTGTCAAATTTCAGTTTTATCATTTAAAATTTTAACTGATAAACTGTCTATGGTATCTTCTAATTGGCAAATACCAGCTGTACACATTTACACAACAAAAAATGAAAACCTGTCACTGTAAACGTGTGTGTGCAGAGCTGTGGGACGCAGTCACGGGCCTGGGTCCAGTGACGAAGATCATCTACAGCACTGTCACTAAAAGAGTCCAGAAACAAACTAAAAACCTCTACCCTGCTCCGTTCCAGATTATTGAGGTAAAGAGTACACTTATGGGTGAAGATAAACACATTAGCGCATGATGTTGCTGCTGAGTGTCTCATGCTGTCTTATTTTAATGTGCAGTGTGTTAAAACTGGCATAGAGCACGGCAGTAACGCAGGTTATTTGGCTGAAGCTCAGGTGAGTTGGACTAACAGAATTTTTTTTTTTTTTCTCAGTCAGATGGATTTTTAAAAAAAATCCTCCTGGCCTTTTGGTAGATGTCATACATGTGCTGCATTTTGACCATTGTGACCTTTTGTGTTTTGCTGGGTGTTTTTTCTGTTTTGTTTTTTCACTCTGTAGTTAGTGTTGGGAAAAGAGCAGAGTTTGGGTTACAACAGGAACCTTCCTCATTCATCAAATGATGAATGTGGAGTGACAGACTCCTCTCACTAATGCCATAAGTATGTGCATAAAGCCCCATCACCAATGAACACCTTAGGCCTAAACGAGTCATGCCAAGAGCTTTGACAAAATGGCATTAATTGATGTCCCGGGAATGAGAATGGGCTGCTTAACAGTTTAGGCTTGTGGGTTTCATTGATGACTCTATAATCAAGTTTTTGGATTTGTTGTTGTTAAAGAGACTAATTGTATTTGTTAAATTCTTGTTGCTTTTAACCCTTCATAGAGCTTTGGTAAGTTGGTGATGACTTCTGAATCCAAAGCTTTGATTGGACTTCACAATGGTCGTTTGTTGTGTAAGAAGAACCGATTTGGTCCCCCAGAAAAGGAAGTAAAGTAAGAACTGTAAACAGGGGTGATTTATGTTGCCATATACATTTGCTGTCTATATACAGTTGCCTCAGCGATAGTAGTAAGACACCTGTACAAAATGTTTGCAACAGAAAGCTGGCCATTCTGGGTGCAGGGCTAATGGGAGCAGGTATAGCACAGGTATCTGTAGATAAAGGCCTCACCAGCATCCTAAAGGACACCACAGAGGATGCCATCAGCAAAGGATATGAAAAGGTTTATAAAAGGTAATATAAACGCATTCTATACTATTTATTTATTTATTTATTTTATTTATTGAAAAATAAAAGTGGCTTTACAGTTTGAAGTATTTTTGTTTGTTCGGGGGTTTTTTTTTTTTTTCTCCTCAAAATGTTCTTGATCTTCAGTTTCGACACCAGGGTGAAGAAGAAAGCCATGATATCATTTGAGCGTGACGCCATTATGTCTAATCTGTCGATTCAGACGGATTACTCTGGTTTTGAGTCTGCTGACATGGTGATAGAGGCTGTGTTTGAAGACCTCAACATTAAACATAAAGTCCTCAAGGAGGTGGAGGCAGTGAGTGCAGTTTTGCTTGAACTACTCTGTCTTTAACTGTTTTAGTTAGAGGTGGTTAAATTGGCATTGAAAATGTATTACAATAAATGGGCATCTAAGAACTTCTAAATTACTTTGAGCAAGAACTGGTGCAGAACTAACCTGTTTGGAGAAATCTCGCCTTAATTTAGGTTTTAACTTGAGAAAATTCTCAGGCCAACCCAAAGTAACTGTTAAAGAACTTAGTGGGATTGATGTAGATGAGGCTTTCCTTTTCTTGTTTGGAGTTTCAATCATTTTTGAGAAGCTTTTGGTTGCATGCAGGTAGTATTATGTCATTATTATTCTAGCATAGCTATATTAGCTGTTTAACAGTTATTTTCTGTCTAAGACTTATTTGCATTACTAAGTAATCACTGGCATGTGGAATGTGAATTCACTAGCTGACTATGGCTATCTTGGCTGCTACTGCTACTTTCCAGAATAATGTCCAGATAGCTAAAGTTATAAGGAAATGTACTCTTCCCCCTCCCGCCCAGGTTACCCCACCACACTGCATATTTGCGACCAACACCTCAGCTCTACCCGTCAGAGACATCGCTGCTGCCAGCAAACGCCCTGAAAAAGTCAGAAATGCTCCAAACTTTTACTTTCAACATATCTTCAGTGTTACAGTAATTTAAAAAAAATGTAATGTTGATTCATGCTTGCACAGTTGAGTTCTACCTTAATTTTCACTTGACTTTCTTGGTGATTATTATCGTGGCTTTAAAATAATGGCTTCTCAACATATTATTAAGAATCTTTATTTCCTGTGTGATGTTTGACCAATTTGCATATGTGCCTGTGCAGGTGATTGGCATACACTATTTCTCCCCAGTGGACAAGATGCAACTGGTGGAGATTGTCACCACAGATAAGACATCTAAGGACACGCTGGCTGCTGCTGTCAGCGTGGCCCTGAAACAGGGAAAGATTGTCGTCACTGTCAAGGTGATGGCAACTCTGAAAGTGTTCTTCAGTCAGTATTTCAGCCTATGTGAATCTTATTTTCATCTTAGTCATTTTGCTCGTTGTTCTATTATATCTTGGTGCATGTCTCCATCTTGTGTTGCTCTCTTTCTGCCTCGAAACCCACTGAACTACAGGATGGTCCGGGCTTTTACACCACGCGCTGCATGGGTTGCTTGCTTATGGAGTCTCTGAGACTTCTTCAGGTAATCAAAGACTTGGAGAAATAATAGTGTTGCCAATTTTTCCCTGCTAAAGAAATGGTTGAGCATCAGGTCCCAGTAATTATTTAAAGCATTTATTTTTATCTTTTTACATTTGCTTTAAAATAACCCACATTTTGTTCCACAGGAAGGTGTGACCGCAACAAAAAGCGATTTCCTGGCAACAAGCTTTGGTTTTAATGTCGGACCTTTCGCAGTCACTGATGAAGTCGGTGTTGACATAGGATTACATATTTCAGAGGTAATCTTTCACTTACTTTGTTGATTTAGATTTTTGGGACAGATGGGATTTTGTATTCTGTGTTTATTGTTGGATTTAGATGCTGTGCAAAGCCTTCGGTTCCCGTTATGAAGGAGGAAGCCTGGAGATTGTCAAGACCATGTTGGAAAAAGGCCTCAAAGGTTAAAACATTTCACATTAAAATAGGGGCATTATCACTCACTACTAATTTGTCACGCACTCATGCCTAAGTATTGGAATTGATGAGAATTTAGCGATTCCGATTGCATTAGTGATATTACTGATTTTTACTATTTGATTTGATTCTTTTATGGATTTTCATTCTGTTCTCTGACTTCGCTTTGAGACTCATCACCACCTTAAAGCAGCATATCAAAGACATTAAATTTTTTTAAATGAATTGCATTTTGAGTGGTCAAATGTAAAGTCAGACATCGTCTACCTACATCAGTTTTACATTCAGAAAAGTCAAATGGACTCTACCATGAACTCCTAAGAAGAAAGAGAGGTTACAATGGACACATTTGTTAACTGCTGATAAAAGTGATGTTTGTGTTCTGCCTTAGCTAAGGAGATGATGCTGAAGTGTGTTCCAATTTATGACTTCTTGGGCTGGAGCCTATCCCAGCTGTCTTAGGGCAGACTTAGTTTAAATATTAAGGGTTAAGAATATCATTGAGATGAATTTTTCTATAACAGGAACTGTTACCCTAAAATGGTGACTTTAATATAATCAAAAATGGATTTATCTTGCTACCTGATTTCTAAAATCTAACCCTGTAAGGGCACAGGTTTCTAAGACTGAGGAACACGTTTGAGGATCAGCTTACCATTCACACAAACACGATTCTAATGCTTTATTTTTAAATTATAGGTTGTAAATCTGGAAAAGGATTCTTTCTCTATGGAAAGACTAAGAGTGTGAATCCTGAAGTAGAAGAAATTCTCAAGAACCATCAAGTGACTGCTCCCTCTGCAATGTAAGAAAACAGCCTCTCGTCTGATCTACTAATTGCCCTGTTCTGATCTGTCTCTCTGAAGTTATGTGTTTGCTGCAGTTCTTCAGAATACGACATGCAGTACCGGCTGCTGTCTCGCTGCATAAACGAGTCGTTAATGTGTCTCCAGGAGGGAATAATACAAAGCCCTCTAGAAGGAGACATTGGAGCAGTGTTTGGATATGGGTTTCCTCCCATGCACGGTGGTATGTCTCCAACATTTGTATACTTTTGAACTAGATATTTATATTAGTAAACTGATGGTTATCGATTGTGTTGGTGCTAATCGACCTTTTGTTATTCCTACATTTATCAGGTCCGTTCAGATTTGTTGACACATTTGGTGCAGAGCGCCTTGTGAGCCTCATGAAACGTTTTGAGGATGTTTATGGAAACCAGTTTACACCCTGCCAGCTTCTACTAGACCACACCAAAGACCCCAGCAAAAGGTTTTACCAATCATCCCCCTCCCTGCTTCAATACTAAAAACAACTTAGCGTTTTGAGAGAGGGACTAGTAGTCCCCCCTTTGGTATGTCTGAACTGTTAGAGCAGCAAATATGTCTTCTAAGATCAAACTAAAGGAATCAACCTAAAATAATCCAAGGAAAGATTTCAGAATAAGGTAACAGCTCATTTATGAAACTAAGCTGCTATTAAAAAATAATTGTATAACTATAAACAACATTTCTAGGAGACCAAATGGTCTATTATAACTATCTACCAGCTTTACAGATTTCCGCTTACATCATTTATATAATCAGAAAGTGATACTTTCATGTATTATGTGTTATGGCTCAAGTGGGTGTGACCACCAAACTTTTTCTTTTCATCTTTTTGGGGTGTTTTCTTTCTTTTAATTTATTTATATTTTTTTATACAAATTGTGGTAATGTGTCCAACCTCCCCTGACCTATGCTAAATTAGCCATAACCCATTTTGGCCCGCAACATGACCAAATGAAGCCCAGATGTTGCAGCTATCTGGATTCTATCTGGCACCAGTGTTAACTCAAACTCCCAACAACCAAAATAAAAAGTGAAGGTTGCATTAAAACATCAGGTGTCATTCGGTTTATTTTTTTGATCTCTCCTTTATTTCTTCAGTGGCTTTGTAGTTACAAGATTGCAGAGTAGATCAGTATTACATGAGTGTAGTAGATCAGAGTGAAACTTTACTTCAGCTTTTGCCCTGGCTGAAACCCATCAAATCTGGGGATAATAGTAAAAAAAATTACAGGTAGTGATTCACAACAACATAAATTGCATTGTCAGTTATTTGGATCATTTGGATGATCTTGCTTTGTGATTGCCCTCAGTGTAGCCAGTTATATTACAATACTGTCCTCAGGATACACCCCTCAAATAGAACACACAGGTAAGAGCAGAGATCTAGTTTGGGGCCGGGGGGCATCTGCCCCTCTCTCAGCAGATTTGTACATTAGCAGATTTGTTCAACGGCTCAGTAACACAAATATCTAGTCAACCACATGACAGCAACTTAGTGTATTTATGCATGTAAACATAGCAAAGATGACCTCCTGAACTTTAAATTGAGCATCAGAATATGGAAGGAAGATGATTAAAGTGACTCTAAATGTGGCATGATTGTTGGTGCCAGATGGGCTGGTTTGGGTATTTCAGAAACTGATCTATTGGGATTTTTGCCACACAACCATCTCTAGGATTTACAGAGTAGTGTTGTTTTTTTTAAAGGGAAAATATCTACTAAGCAGCAGTTGCCTTGTTTGGTGCCAGAGGTCCGAGAACAACCAGAATGCTTCAAGCTGACAGGAAACCAACAATAACTCATGTAACAACTCATTACAACCAAAGTACACAGAAGAAAACCCCTGAACGCACAACAAGTCGAACATTTAAGCAGATGGGCTACAGCAGTAGGTGTCAGCTAAAATGAAACTCTACAGTTTATATGGGCTCACCAAAATTGGATAACAAAAGACTGAAAAAACTCTGCCTGAATCTCAATTTCTGCTGTGACATTCAGATGGCAGGGTCAGACTTTGCATAAACATGAAAGCATGAATCTATCCTGGCTCATAACAACTTCTCAGGCTCCTGCTGGTGGTGTAATGGTGTAGGGGATAACCTTAATAGCAACATTGCTGACCATGTCTATGCCTTTATGGGCACAGTGTATTAATCTGATGGCTAATTCCAACAGGATAAAAACTTCAAACTGTGGTTTTTGAACACACCAATGAGTTTGCTGTACTCAGATGGCATTTTTGGCATGTGGTGAAAAAGGAGATTCACATCACAGATGTGTAGTCAACAAATCATGTCAATGTAAGCCAAATTTTCCAGCACCTTGTTGAATCTATGCTACAAAGAATTAATACTTCTGAATACCAAGGTGTAAAAACTAGAGATGGCACGATACCACTTTTTTATGTCCGATACCGATACCGATATCATAAATTTGGATATCTGCCGATACCGATATGAATTCGATATAGTGTTTTTTTTAATCAACAAAACTGTTTTTTAAATATCTTGCTGCATTTTGTATAAGTTCATACTCAAGTTTAAAACAACTACACTAAAGCTATTCTGTTATACCTGTATGCAAAAAAAAAATATTTCATAGTTCAGCAATACTGATCAATCTAATAAACTTAAGCCTACACCATCCTCCCTATTCTGGTATTTTAAAGAGTACTTAGCATAAATATTAAGCAACCTAACTAACAGGGTTCCAACTCCCAGCAACAACAAAAATAAATAAATAAAAAATAGGGAACCACCCCTCACGCTCCACCTCATGATGCTTAATCGACGTAATCAACCTTAATTTGATGCAGTGTGAAAAAAAAAATGCACGGAAATCAATTATTTTTCAAGAAATATTAAATAGATTCAACATCTTTCTTCAACAAAATTGCAGACTGCACAGATGGTACCTTCCCAAAGGAAAAAGTACTATAGCTTACTAGGGTATATATATTAGACTTAATAGTCACTATATACAGTAATGGACTTCTATACATTTTACATCAGATTAAAACTTTGGGTGTAAGATTCAAATAAATATTAAATAATTAAAAGCGAGACCTCTTAAATGAGAATAAGAAAGAAAAGTATGTCTTTGTGCCCCCTTTTCCCTGTTCATGCCCTATCGGCCCCCCTGGCTAAACTTTGCTAGATCCGCCCCTGCACAGTTACCAGCGTCAGCTACGTAGAAAAAGATCCTCGAGTAGAAAGTAATATTAAATACATTCTAACAACAGCTGATCAAGCTTAAACGTGCTGCTGTTGTTCAGCCGCTGGTTTCCTCTTTCTGGTGCAAAGTGGGCCAAAAACAAACCAGAGAGACAGACTCGGGACAGAAAAGCCGATCAGCTGATCGTTAAGCAGTTTCATGATTGAAGTAGCAGCCGGAGAGGCAGTCGCTTGTTAAGCTTAACGCAGGAATGCTTTACAAACATTCAGAGATGGACTTACACACTTGCTTTACTTCTCTCGGGGATAACTTTGTCGGAGATGAAATGCCGGGTTGCTAGCGAAGCTCCAAATGCTATCCAGACCACCGACAGGTCCCGCATGCCACAGCCGCTCTATCACGTGATGCATACTGCTCCGACGTGCTAACGTTCTGAGGTGAGTTACGGCGTGTTGCAAGTTTTGTGAGGTGCTTTCGTGATATTTAATGGATCGGATTACATTTTTTATTTTTCTCCGATATCCGATCCAGTAATTTAGGTCAGTATCGGACCAATACCGATACGTAATATCGGATCGGTCCATCTCTAGTAAAAACATCTCATTTTTAATGCTCTAAGAAGAGAAACTGAAGTGTTGTGCTTATTATCATTTTTCTGACTCAGTGATTTTAGGTAGAATTTTTTTTTGTTTATTTATTATACATTTTTATGTGAGTTTCTTTTTAATTCATTGAACAAACTTCACAGCTGTTCTGTCCAAGACTTAATAACTTGGGCTTTTTTATGCTATGTAGAAAAGCAAAGAGTAGCTGTGTTAACTTATTACAAAATTCGACTACATTCATTATCAGTTTCTAATGTCTGCTATCTGAAGATGAGGTTTGTGCTGATAACCTCATGCTCGGCCAGGTGGAGCAAGTTCAATGAAGAATTCTCCCCTGTCTCTCTCGCTGTTGCTTTTCTGTCTTTATTTTAGGTCATCTACAGATGTTACAAGAGATTATAACAGAAACAAAGCACTCACAGATGGATCTAAAACAGTGGGTGAAAAAGGCAGCAAAGGTAGTGGCAGAAATATTAGCTTTCCAAGGAAACTGAGTGGTGACAATTCCTGATATTGTAGGACTTTGATCAATCTATGTGGATGAGAAATCTGAGGTACTCTTACAACTCCATTTCTGAGTTTTACTATAACACTCATTGTTACCTTTAAAGGGACTGTTAATAAAAATATCATCCCTCCCGAAGCATAGACTGACCTGTACCAAAAAAAAATCAGTCCAAAACCTCAGTAATTTTGTCAATGACTGCTCAGAGGTCTGATATTTTTCATATTTTCCTCATTGTTCTTTTGAAGGTAGTTTTAATTTACAACAACCTCCCACTTTATCTGTGCCAATTACATTCCACTGAAACTCAGTGAATAAAGAAGGATGTCTAAATGACCTGTATAGGGTCAAAATGTTACAATTCCTTAAATTACCTTGTCTTGAAATTAATTTAACACCTATTGATGACTAAATAAAGTGTCTAAAAAGTGCTGAAATTCTGTTCATTCATCAAATCTCATTTAAAGTAAAATGATAGAAATTTCCCCTGCATATCAAATTCTAAGTTGAACGGTGTGAACGCCACACATTGTTTAAATCAGACTTTAAGTTCCAAAGAGGGCACTTTTATCCTGGAGCTCTCTGTTGTAGCCATTTGTTAGTAAAGTAGTGCCAGACTGTGATTCAGACAGGAAACATGTCAGTCTGACTTTGAGCATTAGAGCCAGTCAAGTGTCAATTCTACAGTTTGACCACAGTGTGGCGTTGTTTCCTTCAGTTTCATTCATTGGGCTCAGCAGCCAGTTGGTCACAGTGGAAGGCACATTCAGGGAGGCTCAGCAGCCAACAGGCACATTCTCAGGACAGTGTGTATATTAGATTTTGGGCCTCCAGCCCTGTATGAATTGTGTGATCTTGGTCACATGGAGTCGGCTCAGGTGGAAGTCATGTGACAAGATATCTTCAGTCAGCTGCACCAGCAAGCTGCCATCGATTCGCTCCCTTTGGAACACGGACACCGCTGCCTCTGATAGGCCAATAAACCGCAGGCAAGCTGAGACTTCCTCCAATGACAGAGCAGACAGGTCAGCGGGAGGTCGCCAGGTAGGGTCAGGGAGCGGGGACAACCCCTCAGGGACTCCTGTTGATGTCCCACCACCCTCCGCGCCTCTGGAAGAATCTGTTGTGGAATTGGGAGCAGGCTCAGGCGAGGGACAAGGGGACTGGCGGTTGAAGGGGTTCAACGCCCCAAAGGGAGCAAATCGACTCTGTGGGGGTGGCGGTCTGAGTCGAAGTCCAGAGGAAGTGAAGGAATCCACCCATGGCTCTGCCCAGGTGGCTTGTGCAGGCTGAGGATTGGCTGTGTTGTCTGTAGGGATGCCAGAGACAGGCTCAGGACTAGTAGGATTAGGGGCAGAGCAGTCACCCCAAGAGCACGGGTAACAGTAGAGGGAGGCATCGGGGGAGGGGGAGCAACTGGGACAAGACAGAGAAAATGGAAATGTTACATATCAGCTACATATCATATTTACAAAGGTATTTAAATGACCATATTTCAAGTTCCAGCAGCTACCTGCTGAAAAATTCTCCTTAGCTTGCTGTCAATTCATAAAAAATGTATCATTCCATATATCGTCTATTTATAGAACAAGCAAACAATCAATATGGAGCTTCATATTGTAAAATGGCATTGCTTTCTGTGCTTCTGTCAGTTCAGATTAGATAACCTTCCCATACTTTCTTTCCATATACCTTATAATCTTCTTTAAAGGGCAAGAACGGGAAATCTGTAAGCAGTAACCTTTCAGAGCTGAAAAATGCAGCCAAAAAAAAAAAGACTTCCCCGCATGTTGGTGACTTATCAGACAAATATTATTGCTCGTCAGGTGGGTTGCACTAAGGAAAAAACAATCTAAACTTGAGACTTGAAAATAGAAGTCTACAAACTAATGGGTGTCTACATCCATATCTTTTGGACATTTTTCATTGCAATTTATTTGGAAACAGCCATTGCAGTAGCTCTGTTTGAAGCTACAGTATTTGGACTCTTGCAGTAGTTTGGAACTCGAGGAACTTCATTCTCTCCCTTTTCGTGTAATCAATCATGTCAAGCAGTGAAACCAGAAAAGGCTTTCAATCCTCTCTAAAATGATACCAGTATGTCAAAATAAGGATTTACACATTACGTGTTTTATACTGTACCTGTCCTGTAGTCCAGAGGAGTAAAAGGAGATGTTTGGTCTCGGGGAGGTGGACGTTTTGGGGAAGCGAGGTGGAACAGGAGGGCTGGGAGCTGGACTGGAGATGGAGCCTCCTTTGGAGCAACGAGGGGGAACTGGAGGGGCGATCAAATAGCGACACTCCTCTCTCACCTGCAAGCACAAACCACACACACAGAAACATAAGCATAACAATAACACACACAACAGCCAAATAAAAAAAGGTTAATCTTAAAAATAGACTTCTCAGGAGGCTTTGTGCAAGTGTGTGCGTGCAACACATAGTAAATGTCAAACTTTGTGACCTTTACAACTCAAACAAAGTCCTTACACACAGTAGCAGCATCTAGACACACACACACACACACACACACACACACACACAGTGTCTTGGCAGGCTAAATATCAGGAGAACGCTATGTGTGACAGGGTATAATCCAGTTGCAGAGGAGACGTCAACACCCACACAAACCTTTCTGTTCCGCTGCCCTCACTTTAAAAGGGAAAAAAAGTTAAACAAAACAAAAGCATGAAAATGTGCGCTTTACAAACAACATACACAGTTACACATGGACACCATTGCCTGGGAAGACTCTTAGAAATGTGAAACAGCTCACTAGGTAAAACAACATCGTTTTCAATAGGACACCATTTCCTCTTTAAAAAGACAAGAAAAAAGAGATGTTTTAATTCATGGAAGTGCTGGTCGACCCCCAGCTTTAAGGTCAACACTAGAGCTGTACAGAAAATGCATTACCATATTAAAAAAGAACCTTTATAGTCTACATAAAGCCTGACTTGCACCAGTTTGAGTGTTAAAATTAATCTAGTAAATTTCATTATACATCATGTAATGCACGTTATAAATTTCATTATGCGCTACAAAAGGAATATTTTAAGGCAAGTCTGCATTTTTGCTGTACAGCAGCATTTAGGCGAAAACAGTAGAGGTGATTAATTCATTTGTAATCAGTAGAACAACAGTTATTTGGTCTCACCAAAAGCAAAAGTAAAAAATACCACAAATTCACAAAAATGTACAAAGAAAGCTAACAATATATCACCTGCAATGCTTATTTTCTGAAGAAAAAAAATTCCTAGGTATGACCTTCTCAGACTTTTCTGTAACTCAATGTCAAGCCAAACCCTGGGAACTCTGATGGAGCCAGTCAATGAGACTTTAATGGGAGATTTCCTGGCTCCAAATGGGAACTTGAAGGCGTGACTATGCATGGACGCATGATCAGTCCATTTACAGTAAAGGTAATGTGTTAGTCACACATCTTTGAATTTCTATGTTATTTAAAGAGAGAAAATCAATGACACATGCTAGCTTAGGAAAGACTAGGGCTTAGCTGCTGAATAACCACTCTGCTATTGAAGTTAGGACCTTGCTGCATATGATATTAAAAAGAGCAAACTAAAACAACCATGCCAATCAAGTCTGTGGAAATTAATTTCCTTTGGTTATTTTCAGACAGATTTTTTTCTTCTGGTCTCAGCAAGTTAATTCACACAATAATCCATAATCCAAGTAATCCTTATAATATTAAAAAACTGAAATGCTCTATATGTTTAAGAAATTTCTCCTAGGAGTTGTAGTGCTGATTTATAGCAATCACATTAAAAAGCTTCAGCAGTCTTAATAGCTTTAGCTTTCGGTTCAATTCATTAGAAATAATCAGCCACAACCTAAAAACCACTAATGAGTGAAGTGAACGACAGCACTGATTCTCTCTAGTTCTGCTTGGAAATCCTGGGTCCTTACATTGATGGAGATAAGTAGACACGTACGACCAACCCAGGTCAATAACAGCTCCCATGGCAATGTGGAACTGATGATAGTGGTTTCTCCTAAAAGAACAATCCTCCCCGAAACACTGCAAAAACTCCTCGAGAACATGGAAAAAATACAAAGACACTGACTGGTTATCCAGACATGACAGATCCCAATCTGAGCTGTGTAATGTGCCAGAACATTCCCAGAGGATCCACTACCTTTGTTCTAGGACATCTTAAGGGATCCCATGTCTATGGAGAAACAGGTTAGAGCCATTTTGGCAGCACAAATAGGCTTACACAACACTGTGTACGTGGTTTTTATGTTGAGGCTGACCAGCTTATGTATCTCTATCTATCTATGTATATCTGTATGTGCTATAAGAGTAAGGGTGGTGTATTGCAGCATTTCCAGTCAGTGTGCATTACAGTCAGTGTGCGCTTGTATTTGCGTTGAGTGTATCAGTGGGGTTTAAGAGCTGTTGTGTATGAATAATTCAAGGCAGCCATCCTGACTTTTAACAGCCGGATGCTACTGTGGACAGATAAGAAGGATGACAGACTGAAGAACGAGAAGATGGATGGGAGGCAAGGACTGCAACTCACAGCATCAGATTTTGGAGGTACAGGTGGCGGGGTAGACACTCTTGTCACCACGGTACCAAGAGAACCATCCAGTGAGGAAGATGAATGGAAGGATATGAGGTTTGGCTCCTTTCCTAAGCCCTCTGCATTTTGATTGGTCCAGAGTTCCTCATAAGGGATTTCCTCAGCGGTCCTCATTTCACCCTCAGTCCATTCAGGAGTCACATACTCCCTCTCCTCACCTGGCCCCTCCCCTAGCCGCTCTCCAAGGGAGTCCCTGCAGCGCTGAGATACGCTGTCTGAGACTCCACCAACATACCCGCACATTGAGAGACGCTGCAGTGCCGGTGCCAATGAGTCCTGGCTCGACACGCACACGCGAGAGCGCCGTGGGCTCACACACTCCTCAGTCATACACTCCAATTCTGGCCGAGTTTCTCTAACAGCACGAGAGTAGGCATCTGGGTCAAATGCATGTCGCAGAAGAAGGCTCTCCAATGCTGCTTTGTGCACGGAGGCCTCGGCCACATTAAACCGGGGCATGCAACGCAGCAACAAAAAGTGGGAGGGGGAGACTTCCTGATGGCGGAGAACCATGCAGAGCACCACCGTCTTGCTGACTATGTTGAGCAGCTTGTAGCGGTGGCCCTCTCGTACTGCGTGACGGTCGTAGGGGTTTCGTGGCGGCCTCGACGGCACAGACACGTTGACGGGGAGGCGGACTCTCTCGATGATGCTGCGCACCGTGTGCTCCCCCCCCAGCATGCCTTGCTCCAGTGGAGAGCGTGTGCAGAAGCGTCCACGGCAGCCAAAGGGCAAACTGACACTTTGATTGGTGCGATGGTTCATGCAGACCAGGCAGGGCGTTTTACCTGAAGAGACAAAGAAGATATTTAGGAGTTCACGGGTGGATCAGTCCTAACACAACAATAATACAATTTTAACTTTTTCAAAAATGTCTATGTTTGAACCACAAATCCACAGATTTCAATGTGAAGTGAATACCTTTGATCTTCTTGTTACAGCGCAATGTTCTGCTGGGAAACTCTGGGTTCTGAAAGTTATTTTCACATGCGCCAAATACCACCCCCTCCCACCCACCAATAGCAACAGGATATCTTCAACACAAGTGACCTCCACTAGCAGGACAATGTGCCCAGCCACGCTGTAAAAAATGCTCGAGAATGGCTCTAGGACCACACAAAGAGTCCAATGTGTTCACTGCCGGGTCTGGACTCCCAATCCGCAGGACTCATCAAGGCCCTACCCTGCAATCCACAGGACCCATAAGATCTTCTGCCAACGAACAGCCCCAGGGAACCTGTGTCCATGCTGCGACAGGTCAAAGCTGTCTTTTGCGGCATGAAGGACACCTAAACAATATTAGGCAGGAGGCTTAAATGTTGCGGCTGACTGGTATTCTTCAAAAAAAAAAAAAGGAATGAACTTCAGCAACCTTCAGTTCTGCCAGTGTTTTTGTTTTCCTCGTTCTCGTGTGCATGTTCTACAACTGAAACGGCGCTTCATAACTTTACAGCTCAATAGTTCAGCCTGACTTACTTCTGGGAGTCTTTCCTAGTCGTCTAAGAAGCGCGCTCAGTCCCGTCTTTTCCTTTGAGGGAGTGGCACAGAGAAGCTCTGCTTTCCCCATGAGCGACAGCTCATCTCCAGCCTGCAGAGTGAAACTGTAGGGCTCACTGTCTTCACTAAATTCCCCTGAAACAACCTGCAACACAGACATGGATGTATATGTGTATAAGATATTGCATGACTCAGGGATTAATTACTATAAAAGTACTGTTGTGGTTAGTTAACTACCTGTAGTTAAAAGCCACTCCCCATCCATGGACCTTTTTTTTTGGACCAAATTCTCGTCAGCCAATCATGGCCTCGAAAAAAGAAGTCTATATCTAAATTTGGTTAAACAAAAGTGAAAAGTCCTCTTTTGAGGCTATTATGGAAAACTTCAATGCAACTAGATTTCACCCACCATTTCATGTTTTACACCTAGTTTTTGTTTCAGTAATACAAACATCCTTGCCTTTGTTTTTTCATTTGTTATAACATATTTAGATATGAAATGACTGTGATCAGACAGCCACACTTCAAGCATCCACTTCAAGTGCACAGTCTGAGGAGGTTGCAGAAATGTTGAGAAGGAAGAGTGTCCCTTCACTTTTCAAACACCTTAGAAGAAGGCTTTTCACCTTTCAGTTTTGACCAAATCTTAATGCTGTTTAGATTTCATTAAAGCTGTCTTTATTGTCTATTCAGTGTCTGTTCGCTTTCTTTCAAACACGTTTTTGCTGTGGTGGTAAATAGGGCAAAGCTGAAGTGGAAATTCATTATAGGCGTGCCTTACTTTGACACTGAAAGTGATCGTCTCCATGACAAAAACTCGGTCTGGAAAGGCACCAGCAACCTCCTCCACACTAGAGAAATACTGGACTGGATCCCTGACGTCCCGGTCTTCATCCAGCAACTTGAATTTGCCTATAGAGAAGATCGGTGTGATACAGGAGGAAAGAAAGGGGTGAAGAGTGGCAAAGGAAATGAGAGAGAGGACAGAAGAAGATTATGTTGAGAGATGGGAGAAGAGAAACAGTGAAAAGAGGTAGGAAGAGAAGAGTGGAAGGGGAGAGCGAGTTAGGAAAAAGCCAGAGGCGGGGAAAAAGAGCGGGTGAAAAGTTCCTTTTCGGCTGCTTATAGTTTCACTATAAAAGCACACACATCTGCAGCAGAGGAATATAAAGACACCTCGGTGACCTATGACCTGGCACCAGCTCTTTCCCAATCGACAGCCGACTGGGTTGCCACAGTAACGAATAAAGGACCCCCATTCTCACGCAGAGCAGAGACACATCACCATGGAGACACTTACACATACACTGTCACGCACACACACAAACTCATCCCTCTCTCTCTTTGACTCTTTCTGTCCCTTGCTCATCCCCTCGTCTGTAAATCTTTCACCCTCCTGAACTTAAGTTTTGTGCTGTTGAAGCTGTAAATATTTTTTTTTTGCCTTTTTGCCTCTTTTCAACATTGAAAAGAGTCATTTAACAGCCCGTAAACCAAACCGACATTGTTCAAAGGACATTTTAAATGCTTTGCTCCTGTTGGCCAGTTTATCAGACTGCAATGGAACGACTACATCCTTTCGAGGATCCTCCTTCTTTTCACAGAGTCAGAGTTTGAATGAACAAGAGAAGTTTTTTTGGGGGTTTTTTGGGTTTTTTTGTCTGGTAGACAGAGTAGAATACCAAACTCCACCATCATCTACGCCAGAAGCTCTCTCATTCTCTTTTTCTTCCACCCCCCACTTTCCAATTCAAAATGAGCCCCTAGGATAAGGAGCTTCCACCCACCTAACAATACCAGCAAAATCCCACTTTTCAACACAACCCACCACCCCCTCAAAGAGTAGGAGTTGGAAATAAAACAAGGTTTACCACCAACCTAAACAAAGCCCTGCTCAATTCTGGAAATGTATATTTAGTCAAAAGTGAGATTCCAAATGTCGCTGATAGGCAACAGAACACAGATGTGACGTCATATTAAAAAGCTGCTCTTGCTATATGATAAAGCAGGCTGGTATTTGTAAAGGCTTCCACATAAGGCTTTTGGCCACTGGGTCCACCTTACAAGGGTGGTTGCAGCCTCAGTTGCTTCCCTTAATCCCATTCATGATAAGTGATCATTCAGCTTTTCTGTCCTCTGTCATCCCAGCCTCTCAGTGATGGGTAGACGAGGATGCAGACAAGCAGGGAGGAGAAGAAGGAGGGAGGCATCCTGTTGTCCATCCCCACGGGGAAACCTATATTGCACTCATCCTACGCTTATTTAGACTTCCTGTATGAAGTCATCACACAGACATTAGCTCATCACAGACGATGGCCTGTGATTCCAAAGCAACTCATCTAACATATTTAAAGGGACACAAAAGTAGTGCTAAAAGGATGCGTTCATGTAAATGCGTCTTTTTCGGATCTGTTGGAATGCATCATTAAGTAAAGAGGATGTCAGGCTGATGATTTGCTTCAGGGTCTCCTATTTGATTTCATCACATAAAAAACCACTCTTTGATTACGAACACACTTTTTCACGATTGCAAACTGATTAGACACAAATAAGAAACAACTATATTTATTGCAAACAAACAAACAAAACAACACAAGTAAAGTCAAGGATTACAGCCAGAATAGGTCACTAAAAGAATTATGGAGCTGCAGCCTTCTATCTTTAAAGCTGGACAGATACTCCTTTTTAATTAAATCTTGGAAGCACACAGCATGTTTTAATCAGCTTTTCTCCGTGGCCAGAACTTTTATGTTTGAACTGCACGGATGAGCTGACTGGCCACAACAAGGGCTCTAAACCCACTGAATGTAAGCAAGGGACCTTTGGTTGAGTTTGTCCATTGTTGCTGTGTTTAGTGTAGTGAAGAAGAGAGAGGGGCAACATTACTTTGTGCAATTCTTGCAAGAGGAAAAGAGAAAAATAGGGGGTCACAGCTGGCTGGGAGAAGCAGACAATACAGTCTGTTTGTTGTGTGTTGATTTTTGTCAGAGCTCTGCCTAAGACTACAATGTGAAAGTCAAGTCATATAAAAGACTGTCTTCTGATTATTCAAGCAATTAATTGAGGGCCGTTACCCGCTGGGAGTGAGAACATAAAAGAACAACTCACTCTCCCAGATCCTGAAATTAGGCATTAATATTAACCACTTTTTGAGCTTACAAGAGGCTATACAGATCTTTCCTGTTTATACTGATAACACCCCAAAAGTTCTACATTAAAACGGATATAAACAGAAACGTTGGAAAAAATAACCAATGCTAATGAACAATGCCATTAAGTTGAAAAAAATCTGCATATCTCCGACTCTGCATAGATTTATTTATTTATACATCTAGGAGTTTACTAGAGCAGCTTTAAACAGTCAGTCCAAAGTAATTCCCATTTATCCTTTAATGAGCCTTGCACCTCCTTAGTTATGACTATAGGAAGGATATCCCCTCTCCATGACATCATGCAGAGCCAAGAGTGAAAAGAAAAAGCCTGAGCTGAGTCTGAAGCCGGAGCTCTTTGGCTCACAGGACTTAAGCTGACCTTATTAATTAAAATATTTCACCATCTTTAATAAGCATTCATGAATATAAGAATAAAACAAAAGCTTGCCTTTATTGTGCGTATTATAATTTATAGCTTTCAATCCAATCTCAACACTAAACCAATAAAATAAGTTTAAAAAACAAAGAAACTGAACAAACTAGTGAATCGTTGTTACCTTTATTGGGCATTCTTTATTCTACTTGGTAATATATATATATTTGCTATTTTATTACTTTCTGTGTTTCTAATCTCTGGGAAATACTAGCTGTCACGTGTTTCAGATATGAAATGCTGAATGATCTCAACATACTCCCCCCTCCCAGCCAAATGTTGTAGCGTGAGGTGACATCAGCACTCCATCAGTGGAGGAAGCAATGGAGAGAAGGCATTAAGATCCAGTTACACTGAGAATAATGTGACTGGGTTGAGAGTCGGAACAATGGGATGGTGGGGATGAGCTCCGGTGAGGTCATGCTGGCTAGACTCATTCAGCAGGAAGACGCGAGTCAGTGGACAACTGGAGTCAGACAAGGTCACATGGTACACGAGTGAATGTGTGAATGAAGGTGGTAGTAGAAGATGTGCTCATCTGTACATTAAGAGTTTAAAGTACGCAACTCCTCCGCAAAGAGATTCTATTATGCTTTTATTCATTCCCTGTCTGTTACAATGGCAGATGATCATATTAAGGATAGGAAAAGTTTTATACTGCATAATGAGGGACGAAATCTCTGGTTTAAGTAAACTTGTTTAGAGTATTTCAACTTTTGGATCTGTATAATATCAGAGTGCGTGGATGTCCATAATATGGCCACCTCAGGCACAAGGCTCTGAATGTCAAAAGATGACCCCCGCACATCTCTCTTTTAAACATTCTGTTTGTGAGGGACAACCAATCAGATAAAAGTTGTTTTGAAATGGGGAGGAGCTAAGAATAGCTTGACTACACCAAGACCCAGTATAAATTAAATAACTGATTATTTTAGTTTGTAATTCGTTTAGAGGTACTCTGATAGATTTGAAGAATAAAAGTTAAATTAATGGCTCCAGATTATTGTGTTATTTTTTTATTACTTAGCAGAAAACTGACAGAATTACTGGAATAGATTGGAAAGTGTAGGATGTCCGCTAACATTTCTACTGGTACTAACAGGGTCAGGGGAAGGTTTGTGTGTTTCAAGGTGTTTTCATTTTCTTGAACAAGAGTGTGAACTCTCCTGAATGAACTGGAGCATCAGCAATTCTATTATTAATTATGAATTACCTCACATTAATAAGGAGTGGTTTTTACTGACATAACACACAAAGAAGGGAAGTTTCCAATCAACCCTGGAGGGAGGAGTTGGGGAGGGTCGTTATTAATATAAATTCAGTTCGTTTATGACAATTATGTGAAACTTTTTTATTTCTTGATAGATGTAGGAAAAAAACTACTGAGCACTGTGCTTGAAGCTGTTCTTAAGTAGAAATACAGCTGCACAATTTATCCCTAGAGCATGCTGGCAAACTGTGTTGTGTCAAACACAGGATGCAGTCATAGTGAGTATTGCGCAAAAGTCTTGAGACACTGGTCTTTTTTTTTAAATACAGGTATGTTTTTACTTGGTTGGCAATAATGTGTTTGTAAATACTATCATGCTGAAAAATGAAGCTGTTGCCAATCGGATGCTTTGCAGATGGTATTGCACGGTGGCTCAAAATCTGATTGTGCTTTTCTGCATTCATGATTCCGTCAATTTTGACAAGATGCTGAACAACACGGACTGAAATGCAGCCCAAAACCAGGACAGAGACATCATGTTTTACAGATGGTTCTAGACAATCTTTGTTGCTTGCTCCTGACCTCCTCCACTCTCCACAAGTTTGGATTCGTCACTCCATAAGATCTGTTGCCACTGATTTTTAGTCCAGTTCTTTTCTTAACCTTTTCTCCCTGTTTCCCTTCTAAGAATGGCTTCTTGACCGCCACCCTTCCATTGAGACCATTTCTGATGAGGCCTCAGCAAACAGTAGACTGTGCAGATGCACATCTCAGGTCCCAAGTCAGGTGTTTGCTAGATTTGTTTCCTATTTCTCATGGACATGACTTTCAGGTGTGGTTCATCTGCTATAATTTTTCTTGCCTGTACACACCATGCTGTGATATGCCAAATTTTCAGCTAGCAGTACTTTGAAAATAACCTTTTTAGTGCAAAATTGCTATTTTATATCTCTCAAAATGTGTTATCTGTAGAATTTTGCATAGATATAACTGAAGAAACTGTAACAAATAATGCATTTTGGTGACAGGCTGCTTTGGTTCTTTGCTAAGTTGTCTGTTATGTGTAGACACAACACTGGTCCATTCGTGGAGTTGAGGTGCCTTTTGATCTTTGAATGATTCATAGGTCAGTGTTAAGTGGCTTAACAATCAAAAGAATTCTCAGGAAATAGCCAGCTACAAGGAAGAGACTGACAATGAGTGAAAAACAGCCAATTTCCAAAGAAAAGCTTTGAAAAATCTTCAGACAGCCTGAAGAACTACTGCTCAAGACAACTTTAAAAGATGAGAAGAAAGTTAAAATAGGACTCGAGACTCAAGACTTTTGCACAGTACTGTATATTAAGCTTAATTAAATCTTAACACTTTAATTAAATGGTATTATAAGATTTGAAGGAACAACACAAAGAAAATAACATATTGAACTTTCAGCTTATTGATCCACAGCTATTTTGTTTGTAGATGCTTTCAGAGAAAAAGAATCCTGTAGAAATTCTTGACCTGTTTTTTACTCCTGCAGCAAATGAACATTTTAGGGAAAATCTATATATTTAGGACAAAGGTTTTCTCCCCGCTGATGTATAAAAGCAAAGTGTATGTGCAGATGCATGCTCACCCTGATACTGCAGAGGGATGTCAATTTTGGGACCAATTACATAGTGACCCTCCTCTAAGCTGTGGGCCGTCACTGTGGTCCACTGACGGCAGGAGTGTAAGAGCACCACATCGTCCTCTGACAGACCCTCCACACATTCACCTGCAGCAAACAAACACACACTCAGAAAGGAATAGGCAAATAGTGTGCAAGTCTCAGGTTTCTCAATTCTAAGGTCACACTTAGCAACTCAGCAGTGGAAAACATTAAAACACCCTCGTAAAAAGCACACATAATTACCACAATCAGTGATGGATCACCCCCCGCTAACCTACTCATCAGGACCCTGCTATGCAACTGGCAACCTACAATTACACAGCCCCCATACACAAACACACAAACAGGGCAGTCCGGCTTTCACAAGAGCTGTGTAGCACAGTGGCATTGATTTCTGCTGATAGCACAGCAGTACAATTCAATCACGCAACACAATGTTACTCCCAAGCCTTTGAGTCAAACAATCATGTTGATAGATGGCTGACTATAAACACAGAAAAGGATACTTGGAAGAAATAAAGCACATTATCTACTGAAACAATGTTAGCTTTCTTCAGGAAGTTTTGCTCATTCCAATTCAATGCTTCGTACTAAACTGTGATGTTAGTATGTCTTATATCGCTCTTGCCTGAGGATGTAGTAATTCTCTGTTATCTTAACATTTCTCCCTGTTCAAAACCTCAATGTTTGGGCCACTGTTTTGTTTTAAACTTTGATTTTTGCACCTAGGTATTTCTTTAGTTGGGAGGGAGCTTTGAAAGGGTCTGTGATAAATGCCTTTTTGAAGTTTCCTTTCAATTTAGGAGAAGTGTTATACTCATTTATTTTTTTCTAGGTTCTGAGACAAACCCCACAAACACTTCCACTACTAACCACTCTGATATATTCTAAGGGAGTCAGACAGGTTGAAAACTTTCCTTGTGTAGCCTCAATGCAGTCAGTTGGGTGGCTATTTAATTTGCAGTCTGCAGCGTTCATATTGCAGCCCATCACACTCAATTACATCTTTACCCACTCTTGCCGGAGAAAACACACACACACACACACACACACACACACACACACACACACACACACACACACACACACACACACCATATGGATAAACACTGTAGTTGTTTGTTGACGCTGCCCTGAAACGGAGCTGTCATCATGCCCTGCTGTAAATAATTAACTACCATCTGGGCTGGCTGGATATACAAAAAAGGAGGCATCACGAGTGGGGTAACTACAGTGCAGTTAATAAACACCTACGGGAGGTCTCTCTATGCGATGTTCAGGCGCGCTGCCGGGAGTAAGGTGCGTAATTTTTCCGGGACTGTGACACGGCTTCGGGTGCGCGCTTTTGTGCAGCGGGGAAACTTGGAGGGGTTTTTTCTTCTCCAGAGTTGCTTCTCGTTAGTATTCACTACATTCGCCGACAGATTACAGCATTTGCATATGAATAGAATTGAGCAGCACTTCAACAGCACAACAGATACTTTGTTGCTTTCCAGGCCTCGCTGAGACTGGAACAACTTTGGCCACGACACCCGTCGCCCGTTTCCAAATTAAAGACACCGAATCTGGTGAAGGTGAACGTGAAGGATCACGCTGGCAACGAAAAACATGAGAAATTAATAGAAAACTTGACACTAACGTTAAAACGCGTCTTGCCCGTGTCAGTGAACTAGTGCGGCACGGGTACAGCGGGTGTATCAAGGTGGCCAGTCTGAACTAAAATATTAACGGAAACACCATCAGATTGGTTTCAAAGTAAGAGCAAGAACCTGGCACTGGCGACTGGGATCAACAATAAAACCTATTAACTCTTAATCCCGTATTACCATTGATGTATGTACTTATTTATTTATTTTTGTGACATAGACATGAGCAACGTAACAAAGATATAATATACTGGACATGTAAATGAAAGCGTATGTTGAGCATGTAATATATCCTCTACTAATCTGTAGTGCCTTAAGTTTAGAGAAGTTTACTGTAATCGCATTTTAATATTAGCAGACCAGTAAAACACATTTTTTTATTTATACTGTTTTTATTTAAAAGCCAATGTTTTTCTTTTAAATTCATTTATTTTAATCTGCTCTATTGCACTCATCTATACAAAACATCTGCCTAAATTAAAGAGTAATTCAATTCGTTGTGCTCATAGATTTGTTGGTTTTGCTCAAGTTAGCTGCTTACAGTTTTTTGCATTTCAAGTTTTCCCTCTTACTAAACGCGCTGACGAATGTGAACATTTATTTTGAAAGTTAAAACCGGAAAAGGTATTTTTTTCTGCCGACCTTGATGCCATTAAAGCACTTCACACGTTCTCCATTAAATTTGGACACTTGTTTTAAACCCCACCGAACGTTATACTCTAAAGCTTCCCACAAACACACTTTATTTATATTTTCACCCTTTTCTTCATTACTCGTCATCATTTTTCTTCACTAGCGTCACGGTTACGATAATTGTAGTGATAAGGAGCCTCAGCGTTAACTAACAACAGTTGGCAAAAGAATTCAACAACAAAAAAAGTGTAAAAAGTTTCTTATGGTCGTGTCGGAGGTAAAATCACCCAGTGAAGCAGGTTTATGTCTCTTACCGTGGGCCAGGCGGACCAGAGTGGGCAGACGGAACTTGCTGACCACCGCGTCCAGCGGCAGCGCCAACGGGCTCCAAGTGATCTCCGACAGGCTCGCCGACAACTTCTCCATCCTCGCGGGTCATCACGCTACCGGAGATAACGGTGACGATGGTGGCGAAGATGGTGATGGCGTTGGTGGTGATGACAGCGATGGACTGGAGAAAGGTGAGGGTGACGGTGGTGGTATAATGGCAAAGAGTTTCGCCATGTTTGAATGTAGGAGAGAGGGAGCGGAGTCACAGTCGGTGCGCTCGAGAGGAGAGAGGGGGAGGGAGGGAGCGCGAGCCCTCTCTCGTTCATTCTCCCCCTCTATCAGCCACTGTTTGTCCACCACCACCCTCATATACAAGTGAATCCGAAACCCAGTCAAACTAGTAGTAGGACTCAAAATGATCAGAAAGGAGGTGAAATGCGCCGATGTCCACTCTGACTGTCCTGGTTTGTAACTCGTGTTTTTCCACTTTATTTATTACATCACTTTGTCCGCTGAGGTTAAACCGTGTAGGTGGTACATGATGTTAGAAGCAGGGACCTTTGGCAAGCATTAGGTCTGGTTTTCGTCAGCTGCAGATTCATTTTCAATACCCAAAAGCCTTTGGCCACAGATAGACCTCATCCACAGCCTGTCATTTACTGTAATGATATACACTCCCTTGGCATCTCGTTGGGCACATCTGTCTTAAAACAATATAGTCTAATTCAGCAGCACTGCAGTAAGTACTGCCATCATCAAGGCTGTGGGCTTCAGTATTGCTGTAATAGTCTCCTAGAGTTTGCTTGTATGTTAACTGCAGCACAAACCTCCAAAATGATCATAACGTTCATAACTTTTTTTAAACAGCTGTATGCATTAATTTCATCACCAGCCAAAAAGACGCCACACTTCCTCACACAGCACTTAATTTGTGGCCCGAGGCAGGACTCCAGTCAACTCATTCAGTTCACTGAACATAACTGTACACACAAACCTATTTATTTCCTATTGATTTTTTGTCAACACATCAGTCATGATGCTACAATTCACTGTGCAGCTGAACAGATGAGTGTGGACTTCACAAGAATAATGTAACCAATGCTGGATATACAATTGTAAGTTCTTAGCTTTATCAAGTGACCTCAGCACATCAAAAACCGAGATTCCTGGTTTCCAAGAATGACTGACCACTCTTAACACCCACTCATTGCCAAATATAGTAGTGCTGCAACTTATTCCCAATTCAGTTAGTTAAAATGCAAACCCAAACTGCGATTCACTGGCTATAAATAGCTCACTTATTCCCAGCTTTTCCCCTCCTCCTTCCAAAAGGAAACACTAAAGTGCAAAAGGATACAACTGTCCAAAACAGTACAAGCCTGACTAAATAATGTAAAACCTTAATTGGGATGTGACAGTTCATAGTTCATTTTGAATTTAGAGTCTAACCATAAAGCAATGCAAGCTCAATATAGTTGGTGGACTTGCAATATTTGTATTACAAAGCATCAACAACAATGTGAATAAACTAGTCCCACTTGTATACTTTTAAGAATGTATTGACCTCAATGTAATCATCAAGAGGCCTTTTTATTTAAAAACAGTGCAGACACTTAAGTCTTCTCATGGTTTTGTTCAGAGAAGAGCTTAAGGATCATTTATATACCCTTCTCTTGATTGTGATCTTATTTTGGTTAGTCTTTGTGTGTCTACGGTCACCACAGGAAAAAGAAAATCTCGTGCTGTTGCTTTATGAAAAGAGAGAGAGAGAGAGAGAGAGAGAGAGAGAGAGAGAGAGAGAGAGAGAGAGAGAGAAAGCCAAATTAACCAAAGTTGAGGAAAACAACTTTATTTGTTCCATATTAACAAAAATTCTAATATGAAGCTGAGCCTCTGGATTGGGGGGTATTATTTCACAACAGGTGGAGGGTTGGTCTGCATGGTGGAAAGCTCAATGGTGGGGCTCTGGGGGAAAAAAAATAAAGAGAGGAAAATGTTTAATCAGTAAAAGTCAGTAAGTCCTGTCCAACCATGCAAGATGAGATTACAGTCAATATATTGCAGCAACAAATATCACCAAGAAATAACAAGATTGTCCAAGTAACCCGCTAGTGACATCTGGAGGTAAACACATGCAACAGCGCACCATCTAACAGAATAACTTGACTTTTTCCAGAGTGGTACAGATCATGTTCATTGCTCTACCACTCAATCTCAGATCAAGTCTAAATCAGATTTTTCATTACATTTACACATTCACAAATATTTCCTCTATTCTAAATATGACAGTGGTCACTAACAGCAACTTTAAGCCATTTTCTTATATACAGCTCATTCTGAGTAAGTCTGAATCTGCGTTTTTGCACCACTTTATGGTACAGATGTTCTTGGTTAAAGCTGTCATTGTGTGCTTTTCACAAACTAACCAGATTAACTAATTTACAGCTTCATTTTAAATATATGTATGGTGGCCTGTGAATGGGAATATTCATTTTAATGAATTTAACAATGGGTTGGCGATCGTGGCTCAAGAGTTGTGAGTTCGCCTTGTAATTGGAAGGTTGCCGGTTCGAGCCCCGGCTTGGACAGTCTTGGTTGTTGTGTCCTTGGGCAAGACACTTCACCCGTTGCCTACTGGTGGTGGTCAGAGGGCCCGGTGGCGCCAGTGTCCAGCAGCCTCGCCTCTGTCAGTGCGCCCCAGGGTGGCTGTGGCTACAACGTAGCTTGCCATCACCAGTGTGTGAATGTGTGTGTGAATGTGTGGATGTGTAAAGCGCTTTGGGGTCCTTATACAAATACGCTATACAAATACAGGCCATTTACCATAACTCATCTTTGTCACAAAGATTTTTAGAGACTGTCATGGTATATTTTATGTTGTATTATGCGTCTTAAGATGGAAATATCAAGATAATCTGGCAATTAAAATAGCCAATACATTTAATATTCTTGTTAAGCATTACTGAATAAAAATAAATGCCACATAGTGCTTACAAAGCTCAGTGGCGATTTGGTATAGCTCCCAGCACTGCAGACAAACTTATGTCACCACACTTAAAGTCACATTTCTTGAACTTGAATTATAGTATTGGTAAAATAAGTTAGTACTTACTGTCCTTCACAGCCTTCTTCTTGCCTGAGATGACAGAAAACCAAAAAGATTTGTTTAACAAATACAATGAAACAACCCATCTAGATTGTCAGTAATACTTTAATGATTTTTTACTAACAGCTTTTCAATAAAGGACCAAAGCATTCACATAGCAGTAAAATACAAATTGCAATTAAGAGACTGTATGAAAGCACCTCACAAATCACACAAAAGCGAATATTAATTTGAAGATTTTGGCATAGAAACTGCAGACTGATGCCTAACAGGTTGTTTCAATCAGTCTGTTTACTAAAAAAAAAAAAAAAGGCAGTTACAATACAGGTTCAAAGGGTCATTTTAAGTTTGCATGTCATATTTTATCTGCACTTCTAGTAGATGACATCTAATATAATGTTATAAATAATAATAATAATGAAGTTTTGAACTCACCCCCATAGGAAACTTTGTAGTACAGGTATGTCATGATGCCAACACCAGCCCACATCTCTTGGTATGCCTTAGTGTAGTAAGGGCTCATCAGGGACCACCAGCTTGCAAACGCACGTCCAGCCATCTGAAGGAGGAAGCAGCAGCAAAGTATGAAATTACAGGTCCTCTGTTAAAATCCTCAAAAAACAAAAACAAACAAACAAACAAACAAACAAAAAAAACCCACCTTGCATAATCTGAATATCTAACCCGAAGCTGCATGAACACTAAACTAACATTCAGTCAGCACCAATTTCGACTATAGCTAACTCTCAGAAGCCAGTTAATCAGAAATTAATTCGCACAGAGTGACACCTTGACCCTCAACACGGAGGTCTATCTGATGACTATGGCCACCAAAGAAAAGATGCGTTAAAGAAACATTTTTCTAAACTTTATTATACTACTGATTAACTGACTTGTTGGGTTAATGTCCCTGCTGATACCGACCTGCCTGCTAGCAAGCTTTTAGTTACCCGTTACGTGTAATAATAAATACATACATGTCGCTAATACGAGAAAAAAGAGAAAGTTTACACGTAAATAAATAACAGCTTAGCGCGAGAAGCTAACTATTTCATTCAATAAAACGGCCCGTGACGGACAGATTAGCATCTTTTCTGTAGAACTACAAAGAACGCCAACTAGCCTTAGCAAGACGCTAGCTAGCAAGAAACACCTGGAAAGGCAGCATACATGTCCACAGTTAGTCATCCAGCTTTATTTTAAATACCTATCGTGATGCACTGAGTGTTGTTATGTTATCGTTAAAGTAACCTTGCTAAATAAAAATGAAATCCACCCTTACATTTTAGTTTGTCACGCTGCAGAAGGAAGGTCAAGACAGCGCTGCTGCTAAACGTCAAAGTCGTGGGGGAAAGCTTCTTCTACTTTCAACAGCGTAGTACTTCCGGTACGTTTTTGCTCCGTAGTGCCACCGAATGGAGGGACCAGTTTGAGACAAACTAAGCTTTGTGACACGGTGCATTTTCCTGCTGAAAGCAGCCATGGGTACACTGTGATCATAAAGGGGTGGACATGGTCAGCATTGATACTCAGGTAGACTGTGACGTGTAAAAGATCTATAATATATATATATCTAGTTATACAGTATCTATAGTAATAGTTTATCTATATGTTATTGTATATTTTTTCTAGTAGATTTATCTTTTTAAGGTCTGCAGTAATGTGTAACTAAATATTTAAAATAAGTGGTATGGACTGCAAAGTGTACTTTTTGCATTGCAATTGCAAGTCTAGCCTCATATTGACTATTTCTTGCATTCACTATTTCCTCTTCAGTCACCTTTCTCACTCACTATGTGTAATTAGACCTCTCTGCACTGAATCATACTTGTTATTAATCTCTAGCTTTCTTCCACAGCACGCCTTTTATCCTGTCTTCCTTCTCTCAGCCCAACTGGTCGCAGCAGATGGCTGCCCCTCCCCGAGCCTGGTTCTGCCGCAGGTTTCTTCCTGTTAAAAGGGAGTTTTTCCTTCCCACTGTCGCCAAAGTACTTGCTCATAGGGGATCATATGATTGTTGGGTGTTTCTCTGTATGTATTATTGTAGGGTCTACCTTACATTATAAAGTGCCTTGAGGCGACTATTGTTGTGATTTGGTGCTGTCTAAATAAAACAGAATGGAATTGAACTGAATTGAATATTCATAATCAGTTGATTATTGCTTGGTAAGCCAGAAGTATGTTTTAAGATAAGATCAAATGCTAACAGTTGGCTCGGTTTCTTTGCGTTTGAGTTCTTGACAACCCATGGGTTTAAGTAGACAGCAACTTATAAGTGTTAAAAGTCAGCGTACTGAGCTGGAAGACTAACTTCCTAACTTTAAATTTTAACTCTCAAAGTGTACCTTGTCTGCGTTTAGCTAAAGAATAGCAGATAAACCTTAAAGCCTGCTCCGCTTTCAAACATTACCTTTTTCTGCCACAGCCATAACAGGTGGGAATTTGAGGTAAGGGTGCAGCTGCCGGGGCACAAAGACTTTCCACTGCTCACCATAGTGAAATAACAAATAAAACACTGGCACCTCTCTCAAGGGTAAAAATGGCATTGTGTATCATGTTCTCCCATTCAAAACTCCTACCTTCTCTTTAGGTGAGACAAGTAAATAACAAGCAATGAGACATTTTAGCTCACGATATGGTGATTATTCTTTTCAGGTCAGAAATTTTGTAACTGTGCTTCTCCCGGTCATCCATGTGTTTTACACTCAATATGAAACCTGATGAGAAGGATTATTCACTGCTCACTGTTGGAATGACACTACTTTCCTAGTGATTCCCAGCTGTCCTATAAAAAATATTTAAGTAGAAGCACTTTTGATTCCTGAAATACAATTATTTGCTTTAATAAATAGAGCTGAACACTAAAGAAGCTCACCTTACGATTTTACAGTGTTTGATTGTTTTGTAGCCAAAGGCTGCTGGGTTTGTCTGAGAGTCTGCGTAAATGATTTGCTTATACAGCCAGACAGGGCGGGACTTTCCACTCTTTGCTGTTCTCTCCCACCAACAAGCAAAGCACCTTGTTTCATTTATGAGCACTAAAGGCCATATCCTATTTGAAGACACTCAACACTGTTTTGCCATATTCAAAGGACACAGCTGAGGAGATTTATTGTACACTCTTAACTCTCATCTGGGTTCTTCACTGCCATGCCCTGCAGTAGCTGTCTGCAGTGACTACAGCCCTGCTTACAGGTATGTTAAAGATTTGTGACCAGGTCATCTATTTTTGTATGTCCACACTATGGCAGTGTGTTGGTAGCTCATTATGGACGCCAGAGTTTTTACTTTTTTCAGCTCAGAGAGTGTGTGCCTGAGCCTGTCTGCCTGCAGAAAAGCAAGGGTGTGGATAGGTGTGTTCCTAACATGACTAACCAGTGAGTAGAAAAATGTTTTAGAAGAAAAACCTCAGTGTTGCGGTCTTCCCCCCGAGCAGATGATTTACTAATATTTTTCTCCTAGACTTTCCTGAAGTCAATTCTGGGCTCTGCTGCGGAGACTGCATGGCTTCAGGTGAAGCAGAAGAAGGCGATGGAGGGATTCCACTGGACATCGACAATGTGCACATGCTTCTCCAAGGTCAGGCTATTTTTGCACTTACATAAATGTTGTGACATGTGATGTGCTGTCGCAGGGAGTCACTGTGGTGGTGAGCAACTCTCTGAGATCAGCTACTCATTAAAGACCAATAATTTTGGAGAAACATTACAAAATTGCATAGATAAAAAAATTCTGCTTCACTTTATTTTCCATCACAGTTACTTGTGAAGTTAGCATTCCAGTTCTAAACTACAGAACTGGTAGTGTAATGAAAGTGAAAGTGTGAAAAGCACAACTCCAGCCCGAAGACTGAATCGTGCTTAGAAAGTGTTTAATGTTGTGCTCACGTTTTTCTAGTGTAGGCGTATTTTTTTTTAAGCTGTATAATAAAACACATGCAGACCACAGCACTTTCACTACCCCAGTTCAGAAGATAATCTGCAGTTAAAAGGAGGGTTTGGCACTTTGTTGCGTCTTAGTCTTTTACTTTGAAGATTCATGACAAATAACCTTTCAATAAAAGCAATCTATCTGCTCGGCTTCATTTGATCCACACCATCAAGTCTGCATTAAACTTCACCTTTTATCAAGAGAACTCCAATTATTATTGACTCTGTTTTAATTTCCCAAATAAATTATGTGTATGTGACTCATGCCCATTTTAAAAAGGAAGAAACACTATGCTTTTTTTCTTATCTGTTTTGTCTCCATTTATTTGCATCTAGGAATATTTGATATCAGCTATGTACCAAAACACGCATATAAGCAGTGTGTGAGCATCATGGCAAATAGTACATCATAGAGTCACTCAGCATTGATACTAAAAATATCACCAAAATCTTACACATCATTTACCAAAGGTTGCATGGCCTTGATAGCTGATCCCACAAGGGGTATAACTGCAGAAACCAGTTCTGTTTTCAAGTAAAATTGTAGTTAAAGTTATTCTATGAGTAGACTGGCAACAATTGAAAAACAAGACTCTTCATCAGGGTCTACGTCAGGATCGCTTAGTCTTTGTAATTGTGTCTCAGTTGAAGAAAAAACTAATATGACTCCATTCATTAATCTGATCAAAACATCTATAAATAAGCAAGTATTGTTTTCAGATTCGAAGTTTAACTACTGGATACAAGATTTCTCCCATTTCCTATGTATGTGCAATGGAAACCTCAAGTTTCTACATGTGTAAACCGCATATTATACCAAATTAGTTGTGATGTAATCAGTGCTGCTCATATGCCCACGCCTTAAACTCAGAATCACTTGTAAACATTTGCCTCAATCACTGTGATTTGACCTGGAAAAGCATATTTAGCTAATGCCTACTCAAAAATGAACTGAGAACAGGAAGTTTTGATTTGGTGAAAGTGAAAACCTCACTGTTGTCTTGTGATAAGAAAATTACATACAGGGGAATTACTGTATTTTAAAATTCTCGCAAGTTTCGCTTTCTGTAGAGTCCAAGGTGGTTCATTTAGGCCTTAGAGTTCCAGAGCTGTAACCAACTAAATCCAGGGATTTAAAAAAGGAAAAAAATCCAATGAGGGCTTCAGGCGTTAATGTGGTGACGCCTTTATGCCGCCAATGCCAGGTGAGGTGGGTGGAGTTCAGTGTTTCAAATGCTCGGGAGTGGCCTGTTTTGGCAAGCTCTTAAACAAACAGAAGCATTAGTTGCTCAGATTCTTGGTCAAAATTGATACCAGGAAACGAGTCCAAAACAAGTGTCTGTGGGCTTTTTTGTTTCTGTCAGACAAAATATCAATATATTATATTTCCTTAAGGCTACTGTCAACAGCTTGCTTTCGGGTCTCGTTGACTGTTATGTAACTTATTGTGGTTAGACTTGAGATGGAAACAGGCAACTACTCCCTGATAATTTCATGCTTTTCTTCATTTTCTGATTACTGTAGGAAAGCAGTCTGATGTTATTTACAGTAAAAAGTGCAAAGGTTTGGCAGTGGGAGTTTAGGATGTGTTCTTGTGCGCATCAAGCATCATTTGATCCAAAATATCTCACTCTGTGTGTGCGTACATGTGTCAGTCTGGGCATTTGTTGTTACTGTGAATGTTCCTGTGTGTATATTTGCTCTGCGTGTGTGTGTGCGCATGCCCCAGTATCTATGACTGTGACTTGGAAGCTGTCCCATCTGTTAGGGAGATCCTAGCATTTAGCATGTCTTTAGCTTAAAGAAGAAGCTTTTGACACCAGGATTATCCGGTGGCCAAGGCAGAAGCTTTATGTTGTGGACACCTAAAATCATTATTCATGGGTTTGTTAATTATTCATTATAAGAATGGAGGGTCAAAAATGTTTCTCTTTTTCTGATGTCGGTGAGTAGTTTATGACCTCCTCGTGATTGTAACTCACAACAAAGGTCCCTTTGCAGTTATAAACTACAGCTTTGTTATGGACGTTACATCAGCATGATCCTGATATGGACAGTAAAGGAATAATAATAATGGTGCTTTGGGGAATACGCCGTAATGTATTTGTTGATATTGTGCATTTAGTGCATTAGGTGTTAAAACTGATGGCTCACACAGACCTAGAGACAAGAACAGAACTAGACACTTTTGAGGCTTTTGCTGCGTTTGAGTGAAGCTTTTGCATAAATCAGCCAGCTTGACTGTGTTTTCATTTCTCTTTAGCATAACAGTATCTCTTTTTAGTGTCTAATACTTAAGTACTGTTCTAATCAAAGAAATCTATACATTCTATCAACAATTTCTATCTATATTTCCCTAACAGTGGAGCATGAACAGATTCAGAAAAGGACATTCACCAACTGGATAAATGCTCAACTTGCTAAGGTATGTTAAGGTGTTATATCTGTGTAAGGTGCACAATGAATTTAACTATATTTATTTGTTTAGCAAAGGGAATGGCAAACTGCAGGAAGACTATGCAGCTGTAAATTCAAATTTGAGATATTTTATGCTTGAGGTAGTGCCAAATAACTGACAAATCCTTGCTTTTAAAGTAATTCCTGGTGCTTTATTAACAGTTTGGTTGGGAATATGGATGTTTAAAGACTATAGTAGTTAGGAAATTGGTGAAAATGGTATATATACTTCTAGGCATGCCATCTGCATAATACATGTACAAAGAAAACAGCAAATTGCATTGCTTGTCCTCAATGCACTTTTTTATGCGACATAAACAGTCAAAAAGTAAATGTTGCAGATGCTTTATCAGCAATACAGATTAACATGACTTCATGCTGTGGTTGAAAGGTTAGCTGCATGTTAGCTGGAGAGCGTAACATGCTGACTCACTGGTGAGAGCAGGGAAGCAACTCATGGATCTCATGGGAAAGAGACCTTGAGCTGCTGACACCAGTCTGGGGTATAAATAGTGCTCAGTAGAGCTGAACAACATGTAACATGAACCGAGGCAGCTCATGTCCACATGACTGTGCTCCAAGCCGAAATCAAAACTAGCAAACCCGAGGTACTTCCTTTATACGTAGAGGTCAGTGTTTGCCACTGTGAACAAGAAAATGCTTTTATATAAACGCATTGCAGCTTCAAAACATTAAAATGTGGATCAGCTTGGTTCGTGCTGTATATTTTGTGTGTAGCATGTAAATTTTCAAGTTACTGTGCAATAAAAAGTGGCATACACACTTTGGACATTGCCCAATGAAGAAGACAACTTCTATTAACCTTTGTGCTTCCTGCTGCACTTGATGTCAGTTAAGGTCAGAAATGATATTTTCATCAGCTTCTTTGACACATGGAAGCACTAAAAAAATTCTCTTTTCTATAATTATCATTCAGTTTAACACCCAGTGTGACCAAGAGTTGTTTAGATCAAAGATTTTATTATAATTGCAAAATTATATAAAATAATATACGTAATTCAACTTTAGGTGTCACTGTCAGCTTAAACTCACTGCGTATTTCTGTGGTTCTAAAAACAGGAAATAGCTTTTATACAAACACACCTGCTTGTTTACTTTGCTACATTGTGCAGATAAAATCAGTAAAACTATATTTTGTGCATTGCTACAGGGAAGCCCGCCCTCATTTGTGTCAGACCTATTTTGTGATCTCAGAGATGGGTCAAAGCTGCTCGACCTGCTGGAGGTGATGAGTGGCCAGATGATGGTGAGTTTTAACATCAGTGAAATGAATAAATTCTAATTTTCTCCTTATGTGAAGACAACTATTGGGAAGATAAAATGGCATAACTGATATTGAGAATTGTCTGCCACTGTCATTATAGAAAAGACAAAAAGGTCGTGGGGTTTTCCAGCAGAGGGCCAATATTGAGACGGCATTAAAATTTCTCAAGAAAAAAAATGTACGTTTGCACACTGAAAAACATTACAATATAATATATGTGTGTCTGTAGTGTGTTTAATGCTTTTGCCGCTGTTGTTCGGTGTGCTTCAGGTCAAACTGGTGAACATTAACATCCCAGATATCATAGATGGGCGGCCGTCCATCATCCTAGGCCTCGTATGGACCGTCATACTCCACTGTCACGTGAGTACAGTGGAATGAAGCATTACTCAGATACTAATGGCAGGACATCTTAACAAAACATGTTAAGATTTATCACAGTTGTTTAAAAATCCTTGCACTGATTCTAAGTTTAACTTTATGAAGGTATTGATCAGTTAATGCACAATATGTTTACCATCTCTGTTTGTTTTAGATTGAGGAGCTGGCCAGTGCGCTCTCCTTTAGCTCGCGTCATTCCTCCCTCGACTCTCTCTCCAGCCTGGACTCCTGGTCCGGCAGCCCTGTTCCAGCTAGTCCAGTCCCCGCAGGTCGGACATCACCGCTCCACAGACGTTTCCGTGTATCTGCCAAGAAGGCCCTGCTCATGTGGGTCAGGGACCAATGCAAAAAGTGAGGGTTTTTCTTTATATTGTATAAATTTTAATATTTACAATGTTTATGCTGTAACCATTTTTTTTACACTGGTATCTTGAGTTTTTAATGATTAATAATATTCTTTTTTGTCATTTTTTAATCTTCTCAGTGCGATCCATCTAAGTGATCAATGCGTTAGTCATCTAAAGGTTGTGGACCTTGTCTTCCTCTTTCTAGAGTTCATTGCTCTGTTAATGTGAAGGACTTTAAGTCAAGCTGGAGAAGTGGAGAGGTCTTCCTGGCCATCCTGTCTTCTCTCAGGCCTCAGTTGGTTGATCTCTCACTGGTCCAATCCAGAAGCAACCAGGAGAACCTGGAAGAAGCATTTCACCTTGCTGAGCAAGAGCTGCATATACCCCGCCTGCTGGAACCTCAGGGTGAGTCTGATAAAATGTTAGGGGGCATTTCACAGTGATATTTGTTGTAATTCTGGATAATATGATGACCTTTTCTCAGGAATGACTCCAAAAGGTTTAGATTGATTAAAAAAAACAAAACAACCCCCCCCCCCCCAAACTAAGCTTTGATTCTGCAATAGGCAAACTTGAAAACTTGAGTATTATACAAAAAAGAAAACAAAAGCAAACTAATGGGAGAATTTTGAATCAAATTGTTCTCATTGCCTTTCACCTCAGATGTTGATGTTAGCAGTCCTGATGAAAAGTCTATCATGACCTATGTGGCCCAATTTCTGCAATACTCCAGCGACATGCCAGCACCTGATGACCACCTCCAGGTTAGCGATGAGATCACATTTCTCATTTTTTCAGCACATCCTGCTGTCTTTTGGTCTGCTACAAGAACCTTCATGAATGTAAGGGTGGTCAACCATCTTTCTGTCCTCCTCCTTTCAATACTGTTTTTCATGGTTTGATCTGGTGGTGGTGCTATAGCTGTTTCCTTTGGCCCAGCCCTCCTTTTGCTCACCTGAGACTCTGCCTGCACACTTTACTCCAGCAATTGCTGTCTCACCAGTACACGAGGTACACAATGAATCCTTTAACACTCTGTCACTTTTGTTACGGAAGTCTTTCTTTTCTCTATTAAATAATGGTACTTATTAATGTTCATAACTGTCTAAGTCTCGTGTAATGGCATGAACTGCTTGATCGCGTGGCCCTGACAACTTATTCTAACACTGCAATGGTCGTTACTGACAGCTTTGGTTATGAAAATTTAGGTTTCTCCAAGTGAACGAGCACAGCAAGTGACATGCTGGCTGGAACAAGCCTATCAGGAACTGTCAGATACATGGAAGGCTGCAGAGAACTCAAGTTATGCTGAAAAATATCAGGTAATGCAGTATTAAGGATTAAATTACATGTTCAGTGTGTGTAGGTTGTAAGGTTAAGGAGTTATCATGTTTGATTTATCAGGTGCTTCAGAGCCTCGCTGGCTCTTTCACTGAGCAACGGAGACCAGTGATGACCCTCCTGGCTGCCCTAAGACGCCGCCCTGAGCTGAGTCAGCAGCAGTGTTTTCTCAGGACAGCGTGGGATCAACTGGAGGAAGAGGTCAGGAAATGTATTTTTGCATGTAACCTAAGAAGCAAGGTTACATTCAGGGTTTTAGTTTTTAACCTTGGTATTTTTTTGTTAAGCTGTTGGGGACATTTGTGGGGACATTATTTTAAAATATTGTGGTGAGCTGAGGAATCTTTACAACAGAGGTTGAGCCTGCTGTTCTACCCCAAGCAGAAAGGGGCTTTTTATTGAACAGTTTTGCTGTACTACATTATGCTTCACGGGGTCAATAACCCCGCACATGAACTCACTCATGGTATAGCATCTCTTTCCATCAAACAACAACTGTCAGTGATTTTACACTGTAGCATTAACAGGAACAGTGAAGAGTCACGTAACAATAACGCCACATTATTTTAATATTTACGGAAAGTCGTCAGTATAGAAAACTGCTCGTTTTAGTGAAGCAGATTGCTCATATCAAGTTGTTTGTATATGTGTGTCGTTCTGCAGCTGCAGAGGTGTAAAGCAGACTTGGACCTGAGTCTTCCTCCTCCTCTGGACTCTGTTGTTGCATGGCTGCAGCGTGCAGAGG
The DNA here is from genome assembly GCF_057381845.1 of Rhamphochromis longiceps. Lineage (NCBI taxonomy): Eukaryota > Metazoa > Chordata > Actinopteri > Cichliformes > Cichlidae > Rhamphochromis > Rhamphochromis longiceps. The sequence goes on along the minus strand of NC_140571.1, from coordinate 18,251,656 downwards.
CAGGGCTTGCAGAAGACGCAGGGAAAGTGAAAGACCATTCAGATGCCGCTAAAGAAGCAAGAGCTCAGCAGGATAGCCTAAAGGTTCATTTGTGTTGAAGCTACATACAAAGAAAGAAAATGTGATCTTGTGACAAAACTTGATAACAGTGTCCTGAAACTCTGAAGAGCAACATTATTCAGATTAAAGCTTAAAAATCTTGTTTACTGTGTTTTTTCACTTTTCAGAATATAAATAAAGAAATGGGCCATTATGTCAATATTCTTGAGACTTATCACAACATGGACGACTCGGGGAACATAGTGGTCCCCCTTGAAAAGTTTGATGAGATAAGAAAACGGTATGTGACCCAATTGTTAAAATCCTATAATTATTGAATGTATTATGATTTTTTTTATCACTATATGCAGGTTTAAAGGCACAAATCTCCAAGTCTTGTGTTTGAAAAGAAAAAAGCAGTTTGTTTGCATCTTAATTTTCAAACAGTTTAACCAGCATTCGGGTCTCAACCAAGTATCGAGGGATCAAGCTGGAATACCAGGAGTCCCGTCACACCATCCTGGACCTCCTGAGCCAGATCGGTGCCAAGGTCCAGTCCTGGAAAACACCCTACAGGTCTCAGGAGACCACACATGTTCTTCTGCAGGACTGGCATGTGAGTGTATATCTGAGAGAGTAATATGTAAAAGCTTCTATTACTAATTCCAATGATGACTAACAGTGAATGGCATATATTCTATTACATGTTACTTCAAGGCCAGGCCCTTACAATTTAAATAGGATATATCCAGTGAGTCATTTGGGATCAAATTCTTCCTGAAAGACAAAAAGGAAACAAAAAATTATTATTTTCTGTGATTTGTTTTCTAGGAAACAATTGAGCATCAAGACCTGCTTTTCACTCTGACAAGCGCTCTGCACACCCTGAAGGAGAAGGCGAATGTTTATACCAGCAAAGCAGCGCTAAGTATGGAGTAAACATAAAATCATATTGTCATGAACTCAATAGAAATGTAATCAAGTAATTAGGGGTTTTTTTAAGACGAGATTTGACTTTCACACACTTTTCACACCCCAGGCGAAAATTTCCAGCTTGTTACTCGTCAGGTGAAGGAAGCAGAGAGTGAAGTTGAAATGGTCAAACAGGCTGTGACTGCTACTAGGGGTACCATGGAGAGAGTTTTGTGTGCATGGGAGACGTACAACAAAAACCTTGCTTCTCTACAGGCGTGGCTGGCGCAGGAGAAACGAATTCAGTCCCCAGCTGCAACACAGGTAACTTTACCCTGTTTGTCCTGTAGTAACTGTTGTGTAACTTAAAAATCTCCTTTCTTCTCCTATCATCATCATTTAAAAAAATGATTTCAAAATATCCTCATTGTTGCTGGTTTTTCTTTGCTTTTTAAAATACTTGGATACTGTAGGATGTTAGTGAGTGGACTTCACGTCAAGCTCAATTAAATGAGGCAGGGAACTATCTCATAGAAGTGACGGAAACGTCAGTCAGTCTCAGTCTGGTCGAACAGTTGAGCAAAGTCAACATTCAGTGGGCTGAATACATGAAGAAGGCTATGTTTGTAAGTATTCATCTATTAACAATATGTCTTTTATGCAGGTCTAGTTCTGTTTGTTATTTTGTATTTGACATAAGGAGACATTAAAAATAAAGGAGCGTGTTAGACATAAAGATTTTGTCTTTTAGGAGGTATTATCAGAGCCCTGTAGTGGTGCATCATGTCTTCAAATGGTGCATTCAATGACCCAGGAGGCCAGCCTGCTCCTCAGACAGCCACTTGAGGTGGCCTCAGTGCCACTAAAGGCTATCAGACAGAAATTACAGGTTAGTAAAATTTCAAAAGGCTGAATTGATCAGTAAATAATAAATAAACAAACAAATCTTTTTGTTATTTGAGCTACTGTCTCATACTTTATAATATTTCAGTTACTGAGTAAAAAGATGGCAGAAGTGAACGTGTCATCTCTTAGCTCTTCTCCCGACTTTCAAACAAGCTACTTTGAAAAGATCCAGAAAACTCTCCCACAGGTAGGATGCTCACTGAGATGCAGGGAAATTCTCTTTAATATTCCTAGAATATTAAATCAGCGCACAGGCAAACATTGTGCAAATTTACTAGAGTCCAGTTCTCCTATGTTGAATTATAGCAAACAAAGAACAGTCTGACTGTTTATTTGTACTGTAGATGCTTGTTGAAGCAGAGGGGGCCTGTGGGGAGCTGCAGCAGGCTGCATCCAGGCTGGAAGGTGGTCTGGCTGAGCTGGATCGTTGGAGCACTGATGCGATGGACTGTTACAATCACCTAAAGGAAAAAAGTCACAGAGGACACCCTACAATGGAGCCTACAGCAAAAGTCAGCAAACCAAAGCTTCATGTTGTTTCTAATTAGGCGTTTTGTTAGAGAGGGAAAATATAAAGCATATATGAAACTGTTAAATTCAATACACACTTTAACACTTCCAGGGGCTAATCTCTCGAGGCTTCCAGCTGGCAAACCAGGTTAAAACCGAGGAACAGGATCTTCAAGGCCTTGTTGCAATACTACAGAAAACCTCTCCTCTGCAGCACCTCAGCACCTCTAGCCTGAAGGACAGGGTCACAGAAGCAGTCTCCTACTGCCAGGTAAAGTAAAACAATAGATGTAATAACTTTTTTTCAGTCCCATAATAGTCCCTTTTATTCATTTGTATGCTTTGCATTTTTTAGGACATTCTGGGGATGTTTAGTTCTCTTGGGTATAAGCAGGAAGTTGGTGAATTTCCTAAGAATCAACCAGCCATTGAAACAATCTTTCGGACAAAGAAACAGCCTGAGATTGGGTTATTAGTTGTGGCCAGAAGCAAACATGTAGAGAACATTGGGAACATCATGCTCCAATCTCAGCACTCAAATCAGCTTTCAGCTTCCACTCCTCAACAAAGGACAAGAGATCTCCAGGGAAAATTACATGATGAAAAAGATATTATTACACCCAAAATAGTCACCAGTTACCCACCTGTAACTTATATTCAATCTCATTTTCTTCAATCTGCAAAAGAAGCTGAATCTGAGCTTTTGATCCAGCCACAGTCATTTTCTAAATCACATCCCCTAGCTTCAAGTTTCAGTGAAAATGATCAGCCGCTACCTGCTACGACTCAAACTTCTATTAAGGGAAAGTTTTCAGAGAGTCCAGTTCCCGCTAAATATGGAGGAAGTTTACCTTGCCAATTTCAAACCAAGCACAAGAACACAGGACCGAGCTCTATACAGAGCAGTAAACCTCCACAACCACCAGTTATGGTCCACAGGGAAGTCCATTCAAAAGCCCAGTCAATGGCGAGAAGCAGGCTGGAGAAGGCCCGGTTTCGTCTGCAGGGACGCATCCAGCAAGCGATGAAGTTATTTGGTGGCAAAGAGATTTCAGAGTCGGAAGCCAAGAAGAAACAGGTACGCTACCAAACATCACAGAACAAATTAAGAAGGCCGTCACTATCTTTAACAGATGTTTTCAACTGTCACTTCAGTTTTTTGACTCAAATCAACAAATGTAATTGAATTACTAGTGATCACACAGCTGATTTGCTTATTATTTTCTCGGCTTATTACTTTGACAACATTTCAAGGTGAGTTTAAAGGCAGAAATCCACCCAATTGTTGCTTATTAAATGTTTAAAACAGAGGCTTTAATATAATTTAGATGCTTTCAGTGCTGAAACACCAAGGCCTTGAAACGTGCCTGAATATTCATAATTCAAACACTTTCTTTCAAGGTCTCTGGTATTTTGATTTGTGTTGCTACCAGTATCGTTTGTGCATCTCTTTACAGCTATATGTCTTTCTGTGCAGAAAGCTTTAAAAATTCTGCAGCCTGCCATGCTCGAAGAGTTCCTTTGTGCAGTGGAAGGTTTTGGGGCTTTCTGCTCTGGATCCCAGCTCCAGGACTTGATGCTCCTCTCTGACTCAGTGAGAAATCAGTGGGAGGTATGACAGGAACTGCACACATAGTCTGTAATTGACTGACTGATCCAGTCATTTTTATTCAGAGTTAAATCTAATGTAAAGACCTGAACCAAATACCTAAATCATTCACAAGCACATGTAGATCTTTCTTACTTTGCATTATAATCAGTATCACTACCTAAAAGGGGATTATATTTATTCTAGTGTTAAAAGAAACAGACTACATCTCAGTTATAATGAAGTCATTCTGTGATATTCTTTTGGTTTGCTTTTTGGTCATAGGCATAAAACAGTGAATGTTTTTATATAGTGGAAAATAACATGTAATAATAGGTCAAATACGATCCAGTCATACAGGATTTGTTTTGGACTTTTCAAGAATCTTTTTGTGTGTGAGCGTCTTCACAAATTAATCTGATAAATTTGATATATTCTATTTTTTTCCTAAAAACTTTGGTTAAAATTTTTTCTGCTTGCTTTTGTCATGCACAGGATGCACGCAGAGAAATGGCTGCTTTTATTCCGATCTTGTGGTCAAAGATCAGAGAAGGGAAGCAGTCATTTTCTGTCGTGCAGTGTGAAACGCATACTAACACTGTCCACACTGACCAGACTGACGATGATTCTTTGCAGCAGCAGCAGGTACTTGTCTCTAACATAGTATTAACATGGGACTGTGCTGTGTTTGTATCTGCCTGGCAGATGGTCAAATTACTGTAGAAAGAAAGATTTGCCTTCAGCTTCTCAGGAGCTCATATTTCTCCCAGGCTGTCACTGAGGGAGCCGCATCTATTGAGGAACGTGTTGAATCCCTCAGAGAGCTGTGCGAAACACTGACGCCAAAGAAATCCTCCTGCCTCGCTACAGACCAGCTGAGCGAGTCAGATGAAGTAGAGGAAACACAACCAAGGGATGCTGCAGTCCCAGCTAACAGGTCTGAAAACGCTAACGTTAAGAAAGAAACAGAAATCAGAAATGTTCTTCAATGTGACCTTTTGTTAGATTTGCCTTTTTCTTTAATGGAAACTGTTTTAATCATTATTGTCAGACTTTTATTTCCTACATCTAGAAATAATTTTCAGTTTGATGCTCTGTTTGATTTGAAAACTACAAAGGCGAGGCCCTATTTTGCAGTTTCAAAGAAAGTGGCGCCATTTCTCCAACAATGTTCATGCCTATCGGCTTGGTAGTTTTCTTTGTAAGTTTGCTGAAAGTTAGACACGGGCAACACTGATGAAATTCCTCTGGGTTTCACAAAGGAAGCTCAGACTCAAAAGGAAGTTAAAATTGCAGGAAGAAGGTCTAATTTAGATTGTGAAAACTCTATTTGCCTAAATTAGACAGAACTTGATTAGAATCTTGTTGCGTTTGAACTTACCCTTAAATCATTTTTCAAGTTATTAGAATTGTGACTTGAATTCAAAGCGATTTACTTGAAGAAGACCGTTTCTTATTTACAATTGTCACTCTGTAATCCTTCCGGTCTATTAATCTTAATCAGATGTCTGTTTGAATGAGCGGTTCGAACTGGCTGCCCCTGACATCCCCCCGATAAACATTTCTTATCTCAGCAGGGGACGGCAGCCTGGGGGAGACGCCCCACTGAGCGCGACTGACGTGTCGGCCAACACACAGCCGAGCAACAATCTCCCACAGAAACAAAGCGATGACAGCCCACATGAAGACCTCGCGCCCGTTTCTCATGTTGTGTCAGTGCAGCCTCATGGTGATATCCTCAAACTGAAAGTTCAGGAAGTCCCAACAGAGAGTGAGGTCCACCTGACAAAAAACAGAGACGGCAGGTCAGAACAAAATCCAAAGCCTTCACTTCGAGCCAAAGAGCAGCTGCTGAAAGCCCGTCTACTGCACTACGCAGAGAGCAGTCAGCAAATCCAAACTCATGCACAGGTATGCTCAGATTACATCACTGATCTGCTTCAATTTTGTTTTTCTTCAGTTTCTCAATTCTATGTTTTGGTACTTTGTGAGCTCTGAGAATAAAACTAGTAATATGGAGTTATTGTTTTTTTATGCAATCAAGTCAAGATATTTAAATTCAAAAATTAAATCTAGGAACACAAAGATAAATGTTGAATTGCAAGAAAATTAGATTTGTTATTAAAATATTTATTCAAAAGTTTTGTTTAGGATGCTAATCAGAGTGGAATCTGAACTGAAAGATGTGAAAATTGGCCAGACTTGGTGGTGGGTCTATGGATTAGACAGCAGGAATGAAACAACACTGCAAATCTATGACTACTTTTTGTGTACAGATATCTTTTGTCATAGCAATAGCAAGACTGTATTTTAAATGATGACTATCTCCTTTTATTTGATCAGCCGCTAGCTTTAAATTGCGATTTTATAACTAATTCTAATATTCTACACGATTTACAACCACAAACCTCCCAAATTTGGGACTCTGTTATACAAAGAATTAGAGAAAAAGCCATAGTACATGAACATGATCCAGAACAGCAAGAGAAAAAGGATGGATGGGTATTTCAGTCATTCTGTGTTTTGTCCAGACTCTGACTAAGAAGAAACTGTGATGTGGTGTCCAGTGTTTTTGAATGTGGACAGTGCTAGCAGTGTGCCACCATGACTCAGACTCAGCTGGTGTATTCTTTTCTCCATGATTTTTCATAATTTGAAAACACCAAGAAAGAGAATCTTTGTATATAATGCTATATTTCATAGTGACAAAATGTTTATGCAGCTAATAGTACTGTATTAGAAAATCTATTGTATACCAATCCCAGCTCCAGGACTATGAACCTAGATTACAAAATTATATTTTACAGTCACAAAATTGCTCTAAATTACAGTAGGCACTATAAATGAACAGTTTCATTCTGGAAGAGCTTGCAGACATTAATATTTGAATATCTGACAGTTCATAAAAAATGCAGCAGACTACAGAGGTAAAACATTAATAACTCTATTAAATGTCATTTACTTTGTTCATTTAAAGAAACCTTCCTAGCCAGAAACCAATTCAGCAGTTTTATTGGCTGGACAAGGAAAAGCACCGGCTGCAGAGTGCTAATCCTTGGTAATTGGATAGGCTCACTGCTCCATCTTTTCCTCTTTTCTTTACTGGACTGTTACTATGCAACTCTCTCACCTCGCAGGCAGTTGTTAGGAGCAACACGGTGGAGACCAAGCAGGAAGCACAGTGGACCATCATCCCAGAGCCAGCTGCTCCATCTCAAAAAGAACATCCCTCTGAACAGGAAGTGCAGGAGAGGTATGCGTCACTATCCCACTTTATTACACATTGGTGTTGTTTTTAGAACTGACAGCTTGTAAAATACTAATATGCTAGTAAGATTTACTAGACGTCACTGATTTTGCATCATATTTACTTCCCAGTCAGTCTCAGAAATTTTAGTAATGAAACAATGTGTAAATCTCTCTCAAGTTATAGAAAGCTCTGCTCAGCATTTAAATCTCAGCTTCAGGAGAACAAGCTACTTTTGGAGTCATTTATCCCAGATCCAGTCTCTATCCTTGCCCTGCAGAACCAAAAGAAGCATCTACAGGCAAGTTTGAGCACTTACTTTTACCAGAATTCTCATTTTAAAGTCCTACTCTTACATATGTGTTCATTATTATGTCTTAACTGTGGTCTTCTACATACTAGAATGTTTTTACAATTGTTAAGCATGAATTTATTTGTAAGCTCTAACTTTTGGCTTAAAATATTATTGCTGTGATTGTTTCATAAACATGTTTCACCTCAACAGACCTTGAAAAAAGAGACAGAAGCACTTTGGTTTGATGTTGAGCTCCAGTATACCCAGTTTTCCCAGTTTGCCCAGCCGATGACCAGGGAGGAGGGTTGGAGTGAAGTGGAACGAGAGCAGGGGTATCTGAATCAGCAGTGGAGAGAACAACAAGTGTGCCTACAGACCAGGTGCAGCTACCCTCTTAAATAAAAAAATTAGCAATTTTAATGTGCGTTTCATACAGTTAGTGCTTTCCTTGCAAATATTAGACAATTTTAAATTAAAGTAGCTACTTTCTTGCCCATTTAAAGACTTACTTTAAGTTTATTTTACAGTAACAACACAGAGCATATGCAGAAATCGGGTGTTAATGTTGAAGCTAAAGAGATATAAAGCGACTACTACATGAAAACAGATATTATATGCATGTGTTTATATGTGCATGCACTCTACTAGGCTGCATGAACTGACATATGGTCTGTGGGACATATGGTTTGTTTGTGGAAGTATGCAGTTAGTGATAAGTTGCTCCATTTAGTTTAGTTTGTTCAGTGTTTACAGCGTTCTTGTTGAAAGACTGTTAAATGCTAACAGATTTACAGCAGTATTAGCATGTTTGACACAACGTTCTTAACTCATTCACTGCCATTGACGTCTATAGACGTCAATTGAAAAACTTACGTTGACTGCCATTGACGTCTATAGACGCCAATGGCAGTCAACGTAAGTTGAACTGAAGCCCACCAGCAGTAAAAGTAGACCTGCAAGGAGGTGCAGGGTTTGCGCACGTAAGGGATTGCGCAGTGAGACAAAAATGTGGTGCAAGTCTTGTTGTGTTTCACTGACAGCCATTTGAAAATGGCTGGCAGTGAATGAGTTAAGGTAGCCCTAATGGCAAGTTAGTGCAAACACAGTGGCTATACTACCTAGTACCACAACCACTATCACAAATTCCTTGGACTATTTCACAAAGGGCAAAATTTTTCAGTTTTGCTTCTGCTTTGTGTTTGGGTCAGAATGGCATCTCTGGAGAACATTGCTGACCTGATGAAGTCTGCAGATGACCAGAAGACGCTGATCACACAACAACTTAACCAGATAACCGGACAGCCTGTGGATATCTCTTCTCTGACTTTGGCTGATTCAACAATATTACATGATTTAAAGGTATAGGTTTAAAACCATGTGCTCAAACAATTAGTGCTTATGATATGAAGAGTATAATATTATTTTGAATCCCTGGTCTCTTGAATAGGAGATGGACAACAGGCTGCAGGCTGGAATGAGGATGCTAACAGAAAAAAGCACCAAAGAGGAAAGTCAGGGGCCAGAAGCCACATCCGCCTCATCCCTCTGCAGGGGCCTCCACAGTAGCATCCATCATTTCAAGCAGCTCAGACAGCAACTGGAGAAAGTTCAGTCAGCTGTTTGTGCTCTGGATCGCTTCCTGACCACAGTGAGAGAAGTCAAGACTGAGATCCAAACTGTGCTGGCAAACCAAGACCTGAGCAAGCAGAAACATGAGGCAGACTGGGAGCAGGAGAAACCTTCATTGGATGCAACAATGCAGAGGTTGCAGGCTGCTACTGAGCAATCTGATTCTGTGGACAGTAATTTAAAGGCAGTGGGGATTAGTCTGACCATGGATGGTGCACTTGCAACATGTCAGGATGTGGTGAAATGCATCACAGTACATGTTGTGGAGATGGAAAAATGGGGAGCAAAAGCTATAATTCTCCCAGAAAAACGGAACATACAGGACGACGAGAAATCTAAAACTGTGGAGACATGTCAGACAAAGTCTGGTAATGCTTCCCTACAGCAACAGGACATGCAAGAAGATCCCACTTCAAGTGAGCCAGATGAGGAGTCAGGTTTGGAGGCCAAAAGGCGTAAGCTGGAAGGAGAGACTCAAGTGGAGGAAGAGCACAAGACTCAAGCATGGAGACCTCGAGAAGATCTCCTAGAAACTAAAGACCAGAGACAAATGGGAAGAACCACCCAGGTTAAGAAAGACGGAGAAAAAATGGAGAATTTGGTTCGGAGGAGAGCAAACCTGTTAGCAACACTGAGGGAGACAAAGAAGGCAGCTGAGGAGCTGAGCCTGCAGGAGCCCACTCTGCCTGCTCTGCAACACAGGTACAACACCGAGCTGGTACAACAACGTACTTTTATTTTCTTTAATTTAAGTGGCGTATCAAAAATATCCAACATGATCCACACTACCAGAAAAACATCTAAACACTCATCAAAACAAACGCATCATCCCAAAGGTTTCCAATAATCTCTAAGTTATAATAATATCAGATTTTATGGTACACTAATGGGCAGATTAATATTGACTAACTTTTATACAAAGGTCAGCTTTTGCTATTTCTATAAGTAGCTGGAGGCTCCATACAATAATAACTCCTAAATTCTTTCAGAATGTCAGTAGCTTCTTCTCTCCATATCCTGTTTTGTTATCTGCAGGACACGTACCTTGACAGAGTTGGAAAGTCACCTCGCTGACCTCCTCTCTGAAGTGCAGTACGTACGAGGTGCATCGTCACGGTCAGAAATCCCTGATGAGAGTCAAAACAGAGAGGTGGAGGATCTCTGGGAGGAGGCAACAAAGGCTGTAACTCAAAAGTAAAATCCAGCGTAGTGTGTGGTTATTAACGTTTGTAACTTTGATTGTTTCTGCAGCTCTTTCGTAGTTGTGTTACTCTGCTGAGCTTTTCTGTGTTGTGTTATGGGTCACATACAGACTGGAGCAGTGTGGTGTCCTAACAGAGCTGCTGAAGAGGTTTCAGAGCATTCGTGGTAAGCTGAGCGCGACACTGCAGCGAGCAGAAAGCGCTGTGAGTGAAAAAACCTCCTACATGGGGAAAGAAAAACTGCAGAGACTACACACTAAGGTAAGTCACACTGTTAAGCTTGACTAATGAACACAAAGATATCACAGCATTGACTTTTCTCTTTGTGCTGAAAACTTATCATTTAGGCATAATCCATATTTTTGTGTGTCTGTGGTTTTAAAGGTCCAGGAAACAAAAGCAGAGCTGAACAGCCTTGGAGATGGTATAGAGGAGGTCCGCAGTGTCTGCAGACAGCTTCACACTCACCTACGGCAGATACCAGAATGCACATGCATCCCATTTGAGAGCGAAGCTGATGCTGTCATGGATCACTGGCTGGATGTAAGCTTATCCACTTTACACTGTTAACTTTGTCTTTTAAAAAAAATTAGTTTTGTCTTTTTTTTTTTGCATGTTTTGTTTTAAAAAGATTTATTTTCCATAACTTTGGAGGTTTGACTTATTCTTTTTGTGATATGAAAGTTATTTTTTAACTCCAGTGATATCACATTCAATCTGTTGCATTCTCCAAGAAGAGCTGGTGATGTGAGGATGTAACTGTAAAAGCAATCTAAGGGAAAAGAGGATACTAAGAGGCAGAACCTGGTGCAAAATGATCGCTTTTCAGAAACGAGAGGGCAGCTGTTTCTAACAAGATAAAAAATAGCAAAGCTACAGCAAAACACAAAAGCGCTTGTTTAACCTTTGTGCTTGATTATTTGACATTGTAATTGAAATAATAGGTTTTTGTAATAATATACATTAACCTGACTACACCCAATTTCCTATTATTTCCTATTATTTTCGAATGTTGCTGATCTTAAATGAGATAGATAAAGATGCATATTATTGTAGGTCTAGGTTGTTAACTTTGCTGATATTTAACTTATTTGCAGTTATCAGAAAGAACAGAGTCCTGCCTTGAAAACCTACATCTAGCCTTGACTCTGTGGGACGGGGTCCTTCAGCAGGGGTCAGAAGTGGAGCGCTGGACCAGCGATAAAGTAGCTGTGTTTGCTCAGTGCCCGTCCTTTCAGTGTGAGGATGACATCAAGACACTACAGGTAAAACGGAGCTCTTGTGTATCATTCAGTTATGTTATGATCTCAAAGTTAAACTATAATGATGTTTACCTCACTCGCACTGTTACCAGAATGAGATTGTGCTTCAAGAGGAAAGTATACAGCATTTCCACCGTAGAGCCACTGAGATTCAGACACTGCTTCAGAGCGCAGAGTCCCCTCCGGAGCTTCAGGTAGGCATTGTTCCTCTGGTGTTATTTTCTTTATTTAGACAGAAATAAAGACAAACACAGTAGCTTTGGTTTTTTGTTTCACTTCCAGAAATATTTGACTGTGTAAAATGTAGACAAAATGCAACACCTTATCTTTTTTCACACAAAGAAAACACATCAAATGTTTAAATAAGGAACACATCTAAAAATAAGTTGTGATGGGGCAAAAGAAGGTTGGAAAAGTTAAAGAAGAGGGGATCCTACACAATGGTGAACATGGCCCTGTCACAACTTTTTTTCAGATGTGGTTTGATGACCATTAGAATAAGACCTGATTTTTCCAAGCGTAGCCTTAGAACGTTGTATAGACAGAGGTAACCCTCACTAATCTCTGATGCACACCCAGTCTCTTTACTGCGGAGGCAGGCCTGAAATATGACAGAAAACTCTCAGTTTCAAAAAGAGAAACAAGGGTTACCCCCCAGTAGGCATCCAGGCAGGAAAGAGTTAAACATTTGATGTGTTTTCTATGTTTTCATATGATCTACTTTGAATGAAATATGTCCCAAGTTTTGTTTGAAATTGTGAACTTATTTCCTGCTTGAATCTAGATTACATTTTCAGTTGTTTAGTCATTTTCACTATTACAAAGGGTTTTTTGCTCATCAGTTCTGATTCATTTTGATTTGTCAAGGTGGTAGGAACCCAGATGAGGAAGAAGATAGAGCAGTTGAAGGAGCTCGTTTCTGAAGCTGAGGATGTTTACAAGCAGATGGTGATTACTAAAGGGCAAATCACTGGGAGGATGGAAGAGTGTTTCAACTCCCTGCAGAAGATTGAAAACTCCCTCCTTACTCTTTGTGGTCCTGATGTTGCAGACGTGCTTGCAAAACTTAAGGTAAGGGCTTAAATAAGACATATGAAATAATGAAAACACATAAAACACACCAATAGATACAAGATAATATCAAATTAGCATTGTCTTTTATCTGTTGCAGGAGTTGTGTCAGCAGCTCCAGTCCCAGGATGAGCAGGCAGAGAGCTTGTTGGAGGACGTGCATGTCTTGGCCTCTATTACAGGTCCAGATAGCTTACAGAGTCTATCCGTGGAAGGGATCCAGCTACAGGAAAAAGTCAGAAAGACCCATCAGCTCTTCTCTGAAGTAGAAGAACAGACTGAGAGGAATATGCGTGATCTGGACAGGTAATAGACATCACATACAGAACAGTGTTGCGGTGCATCTGTGTTGTGTAATGTGTACAGATACATGCATCTACAATGAAAAGGAAATTGAAGCCTCCACTCATTAATGTGGCATGTAAGCAAACTTAAGAGAGCTGCTGGGCAGGAATTTTTGTCTAACACGTGCTTGGTGACTTGACAATTTGTCATCATGGAATTGTCATAGGGCAGCACGGTGGCACGGTGGTTAGCACTGTTGCCGCACAGCAAGAAGGTCCTGAGTTCAATTCCAACATCAGGCCGGGGTCTTTCTGTGTGAAGTTTGCATGTTCTCCCCGTGTTTGCCGGAGTTCCCTCTGGGTACTCCGGCTTCCTCCCACCGTCCAAAGACATGCAGCTTGTGGGGATAGGTTAATTGGATAATCCAAATTGTCACTAGGTGTGAATGTGCGAATGGTTGTCTGTCCCTGTGTGTTGGCCCTGCAACAGACTGGCGACCTGTCCAGGGTGTACCCTGCCTCTCGCCCTATGACAGCTGGGATAGGCTCCAGCGCCCCCCGCGATCCTGAAAAGGATAAGCGGAAGCGAATGGATGGATGGAATTGTCATAAAGAAAACAGGAAATAAATTATATTAGGAAGTTTGTTTAAGAGTAATATTGTTGTGCCAAACATTTTGAAAACAGTGCATGCTTGTGCAGTGTTGTGCAATAATCTTGAGTCACTTTTCAAGACTTTCAAAGTTTTACTTTAGACATTGGCTGCTTTTCAATCCTTGTGCCTGAAAATTTCCAGAGGAAGTTTTTTATTGCTGTTATTATGCCAACAATGACCTACGTCTCAGACCAGAAGATAAAATGATCATCATTTGGCCTCAGTTTGTTTTCCTATTATTACTAAGGTTCGATCTTTTGGGGGATTTAGAAACAAAACAAAAAAAATTAATCGCTCATCAGAGTCATCCTTGAAACTTACCATCCAGTCAAATTTGCTCTTACTCTGTACGTAAAACAGCTGTAAGCAGAAAAAGTCTTACAGAGTCACAGTGCTTAAACCAAAGAGAAGAAAGACATCAAAACAGGTTCGTCTGGTTTCCTGAGTCAGTCATGAATTATGTGGCAGAACCATTTTTTCACTGTAATGTCGTTTGAACGTATAGCATTGAGCATTGAGCAAATTAATGTGTTTGTGGTATGCACATGGGACGTATTTATGCTGTTTGTGTGTTTCAGGCTGCAAATAGAGAGGGACCATCTGGAGCAGTGGCTTCATGCTGCTGAGGAAAAAACAGCAAAGGAAGAGGATCAAAGTCTTCTGGAAGAAGAAGCGCTTCAACAAAGGTAAACCTTTCTCCTGAAGGTGTGTCACTCTCAATGTAGATTTGCAACAACTTGTATGTGTTCATGGCCCGTATATACTGCCTGATAACATATAGTATATGTATACTTTGCAGTATAATTGAAAATATGCTTTAAACATTTACCTGACTGTTTTATTTTTTTATTTACAACAATACATATGAGCAGTATTGATATTATTGTTGAAGTATTCCAATGTATTTTAAATTCACACATATTTTAATATGTTGGAGGTTCCTGATTACAAATAAAGATATGGAGGCTGATGTGTTTACTTTAGACTTTTGAAGGATGGAAAGTGACAGTGCTGCCAGTGCTACATATCAGGCAGAAATGTGAAAACGTGAGAATAGCAGAGTGACATTAAAGACAAACAAACCTAAAAAAAACATGCAAGTGTTCAGTGCTGTGATTTTGACTAATGCTCACCAAAGTGTCAGGAATCTTGGAAACTGTGTATTGTTTTGTCAGGTGACTCATTCTTTACTCCATGTGTGTTTTAATTACGCAAAGGTCTGTTATATTGTAGATAAAAAGCACTTGTTTTACATATATTTTATATTCGAGCTGGAGTAAATTTTTTAATTTAAAAAATGCAATGATGTAATGCTGATGAACTACTATCACTTTTATTTTTTATCAGCTTAATATCACACACAGAAGTCCACACAGTAGTATCTACCACTTCAGTGTGCTTTGACTCTAGCATGGAAACATTAGATTTGACCCCATTATTAGCATTTACAGCTTTGATTTCTCTGCAGGGTGAGGACAGAGCTCCTCAGTCAGCTTGTGTCATCTTTACAAAGAAGCAACCTTCAGCAGCTGGCGGTGGTGGAGAACAGTAAAAAACTGTTGGAACGATACAACAACTCACACATTAAAATACAAGGTGACTGTAAGGAGACGCATTCCTCTCTGAGGGAGGAAATCGAGGTGTTTCAGGCTTTATTCAAGTCCACACAATCATGGATCAGTGATCTGAGACAAGCTGTAGACTCTCCACTTGCTGAAAGCCCCTGGATTCAGACTCCATTAGAGCAAAAACTTCACTGTGCTCAAGTAAGAAAATGTTGCCTGCACATACTAAGATACTCAGTTTCACTATGTCATTTAGATCACAGATTTTATTTAGCGCATTTTATAAGAAAGTATGCTCTGTATCATACATACATGCATGTGCTAAGTACCTGTGTGGAGAGGTGACAGAAAGGCTTGATTGCTTGTGGAATATTGAACAACAAATCTTCTTACTCTCATATAAGTGATTGTGACGTGGGTGTGCCTACAGTTGTGTGTAATGTCACATGAGGGCGTGATGTAGGTGCTTTCTTTTTCTCTACATTTGTTCCAACTTGTTCAAAACTAAGGAGTGTACATTTGCTGTGCAGAGCTGATGTTAGATTCAGGGAACTTTCTGGAATCTATATGTGTGTCTCAAAGCTGACAGTATCTGTCATACAGGCAGAATCCTGGAGATTTTTTATAACTGCTTTTTTGTTTTACTAAGGTTATATACTGACTTGTAAACCCTACAAAATCCATTGCAGGCAGTGTTGAGTGCCGAGTTAGAGGGGGAGGCTCGCCTGGAAGAGCTCAGAGTTACTGGAGATGGTCTGTGCCACAGGGTGTTGAATGAAGATGACCTGAAGAGGGAAGTTCAGGACACTGTTCAGAGAGCAGAGGAGAAGTGGCGGGAGACTTTGCAGTCAGTTGAACCGTATTACAGGTGAGTGAGGTAGAGCGGGTCATCTACTGATCAGAAGGTTGGTGGTTCGATCCTCCAATCTGCATGCCAAATATCCTTGGGAAAGATGCTAACCCCAAGTTGCTCTCTGATGCATCTATTAGAATATAAATGCGTATGAATGTTACCTAGAAAGCACCTAAAAGCATAGAAGAAAGTGCTTGTGTGAAAGGGTCATGTGGCATGTTGTATAAAGTGCTTCGAGTGCTGAGGGAGAGTAGAAAAGCACCATAATAGACTCAGTCCGTTTAAAACAGGTGGACCTTTCCTGAATCTAATATCTAATGAAACTAAGCAGTAAAATTATTACACATTACATAATAACAGCTATAAATCCTGGGATTTAACTAAATAATTTTCATGGTCCAGTTTTAGTCAGAAATGGTTCTAATCTCTTGTTCTTATTGTTCTTAAGCGCTCTAAAAGCTGATCCAGAGGTCACTTGTTTTTACCTGGACCAAAGGAGGGAGCTTTGCCACAAAGTGGAAGTGCTGCAGCGCCAAAAAGATCAGCTTCCCACTTTATTTCCCTGTCCTGGCACAGCTGAGCGTAAACAAGGATGCCGTCTTGCCCTTCAACTGCAGGAGGAAACTGAATCCTTGCAGTTAATGCTTAGCAGCCTGTCTAAGAGGAGAAATGAGCTGATTGAGCAAACCAGAGACAGCATCTGGAAAGATTCTTCCTGGGATCTGCTTTACACCCACTGGTCAGCACTGATGGCAGAACTAAAGGTAAAATTACACTTATAATAGTTAACTGATGTCTATTCAACAATGTCTCTGAGCTAACACTATTTGCACATTGTTAGGTGGTAACGATGTGGTAAGATCACAAGATAAATTTTTTGTCACAGTGTTTGTAGTTTTGCCACTGCAGTGGAGTTTAAATTAAAAAAAAAATCATAAAAACAATCAATGAGTTTCCACTTTAAAACCAAAAGTTCAGGGGGGAAAATCATATTATTTGGGATTTGCAGCCAATTTTATATACAGTGCTCTATGTGTTAGAGGCTGAAGAATAATTAGAAAAGCAAACAGAAGCGCCTGAAGTCTAGAACTCACCAAATGCTGTTTCCTCCAATAAAATGCTCTTCCTGTTTACTGCTGCCACTCTCAGCTGTTGCTTGTTTGTGGGTCTTTCTGCCTTCTGTCTTATCTGGTGGCTGACTTGGCCATTGAAGAATATCCAATTCCTTGCCCTTGAGAAACTCTTTTGTTGCTTTTGCTGTATGCTTTGGATCATTGTCAATTTGCGCTGTGAAACTGTGTCTGATCAGTTTTGCAGCATTTGTCTGAATCTGAGCAGAGAGTATACTCATGTACAGTTCACAATCCATCCTAATGCTTCTATCATCAGTCACATCATCAATAAACACTAGTGCCCTGGTTCCACTGCCAGCCCATGCTATAACGCCCCCTTCACCATCAGACCAGAGATAATGTGGTATGCTTCAGATCACGAGCTGTTTCTCTCCTCCATACTTTCCTCTTTGTGTCACTCTGGTACAACTTAATCTTGCATTCATCTGTCCAAAAAAAATTGTTTTCAGGACTGTTCTGTCTCTTTTAGATGATTTCTGGCAAAGTCTAATCTGGTCTTCCTACTATTGATGTTCTTCAGTGTAACCAGTCCTTTGCCCTTTGCTGTAAACCCTCTGCATTTCCATTCATGCAGGCAGGTTTTACTGGTTGACAATGATATGTCTTTCTTCTTGATTGTGTTGTTGACTTGATTTGAAGATGTTGACAGTAATTCTGTCATCATGTACTTGAGTTTTCTTACGTGGTGTTTCAGGACTTTTGGTGTGGCTGAGCTGGTCAGTGCATTCATTCTTTTTAAGAATTTACCAGCTTCTACAGTTTTTGCTGTCTCTCTAATAGGTTTATTTTGGTTTTTCTGCATAATAATGACCTCCTTCACTCGTGCTGACATCTCTTTGAAGATGAAAGAAAAGAAAGCTATAAAACTGAAAGTCAATATTTTGAATGTATTTCAGATATTACGTCTGCTGCTACAGCTGAAAGTCTGAATAAAATCTTGGCTGTTTGATTAAAAATCACCTACAAGAACTGTCTTTGTGCAGCGAATTATGGACCTAACTTTATTTCTCAGAGTTCAGAGTAAAGAGTTTTATTTGTTTACTTATTTTTTCTTTTTTAAATTCTATGCTCTTGTAGTATAATATAACATGATAGGGATAAATTAAATGTACATTAGCATCATTCATTCATTTCTTATTTTCCTTGTGTGATAGACAGTGTTACCAGGGGTTGCTCATTTCCTTTGGGCCAGGACTCTGGCATTAAAGTCACAATACATACAGCAGCAGGTTGTGTTTCATCCACTTTATCATAATGTGATATGAACACTTTTGGAGCATGACGTGTGGTCAGTTAATGGGTTGTGTTTCAGTCTATTTGTGTGTAAGCCTTCTGAGTGTGGCTTGTTTTACCTCTATCATCCACAGGGAGTGTGTTCCCGCCTTGAGGAAGGTGCGAGTAACGAGGAACAATTTGGCCACTTGCTGCAGCGCTGTTGCCACAAATTGATGTCCCTACAGGAAAGGATATCAGCCTGTCAAGGCCAGAAAGAAAACTCAGCAGGAACAAACACTGACATAGCAGCTCTGGAGGTGAGATGCATTAAGTAAACAGACCAGATGAGCTGTGTACAAGCTCTTACATTAAAAAAAAATCATTGTTTAACAATATTAAAAAATAATTTACACTGAAGAAATGTTGGATATGCAAAAATGTAATCATCTATCAGGGGTTTCTCCTATAGTCACTGTTTTTGGGGTTTTTTTGTCACTGTTTTTAGGTTTTGCTACAAGAAGTAACTGGCACTGAAAAAGATCTTCTTCAGCTTGTAACTCTCAAGGACTCCATCACAGTTAGTTTAGCAGCTGAGGCCCAAATAAGTCTCACCCAACAAGTCAGCAACCTTCAAAACCACAAGAGGGCACTAGAGAGTAAAATCAGAGAGACTCTGGCACAGCTTCAAGTGAACAGTGATGAAAGCATTCAGCGAGTTAAAAAAGAAGCCTTGTATGTGCAGACAGCTCTTAAAGACCTGGCTGAAGGTGTCTGCAATCTTTCCAATACCCATGAAGCTTTGCCTGATATCAGCCAGCTGAAACAACAGTGGTGTATGATACAGGTAACATGAACATATACTTCAAAATGTTGATATATATCTGAAAAATAAAAATTGGAAAAAGACAGCTCACAATATTTAAACAGAAGGACTTGTGTGTCTCTCAGAGCTGTGATAGCAGCCTGACAGAGCTGGCAGCAAGAGCTGAAGACCTGCAGAGGGCCAGAGAGTCGACCAGCACACAGGAAGCCCTTCCTGCAGATATCATTTTGACTGTCAGTGCCATTTCTGAAGACCTTGGCAGGTGCTTTACTTCATTCTAAAATGGAATAATTAATCATTCCTGTATTTATTCATCTTATCAACTGAATATGCAGTGCTAATTGTGAGAAATGATTTGTTAACTTTGACTTTTAGAAATTTCTGGGGATTTTAAGACTGCTCTCAAAGTAAAATGAAGATGAAAATATTAATTTAGTATCAAGAAAACAATTAAAGTGGCCTACCAACAGATAACAAGAAAAGACTTGTGCGAAACTTGCACTATTTGAAGCAGAACGTAACTTGGGTTGATGGTGAACATGACTTAGTTCATCATCAGTATTGTTGCAGTGAAGATATATGAGGGTTTACATATCCTCTGAATATGTGAGGGAATATGAGGGTTATTTTGAAAATGCACTCGTTCTAAATACTGTACGGCTCATTCACTGCTTGTGGTCTCGCTCCAGCCTCAGGTCTGTTTTTTTGCAAAAGAAGCAGGATTTTGCAGAAAACACTGCAAACAGAGTGAGAGAGCTCACCAACCAGATGCAAGAGTGGTGCCAAAGAGTACAAGCTGAACCATCAACGCATAGCCAGGTAAAGCTCAGCGTGTTCAGTATTTTTTTCTGATACATGGAATAAATAAATAAATAAATTAATTAATTAATAAACAAAAGTTTCAAAACAAATGTAAGCTTTGGTTCATATGCACAGGTAAACCTTTTGTTGTCTGCCTTTTGTTTTTTAAAATCTGCAAATGAATGCCTGAGTGAGTAGCCAAAAGTATTCACTCACCCATCCAAATCATTGAATTCAGGTGTTCCATTCACTTCTAAAGGTATATAAAATCAAGCACCAAGGCATGCGGATTGCTTCTACAAACATTTGTAAAAGAATGGTTTGCTCTCAGGAGCTCAGTGAATTTCAGCATGGTACTGTGACAGAATGCAACATGTATAGTCTTGAAATTTCCACAATACTAAATATTCCAGTTATCTGTTCATGGTGTAACAAAGATGAAGTGATTGGGAATGACAGCAACTCATCCACAAAGTAGTAGGACACGTAATATCCTCGAACGAAATTAGCAGATGCTGCATAGTGCGCAGAGATCGCTAGCTTTCTGCAGGGTCAATCCTAAAGACCTTTAAACTTCATGTGGCCTTTGGATTAGCTCAAGAACATCCTTACATCAGCCTTACATCACCAAGCACAATGTAAAGGGTCAGATGCAGTGGTGTAAAGCATGCCGCAACTGGGCTCTAGAGCAGTGGAGACATGGAGAGAGTGATTGGTGGACGGAGGATTGTGGTGTGGAGTTGTTTTTCAGAAGTTGGGCTCGGCTTCTTAGTTCCAATGAAAGGAACTCTTACTACTTAGGAATACCAAGATATTTTGGGCAATTTAATGCTCCTAACCTTGTAGGAACAGTTTGGGGATGGGCCCTTCCTGTTCCAACATGTCTACATGGTCCATAAAGACATGGATGAGCAAGTCTGACATGGAAGAACTGGCCTGTACAGAATCATGGCTTCAACCCGATAGAACACGTTTGCGATGAATTAGAGCAGAGACGGCAAGCCAGGGCTTCTCATCTAACATCAGTGTTGACCATCACCTTGGTCAAAAATGTATATGTATAGAACCTATATGTGTTAACACGCCTTCTTTGCCACATATGCACCCTCTTGTATTCAGAGAGTCATGCATGGTGAAGAATGTGAAAAACACTTGAATATTTCTGTATAAATGTTATGTTTGTCTAAACGAACAGTTTGTCTGCACTCTCCATCTCAGCAAATCTCCCTGCAATATCTCCCCACAATACCGACACTTTATTACAGCTGTAATATAACAGGACATGGTTGGGCTGTTTGACCACTGTATTGAAGCTGCTGTATTCTCCCTGCTGTGTATTTACAGTGCACCTGTCATAATTGATATTTCATGTCATCTTTCGTTTCTCTAGCATCAGTAAAGTGTCTCCTTAAATGATAGTGTATTATAACTGAACCGGATCAGTACATCTTCTGTCATATGGATTAGGGGATAAGCATATTGGGAAATACAAAAGTAATTCAGGTGGAAAAAACACCTTGACTTGTCGCTTGTTGTTGACACAGAAGCAAAATTACAGTGAGTGAGATCTCCCGTGGTGAGGTTAAGCAGTCTTAAAAGGCACACTGTGACCTCAAACCAAAACAATCGGGATCAATAAGAGTTTACAGTTAGATAAGATACGAATCTTGATTAAACCAGATGTTTTTGCAGTGCGTGGTTTCTGTTTTACCCTTCTTTTTTTTTAGCTTGTGTATCTGTCTGTGCTGTCACAGGGAGCTCTGGATGAAGGTTTGCAGCTTCAACAAGCACTTTATAATGTACTCTCAGAGCAAGATTTTCTACTTAATTGCCTGGGAACAAATGTGGCACAGGAATTGGAGAAAAATGCTTCAGGTGCACTCACTGAAAGCCAGTCTGCACTTGAAACCCAATCTAAACACCTGGTGAGTGTCTCCCTTGTCATAGAAATGTACAGTTTGGTGAATTTATGGCCATAACATTACTATTGTTTTTAATATTGTTTATTTCAAAGGTCATTCGCGTTCATGGCAATGTGCAACTGGAAAACAAAGATTTGCCAAGCAGAAGTGAACAAGACAGTCTAAGAAATGAAAGTGGAGCACCTCATTTGGCATCAAGTGATAAAACTACAGCAGTGGGTCTTACAGCTTCGCCTTTCTCTTGTGCACCACACAGCCAGGAAAACTCTGAAACTAATCAGAATGACAACAAAAGTCAAACCAAAGGCACCAAACTTCATACAGAAGTATCAGGAGGTTCAAATGTGGAAGCCGATGCCACAAAACAAGAACAAGCAGCCGTGGTAAAAACTGAAGATGATGCCTTAGCCACATGTTCAGAAACTCCCAATGTTTTAAAGACCCAGCTAGAATCTCGCCACTTAACACCACAAGAATTACACTTGAAGTCTTATCTTGGGTTAAAAGATAATCGTGCACTCAGGGCACTTTCTGGAAATGACAGAGGGGCATTAGTGCCAGACTCACATCCTACGCTTAACAAAAGCTTAATAGCTCAGGAAGAAAACACACCATTGCAGAGTGACACCACCTTCACCGCTGTCTCAGAATTCTCAGCTGTAGGTGCAGACAACACTAAAGCAATCGATTCAGCACACTGTGTCACATCCTTGATAGAATTACCACCAACAAAGCCAGACAACTTCCCCACTACTGCCTCTGAACATACTGTGTCTAATCATCTAGAACCACAATTGGAGACATTCAAGGCAAATACAAATGCTCAGGGAAAACACTGTAAGGACGATGGTGTCGTGTTCACTGTTGTATTGGATATGGACCCACAGGACATACAGCAAAGGGACAATTCTGGTTTATGCTCCCAGGAAGCGAGGTTCTCGGATGAAAAAAACACACAATATTCAGGTACAGGATTCCCAGAGATGAAAACTGAAGTCTTTATGACGTCAAACAGTCAGGAATCAGACAAAGGATTGCAACAGTGCACATTTGAAGCACAATCAGAGACTTGTGAGGCAGCCGCCGATGTGCAAGAAAAGGAGAATTTCTCTAAATGTGTCAAAAGTAGCCCAGCAAAGGTATTTACCATAGTGTTAGACATTGAGCCGCAGCCATTCGACACGCAGAAACGTGAAAAAGCCAACAGCCCTGATTTACTCGGATATTCACAGGAAACACAGTTTTCTAATGCTAGGCCTGCAGAGGTTTCCAGCAGAGCATTTCCTCAGAATAAGTCAGGGCACTTTACCACATTAATTAGTGCTGGATCAGATGAGGTTATCTTCCCAAACTCTTGTACAAGTCCTGAATCAAACCCCTCGGTGTTAGTGAATACAGTTTTGGAAGAAGCAAACTGTTCAAGTGCCAAATTACCATGCAGAGAAAACCACAAAACCCATGGTTTAAAGCTTAACAAGGTGTCGAAATCCTCTAAATCATGTTGCGCTGTTGCTGAATGTCAGCATGCTGGTGCACAGACAGCAGAAACAACATTTCCAGATGTCAAATTAGAGGAGACAACAGATTTCTGTGACTCTGGGGAGCAAACAGAGAGCACAGTGGATGATTCTGTGGAAAGTGGGGAGGCCTTAAATGGCACACATATATTTGCTTCTGGCAAGAAACAAGTGACACCTGATACCACTGTATGTAACACAGAAGCAGCATATGAGGAGGTGCCAAAGGGAGAAAACACAGAGGAAGCAAATGAATTTGAAAGCACAGAATGTAAAGTTTCAGAATTGCCAGTAAAACGAGACATTGCTTCGCTTCCAAAAGACAAAAATGAGGGGAAGTTGCCTGCAGCACTAGAGGACATGGGAGTAACACAGGAACAGGTAGGTGCCATTTGAAAATTTTACTGACTGGATTTTTCCTCACAGTTCTGCTCTTTCCAGACTTAATATGTCTAAGAAGCTAGGCAATCGACATATATATATATATATATATATATATATATATATATATATATATATATATATATATATATATATATATATATATATATATATATATATATATATACATATATATATATATATATATATATATTCTAACAGACAGGCATTAAAAGCCATTATGTTTTTCTAATTTTTTTTTCACTTATCATCATCAGTGGTAATTTGGTTAGATGCTGTAATTCTGGCATAGCAGGTGGTAAACCAGCAGGTGGCTGGAAAGACTGGAACTCCCCCTGTTTGCAGTTAGAAGGCGTCAGTGACTGTAAATACCTGTAAATAAATTCAGAGCTGCTTAATGCTGTGATCTGTAAGCTGACAGTCTCTGGAACTTTCCATAAAAAGTGTTAATTTGCATTTGAACTTCCTGATGATGAATAACCCAAACTTTCTAGGTGATTCATCTGTACCTTTTTTCTAAAATTACATGAAGCTTGTTTGACATTTAACAACCATTGTTATTTCCCTATGTTACCTTAACGCTAGAGAATATGTGTGTGGGAGAGAGAAGCTGTGTTTCTGACATTTTGCAACTGTGAAGTTATCAAAAAAGTTTGTCCTAAATTTAGTGGGAATTTGTGTTCTTTAAATACATTTTTTCTTTTCACACTTTCCATTCAAATGCCACCATTTTGCTCAAATCCCTTCAAACTTCTTTATGGGAAATTCACAGTGAAACGAATAAACTGGCTGTCACTGTGTTTTACACAAACTAAAGTTATGCAGCATGCAAGTACACACATTTGCAAGCCTCCACAAGATTTTTGGGATTTTCTTGTGATATCAGCTGCATGCCTGTGCCCTGCTTGCAGCAGCTCCAAAAGAAGATAAGACATTAGATACGACAGACAAGAGGATGAAAAAAGGTGTAAATGAAACTGACACCAGGCTTGGAATCATATTTTTAAGACAACTCGATGTTTTCATTATCGGCATAATTAAAGCATTTTTAATAGAACAGTCAGTTACAAAGTTCCCAGATCATTACACAAGCACATTGACCATCTGACCTTGTCATAACTTTCACAGGACTGCAATTCTGTGAAAACTCAGCACACACGTAATGTTTTCACATAAATTAAAAGGACAAATAAAAGCCACGTTGTTTATTTATAATTGGATGCACTTGATTAACTGGTCACCAGCAAGTGTGACCTCTGCTATAAAAGCAGAAGTTTTGGGCACTTTGCTCATCTGGAGCATTCAGGTGTGTGTTAACACAATGTACTGTAGCAACTGTAGCAACAACTTCTCAAGAGTGGACCAGCAAATTCAATCAAAGGTCACACCATGTAATACTTAATACTTACTTAACAGTTGGTGGATTAATCCCTGACTTCTCCAGTTTGCATGGCTAACATCCTAGGGCAAGACACTAAATCCAGGTTGTTCTCTGATGCATTCGTTGGAGTTTAAATATCAGGCAGAGACTTAAGCATAGAAAAAAGTGCTTGTGTGAATGAGACATGTTGTGTAAAGTGCTCAGGTAGAATAGAAAAGCGCTACATAAGAACCAGTCTATTTACCATGTTACATTTCATCACATAACATTAGAAAAACGACTAAACAAGTATGGCCTGTTTGGAAATGATGCCAGGAGTTTATAAAGTTTAAGTTTATAAAGCTGCATGTGAACAAACCACAAGACTTCTGGAACAATGTCCTTTGGATTAATGAGACCAAAAGATGTTTGGCTATAATGCAAAGCACCACATACCAGTTATTTGTCAAATAACTCATATCATTTGTCAAGCACAACATTGGAGGGCTGATGATTTGGGCCAAAGGACCCGGGCACCTTGCATTCTTTCACTCAACTGTGAAATCTTTGGTAAATAAAAGTATTCTAGAGCCAAATATGAGGCCATCTGCCTAACAGCTAAAGCTTGGCCACAACTGCCCTATGCAACGGGACAGTGATCCCAAGCACAGCAGCCAATCTACAACAAAAAGACCTAAAGAGAACTGTGCAGAAATGAATGGATGGAAACCTCAATGAAATTGAGGCAGTGCTGTAAAGGAGAGTGGAGTAGAATTCCTCTGAAATGATGCAAGAGACTGATAAAGTCATACACAAAACATTTACAACCACTCATTGCCGGTTGTGCACCATTTCATTGAAGAACATTAATGTTATTATAACATTTTGCCATTCAGGCAAGCTTGTGTTTGAGTGTAAAAAATTATCTTTTGTATTGTGCTAGAAACATAAAACGTGCAGGATGTTTTCATATCATCGTTCAGCTCCACCCTCCTGGTGGTATACACCTTAGTCATGTCCAAGATATTTTAAAAAAGCACCTCCCTGTTTGTAACCTAGCATCCCATGCCTTGTTTTAGTGTTTGTTTTCTTGTCTAGGCAAGCTATAACAAATCATTTATTTCCTAAAAGAAGTTAGCAGGAGAGCATAAAAGGAGCCCTTGTCCCCCAGGGCAGACTGCTTATTTCTCAGGCACATTCTTGTGTTAACTGTACCGACTCGCCGGGCTACCGTCAAACGTAATAATATTTAGCACTGGTGGAGCAGGGAGAGAACAGGAAGTTCTGTCATTATGCACAGACAAACATGTGGGAAGAAGAAAGCTAAAATGTGACACCACCCCTGTCTTCTGTGTCTTCAGCGTCAGATCCCAGAGAGCATGGAGCCTGAGAGGACGGCCCCGGGTTCACCAGCTGATCTGGGTTCTAAAGAGACACCAGGTGGACCGGCAAACTCTGGAAAAGAAAAGCACACCATGCAGGATATTTTTTCTGATATCCAGAATGTGGTGGAAAGAAGTAACATAATAAATGTGAGTATCAACCAGTTTTAATTATAATAATATACTGCATTACTGTAGGCTTGCTGTGCTGAACATTTAATAAATGTTACTTGTAAAAGTCAGAACAAAACATTCGGACTGAGGGAATTAAAGTTAAGTGAGCTTTACTGTTTATATTTATGTCATAAATCTCATAAATCTGCATTAGCAAATAATACATAGCAAGATAGCATGGAAATATAACATGCATCTATATATTTTTTACTTTTTCTGTGTGATTTTCAGTACAGATGCATGTGTCTAAAAATAGCAAGTGCATGGGACAGTGAGCAGATAAGAAAGGCAGTGTTTTGATTGATGCCTGTGGGTTCCCTTGATGCTACTGACAGGAAGTATCTATGAGATACAATGATTTCCTGTTTGTAGTTAGGAAGTCTAATTGCACACAATATACAGCTGTTGGATTTTTTTTTAGCTTCCATCATCCTAGTTTGAGTGTTTGTTCACGGAAAGCTGAAATAGTTTATAAATTGACAATGATAATTAATCACAAAGATCCCTGGTAAAAGTTATAAATGTTATAACAGTGTAAACCAACCAGACTAAACTAGATCGCTATGATAATTTATATTGAATGTTTGTATTTGCTGTCTTTACAATATATACACAGTTTCTTGGTTTTCTTGGTTTCACTGCCCTATCTGTTATTACAGCTATGTCCTTTCAGTACATGTTTTTTTAAACATAATTCTTCAGTCCATTTTTCCCAGCTGTATAATGTGGTAAACAATTCTGGATTACTTAAATGTAGCTATTTTATATTATTTTTTCACTTACATTACTTTCTGTAACATAATATTTTTTGTGTCTAACTCTTGTATTGCTCTTTTTTTTTTAGAGAACACCACATATAGATTTAAACTGGTATCTGAAGTCTTCTCCTGGTGAACAACAGATTCAGTTGGTACGAACTGTTCAAAAGATTCTCGCATGTCGATATCAACCAGCCCAACTCAGTGTCATAGCTATGACCAAACAACTGGAGGAAGCAAAGGTATACACTCTAGTTGTATTTACGTCTTTCTTGCAAGAATATGCAGATTTGTTAAAATTAAAAAATGCACAAATATCTATAAATGTCTCATCTGTGTACTGCAGGAGTACCAGCGCACTGTGCAGGAACAAGTTGCTACTTTAAAAAACTCAGGTGCCTCTAAGGCTTGTGAACCAAGTGCCTTAAACAGTGCTGCAGGCCAATGGAGCGCAGCACTGCTAGATGCTTCTGCCACAGTGCAGGTCAAAGCAGCACAACTGGAGCAGGTCAAACAGTACCACAAGCAGATGAAGCTCACCAGAGCTTTTCTGGAGGTTATAGCCGCTGAGGAGGAAAAAACAAGCTTGTGAGTAAACTTGTGAGCTGGATTTTGTGCACTTGGCATTTGATACTGTTAACTAATTGTTGTTTTTTTGTTCTGGATTTCGTTAGACACTCTTTGGGAAGCAGTGCACTACAGGCTGAAAAGCTTCATGTGCTCCTGCAAACAATGGAACACAAGAAAGCTATGATGGAAGGTTTGCTACGCTTAAGTAGACAGTTGTCAGTGCACTTGAGTGACACTGAAAGTTCAGGTGCTCTTCTTGGTCAGCTTGGAAATGTTCAGGAAGAATGGCGGCTTCTAAAAGGAAGTATCAAAAGAGCTATGCGGCATGCCTCCAACTCCACCCGTCAATCCTCCCTTCTTTTGAAAGAAGCCGAACAGCTAAAAGCCAAACTCGAAGCTCTCCAGAAATCCGACTGTCAAAACCTTAACAGCAAAAGTGCCTTGGGATGTGTTTGTCTGACCACAGACCTAAAACTATATAACCAGCTTTACATACATTTACAGTCCCAGTCAGATGCTCTCAACAATTTTTCTCTAGGTCAGAAGGAGAAAGATGAAATCGAGCATAGTCTTCAGGAATTGGCTTCCTTGCTCGGGGTCACCAAAAAGAAACTTGATTCTGTCACACTTAGCTGTGGTGACAGTTCTCCAACTAAGATCAACAAACAGCTACGAGACTTGATTGTATGGGCTAAGCAGGCAGAAAATCATATCTCTATTGGGAAAAAGTTAGCTCTTTTCCCAGAGGAGGCTCGTATTCAGATTGTCGAAATGAGGAAATTTCAGGCTGATATTTTATCTAGACAGTCCAAGATGAGAGTACAAGTTGACGAGATGAAAGACTTGGCCTCTAATATGGAAAATGAAGAAAGTGACCAAGTGTTGAGGACAGTAGAAGACCTTTATGAAGCTATTGCTGACAGTTTGGATCTTGTTCTTGACACCATGGAAAAAGATCTTAAACAGAGAGAGAAACTGTTATGCGAGCTTGCTAGCATGGATGCCTGGTTAGCAGAAACGCATGCTAAAAGAAACCCCTGCGCTCACATTGAGAATATTTCAAAAGTGGACCTCAAAAAGCTAGAGAACGACCTGAAAAGTCATGAATTAGCCACAGTGGATATAGAGAGCCAGCTAGAACTGGTGGAAGTGATGTCAGAAAGTTGCAGGAAAATAGCCATAGGGTTGAGTCCAGCAGAGAGCCGCTATCTTGTCAACAGACTTTCAGGCCTTTGGACAGAATTAGATGGATTGCTAGCTCATGAGAAAGCCACCAGCTGGGAATTAAAGGAGCTGATTCATGAGTGCACTACTTCAGATGAAGAGTTATCTTCCATTCAGGCTAGTTTAAAGCAAATTTCTGCTGATCTAGAGCAGCTGAAGATCCCTTTGACCCAAGAAACCCTTTCAGTGATTGCACAATGGAAACACATGCTAATGGAGCATCAATGTCAAATCCAGGAGCTTCAGCATTGCCTGGAGCCCAAGCGAAGCTCTGTTCTGTGTTTTATCGGGGAACTGGAAGACCAGTTCAAAGCTCTTAGCATAAGTGCCTTTGAACAAGAAAAGTTTCTGCACCTAAAGACACAAATGGAGGAATCTAAAGATATTGTCAAAGAGCAAATCCAGAATGCCAAAAACAAAGCACTCGGTGTGGATGAGAGGTTTAAACTATGCCAAACAGTCCTCGTTGAGATTCCTTTAGTCAAAACACAAAGTCAAGAAGCAACAGATCAACTGGAGGTTATAGCTCAGGAGTTGCACCCATCTGTTCTTCATTTAGAGAGGGAAAGGATTCATCATATAGTTGATACTTTGGAGTCTTGGGAGACTCTTGGCACAGATGATATCAAAAACCTAGAAGCTCAGCTCCTGCTAGGTTTACAGTTTGACTCAGAGCTTCCTGCTTATATAGAACTCTTAGAAAGCACAAGAGTCGAGCTGGAAGGAACTGAACCAGTCAGTCCAGAAGAAACAGCCATAGATATTGCACTACAACGATACTGGGTCATTTGGCGAAGTATGGAGTCTGGGATGCGAGTTTTGGAAAATCTGGGACAGAAAGAAAAAACTGACCTGAGGAACTACAAGGAACTATATTCACTTCGAGATTCAGTCATGCAAGAATGTCACTCGCAGATGGTAAGCTTAAATTATTTAGATATTTCATATATAGTTCATATTTTGGGTTCATGTTTGGGTGTTTTCAAAAACTCTTCTTTATTGTGTAACATCTGTTCAACAGGTCATGCTATCACAAGCTAGAGATTCCTTGAAAGATTATCACTGGGCTGCTCAAGGAGCAATAGGCTTCCTACACAATGCTGAGGCAACATTCTTGTCAGCTACTGGAGGGTTTTTGGATTGTGCTGAGGAACAAAGACAGACCCAAGAGGCTTTAGAAACTCTTGAAAAAGGTTTTCACGCTCATATTTGCCACCTTGTTGAACGGGTACCTCGTGAACCCTGCCTTTCCTTCCCAAAGACCGAGCAGCTCCACATCAACATCCTCAGCCAGCTAATGGTTGGAAGCGCCATACTGGAGGCCCAGGCGCAGCTCAGGCTTGAGACCTTGCAAAGGTACTTGGCTGTTCTCAATTTCTAAATGTAAATCTCTGTACCTTTGCGTCTTATGTATTTTCTTCACATTTCTTGTTCTCATAGGTGTGAATTGAGACAGCAAAGTCACCAAAAGTGCCACAAAGACATTTGTCAACATCTTTCACAGTTTGAGGAAAGGCTTTCAGAATGTGCTGCAGAACATGTGACATCATATGACAAATGTGTTGCCCAACAAAGAAGAGCTCAGGTAGGTTAGAGTCAGCTTTATGTCATTATCTCTACGTATTGTATCTGTTTGAACCTGGCATTTAATCACTTTGACAGCATAGAATTGTTAACTGTTTAGCCATGCTTGCAAAAATGCTTTAAGAAAGACAGTGCTAGTCTAGCTGACTTTGGCTACTTAAAATATTTCATTATCTGTTTGACTTTCATGATTTTAAATTTTAACTTTCATTACATTTTCAAGCTTCTGATGGAAGATCTTCACGGTCTTGCTGGGAGGATAGACGACCTGAGAGCTGTTTGTCCAATGCAGGGTTGTGGGGTTGGAAAGGATGGTGAGGTTGGTGCCCTCTGGAGGCACTGGTTGTCCTTACTTCGTGATGTTGGCCTCCTGATGGTACGCATAGAGCAGAGAGGAGAGGAGTGGAAAGACATTACTGCAAGCGTAAGTTTAAATCTCAATAAAGCCTTTCGTACATTAAAAAAAAAAACAAATAAATGGCAAATTAAAACTGAATTAATATTTTTTACCTCTTTTGAAACTTTTGCTTTTCACTAACCAGAACTTAGTATGTGAAATGACTTTTACTGTTTTCTGATTAAAAAGACAGAGACGTGATCCATAGATATTGATGCTTCAATTTGATTTTCTTAGATGGAGCAGTGCTGCAGCTTTTTAGCCAGACTTCAGGCGGAGGTTCGAGACCCCACCACTGTGAACTTCACTGGAGAGGATCCACAGGAGCTTCTCGCCCTGGCTGAGATCCTTCAGACAGGTTTGGAGCAGGAGCAGCAGGACCTGGCCTCCCTGGAGCATCGACTGGAGCACGCCCTGAGCTTATCAAGTTCCCCAGGGCCTATTGGCAAAAAGCTGGTGAAGATCCAAGATAATGTCAGGAGGTGGGACTTCTTTAATATACATTTAGAAAGTGATTATTTATTTATGTCGAGTATGCTGAGAAGATACTTTTTTGCCCACAGCTTAAAAGAACGAAACCTGCTGGTTGTAGCTGCAGCCCAGGCCGAGGAGAGAGAAAGACGACAAGTTCAAGAAGAGATGGGACAGATTCAGAAACACGTGTTTCTCATTCTTCCGGCACTGGAAGCATGTTTGAATCCAAGCGAAAGACAGGTGGGCTTCGTCTTTTAATGTTTGAAACTTGGTATTTGAGATTTTATAGAGAGAGATATTAAAAAACAACAATAATATGGCTTCTTATATGCATGTAATAACAAGTAATCATCTTTAAGTGTTTAACATGTCCAACTTTATTATTGTCATTATTCATAAATGATGAAATATTACTTTCTTATGAGTGTTAGATTTGAAGTTGTTCACATTATAGTGAGAAATTCAAGCTATATAACAGTCAAGTTGCAAATTACACAATTTAAACTGTTTTTTTTAGGTACTCTTCTGTCCAGGTCCTCTCATTTGTAAAAAATCAGGGGTGCAGTAGAGTAGAGGGAGTAGAGTATTAAATGTCTGACCCACACTCCCAGTCTCTGTCTGATTCCTGTATTTTTTGTCCTTTCCACACTGACAGGAGCTTAGAAAGGAGTTGTCTTCCCAGAAGACCAAGCTTAAGTGCATCACAGACAGTGTGCAGAGCCGATACACAGAGGTTCCTGTGGATATAGGCAAGCAAATACAGGATCTCCAGATGTCTCTGCAGAGAGCAGAAGAGAAGGTGACAAGAAAATTGATTTCAAACTGTTGAGATCTGTTACTGACAGATAAATGATCTTAAGCTAAAGTCCGTTGGTGCAAATGTGTTTGTGTATGTGTCACACAGCTCATAGAGAACAGCCTCGTTAAGAAGCTGGCTAGCAGAGTGCTGGAGTTGGGTTCTGGCATGGAGAAGGTGAAAGCATTACTGGAGCAGAGAAGTCCAACAGTCAGTGAAGCTCAGAATGTCCTGAAGGTGTGTGTATTCCTTGTTTTCTGTTTGCTTGTGTGTCCACGTATGAAAAATAAATAAACCCACTGTTTAATTATGTCTTGTTAACAACTTTTTAAACTTTCTGTATTTTCAGTGCTGACTGTTTGTGTGTCCATCTGTCAGTGAGATTATGCAAAAGCTTCTCAGCTGAAATTATTCAAATTAGTGCAGAGGCAAAGAAAGAAGAGAAAGTGATCTCGCTCACTTTCATTTATAGTATTTTTGTAGGTTCTCAGTCATCCAGATCAGTAGTAGCAGTCTGAAAAAAAGCCAACCAGACTTCTTTAAATTTATAAAGATGCATCACCTCTCACTCACAAAAATGTGGATCATTACCACTGTGAGACCTTCCCCTACCTTTTTTTGTGACCTGTTGTGAGTGGGTGGGGAAGCATCTGGGAAGGGATCTAAGGATTGCATTGCATCTCTGTTCAGTGATAGTCGTTCCTTTACTCCTCTTTCAAACTATCTGTCTTTGGGATCCTCGAAAGTGTGACCTTTACCCATTAAGTGTAGTTGTAGAGCTGAGTCTTGTCTTTTTGAAGTGCCTCTTCTGTGTTGTGCCATATATTTGTGCAGTAGCTGTTTTGGTTTCTCCTATATAAAGTTACAGGCACACCTCACTGTACTGCACAGCATACATGTTGTTTAGTTTGCGTTTGGGAGTTTTGTTGTTGCAATGAACCTGATGAACCAGTCTTTTACTGTGAAATTCAACTTTGAATTCACAGCTCTTTACTTATTATCATTATTATCTTTACTTATAAAGTATGCTATAATTTGAGTAACTATTTAACTTCAGATCTCATTTGAAAAGTTACAAGTTGTATAGCTGACTAAGATAAAGTCAGATTTTCTTCAACTTCCAGCCACTTTGAGTGACCTCCACAAGCTGTTTGTCAATTTTATTCAAGCCAAATGAAACAGCTACAAATTCCTAAGAACTAATGCTAATCCACATTACCGTCTTGTTCTTCAGCATGTGTGGGATGAGCTGGATGCCTGGCACAGCAGCTTGATGCTCCTGGAGAGCGAGGTGCAGGATCTTGCAGAAGAGCAGCCGGATCAAGCCCAGCTTCTTATTGACCAGCTCACACAACCCCAGCAGCTCTACCAAGATGCAGCACAGATGGTTGAGCAGCGTACAACCTTTCTCAGCAAGGTCTAGTGCCCCTACTATTGCTGCTCACCAATATAAATATATTAAATACAAATCATTTGTAGGCTACATATGCTTAATTTATTTTAGCTTACCACTCCATTTGACTGAATGCTTCATTTTCCATATATCGTCTTTTATGTTAGATCCCAAAGTGTCTTCAGGAGTTAGAAGATATTCTGCACAGCGCCACCCGCTGGTTAGGTGAGGCCCAGTCATGGCTCAGTGCTCCCTGCTCATTCACAACAGCAAAAAGCCTCCACAATCATGCAAAGTCCCTGCAGGTCAGTGAAGAAGCACGCTAACTTAATTCTTTTGTTTATATCTGTTTTATGTAATCTTCATGTCTTTATAGTTTCATTTTTTCCTACATGTATCCATAGATTGTATCCTCCAGTAAACCTCTGTATTTAGGCCTGTATTAAAATGCATTGCCATTCCATGGTCACAAACAATATTATAGTGTAGTATAAGTACTATAATAGTATAATAATATAGTATATATTTCTTATATATTTCAAAATTAACTTTACAAATTGCCTCACAATGGCAATGAAACAGCATATACAAGTCATAAAATATCAACATAATATTAAAATCAAATAAAAGTAAAGTAAGTAAAGTAAATCAGAAAACTATACAATCTACTATGTTTATTATGTTAAAGGTGTGGGAAACAACTTTAATTTGACTTTGACATTGGATAAACTGAGGTACTGTACCAAGGTGAAGTTTAGGATAATAAAGATCATTTTTGAACTGTGACTCATGCAAAGCTACCCGAGTAGAGTCCAAGAATAAACATTTTGATCTAAAAAACAAACCTAAGGGGTTCCCTTTAACAAATGTTTCTTGTTAAATTTAAATGAGATTTAAATTTCTGATCTACAGCTGGTCCTGGATGACTCTGAGATGATCAGGGGGAACCTGCAGGATTTCAGGTTGGTGCTGGGTGAAATCTCTGCGGTGTGTGACATCAGTGCCCAGGAGGAGAGGCTGGAGCAAAACGACCAACAAGTCCTCAAAATGCAAGGCAGCATCCTCGAGCCACTGGAGCAGCTTTTGCAGGCTGTTGTAGTAAGAATGTTAACACTTCAGACTTTTGGGTTGTTAGCGATATCAAGTGTTCCAGTTTGGGGCACATTGAGTGGAATTTCTGTACTTGCATTGTAGCTGGATTTTTGAAGATTGCAAGCATTTACAG
The DNA here is from genome assembly GCF_057381845.1 of Rhamphochromis longiceps. Lineage (NCBI taxonomy): Eukaryota > Metazoa > Chordata > Actinopteri > Cichliformes > Cichlidae > Rhamphochromis > Rhamphochromis longiceps. Next base: position 18,216,489 of record NC_140571.1, on the reverse strand, counting down.
TACAGACAGCAGAAAGTGTCATAAACATTAGTTATAATGGTGGGCATATACAACAGTGTTCATACAAAGCTAAATGTCTAAGACAATTTTCATTTCAGGTGGTGGAGGACATGGAAGCTGAACTTAAGACTGTGGAGAAAAATGTGCTGAAAATCAGAACAATTTTATCCTCCATGGACGACTCCAATATGTCCCTGACAGAACATTTGCACAACAGACAGGTACAGCAATGCAATTAGATAGTGATTTATTTATTTTTTAAATAGTTTAGTGTGGTCGCAGTAGTACCGGTATAATAATAGTAATATTACTGTTATTACTAAACTGAATGGCACTGAGAGCAATTTACAAGGAAATAAATTGAATGAAATACAACATAAAAGATGACATCGGTGTAATTAAAACACTTGTATTTACACTGCTCAGTGTTCCTGGATCAACTCATTTAAAGGGTGTGTCTGATTTTACCATCTTGGTTCATTTGTATGAAGCACAGTTAATAAAAGCAGTTTGTCCACTTTGATGATTTTTGAAGACAAAATAGACCTACTGGAGTATAAATTGATCTGTGGTTATAAAAACACGTAGGACAACCAGAAGATTTCTCAATAAGAAGTTTAGAAACAAATGCAGCGCATTTCTTTCAATCTTTACTAGAAACATGTAAATATGTATACAGTGAAATATAAAGCAGTTTAAGCTACAAATGTTTGTAAATGTAAAGAAGTGGCAGTGGCATAGATGAATGCTTAAACCTATCTGCTATCTCTCTCATATATATGGGGGAAAATGTCAAACTAACAGTTTACACGTGTTTCAGGTGATCCAAGATAATTTGTGCTCAATGCAGAGGATGTTAGAAGATCTAGAAAAATGCAAAGGAGAGCTTCACATCCCACAAAGAGCAGAAGAAGGACTTCAAGTCTACTCCAAAGCCAGGCTGCTCCTGCAGTCACTCGAGGAGCTGGAACATCTCACACAGCAACAAGCCTCTCTGCTCGAGGTACAGCATGTCTGAATCCTAGCACACAGGCAAAAATAAAGATTTTGTTCTGCTATAAAAGAAAAAAATGGTCCAACAAAAGGTGCTTATGATGCTGTCCTTACTTTGCTGATATACTTTAATGTTGCACTACTGTATGAAGCAACACTCATTCTTGTCGCCAACTGGATCCTTGTTTCAACACAGTGGATTTGTTTTTTTATGAGCCTCTGTCACCGCTTCCATTCTTTCTTAAATGTTCTCATCTCTTTGACTAACCTAGAACAAGATCAGAGAAGAGGAAGAAACAAGTGCGATTCTTGCAATCACAACAGGCTCTCATACTCCTGGACAAATGCAACAGCTGGACACACATCTAGTCCAGGTAACATTTAGCTAAATAACTAAACCAGCTAAACAAATCAAATAACACTTGTGTGGTCTTTGCTCTTTGCTGTCGTGATTGAAGTAAACCTTCTTCTAATCATTTTGTGCTTGCAGTTCTCAGCAGCTTTTGATCAAATTGTTTTGGGAGAGGAAAAACAAATCACAATGTAGAAGATTTCTTCTTATTGCCAAAATTTAAAAGTGTTCTTTGAGCTCAGAAACCCGGTAGAACTGGTGAATCATTCAAGTGCAGTGACTATCCCCCATTCACTCGCTTCACTCTATTATCTGGGATTAGATGAACCTTGCTGTTAGAATCCTGTGTGAGAAAAAAATACCATACCACCTTTATTTATAAAGCACTTTAACATAAAACCAGAGTTCACAAAGTGCTGTACATGCTAATAGCATAAGTAAAGAAAATTAAAATGAGATAAGTTAAAATAAAATAAATAACTAACAACTAAAATAAATTGAAACATGTTAAAACAAATTGAGTCAACCCCTCTAATCAATGCCAAAGGCTTCAGCGACTAAATATGTTTTAAGAAGACTTTTAAATTCAGAAAGAGAAGAGGCCTGCCTAACATGCAAGGGTAGATCATTCCACAACTTTGGAGCAACTACAGCAAAAGCACGATCACCTTTAAATTTATACTTAGTTTTCGGTACCTTAAGGAGCTGCTGATTGGTGGACCTAAGGGAACGGGCAGGTGTATATGGTTGTAGTAGCTCCGAGAGATTTAAACGCAAATAAGAGAATTTTAAAAACAATCCTAAAATGTACAGGTAGCCCGTGGAGTGAAATTAAAATTGGGGTAATGTGCTCAGACTTTTTTGTTCCAGTTAAAAGACGTGCTGCAGCATTTTGCACAACCTGCAGGCGCCTAATGGACGCATCACTAACCCCAAAATAAAGTGCGTTACAATAATCCAGCCTAGAAGTAACAAAGGCATGGATTACTGTCTCAAAATGCTGTTTCGATAAGATAGGCTTTATTTTGGCTAATTCCCTCAAATGAAAAAAGCTAGATCTTACAACAGCTCTATAAAATAATTATACTGAGTTGTTCATCAGGCTCAAGGAAGTCCAAAAATCTTTGTTTTAGGGGGGAATTTCACTATTGTACTACGGTATTAAAAAGCTGTATAACTGTGTTTTGAGATTAAATTAAAGAGGTCTAACCTTATCCAAAAAGAAAATTATATTTGTAAAATTGCAGATAAAACTCAAAAAATAGAATGAAAGTGCAGGAGTAATGAAATGGTGACTGCTGCTAATAAAAACTTTAACTTCAATATTTACTGATATTGTTGTTAGATAAAGAAGAGTGATGAGAGTCGATAGAAAAGCAGTGTTTTCTTCCAGTTTTCCTTTAAATCACAAATTTGATCATATATCCACCCTTATCACTGAAAGCAGGGGGCTTTTGAGGTGTCTAACTCAGAGGAAGAGGAAGATGAGGATGACGAGAGTTGTCACTCGTCATCCTCTGACACACTAACAAGCAGTATTCCAGAGGTAAATCAGATGTAATTACATCACATGAGAGCATGTCTCTGGGTACCTCTGTCTTTTTGGTTTCATTCCACAATTTCACATTCATTATTTAAGCTCACTGACAGAATTTCAAGTAACACACCCACAGCAGCAGAATGTGTAAGACTTAGCAAATATTTTCTAAAAATGCACAGGATTTTAGGTCCTTTGGAATGAAACTCTGAATGTCTTGGGCTTCCTCTACTCTAATTATTCCTTCTTTATTTGTTCCTTGTGGTCAATCCATCATATCATCTCATCAAATTAGTGACCATCAAAGATTTTCCTGAAAAAAATTACATAATGATTCTTAATTTCTTTTTATATAACATCCACATCCTTGCTGTACTTAGTTCTCTGAAAAGAAATTAGTTCAAGGGATGAAGATAAGAAAACTACTTGAGCTTGGTCCAAATTTTTTAAAGCAATTATAAGATTCTATGACTGTATGAATATGGATCATTAAGGGTGTAGCTACTTTCTCCCATATTCTGATATCTAGTTTGAGGTCATCTTAATCACATTTACATGCTCATATTCATTAAGTTTCTGCCAAGTGACTATCTGATTAGATATTTGTGTTAAAGAGCTGTTGGAGTGGTGTGTCTAATTAACTGGCTAGTGAGTGAATGTATTGCAGTGGCACCCAGTGCAGATACTTTTTTCTTGCTCAGCTGTCAGGGTAAAACATCAAACAGTCTTTGCCTGGTGTACATAAATATGAGTATTACAAAAACTCATATTGAGAGAGAACATCGTCACAAAAGAGAAACATGTTCTTTCTAAAAACATTAACTGGAATATTACACTGACAGTGGATGCTAATGTTTCTTTTCTCATATTCATGCATCAGTATCAGTGAAAACATTGGCTTTGATTTGGACTCTTTTAAAGGATATTATATGTGTTGTATATTAAATTGTGGTTTCCACAGGTCTCCACATCTGTTGTCAGAGATCATTCATCTAAATAGTGATTTCAGGCATCCATCCTTCTACAGTATATAAACCTGAGCTCCACTCCTGCGAGCCATACTGCCAGATTCTTTTAGCCTGAATAAATTGAAGGATGTAGCTCAAGCAGTTTTCTACATAATAGAATTTTAAGATGGACCCTCAGAGATGATGCTAAAAAACATCTAAAAACACTCCCACCATCTCTCTTTCAATTGCTTCATTTTGACAAAAGAAATAATGACAGCAGGGACCTGAAATTTTGCAGAATTCCTATTAAAAAGTATATCTTTTCCCTGAAAAATTTTCAGGTGAATCTGAGATGATCAGGTGGTAGGTATTTGGTGAACTGACATGGAATGACCCCTCGATGTAATTCTGTTCACAATTTCTAGCACTAATACTTTATCTTTTTCCTGTGCTGTGGAAGAAACCAGAAGATTTTTGCATGCTCTTAATGAGCTGTGTGAGGCAGGTCATTGTGTTTGCTGATAACCCCACTCTGTCGCTGTCAGAAGCAGCTGCTCCTCAGAAACCTTTCCTTTCATACACACACCCAGGATGAGAATAGCATGAGTAATTTATATGTGTTTGTGCAAGGATTTGGTTTGCATTTGTATATTCATACAACCAATATGTTAGGACCCTGAGGACACGCTCAAGCTTTCAGAAGTGCAAAGGGAGGATATGGGAGAACATAAGCCACCGTCACATATGAAGGTAAATAATCAGTTTCATATTGGATATATAAGAGTATTTATTGTCTTTTCTTCCAATAATATGCTCTTTTTTATAAACATTTTCATAAGATTTTTTTAAACTAATCTTAATATACCTACCATAAGTTGTAGTTATTTCTAGTATCATCTTTCATTTGTCTTTCAGGTCCTGGAGGGTATGCTTCATCAGTCTTCTGAATGTGCAGAAAAGCCTGAGTTAGATATCAACTTTGAAGCCAAACAAGCTGAGGCTGGAATAATAACACCTGACGCTAAAGCTGATTTTGACGTAGCACTTACTCCTGAATCTGTGACCGCTCAGTCACTAAACACTGCAGCCGTCCCTGCAGCAAAAGGCCAGCTTAAAGCTGCTGCTGTGCACCAGCATGATTTACCGAAACACAAAGCCTTTGATGCTGACCCTCGCACAAACACCCCTCAGGCAGCAGCTGGAGCAGAAGATACAAGGCTGATTCCTTCAAGACCGATAACTCCATTTGCTGCTGGAAGAGCATCAGATGAGCTGATAGAGGAGGAGAAGCTGTCGCTGTCCACAGCTCCCAATTCAGATCTGGTAATTGTCTGAAGATTCAAAGAGATGTTGATCAAAGTTATTTAAGCCTAAGTAAATGGTTTCATGGACATTTAATTTAACAATAAATATACATATATATCTTACTTGGAGTAATAACTCAAAGTCAACTTTGACATTGGGCGCTAACTCATGTCCCCCAAGATCCATTGTTGTGAAGTTTCGAGACTTTCTATAAAAAATTGTGGATAATAAAAAGTTTTTACTTTTACATTTGGTGTGACCTTGACCAACACACAACATTTGAAAGGATCTCTTGAAAACGGTGGACACTAGACTGCTTACAAATAGACAGGCAAACAAACTAAGTTTGCAGAATTAGTATTTAAACTACCAGATTAATAACTTTTTTGTTTGTTTTAACAGGATGTTTTTGATAGACTGAGGGAGCAAACTGAAGTCAGCACCAGTTGTTTTTTGGGAGGATCCCAGCAGTTTTCTGTTGAGCCGATCAGGTAAAAATTCCAGTTGTAGTATTTTAGTTTTGGACCTCCTCTTTACACAGCATATCAAAGGCTCATAAACTTTTTGTGGTCCCTAGTTTGCCTGGACATGAAAATGTTAACCCCAAGCGCCAAAGGTGGAGTCACCTTCATTCCCAGATTACTGAAAAAATTACCACTTTGAAAAAAGTTAAGGAGAACCATCAAAGCCAGAACAGAGAAGATGCAGAGAACAGACAAAAGGTAAGAAAACAGGAAAATAACCATTCAGTGCTTGAATCTGTAGTATTCAGTCAGACTGCATGATGTACATGAGGTGTGAGGTGATAGAAGTAAAATTATTTCTAAAATGTGGATGTCACCAACATAGCCATTACATCTGTTACCAGAGCAACCAGGTTACAAGGTTCGCCAATCCTTTCATCCTGTCCTCCGTGCCAAAGCTCATTTTGTTTTCATATCTGTGAAGCTGCTTGTCTTCCACAATGAAAAAGGACCCACAATGAGCAAAAGAATATCATTATGAGCGTTCCCTCTGCTGCTAAAAGACCCGATTTTGTTTTACTGGAAGCAAAATTATGGATCCGATATTACTGAATATGAAAGGATGAAGCAGGGGATGTAACTCCTGCCCCTGCTCAGTTACACCCTTGTTGCATTCTGTCTTTTTCCTTCACCTGCTGTTAAACCTTAAGTTCAGTTTTCTCTTTGTGTTTAGGTTCCAGATGAGGCGTCGAGGTCAATTGGATCTACTTGTGCAGCTCTTCAGCACACACAGGAGGCCATCACTATGCTAAGAAAAATAGTATGTATAATAGAAAGAGACTTTTTAAGTGCGTTCCTGCTGAAAGTATATTGATCTAGATACACAGGTAGTACGCTCTCTCACAAATAACTGACTAACATGGAGGACTGAGGCTCAATGAAATAATCAGATGTATTTCTGAAAAGTACTTCAAGCACATGAAGGCACAAAGATGGATTTTTTTTAAATAGGGCTACAAAATAAGCAATTACCAAAAGGCTTGACTGGCTATTTCCTGGCAGCTTTTTCTTTATAATCATAAAACACCATTTTTAAGGACAGTTCTTTTCATAGAAAATATTTAAAGTTTTTCATGTCATTCAAGTCAAAATCCAATCAGATAACATGCTAGACACAATTTGTCCAGTTTTTCATCTCGGTACGGAATATAAGATCTACTAACTCTGTTTATACATTAGTATCAACAGGTTGGGATGTAGGAATAGCATAGTAGTAAATAGTAAACATCACCAAATTAAGAAGAATGAGCCAAAATATTCAGAGAATCTGACCTTTAAAAAACTGTGGTAAGTTAAACTGATGATTGTGCTTTTTCCCAGGTGAGCTCCACTGATGGTTCTCATCCAGGTGTGAAAGAGGAGTTTTACGAGGCTATACAGCAGGTCCTCCTCTGCCTCGATTCTTTGACTGACCTTCTGTTGACTTGTGGTGGCACGGTTGAAGATGAACCTCAGCTGAGGCTGCTGCAGCACGAGGTGACTGTTCAGTTAGTTCCCTTTTGCCATCAGAGCTGCCTTTATTCTTCACATATCTACTCACATAGCTGCTACACACGTACTTCACATCCACAATGTATGATCCCACATGGATTCAGAGCTAATGACTGTGACATTTGAGGGCAGCGAACTCATAGTCATGTTCAAGAAACTAGTCTGAGATGATTTGAGCTTTGCCGCATGGCACGTTATCCTGCTGGTATCTACCATCATAGATAGGTATATTGCAGTCATAAAGGGATGGACATGGTCAGCAACAAAATCTGCATACTTTGTGTGTAACAAGTGGTTATGCGAGCTACTGTTGCTTTCCTATCTATTAAAGCAGTCTAGCCATTCTCCTCTGATGTCTTGCATCAACAAGGCATTTTCATCCACAGAACTGCTGTTCACTGGATATTTTCTTTTTTTCCTGACTGTTCTCTTTAAACCCTTGTTACGACCCGTCTAGGGCCAGGCCATAACATGAGCGAGGCACTCGCTTCCCCCCCAAGACCCAAGCAGTTACACGAAACAAATCCGTTAGATATGAGGTGATTTATTTACAATGTGAATAAAGAGAACCAAAACGGGAGTGTCAACACTTCAGGGTGAGCCAAGGCCAAAACAATAAACAAAACAAACCTACACAAATCCCGCACCCCTGACCTTACCAAAAACAAAGTCAAAAATAAAGACAGAGTCTAACCTCCTTAACTAACTCAAAACAGGAGAAAACGGGTGATCAAAAGAAACGGCAGCTCACCCCTACCCACTCCACTTCCACAACTGTCAAGCGTATACTGCAGCCAGCGGCTACCACAGGACTACTGCTGGGTGATGAGGAGAAACGCGAGGACCTCTCCCGCTGTAGCACTCCAGCCTCCTTTTAATGGGCGGGTCCTCCAGCTGGATCCACTCACGCCGGGGCAGTATATCCACGCACCAATCGGAACAGGGCCCTGGCACAGTTAATTAACATAGAAAAAACACAACACCTGCACAAACAAACACATGGACATACAAGTTCGTAACACCCTAAAGATGGTTGTGTGGGAAAAACCCAGTAGATTAGCGGTTTCTGAAATTTTTAGATCAGCCTGTCTGCCACCGCAACCATGCCACATTCTTCCCATTTCTGATGGAGTAATGTGTGTATGTGACACAGAGTGAGGAGCCAAGGTACTTGAGTCAATCTGGGATAAAGGAACGAATGGTGCTAAAATACTGGTGGGAAAATGGGAAAATAGAAGCTAATGGTGACAGTAATAAAGAGTGAACTGATTTGATATTTGCTTTCCGGAGCATTTGAATAGATGTTGCAGTGGCCAATGAATCTATCCATTACTATTATATCTTTTTTTGTCTCTCTGTAAAATTGAATGTCAGGGTTGAATTTTTACTTTCGGTTTGTCCTTTTTTGTGTTTTTGTGTGCAGTGTATATCAGCTGAGCTGGGGACCCTCTCTGAACTGATGAGTAAAGTAGTGTCAGAAACCAGGCCTCAACTTTCAAAGGAAGAACCAGATGCTTACAGCTGTTTGACCTGCCTTCAGGATTGTCTTCATACAGCTCAGCTGGTCTTGACCTCCTCCCACAATCAGCTTATTGAAGATCCAGGCCTTAAGGACCCTTGCAAGGTTTGAAATAAATTAGAGCTCACTGTCGACCCCTTTCCCATCCTTTCCCAGGACTAGATCAAATATGCAATTTTTACTTGCAGCAAAACCCAAATTCTACAGTAGCACTCAGAAACAACAGACTCTGTGAATAGTACATGTTTTACATGTCTGTGGTTGTGCAGAAACTGTGTCACTAAAACTGCTGGGCTTTGACATGTTTTAGTAAGCTATGCAGTGTAACTTAATATTCAGAATATTAGTATAAGTATTTTTAAATGTCAGTAAAATCACTCCTACTCTAAGTACTATAATCATCATATAGTTTCTGAGGTAGTTTCTATTTTGTGGTGCTTTATTCTTGTAATTTGATTAATTTCCACCATACAGGCTTAGATTTTACACACCAAGCATTCATTAGTAATAGCAAACTTCGAGCGTCAAGCTGTTTGCATGTAAAGTATGTGATGCAGTCATTTTGAGTTGGTGAAGAACCTCAGTACTTCTTCCAGCACTTAAGCTAACATATTATTTGTGTCTTTCAATAGGAGATCTCCACCAATCAGCTGTGTCTTCTGGACGAGTTTGAACTTGGGCAGAGTCAAGGCTTTCCAAATCTAAAGGATGGTCCCAGTTTGGAGGTAACCACTGCTGCACAGCTTTGCTGCGTATGTGTGCATGATTAATAGCACTAGTGTTACAATACTAGAGAAGGCCTAATTAAAATGCTAGTAATATAACAGAAAAGCATCCATTACAGGCAGTTGTTATGATATCAGACAAATGAGTTTGCTGACAATTATTCAGACATATTAGTGCTTACTGAGTTTATATGGATGCCATAGTTAACTGATTACATTTCACTGACTTAGTAGTTGCTACTGATGTAGGATCTGTATTTTAAAAGTTAGTGGTATTCTTCTTAAATTCTGCTGCTCATCTGTATCTCTGCAGTGTGTGCTGGCCAGACATCTGAGGGAAAGTCCAGGGGAAAAGGCCAAGATGCAACACAGTTCTAGGTCCTTGCTTCAGGGGATAACTCGGCTCCTGGAACTGGGTGAAGAATGCATAAGAGAGAGAAAGATGAGCCAGGTTCACAGCTGCAGCAAACTTCAAGCTGTTCTCTGCACACACAAGGTATCTCACTTTCAGGAAGTTCTTCAAAACACAGACAAAGAGCAGATTTAAGTTTGGTACATTACTTCAAGAGTATGAAGCAAACTCCTGGTTTTTAAAGAGCCCCATGTTGCAAGCACAACCTCCACTAATTAATCATTAGACACCCGAGTATTTAGACCTCAATCACATCCAGTTTGTTGCCACATTTATTTAATTGATCATCGCTTTGCTCGTCTCTTGGTGATATAGAAGCTTCTGCAGGTCCTCAGGTCCCAGATGGCTTTTGTTCAGTATCTATCCCAACATGAGCCAGAAGCACTCAAGTGTCAAGAGAATGAACGGGTACACCTGGAAGCCAGGGCCAAATCACTGCAGCAACAGGCTCTGGAACAGGAAATGGCTTCTCAAAGGAGACTTCAGGTTTGTAGCCCATATTTGCTGAAGGCCATATGAATTTATACATTCACAAATGTGCACTTTTGTTTCATTTTTCCTGGAAAAACATGCATTCATAGATTCAATTTCAAAGTAGGGGTTTGGATTTATATTTGGCTCTGCTCTAGGAATGGACCCGTTGGGAGGATAATTGTGGTCGATTGGGGAGAGTGCTGGATGAGTCTGAAGCCTTCATCAGCAGATGGGAGCCTGAGGGAGATGATGATGAGGAGGAGTTAGTGCAGCACAGACTAGATGCCTGCCAGGTACATCCTGTCACACTTTACATAATTTGTTCTCACTTCTCTAAGTCAGAGTTGTTTTGTTACTTTTTTTCTTTCTCCTTAGCTTAATCTGTTTGTTTGTCACTAGGAGCTAGTTTTCTCATTTTAGTGTGATAGGTTTATTTTCATTATTCGTACAGAAATCAGTTCACGTTAACATAAAAGGTTTCTTTTTTATAATGTTTTAAAGACAGAAAGAGAAGAAAGTGCTTCTTTTAATAAGAATCCTGGGCTCTAGTCTCCTGTATTTTCCAGAAAGCCCCTCAATAAACTACAAAGATGGTTAGTTGGTTAGATGGTTAGTACAAAAGATTGCACAATATTATGTCACTTTTAGAATCACCTGCACTGATAGCTAAGCTATTTATTTTTCAGGATATAGTTATATTGTTACTTGTTACAGTTATTTGATATTATATTTTGCACTATCCTACTGTATATTACTATATACTTGTACATATTGTATATCGTATTCCTCTGCTTCTCTGTCTCTCTTGCTGCATTGAGCATGTGTATGACAAAAGAATTTCACTCGGGATAAATAAAGTACTTCTTATCTTATCTTATCTTATCTCATCTTAGTTGAACATTATGTCAAGTTGTATTGTTTCATGAACAGGCAGCAGTAGGACAGGACTCTCCAGTTTACACTCAGAATTAATTTAAACTAAAAGCTGACAGCAACCATCAATCTATTTAGGATTTTATATCTCATTTGGTACTGCATATTTCACCACAGACTAATTACTAAAGTGATAGTTTTGTACCATCAGCTGCCTCTGTGCGTCATGACTTGAAATCACTGTGATGAAAATACATCCCCCAATAAATTAAACAGAAACCGAATAATGAGCTTCTTTAGGATTTGTGAGAGCTCTTTTCTTCACTGCAGTCACATCGTAATGAGTAATGTGTGTATGTGACACAGAGTGAGGAGCCAAGGTACTTGAGTCAATTTAGGACAAAGGAACGAATGGTGCTAAAATACTGGTGGGAAAATGGGAAAATAGAAGCTAACAGTGACAGTAATAAAGAGTGAACTGTGAAATAAAGAGAGCTGCAACCATAGTGAAGGCTTAGGTGGTATTTTGCTTTATTGGCACTGAGAATGAGAGATGATTTTTTTTGCATCTGCTATTAACTTGTTGATTTTCTGTCCTCTACCTCTTTCACGTATCATTTTTGCACGTCAGACTTTTAAAGTGTCTCTTTGAGCATTAGATCGAGTTTCCAGATATTCTAAGCATAAGCACTGATAAGTCTCCTTGCCACTTAGCAAACACTGGTCCAGCTGGATGACAACAAAGCCACTTTAGGAGCAATTCTGGATCAGGGTAAGGTGCTGCAGGCAGAGCCCCTGCTTGCTGCATCAACCCATCAGACAGTCGGCGCTCTGGAGCTGCGTTGGAGGAATGCCTACAGGCGAACAGAGAAAGAGATTCAGCGCTGCAGAGACATCCAGGACAGCCAAATCAGGTGATCCAGGCTCACTGGGATCTTTATTATCTACTGGCTAAAGTTTAAACTGTTGCCTGCACAGAATGAAAAATGTTGCTGATTTTTTTTTCTTCATTTGTTCTTTGTTCAAATATCTGCCAAAAGTCTCTTTCTACCCAGCATGAGCTTTTTAAAAGGTTGTTAAAAAGAACTTAGACCTCCCTAACAAGATGTTCTTTCACAACCTTTCAGTTTTACTATGTGAAAAAGTGCCTCACAACCAGCTGTCTTTAGTCTTCTATTGATTTGTGTGTAAGCTAAAGTACAATGAAGCCTGGTATAACCTGATGGCCTTGTGTGAAATGTTTAGAGTATAGGTATTGTGTGTGTTTCTTTGGTCTTTCCACAGTGATTCATTGTTCCATCATTTGATTGTGAAGTTAACCACTAATTACTAGGGATGGGTACCGGTGTCCGGTGCTATGATGGCACATTTCGGTGCTTTATTTCGGTGCTTTTTTTTCCTGAGCTGTGACACACTTCTAGCCAATCATTTTACGTTTCTGAGGATAGCCCAAGGCGAAGCGGTCAAAAGTCTGGCTGTACTTCACAGCAAAATATGCAAACTCAGCAGCCTGCAACAAGTGCTTTAAGCTGATACTGTGATACTGTCAAAGGAGGTAACACCTCAAATCCGATGAAACACCTGGCGACGCATAGCGTTTTTTTTTAAGCCGAGAAATGCGCCGTATGATAGCTTGCTGCGAGACCTCACACCGAGCGCATCTACTGTGTGTGGGTTGCCTGTTATCTGACCCGGAGTTAGCAATATCCCCCAAAAACCCCGAAGAGGAGAGTCCTGGCCCCTAGCCCTGCCAGTGTAGCAGAAATGATGAGGATGATGATGCAGCAGCAGCCGTTCTTCTCTGCGTGAGTAGCTTAATGTTCGTGTGTAATTTACGTTGAGTAGGCTAACCACATTATTACATTAATGCAGTAAGGTGAACTAGCAAACGCCGTTGTAGTTACATGCGGCTGTCCTCTTGTTTGATGGCAGATACTCCCTTCACCCTGGCCAAAAAGGCTAAAATGACCAAAGAAAAAGTGGAAAACAGTTAAACATGAGAGGTTTTTGGATAAAGTTTGTGTTTTTTCCATTGTTTAAGCACTGCTTCCAGCCAAGAGTGATACCATATATGCCCCATAGCTGCAGAAAAGGCTAACATTGTTATCTTTTTACAAAAAACCAGCTGAACATGAGAGGTTTTTGGACCAATTTTGTGTTCTCCATCCTTTAAGCACCGGTTTGAGCACCGTTTGAGCAACGGCACCGTTTCAAAAGTACCGATTTGGCACCGGTATCGGATAAAACCTAAACGATACCCATCCCTACTAATTACTGTTAGTCAAATGTTTGTCAGTGGATTCACAAAAGTTGCCATGGCAATTTTTAATAAGAATATTAACAGCACTTTAACTAGCAACCTGCAAAAATGATCTGGAATATATAAACAAATAACTTTGTAGCATACTTTATAGGAGCATCCTGAAATCCATATCTGAGTGACTTATGTTCTTTCCACAGACTGAACAGAACATTTAGTGGATTCATGTTGTTAGGTTTTTTTTTTTAAATTATGCTCAGAAATGTTGCCTGGGCTCTTAGTCAGTAAAAAGTGAAGCACAGACCACACAAAACGTGCCAAATGAAAAACAGACATAGGCAAAGAATTACTATATGAGTTCCTACAGCAACAATTCGACAATCTGTTGTACAGAAAGTTCCTTATATTCTCATTGAATGTATTCTACAGCCCAGACATCAGAAAAAAAACCCCACTCATTTACAAGCCCTATTTATCACTTGTGGATCCAAGCCCAAGTCCTTACCTCACTCTGTATGAAGGTACAGTCATGTTCTGCCCCACTGGTTGAGCTATGTGCTTTTCCATCCTCCCCACAGATTCCACTCCAACTTTGACTTGGTGAGTGAATGGCTGGCTGGTGCCAACAAACACCTGAAGACTTTGTCAGGTCTGGTAAATCTCTCTGACCTGAGTCAGGAGTGTGTTCAAAGTAATCTCATCAAGCTGCTGGTAAGGCTTTTCTGTGTTCTCATCAAATAGCCTTTGACCTAAAGAAGATTAATAACAGCCTAGTTAAAGAATCGCTGCAGTCTGCCCCTAACATCCTAACATCTGTCTTTTTCTTACTAGTTTGCTTTTTAATTAAATGATTCCTCATCGTTCCTGTGGTTTAAGTCTTTTTCAAGCACTTCGTAAAATGCATTTGTAAAATGTTACAGAACGCTACAATCTTTGGTATACGAGGTTGATATAAGCAGATACCATAACCCTAACCCTTTATTGCATTCTATGACATGATCATGAAGAAATTAATAAAAATTTGCTTCCTTACATGACATAATATTTAATCCTGTCCCCAGCTTTAGTTAGAAAGGGCAAACACCACCTACAAAAAGTCCAAATAAATTAACACAAATTTGTAATGGATGGACATATGGGTCTAAACTGGCTGCTGGACAATATTGATTTGTTTTCTAATATTAGTTAACCTCAACATGTCCCCAGGATTTCTCCATGGAAGTGGAACGTATGTCTGTACTGAAGACCTCGGCATCCAAGGATGCTGCTCAGCTCCTCCAGCTGAGGGAGGCTGACTGCCCTGGACTGAGAACTCAGCTTACCCAACTAGAGAACAGCTGGAACCAGCTGACCTCTGACATGTCAAAAACCCAAGACCAGCTGCAACAGGTGCAGAATGTTTTCAAAAGACCCTAACTGTTAGATGAATGTTAGATGAATAGCCCCTTTCTAGTGGTTTCTATAGTGGCCCAGTTTCCAATTTATTGAAGTACTGTTGGTTTTCAAAAATAATTGGGCACTGAAAACTCCTCTCCAGTTAGGGGAGTGCAACCTTAAACCCTGCTGAAATCTATATGAGGGTGAGTGAGGATAGGGAGGACCATGAATCTAGAAGACAGCCACGATTCAATTTCTCCTGAGCATTTATCACCAGAGAGTGGAACCAGATATTTGGCTTCATAATCATTCTGATGTTTAAAAATTTGGCAATCACAGAGAAGATAAAAAAGATTTAATAATGCGGATGTGCACAAAGGTCAGATAGTAATGGAGCAGATGTTTAAAAATATAATTACATTGTTAGATAAATCATATGAAGTAATCTAAAAAAACTAACTAAAGTTAGGAATATATGTCATGTAAAGTGAACCTCCCTGCTTTCTTTATTATCTTTTCCCCTTTTAGTGTCTCCTGGCAGCACAGCCATCGATGGAGCTTCTCTCTGATCTGGAGGACTGGCTCAAACAGATGAAGAACTGCATGAACCAGGAGAAAGAAAAAGTCCTCAAGGCCAGCAGTGCAGCTCAGGTCACTGAAATCCTGCAGAATTTCCAGGTACTTAAACCACCTCTGTTTTCACTTTTTCCTCTGCATCTATTTCAATTGGTTATATTTGAAAGGTTATTTCAGTGCCAGTCTTTACTTTGAATTGACGCAACCCATCCATCAATTTGTTTGACAATCAACAAGCGAGCATCTGAAATTTATACGTTGCTTTTTCCTTGAAAGGGTGCATTTCACTGTTCTCTCCTCGATATGGCTCTTATTCTTTCTGCTGTTATGTCAGTGACATCTATGAATCACATCCTGCAGTAAAAGCACTATAATTTAAACCACTAAAACAGTACTGATTTAATTCTTCAAAGACTGAAAGGTATG
This sequence comes from Rhamphochromis longiceps, assembly GCF_057381845.1. NCBI lineage: Eukaryota > Metazoa > Chordata > Actinopteri > Cichliformes > Cichlidae > Rhamphochromis > Rhamphochromis longiceps. The sequence goes on along the minus strand of NC_140571.1, from coordinate 18,200,695 downwards.
AAAAATGTAAGTTAAAAAAAGTGGCACAACAGAGGCATCTACATTAAATCAGATTTGTTGGTCTATTCAAGCAGGGGAGAATCTAGCATGGTTTTTGGTTCGGTTTGCGTAGTTTTATTCATTTTTTATGTTGTTTTTTTAGGCATTCAAAGCTGCTGTGACCAATGGGCAGCTCCTCCTTCATTTCCTGTGTCAGCCCAGGCCTCAGATGGCAGACATCCAGGCAGTCCGCTCTGAGCGTACAACGTTCGCAGAGGAACTCGGTGCCTCCAGGCTGCAGTGGCTGCACTTTCAGAGAGAGCTAGAAAGTCAGGTCTCTATCTCAGCAACTAATAAAACAGGCATATTACTACTAATCTGATGCAACTGTAACCTCTATGTTTATCCATCTATCATATTTTTATTGATGCAAACAGATTTTTCAAGTTGGACATTGATAAAAGGCTATTATGTAAAAAATATGTGTGTGAGTTCATAGTGTGCTGCATCAGTGATTTATATCGGCACTGGAACCCCAAAGAGGCCATAAATCTATATTACTTTACAGCAACAGGAACAAGAAAATACATTTTTTAACACGAACTCGGCTATAAAGACATAACTTTTCATGACTTTTTTGCTTGTCATGATTCATCCACCGTTTGGCTTTCTCTCATCAGATTTGTGGCGCTGAGCAGATCCATCGCACTTGTGCAGAAAGGGAGAGGCGTTTGCAGTGTCTCCACGGCTGGATAGAGCAGCAGAAGAAGCAGCTGAATCAGTGGAAACAGCCCACCAGCCAAACTCTGGCTCATAAGGCTCTGCTGGAGTGGGAGGTAAAGTAACAGGAGCAAAGAGATGAGGGCCTTTTGTAGAGTATCATCCCCTCCACTCTGGTCTGATCTGAGAATGTGTTTTTTTTTGTCAGGCTCTTGAGGGTAGAGTGAAGGAAGTGGCTGCAGCTCTACAAGAGTTAAAAACCACACATGTGTACGATAAAAGGGAACAGGAGCGCCCATGTGATGTTGCCTTTTCTAATGAGGCAGAGGGCATCAGTCATGCTTGCCGGGATCTTAGTCAAGAGGTAAAAGTCAGTCTTACTATAATTCAGTGCTAGATTACAGCATATTAAAACACAAGCTTTATAAGCTGTAAATCCTGTCCTGAGCAGATGATGAGAAGTATTTCGGCCTGAAACACCTTGGACAACATGTAAAGTTATTGCTTTATGCTTGAGTAACACTTCCATACACAAAGGGGTCACTTATCATGATAGACCCACAGTGACTCATCACTCAGTTTTGCATTTTCCCTCTGCAAAGTGTTTTCAAGTTTATTGTTTTGGCTTTATGTCCTTCCACTCTTTCACTTGGTTTATTCTTTTTTCTGTCCCTTTTTCCAGACGTAGCAAACAAAGCTCTGATAAACTCACCCTGATCAGCACCATATGCCAAACATGGTGCTTAGTGGAGTCATATGTCTTACAAGTTGCTCAATAACTGCACAGAATGCATGGAGTACTCAAAAAATCATTCCAAATGTCAGATGAACTGAGCTACAGTATAAATTATCTTTATAAATGGTCTTGTTTCTGGCGGCCTTTCTAGATGAAAGCTCTGAGACCTGCGCTTCAACAGGTTGTGGAAAAGTGGAGTTGTTTCCACAGAGATCTGAGGGATGTGACTCTGCACACCACCAGGGTGCGCTGTGCCTTTCAGCATCAACAAGCTCCTCTCTTCTTGCTGAAGCAGGCAGAGGGATACGTGGACTTCCTCCTGGTAAGCCTTGTTGGTGAACCTTTATATCCAACTGTGTGCATACAAAGCTACAAGAAAAATAATCACATGTTGTATTTCATTCTAACAATTATCATATTAATTAGTTTGACATGTCAGTTCCTGAAAGCCTTATATATTTGCCAGTGTTAAAGCAACAGTTTAGAAAAACAATGTTTTTGACCAACCAGCTGTAGCTGTATGAAGTTAAAAGCCCCTCATTCTAGTTGTGACAGATTTAGAATAGATGTAGGCACTCACAGATGTCAAGCCGTCAGTGCTTTTCAGTCTCTAAGCTTTAGTTTAGAGTAAGAAGGAATATAAAAGAAATGTGTTTTATGTCCCACAGCAACTCCAGGAGGAGGCTGGAAAAGGAGAAGCACTTTGGGCAGCTGTGAACAAATCCTGTCAGAGTCTTGTAGGGTCTCTCCATCATGGAGCGGCACAGGCACTACGTGATGAAGTGGAAGGAGAACAAAAACGGTCAGAGGCCTGCGTTGCAGTGCACGCAGCAATATTTCAATTAACAACTAAACATGTTACAGTTGCACACATCGTCAACTAAATCAGGCAACTATGGTCTTACTTTGTGCATGTTAGCGCTATACAGCCGCAAAGTAATCAAGCATTGCATCCTTCTCAGGTGGCAGAACACGGTGCAGGAGATAAAGGAGGAAAACATAAAGACAGAAGAGACGCTTTTGGTCTGGCAGGAATACACTCGTCTCTCTTGTAGCTGCTCTGCACAGCAGAAACACCTGCAGCATGAGTGGGAGGAGCTATCAAGGTCATCACTTTCAGCTGGACACAACACTCAAGCCATAGATGGCTCAGTAAAGGTGAGTTTAGGGCTGTTACTAGACTGTCTATACAGAACAGGTTGTTAGCAGAAATCAGCTGCCTCATACGCTTATGTAATGCTTCAGTATGCGTGTGTGAAGTTCTAGCAGTAAACCCACTGTTATCCACAATGTGATTTATATCATAATAATAAAAAAATTCAAGTTATTGGATTTGTTTCATAAGGTTTTAAAGTAGCTTAAGACTGAGTAGATCAAATATCTGAAAGCATGAATAAATTTAAGTGGTTGAATTGAAACTATTTCTGGGATTATTAAAGGTTATCTTGAGCAAGCAAATAAGCTTATTAGGATTTAATAGATCTTATTTTTCATATCTGCCATTCTCAGTATTTAGAGCCATCAAATTCCCCCTTTGACTCATCCTGTACCTGGCATTGGTTTAGAGAGTACACGAATTACATACACAATTTAATTAAATGTTTTTCTCAATGACTGATCCTCTATTCTTGGAACTGAACAGGCAGCATGCATTTACTGGCAGAAATATCCAATGTGGTCTGTTCAGGTTTCATACATCTGATGTCCCCTCTTCGTGCGTAATTCTGATGCAGTATTACGTGTTTAATTTGGAAATTCTTTCTTTTTCTTTTTTTTTTTTAACAAAAAGCTTTTGCGGTGCTATTAATATTGGGGTTTTTCTTCTTCAAAATACACAGAAAAGTGTATTTTGTTAGAAAAAGAAGCTCTGATCTTCTGCTTTATTTAAAAAAAAATCCTCAAATAAATTAGATGAAAACAATTTGAAAGGTTAAAAAGTTTTTCTGTTAAAGCTGCTGCTTAAAATTAAACACACTACATGGATATATATGAATATGAAAAATCAGAATTTTGTGTTTTTTGTTCTTTTATCCAGAAGTTGCAGGGTGCTGCTGAAGAGCTGCAAAGCATCATGGGAGATGTCTTAGCAGCATCCAAGCCTCTTATTGGCCAGCTAGAACCACTACCTGCAAATTTAATAAGATCAGAAACCAGACTGCTGTCGCGTGGCATCCTGTTGCTAAACAAGGCAATTGCAGAGAAAAAGAGGAGTGTTGAGGTGAGGGAAGTTATGTGAAATATTTTACCTGTGCAGTTTTCTTTCAGTCTAGCTTCCCACCGTATGAGAATTTATTATTGTCACACTGAGTGCAGAGGGACACTTTCTCAAACTCAAACTGTTATATATACTCAGTTACATTTCTTTGAATGTGCAGGAGGATTTAGAGCAACGTAAACTATTTCACGCCCAACTGGAGGTGTTCAAAAAGCAGATGCAGGACTTACAGCAGAAACTAAAGGCCGGCAAAGATAACACAGACTCTGTAAAGGTTCGTCGGACTCACTATTGTCTACATCCCTGTACACTTTATTAACAAATGCTCTTAAACTACAGTTGTTTCAAATATACCTGGGTTTGCAGCAGGTACTCCAGGAGCTCTGTGGTCTGTTTCCATCATTGCTGGACATCAGAGACATGAGTGGCCACGTGAATCTTAACAAACAGGAGTCAGAGAGACTGCACGTACTTATCAGGGAGTGGGTCAAAGTCATGACTCGTTCATCAGACAGGTGAGGAAGTTCAATTCACGAGAAAGCAAAGATAGTAATCTATGTGTAGCTGTCTGCACATTTAACAGTTTTTCAGGCAAATTCAGATATTTATGTATCACATAGCAGTGTTCAATCATCATAAACAGAAAGTGTACCCTCTATTCTTAGGTTTTACATATTATAACACAGTAAATATAATTCTTATCAGGGTAAAGGTTAGCTAAATACAATCTCTTTTATCTTTTATCAATTTTAACTCACTTTTAAAAATAAATAAAATTAAAATTACTTAATTTTTATTTTGACTGTGAAAGTAAGAATTGCACGTCAGTTTCGTTGTTCAGTGTTTGATTGCTACAATGGCAATAAAAGATTCTGATTCTGAGGAACAACAAGAGATATTACACCGCGTCTGTTGGGAAGCACTAATGCAGCAATTCATTACATTTTTGTTAAATGAGTAATATATGGTGTATGCCATATATGTTATATGTTATATATGTTATATATGTTATATATTAATTTGAGCTTATAGTTACTTAATTTTAATTTCTGCAATGGACCAGATTATTTTTATTGTGTCCTGATACATAAAGCCTCATAACTGAAGGTGGGGGTGTTTTTTGTAGTGTTGTTGTCTATTGCCAAATTCTTCTGAGGAATAACTTATTGTGTCATTTTCTGGAGACAATGGATGCACTGAGTGTTCTTTTTCTGCGCTGTAGTAAAAGAAAGCTTTGCATGTTGATGTATGTTACATTTATTTCCTAGAGAACTGCAGGATGAGTGCCAGTGTTCCCTGAGTTTTCAGGAAAAGAGTGGAAGATTGACACAGATCAAGGAGAAACTGGAGCAGGAAGCAGTGTGCAGAAAAAACCCGAGTTATCCAAGCCTTCAAGAGATGCTGATTGTCCATCAGGTAGAATATGTTTTATTCATTTTTAGTTATAAAAACTATGTAAAAACTGCTCTATTAGCTCATTTTAATCAGCAAAGTTGATAATCATCTTTATACCTCCTATAAGTAACTATTTGAAAAATTTGATAATTCACTTTGAAGCCAAACTAATGACCTCCTCGACCCAGTAATTTCATTTATCGCTGAGACTGAGAGCATTGCAGCACTGGAGCAATTTTCATGTTATTTTGAAGAAAAGCTGTAATGCTGCAAGAAATGTAATTACAATTTTATTACACTTTTGAAATGTTTAATCATAAACAGTGTCTATTTAAAAAAAGATAAAGAGTGATGTAAGAATCACATTGTGCCCTCTTTTCTGCTCCCACAGAGACTTCAGGCTGACATAATTGTTGGACATCAGCTTCTGCAGCATCTTCTCTGTGATGCAATCAAATCCATGGAAAAAGAAACAGGAGAGAAAAGGTAAATGATGGATAAGTCAAGAAAAGGCTTAGAAGTAAATACTTTGCATATAATTATTTTACATAAAATGCTTATTTGTTGTTGCTAGTGTAATAAAATAACAAATGTATCAGTAGAATTTTCTTTAAATACATGAGACATTAAATGGTCAAAGTATAATCATAAAAGAAAATATTTGTAGAGTGCATACCCTTTTGATTTGTGTGGGAAATAATACAGCTGCAAGGATCCATTGCAAAAGACAAATGGGGGTGGTGATTTGACTAATGAGAGGTGGTTGTTTTGAGGTCTTAAACTGACTGAAAATAAATTACTGTGTGTGTGTGTGCATGGCAGACAACTGCTGTATTTTTCCTCGATGTCCTTGAATCCATCTTTGAATTCTTTGAGAAGCTTGGAACGGTTTCAGAATTTTGAAAGAACCCAGAGGGAATTTTCCCTCGCTGCTGGAACCGCTGCTCACAGCTGGAAGACATTTTTAAGATCCCACTTATTTTGCAGTTGGTAATTTATAGATTGCAGATAAATCAGCTGTGACAGAGATGTCCTTATGCTGCATTAGTTGTAAAATTTTATGCTTTTTGTTTTTATGTGTGTATGTATGTGGACACACTGTAACACAGTTTTTATCGCCTCCATTTTATTTTATTTGTTTATGTGGTTTTACTTTTTGGTGATTGTTTTTAGGGGTGGGTTTTTATAATCGATTCATCGATTAAAATCGATTCTGGCTTGGATAACGTAAAATCGATTCATTAAAATCCTGAATCGATTTTTTAATATAAATTTATTTTGTCCGAAATGCCAGAATCTCTGGTGACATCTCACAAAATTTCAAGAACCACCAAACAGTAAATGAGAGCAGGTACAGGGATTCTGCACATAGACTTAAACACACAGCGCGACCCGCGGATCAGAATCAGTTAGATGTCGCCTTTCTCACAGTCGGGGCTGAAAGCCGACAGCTCGCTGATCCGGGTCCGCGCTTTGTGTTCACGCCCTTTATGCGCTGATTCTAAAGCTGTTAGTTTGATCTCTCTCCAAACAATATTGACCGAACCAGCAGCAAAAGAAGATCCAAACGCTTCACATAAACATCGTCATGAATTCACTCTTTTACTGTTTTGCTTCCATTGCGATGCGCAGCTCTCTCTCTCTCTCTCCCTCTCTCCCTCCCCCTCTCTCCCTCCCACCCTCTCTCTCTCTCTCGAACAGTTTCGCTTTCTTCATTATTCGCTTGCTTGTTATGCACAAGTCTACTGTTGCTTACAGCGCTGTCGGCCGCTGTTTTTTTCCCTTTTACATTCTTCCGAAAAGAAAACCTCATTTCTGCTGTTCAATACTGAACAAATTTAAACTTTTTAATATTATTCAAAATGCAAAATGCTTAGCCGTGTGTCTAATAAAACCGCTGTAACGTCAGAGGTAATGTTCATTAATTAATGGTTTTCTTTCGTTTTTGATGTACTGCAGAATATTTTTATAAAATCCCAGGCCAGGAAAATCACCTTCATGTTTTTCTGTGTTTTATCTTCAGCTACTTTGACACAAAGGCATCTGCTGTGATGCTCACACCTTGGATAAAGTCTTGCGAGTGTCAGCTTCCTTTTTATAGATACAAAAATATGTAAATGTTCTGATCTGAATTATACTTCTGACTGTCAAAATTTCCCAGATTTAAATCGAATCGAATCGAATTAAATCGAATCGTGGATCGAATCGATTTGGGACCTTGTGAATCGGAATTGAATCGATTCTAGAAATCAGTGACGATACCCAGCCCTAATTGTTTTGGACCCAATGACACACAAAAACTGAAATTGTATTTTGTTGGTTTGTACAGATCTGAGCTCACGGCACAAGTGGTCAGTTTAAAGAATGGCTGGTTCAGCTCCGTGGCTCTGGCTGGTCAAAGCCGGACCTTAACAAAGGAACAGCTGCACCAATGGAGAATCTACAAGAATGGTTTGAAACATCTGTGGAAGTTGTTGAGGGACGCTGACTCTTTGCTGCCCCCAACTGGACGCTTTCTCTGTGCAGTGGATCAGCTGCAGAACTGTGTCGATGATTACCAGGTCAGTATAAAAATGTATTTTACAATGCAGTGAGAAAATTTTTTTGTTTTTTTCTATATAAAGTCTGACCATGAAGTTTAAGTAATCCACCCATAAAAATGTGGGGAGATTTGCTACGTTCATGAAGATTTCACAGTTCTCAAACCCACAGACACTGAATCAGGGCATGCGTGTTACCAGGAGCACGCTCATTGTTATTTTTTACGAGATTGTGCACTAGAAATTCCTCCTATGGCTGCGGGAGTACATCAGCAAAAGACATGTCTGAATGGCAATCCATACCATTGTGTGACAGCATGCAAAAGTTGTTGTTGTTTGCCTAAACCAACACAATCTTTGCTGATGAACCAGCCGTACTCACCAGGCTTAGCTCATTTGTCTATGTGTTCAAAACCAGAATCAACAGAGACAATTCAATTCAGTTAACCTCAGTGTTATTTTATATAGTTGCCTCAAGGCGCTTTGTATTGTAAAGTAAAGACCCTGCAATGATACAGAGAAAACCCCAACAATCAAATGACCCCCTGTAAGCAAGCACTTTGGCAACAGTGGGAAGAAAAAAATGATCTTTTAACAGGAAGAAACCTCCAACAAAACTAGGCTCAGGGAGGGGCGGCCGTCTTCTGTGACCAGTTGGGGGTCACAGCAGACGTGACAGCCATGCTGTGGAAGAGAGGAACGAAGGAAAAGGGGACAGAAAGGGACTTCAATCTAGAGCAGCTGAAGTCCCAGAGATGCATGAGAAGAGGGCTTTGAAAGGGAGATCAGTTATATTAACTTAACGTTTTAGGTTTTTAATGTTTTTACTCAAAAGTTTCACCCTAAAGACTATTTCTCCCCACATTTTTTCAAAGTGTATCACAGAGTCTCTGGATCAGCACTCCACTGTGTACACCCAGACACTGAAGGCTGGAAAACATCTGTGTGAAACAATGAAGGACTCAGAGTGTTACAGTCGACTGCAGTCAGAGTTTCAGGCCATAGATGAAGCCTGGCAACGAACCACATCACTACTGAGGGAAAGAAGAGACATGCTTTACACCACTGTTGAGGTAACATGCCTGTGTTTAATTTTTAGCATTTTTATGCTATATCTGAATCATCAGTTATTTAAAAGTGTACGAGTAAAATCCATATCCGAATCTCACTGTTTTGATTAATAGTCAAAAGACTTTATACAGTTCAGAAAGACCCAAGAAACCCAAAGCTGAAAATTCAGAAAACATAGAGGTCAATTTGCCATAATTTCCTGGGAATTCACTACCATCAGGGAACTGCAGGAGACAGATTCATGTGTCACTTTTAACAAAAAAAAGCCCACCCGCGTGAAAGGTTTTTATCAATCATTAACAATAAAGAATAAGTTGAACTTTGGTGAAATAAAGGTCAGCACAGCAAACTCCTTCCCATTGGTTTTCACTGCATGAATCATATTCATTCAGCTTAGTTTTACTCCATAGCCTCACCAGGAGGGCCCAACCCACAGATTTATAGCCGCTGACAGAGCAAGTCGTTCTCATTCACTTGGATCATTTCTCGCTGTTCTGTCAAAGACATTCGCCAGTTTTATGCACAAGGTGTCCTTTGGTGGCTGAGCTTGATATACTGGATTGTGGCACCCAACACATCATACCCAACATGTTAATACAGCATGAACTGCTGTATTTGATTTAAACTAATCAAGCCTAACCCAAAGGATCAAATGAAAGTATCAGGAAGTAAAATTTAAAAAAATAAATAACAAACAACAAAAATGAGTGCGTTTTATTACCACACTCCTAACATACACTTGTAGCTCTCTAAAATAGAACAAGTATTGCCTCAACTGTTGTATCAAGGCTCCAACACCAAAGGAAATATTTTGCATAACATGGAAAGATGTAGGTGAGAAAGAAAATCTACACATATAAAAGGCAAGATAAACATTTACCATCCACTCTCCAGCTTAATCAAGAGACAGCATATTAGGTTTTACCTTAAAACTGCATTTATATCACTGCCTGATATGTTTTGGGTATTTAGAAAACTGCACCTTCAGGAAAATCAAGAAAAAGAGTGTGTCTGTGCACTAACAAAGGAGTAGGAGGTGTCTGCTTTGCATGACCCATATCTAGGACCTGATCCCAACCAACCCATACATACACACACGCACACACACTCAGGCTGGTGTGTTGCCCTGGCACTGAGCTCCTGCCAAGAGGGATCAAAGAGCGACTCAAATCTCTCCATGATCCACATCCAGAGACAGCTGGTTGCCAGTGTCTGCCCCTTTCATTCCTTCAGTGCTTTACTGTAAGACCTAGACAGACCAGACATCGAACAAAATACCACCCTAATCTTATATTACAAGTAATACCTTTAAAAATACCTTTAAAAATACAGATACATGAGCACACCCTTTCATTATTTTTCGTCAAGTCCTGCTAAGCGTGCTTGCTCTCTGACTATTAGAATATTCAGACCCTAACATTTGTGTTGGGTGAGCTGTGTTAATTATGACATCTGACTGGTTTCGTGACCAGAGAGAGGTCAGGCAAAGTTGTGTTAACCCCTTTAAGCTCAACAGGATCCAACCCGGACAAGGGAAATCCCTCTGAACAGCGTTTTAAAGGTCAGATCACACATAGATTGATAGAAAAACAGAATTGACTACTGCAGACATCATACAGAATAATATATTACATTTTTAAGGACCCAAAGAGCTATGGTTTTGTAACATTTAAAAAAAAAATTTTCACTCAGGATTTATCACAGCATCTGAAAGCTTGACTGTTAAAAAACTAAGAACACTGATGACATTCTGAGTTTTTTCCTTTTATGAGGTTCATTAAATTTATTTTTGGAAGGCACATTTGGTGTCTGATAATTTAACATGTTAAAGCTGTCCCTGTCTTCTCTGAGGCATTTTATTGATGTGTTTTCAAGCACACTCCAGAGATCTCTGACCGCTCTGTGTCACACTGCTTGTCTAGATGTGGTCTCGGTGTCAGGATGGAATCAGCAACATCGTGTCTGAAATGCACGAGTTAAAGATGAAACAACAGACGTGTGAAAGACCGGAGGACTCCGCTCTTATCCAGGTGATTTAATATAATATTGTAAAGGATGTGTTTTCATGTGTTTGTGAATGTATGAAAAGTAGAGGGATATAAATTGTAGAAAACTGCTGCGGGTATTTCAGAGCTCCACTTTTCTAACAGTGGAGTGAAAATACATTTCATAACATACTGTTTAAGAAATGAAGGCAATTTTTGATAATAAAATGAGCTGCTATGCTGTATGATTTCCAGACATAATAGAACCTTTTGTACTCAGTTGTGCAAATGAAATCTACCTCTATTCATCAAAGCAGTTAAAGAGCTTTTAAGCTTTATTATAGTTTTATTGCAATCAGCCTTCACAAAGTTTCAACAGTAATGCAACTCCATATATAATACATGTGGATGTTTGCTACTTTTCCAAAGCATTAAATTATCTAGAAAACACACAGTCTGTAATTTACAAGTGTATCAAGATCAAATATGTAGAAATATGGCCTTTGGTTCTGTCAGTGCAGAGAAGATTAACTCTGTTTAGATTCAATTTAGATTTTAATGCATGAAAATACATTTAAATTTGTGCTTTAATATATCAAGGACTATCAAGGGTTTCACTTGCATTCCTGATAATAGGGTTTTCACATTTTAGTACTGCGGCTTCTTTCGCCAAGGACAGTCACCTTCTCTGCTTCGGAAACAGTCTTTGAAAAACTCTTTGTCTTAACAGAGTAGGACCTCATTCTCTGCAAATTAATTCTCAGAATCAGATCCACATGCTGCAGAAAAACAGGTACTGAGGGTTGCCAGCAGTGGACATTGTGTAATTTACTGAAATAATATACTTACTAAAAAGGAACAGAAGAACAGAAACTGTTTTGTCATTGCTGTGACACTGAAAATTTGACATCTCTCTATGTATGCCATTGGCACCTATATGACAGTAACCTATCATTTAAATCCCAATAAATCATTTGCAGTTTTCTGGACTGGTCTGAAAACTAGCCAGTTTCTGAACACTTCAATTTCATCAGTAGCTACCCCCATCCCACCAGAGAACCCCTGAGTTTACCCCCACCCCTCCTTTATTTAATATCCCCATGCTTTCACTCCCCTCCCCCTTTCTACCCCTTCTACCCTCCCCCTGTCCCGTCCACATCCTTTTAATCTGGACGGTCAGAGCGAAAAGAGAGAAGCGTGTTCACACACAACTTGTACATGGCTATCTGACCGGGTGCTCAAGTGTGCATGCTTGTGTGTGTTATGCAGGAGACTGAGCTCTCTCTGCAGCATTTGGCCATCGGATTGAAGGAACTGGCCAACATGAAGACGGACCTGTCCCAGTATGTCACGGCCAGTGACTCGGCTCTGCTGGAGAAGCAGCTGGAGCAACTCCACAGTCAGTGGGAAGAGCTGTGTATGAAGGTGAGAACTGACAGAGAAGTTTATATGTAAACAGAGAGCGGGGGGACTGTGTGTCTTAGGGACTGCAGATGAAACAGGTAAGAGAGAGAAAGAGAGGTTGGGGAGAGAAGGAGGGAAAAGTTGCTACCAGCTGTGTTTTGGCGGTGACCAGCAGCACAAAGCCTTACACCACACACAGAGACACGCACACAAACACACACAGACACTTACACTCATTTGTGTGAGAAAAGAGCCAGCATGCGCAGGTTCATGGAGGGAAAACTGCATCTGTCTCCTTTTCAGCAATTTGCCTCCCTGCAAGCCAAATGACTTGTTTGTTAATATTTCCTCTGTAGTTTGGTGAATCTCACAGGTTGTTTTTAGATTGTATCCAGCAGAGCTTGTTCTGCTCGTATCAGCCAAGTAAAGAGAAGTCTTTTTAAAGTGAGAGCTTGAAAAAGTCAGGCTACCACGAGCAGTCACATGAAGCTGTCTAAAACAACAGGGGGTTAATTCTGTAACTACATTATTGCAGAAAGTAGCTCCGCTGTATACACACAGGCTCAAATTCCTGCGACTAAGTCTTTCGGCTTAGGCACAAAATCACTCTTTTTCTTGAGAAACACACAGTTATGACAAGCTCTATACATTTTTGTCAGGGATTATGGTTTAATTTATGCTCATGCTAATAGAGTCCCCAATTATAGTCCACCTGCCCCTGTCTTGGCAGGAGTTACTGGGTTTCACGGTTATAGCAACAGCAGCCAGGAATGCATTGTGTGTGTAGTACTCTTGTTTTCTGTATGCAAACTGAAGTAGTTAACCTTAACTTTGCACAATACCATCATGTAATTGCCTGAAAGCCATCTGATTTCTTCCAGTAAAGACCACTCACTCACAGTTAGGTGTGTGTGATTTTTGTACTGAATCGTTTTTGTTAGTTTGATATAGAAAAGTCTAGACAGTAGTCTTAAAACGAATTTTTGTTAGTTTCAGCTGATAGATCACACCAAACATTTTTAATCCGTATTCATCCCTGACTTGGCCGGGGGGCGTGGATCTGAGCCACTGCAGTTTCCTCTGCATAGTTAACAGGTGGTAGGTGGGGGAAGCCACCGGAATGGGTCTGATGAGCAGATGGCTCGGCTGGGCTAAGGGGGATTCAAGGGACTGGATCTATTGTTCCAGGGAAGCACTAAGTCCTCACAGGGTGACCGCGGCTCACAATGCACCCTAAATTCTCCTCCATTCCGATGCCAGTTCATTAAAACCAAAGCGGGGCTCATTTTAAAATAAAAGTGTCACTGAGCAATAAACTATGGCTGATGTAACATGCCCCATGGGCATGCTAAGCCCTTTAGCTTCAAAAAGATTATCACCCCCCGCAGCAATGAAATGGGGTGTTTTCATGGTATTAAGCTGTCATTAGGTAAATGGACCTTGTTAATTTCATCAAATATCAAGACTCTCCTGGGGATTTTTCTCAATTCAGTTGATTACTGATGAAATGCTATTTAACTGTAGCAAGAGAACATTTTTGCCACGTTTTAATCTTTAATACCATGTAATCACACATTTTTATGCTTTGGGGCTTTTGAAGTGCCCTACAAATTTCATCAGTTATACACCCAGTTGCACCAAGTTCAACCACACAAATGCTTTTTTGTGCACTATATTTGGGTCAGACTGTTTCTTGGATGCATACCAAGGGGAGTCAAAACAATTAACCCTGTTTCAGACTGGACTGACAGTCATAAAGAGGTTCGTCACCACTCTTTTTGTTGTTTCCTGCAAGTCGACAGTAAATTTGCCAACGAAAGTACCACGTTTACAACTATAGATGATTTTTCTCTCCATGATCTGCTTGTTAATTGTAACAAAACATTGTAAAAGATCTTGGAAAGTTTTAGTTAGAGAACCAGTAGATGTGCTCTGCACCATAGCACTTTGTAACTGCCAGCACTGAAGATTTATTAGAGTGAATTATTTTAGCGGGGCTTTATATATTGTAGCAGTATACCCAATGTGCAAACATAGCATGGTGATTATCTGAGAATAGGTAGTTCACACTTGTAATCTTTAACTTATAGCACTGCTTAAACACCACTTTTATTGCTTTGACTCTTCTTAGGTGTCATCGCGCAAGCAGGAAATCGCAGATCGTCTCAATGCGTGGACCATCTTCAATGACAAAAACAAGGAGTTCTGTGATTGGCTGACTCAGATGGAGCACAAAGTGTGCCACCGGGGAGAGCTGAGCATCAAAGAAATGGTGGAGAAACTAAAGAAGGTACGAGGCGTTGCCCAACACTAGAGTTTCACAGACAATAATCACCTCAATCAACAAAGGGATTGTTTATGGGTATTATTTTGACATTACTTTGAGGAAGTGTGTGTTCCAACAACTAGTTCATGAACTAAGGCATTCATATAAGCTCTATTTTAAGTCCATATATGAACTACATGTGCTGTGTTTATAACAGATGGTGGCCTAGAATTGATGATCTATAGGCCTTTTGTTTTTTCACAACAGTTGTCCTTCCTGTCTCAAGATGAAGTATGATTTCAGTTATTTTAGAGGTTGTGTTTTTTTGCTTGTAGATGACCGGAGAAAATTGGAGCCCCTTGTCAGTACTTTTTATTAAGATAGTAGCTAAAGAAAATACTTTCTGGTAAAAAACCCAGTGCTTAAGGGAATGGAAATGGGCAGGTTGAATGACTATAACTCATCCATTTTATGGCTTTGCACTAAAACTTGATTAGGTGTGAACTTTTTCCTGATGAAGAAAAAACAGACAACATTTGGCTAATTGCCCTGTATCGTTAATCATGAGTTTTGATGTGGTTTGAGAACCACTGGAATAGTTTCCAGGTTTTCCAAGGTTACTTGCTGTTTTAAGGACTAAATGTTCACAAAGGATATAATGTTCATATATCAGCATCGTTTCATGTTTCCTTACAGGACTGTATGGAGGAAATTAACTTGTTTAGTGAGAATAAAAGCCACCTGAAACAGCTGGGAGAGCAGCTGCTCTTAGCCAGCGACGAGGCCAAGCAGGCACAGGTCCACGAGTCGCTGCAGGAAGTCAACCAGCGCTGGCACAACCTCTTCCACCAAATCGAAGCCAGGTGAGAGCAACCACAGCCGCCACAGAAGCTGCATGGTGTGACCTGCTAACAAAAGTGTTTATTTATGCCAGTTAAACACTTTGCAAAAGGCACTTAAGAAAGCAAATTGTGTATATACAGTGTGGCTCCCCATTCAGGAAGCACCTTTCAAAGACTAAAGGTAAAGTTATGGTAAGAATAAAAGATGAAGTGTGTATTTGTGCATGTGGCCAATGGTTTATAGAAGATTCAGGTTTATTGTGTACAGAACCAGCAATTCACATCATTATCCCCCCACCGAGCACTTTTCACATCAAACCTGCTCAGCAGTAAAAGGCATAATTAAGGACCAAAAAGGCTGTAATTAAACAGCAGCTCTTCTGGGTATCCATCCACCTGCTGCTGCGTTAGCTATGCTCTGCAGCTGTCAGGAATACATGGCCTCCAATGTTCAGACTGCAGAGGTTAAGCCTCTGTGTTTGTAAACTGTTACTGCCCCCCCTGACCCCTTAAAAACAGATGGACAGTCCTGTGGAAGAGCAGGAGATACAGACTCCTCTTTTTGCACTGCTGTTTAGCCCCTCCACCTCTATCATGAAAAAAATTGGCTGCGCCTAGCCTCAGACGGGAGCATATGTCCACTCTGAACCCCCCCACCCCACCCCCACCCCGTAGCCTGTCACTGGGATAACTATTGAAGGTGGGTGGGTGGGAGGGAGGCATATGTCGGTATGTATTAATTGCTGATTTTCAAATTGAGGCCCTCTCAAAAGACCCAGTGAGCAGATTTAAGCTGGCTTGACCACATGTAGACAAGATGGGAGCCAAGAATTCTTGATGGAGAAGAGTTTCTCTGCCATCCTGTAGTCTGCCAATAGATGAACTACACTATCTCTGTTTTTTTAACTGTCTGCCTCTGCTAGAAACATGGCATGCACTTTTTAACCCCAGAACAGTCAGCCAACGTGTGCTAGTGAACTTAACCGAGCAAAGTCCTGGAGCCTAAATTAATTTAGATGCTTCTAATAGAAATAAAGTGTGAAACTATGAGGTTTCTTTATACACTTCTGTATGTAAATTGTAGAAGTGAAAATTCTGCACGAATGAGGAGCATTCATGCTCCTTATCTATGTTTTATTTTCAATAGCTAGTAGGCATGATTTAAATAGTCGTGTTTGTAGCTAAATCTTTAGTTCAGGGAATAATTATCTAAAAACATCATACTGGATTAAACAAGTACTGTAAGAACAGTAGATGCCTTTTGGAGGTCAGTGTCTGGCTAACTTTGAGCCCTCCTGTGGTCAGCTGTACTTTATAGCCATGCATCCTCTCTTATCCTCCAGCTCCTTTCTGCTTCATTTTCTCTATCCATTCTCTTCGTGTCCTTTTCCTGAGCGAGTGCCTCTGACCGGGTTTTGTTTCTTTGTTTGGCCTCGGCGTGAAGCTGCTGGCCTTTGTTAGCC
Organism: Rhamphochromis longiceps; assembly: GCF_057381845.1. Taxonomy (NCBI): domain Eukaryota; kingdom Metazoa; phylum Chordata; class Actinopteri; order Cichliformes; family Cichlidae; genus Rhamphochromis; species Rhamphochromis longiceps. The sequence goes on along the minus strand of NC_140571.1, from coordinate 18,184,079 downwards.
TGTCAGAGGTGCAGAAGGAGTGAATGGGAGAAAGAGACTGGTTAGTGGACCGAGTTGGTTGCATCTGCAAAGTGGAAGAATGTGTTTCTGAACAGAATTTATACTGACTGTATTAAGCCACAGTAGTTTCTCATATAAACGATCAAAATATACATTAATGTTTTGACTGAAGCTGGGAAAATGTTTGAGTTTGGGTTTTTTCTTTTTCTTTTTAATTTTCCATTTTAATCCATTCAGTAAGTGTGTCTATTTAATAATGTGCTTTTTAATAAAACAGTAAATTTGACATGACTAATTATATTTTAGCATTGAAAATATTATTTTGATTATAGGGCTTGCTCATACTGATTCATTAACCTTTAGATAAACTAGAGAAAATATAAAGTTATTTTATATTTGCCTTAAACGTTACGTTGGTTGGCCCAATAATATCCATGTATTCCTCTTACTCCTTTATTAATTGACCAAACAAACTTGGCATAGAAGTACTAATGAAGGTCCTCACCCATGTCCAATGACAACATCATATTATCTAGCAACCACCTACAATGGGTTTCTATGAACCATTTGTAGGTCACTTTCATTTCTACTACTACTTTGATGTATTTCCAAATACTTAAAAAAAACTGTTTTTTAAAAAAGAGACAGTTTGTAAAATGTAAATAAAAATGAATTCATTGATTTGCAAACCTGATAATTTTAGTGAACCTCTGCTCTTTTTTTACCTAATCGTGTTACTGATCTGTCAGCAATTTAACTAATTAGTAACAAAATTTTCCTCCAGGTGTTTTTTCTTCTTCTTTTTGGCTCCACTTACATTTCCAGCCTTTTGTTGGCCACTTCCCAACTTTTTTGAGGCCTGTTGCTGCCATAACATTCTCTCCTCAAATGTTAAAATGTTTTATTTCAATATTTAGGATGTTTTCTACGGTCTGTTGTGAATACAATTTGGGTTTGACACAGCATCCCAACTTTTTCTTAACTAGGTTTTCAAAATATGCCGCTCGTTTACATTCTCACTTCTCCGTTATCTGTTGGGACCCTTTCATACATTCTTGAGGCAGACAATCACACTTGCAGCTGGTTTTTTAGTGCTTATTATTTCGGTGGAGAGCGTCTCCACTCTCACCCTTGACAGGCTCTGCTGGACCTCGTCAGCAGAGGAGGAAGGATCAAATGGGTAAATTAACTCAAACTCCCAAATGGGGCACACTTCAGGCTTTTAATGCTCAGAAGAGAGCTTTTATTGTTCCATACGTTGCTATGACACCAGTCACTGTGGCGCTCTATGTGTGTGTGTGTGTGTGTGTGTGTGTGTGTGTGTGTGTGTGTGTGGGTGTGTGTGTGTGGGTGTGTTCTTTCATACGGGTGTTAGTTGCCATGGTTACTTTAGAAGTTCTAGTAAGGATACCTGAGAAGGTTGAAGGCTAGTGAACTCCTTCTTTTTCTTCTTCATTCCTTCCTTCTTTGCTTCCTTCCTTCTTTACACTGTTAATGCTTAACCCTTGAAAAGCAGGACTATAAAATAATTGCCAGAAAAAGTCTAGAAATTCGCAATGGGAATGTTGAAACTCCTGATGAAATTTATAAATAAACAAATAAATATAAATGTGCATATATGAATTTTAGTTTCTATCATATTTGCTACATCAGGCATTTTTAAATGTATTTTATTTCCTAAAATGTATTGTGCAATTTATTTAAGATTTTTGGGGAAAAATAGTCCTGATGATGTAGAAGTCTCAAAAACTCTTAATAACTATGATACACTTAGCTTTAAAGGGTTAGCAATCATCAGTTTAGTACTTTGATTACTTTAACCCTCTAAGACCCGAACTCTTCCACGGCATGCATTTTTAATTTCTCTTTGATATTTGGGCTGATTGGGACCCGATGAATGTAAAAACAAAGAATTACCAGATTTTTTTTTTTTAACCTAATTTTTGTTTCTAAGAAAAATGAGAGCCACATGTGAGAATATTCGTTTAAAATTTTGATAGAACAGTGGCAGTATAATGTCCTCGTAAGTGGATATCAGGCCCTTGTAGAGCAAAATTGAGTATTTTGGTCTAAATAACCCAAAACGTGATGTCCACATACGCCAGGTCCTAGGAGGTTAATTATTCACATTTTTTTTTAATTTTGTAATTAGTTTGTTTACTGTAAGGTTTATTGTATTATATATCATTTTTTCTCCGTCTTTCTCTCATTCACTAGTTTTCTTTACCCTTATTTTCTCGTTCATATCCTTTTTTTCTTTCACTATTCTCTGTGGTCTTCTGTACTTTTTTGTATTCCCATCTTTTTATTCAATTTTATTTCTATTGGTTTTTGTTTTTTAAACTCAGGTGATTGTTCAGCAGTTTCATCACTTAATTTTAAACCTTAATAAGGGTTGAAACCCCCAGATTGTTATTTGTTAATATCAAATGAAGGCGTTCAAAGAGATTTTTTATCTTTTTTTTTTTTTTACATTGATGTGGTTGTGTCCTTTCAGGGTGAAGAAGCTGAAGGAAACTCTGGTGACGATCCAGCAGTTGGATAAAAACATGAGTAACCTCCGCTCATGGCTTTCTCGCATCGAGGCCGAGCTGTCGAGACCCATCACCTACAGCGTCTGTCACGAACAGGAGATCCAAAGGAGGCTGGCAGAGCAGCAGGTGGACTTCACAACACCTTATGACATTATTATTATTATTAATGTCAAACAAGCAATTTGACATTTTTAATTTTTTCCCTTTTTTTTGTAAACCCTTTTTCTCTCTTTTTTGTTTGTTTTAAAGGTTCTTTTTCACTCCTTGCAACTCTTTGTCTGTTTATGATTAATAATTCATATCTGTCCTTTGTTTAATTTGGGGAGAGGTGGTCACATGCAGTGCCTCACTGTCCTCTGTCTGTGGACTGATGTTTAATAAATGAGGTTTGTAGCACAGTATGGACCAATGTGATACCTGTCCTTATGTCTGTCCAGGAGCTGCAGAGGGACATTGAGAAGCACACGGAGGGCGTAGCATCCGTGCTCAGTCTGTGCGATGTGTTGCTGCGGGATGAAGATGCTACTGGTGGCACTGAGGCGGAGAGCGACTCCTTGCAGGAGACCAGCCGCAGCCTGGACCAGCGCTGGAGGACCATCTGTGCTATGGCTCTGAATCGAAAGCTCAGGTACTGTAGGAGCTAAAGAACATACTGATGTTTAAACTTCTATGTCTGTTACTGTAATTTTCTGTACTGTCACAAATATAATAAATGAAATATGACAAAATATTAAACAAACTGGACCCAAATGTCGATTTGAAGCTCATGATTTTTAACACGGGGTCTTCTTTAGGTTACTGTTCAACTGATGTCACGACACAGATTCTTTTCTAAATAATAATTCATGTTGATTAAAAGTTTTAGGTTAATGCTTTAGACGTACGCAGAGTCTGAACATTACAGAAACAAATATTCCATCACGATGTCTGCTCGCAGGATTGAGGAGACGTGGACACTCTGGTGTAAGTTTCTCAATGACTACTCCCGATTTGAGGATTGGCTCAAGATGGCTGAGCGAACCGCTGCCAACCCCAACTCAGCTGATGTCCTTTTTGCTGTCGCCAAAGAGGAGCTCAAGAAGTTTGAGGTCAGTTGTTGTGAGGTTAGCTTGATGAAGATTTGTTTCTGTTTGATCATCAGTAATCTTTATCAGTTTGAAGTCGGACGTTGCAACTCAAGGGATGAACCAGTGTTGTGTTTATGCAAAACAAAGTACCAATTTTAAATTGTGTCTTTAACCAAAAAGCTATTATTAAGGAAGGTAGACAAGGAGAAAAGGCTGAGGTATGCCAAATTACACAAGAACTGGAGTGAAAAACCGTGGCAACGCATTTGATGGAGTGATGAATCCAAATTTTAAGTGTATCAGTTCAAATCGTCGTGAGCATGAGCTGCCAATGCAGTAAAAGTAGACTTGGATAGAACACATAATAGAACCCTATCAGTCATAGATTGTCCTTGAGACACTGCAAGAATAGTTCAGGCTATATAAAAGTAAAGGTGGTCCCAAATATTGAATTTCAAGGTCATTAAAAGAATATAAACTCTGTCTTTGCCCTATATATTGTATTTCCATTGATGTTTGCACATGTTTCAATAAATCTTAGATAAATGTTTTTCATTTTCTTAGAAAAATATAATAAAGAAATCGAGGATGTTTCAATTCTTCACACTGAGGAAATAAAGACACTGAATTGTCCATGCTTCCTCTCTCTTCTTCAGGGTTTCCAAAGGCAGGTTCATGAGCGACTGACCCAGCTGGAGCTGGTCAACAATCAGTACCGCCGGCTGGCCAGGGAAAACCGCACCGACCGAGCCAGCCAGCTCAAAGCAATGGTCCATGAAGGCAACCGGCGGTGGGATACACTGCACCGAAGAGTGGCCGCCATCCTCCGCAGGCTCAAGGTACAGAAACTTTTATTTTTGAAATCTCATTTTAGATTTCTTTTCAATTTATTTTAATTTCAGTCAGTTTTCAGAGTACATTTTCAGTTTTAGTTAAATTTTTGGTCCTAATATGGAGCTGGTGTTTGTCAGATTCACATAAAGGCCACTGACTCATTGAGTGTATTTTTGTTTTATTCTAATTTCAAAATCACAACATGATGCACGCAGGCAATGTTACTTTCTTTGTTTGACATTTAATTAATAGGCAAATTCGTTTGTGCGTCCTTACTGAAATTATAGTAACGCGACTGCTCGGTTGCAGCATTGTTCAGAACAGTTTGAAATAATAATTGTGTAATCAGTAAAGCTGTAAAAAGGCCCCCTGCTAATGTGTTGATCTATGAAACGGGCTGTTTCTCTTAATAAATGTCATAAATACATTTAATTCTGACGCCATGTGATTTCTCCTCGTTTTAAAAGTCAAATGTTTCCAGTTGTTTTTATAAAAGCTGAAATTGTCTTGTGTTGCACATTTTACTGTAAATCTCCGGCTTATTATTTTAAATTGACAAGTTGGCATTAATGTCAAGCTTTCACTAGAGGATGTAATGAACTGCTTTGCTTTCTTCTCTCACAGTATTTCACCAGTCAGAAGGAGGAATTTGAAGGGACCAGGGAAAGTTTGCTGGTGTGGCTGACCAACCTCGATCTGCAGCTCACCAACGTTGAGCACTTTTCAGAGAGCGATGTCCATCAGAAGATACGGCAGCTCAATGTGAGGCACAGCTCATGTACTGTACACACACAAAACCATGTCTCCTAGTGATTATAAGAATTGCATGTTAAGATGCTTAAGGTCTTGGCTTTAGCTATGGCAATATTTTGGAAAGAATTATTTGTTGAATGCTTTTACAGATATTATCAGAAGCTGCGTTTTGTTCCTTTGGGTTTAAAGGCTCAATCTCTGTCCACTCATTTATCCCTTCGTCTTCCTGCAGAGTTTCCAGAAAGAGATCACCCTGAACACTGAGCGCATTGATGGACTGATTGTGTTTGGAGAGGGCCTGATCCAGAAGAGCTCACCGCAGGATGCGGCGAAGATAGAGGAGGAGCTGGAGGAGCTGCACTCCTACTGCCAGGAAGTTTTCAGGAGACTGGTCCGCTTCCATCAGCGCCTCAGCCAACCCCCTGTAAGCCTAGGCGCACACATTTTTCAGATTCCAGTCTAATTCAAGCAGATATAACAAAATGTCTAACATATTATAAATAAAAAAATATCCCTTATCATTTTATAGATTTTCCTTTGTATGACTTTTATACATGCATGCAGTTTTTTGTTCCATGTTTTTAAACCTATTTTAAATATCCAGCAGAATATTTTCCAGATATGTTCGTAGTTTTTGGCACCGATCCATACACACGTGTTTATTGCTTGATTCTATGCAATTTTTTCAAATTATGCATAACATGTGAGAGGCAGTTCTAAAACTAACAAGGACTTGGTGTGTGTTACCAGTGTAAGGACAGGTATGTATCATTCACACTTGGCTTGGTTTCTCTGTCCTAGATCACAGAAGAACCAGAGATCCCCTCTACCACCTTTTCCCTGGAATCAAGCTTGGAGCTGATTGGCCGACCATGGCTTGGGCGTAGCTTTGGAAGCCTTCCAGCCACACCCACTCTCCTGCTGTCCTCACCCCTGGTGCGTTCAGGGCGGGAGACACCGGATTCACTGGCTTTGGAGTGGGACCACACCGTAGACGTAGGAGGGTCATCATCACATGAGGATGATGAGGAAGAGGAAGAGAACGAGGAAGAGGGAGCTTACTTCAGTGCGCTGTCAGGTATCTTTAAAGTCTGCCTCCAAGGGTGTCAAACATAAGGCCCGGGGGGCAGAACTGGCCCACCACAGGCTCCAATATTGGCCACTGGGAGGCAGCTGCTCTGATCACAGATAAAGACAACCCCATTTATACCAAAGCACCAAAATAAATAAGTAGTAGATAAATAACAGTGTTATTTCTAACAATTTAACCCCAAAGAGTCGTGCTGACAGACATCCTGGGTCAGCCCAGACCTGTAAAATAAAAGTTAAAAAGGGAGTTAATAAGAGGTACAAAACATACAACTAACAAGTAACTCCTGCTGTCATTCTGCATAATCACAAAGAGCCAAGTCAAGTTCTAGAGACTGAGAGCAACTCAGCATTTAACTTGCATCGTTTTTGTGATGAGTCACTGTGTGAAACTTGCTTGACTAACTGCCAATGAAGACAAAGACGAAAGCCCAGCGCACATTTTTTAAAAACAGGGAAAATCTGCAGATGTCCTGAATAAATTAGAGAGGATAAACATGTACATTTCTGCCTTGACAGTTCAAACTCGGTAGTTTAGGCTGTGAGTTAAAAATCAGTAATCAGTATTATTATAAAAATGTCAGGTTGCTGAGATGTAAAGTTTTCTTTGTTTGGTTGTTTAGTTTTCACACCAGCTGAAAATGAATGTTATTCACTACCAAAAAACAACTGACTCATAAACCACAGCTCAGTCATAAGCATGGAGACAAACGATCCACAGCATCATCCATCGGAGCCCTAAAAAGCAGACCAATGTTCAATGTTGCAAAAAAGGAGGCAAGCAGACAAAGAAAGAAATCCAAAAGACCAAAAGACTTGGACAAGTTTGAGCCTTTTCCTCTCATTTTTCAGTTTTTAGTTTGGATTCTGGAAGAAAGGATGTCTTGTTTTAAAGAGATTTCTAGTCTGACCCCTCTCTCCTCGCAGAGGTGGAGTTGACTGAGACCCTGGAGGAATTTATCGAAGCCTCAGAGGCCCCGCTCGCCTCGTCACTGGGTAGGCTCAAGAGCATCTTCAGCACTCACCGCTCTGCTCTTCATGCCGAAATATTTCCAGAGAATAGCTTCCTGCTGCTCATGTATCACTTGGCATCCAAATGCTTGTTGTGCTGTCTCTTCCACTTGGATACTTTACTGGTTTAAGGAAAAAACACCTCGAGTGTCCTTTTCTTGTATATTTGTAATATAAATGCCCAAAGTCTCTACACTTCAAAGTCCTGGTCTGCTTATGATTGATTTATTTGAGGTCTTAATATTTTTTGCACTTTTAATGGGTTTATTTTTTTCTTCAGGAGATTTTTTATCGTTATCTGAATTTATGTCTTCCCTTTTTCTCTTTTACATCTTACTTTCAGCGGTCCAAACTTTGTTGTGTTAATTTCAGCCTCTTTCATTTCATCCTTTCATCCTCTTCCAACATCCTCTTTTATCTTTGTCTTTTTTTTATATTGCAATTCTCCAACACACTCACATTTGCCCACCTCACTGTCCTCCACTAGTTTCTAGAACTTTACAGTGCATGTAACACTAGGAGGTAGGAAAATGTTGTGCTGTGTCATCCATAACATTATTGTTATTTATCAATTTCCTTTGATAAATAACAATTCCTACCAGTCTATGCAGGTGTTTTCCAGTTGTGGCCTTGCCTACTTGGCTCTTTGTGCTGTAATCCCTCTTTTTACCGCTCAAACATGTGAAATAAGCACTGAGTAAACACCACCATGCAGATCTTTGATTTGTTGTTTGCAGGGTTATTTGTTTGTTTTTGCTCGAGTTACGTTCCAGATGTACTTAATTTAGTAGATCTGAATACATCTGATTCACTGTAGTTGAACCTCGAATGTTTGCTTGATCACACCAGACACATCAGCTAAAGAGACAGTAGTAAATGCCAGATGCAGATCTTACAGTGAATCAATCCAAAAACTCCCACAAAGGAAAGTTAAGACCAAATGGTTTCTTAGCAGAAAGCTGGTGTCCTGCAGTTAAAAGGAGACCTAATGCTTATTTCCAGCTCCCTTTTTTTTATTCTGCAGTTCCATTAAAATAGCATGTTTCCACTTTTTTTATTCCAAAGAGAAGTCTGAGAAAGACCTGAGCATTTTTGTGTGTGCATATTTGCAAATGAGCATCTAAAACTGTGAACATCCAACACTGAAAAATATGTCAAAATAGGTAAAAGATAATAAAAAATATTATAATAATATTGAGAATACAGTATATCTAAATGTAACATTACTGGAAAATACTGACAAAGACTCATTTTTTATTATTTTTGCATCTCAGCATCAAGCAGGTCGGTGGCTGTACAAGACTCTCCGAGATGGCAGGCACTGGGAGACAGAGAAACTGAGTCTGATACAGAGGGACACACTGAGGCCACACCCACTCTGACCAGTACCCCTCTAAAGCCGGGATATGTACGCTTCAAAAACTTCTCTCTAGTAGTTAAACTAATAATAGCTCACTCTTGGGAATGCATTTGAGACAAAATATGCAGACCGTGTGCTCCTCCAGATGTAATAACTTAAAGTGTGTTTGTTTTGTTTCCAGCTGAGTCTCATGTCTGAGTGCAGCAGGAGCATAGAGAGCATCAACAGAGTGTCGCTGATCCTGGATGACGTGGAGCAGCCGGAGGAGTTCGGTCTCATGGGACTGAGTGCCTCAGACAAACAGTCAGGTGAGCCTCAAAGATGCTGAACGCTTTGCAAAAATCAGCAACATCAGGTAAACTATAAACTGTATGTAAATGATGGATATAGTAGGCCATAGTAACCGTGACATCACACTGTTTTCAAAAGCAGGTTTGCGTTTTTGTTTTTTGTTTTTTAAATAATATTATTAGCACTCTTTGATGGCTGAGGGCTCATTCTGGGCTGTGCTAACTACATATTGTTGTACCATCCCGGAGGAGTTAAGCTACCTGTGTAACCTGTGTAGGGTCCAGGTATCACTTCATGTTACCAGTAGTGCAAAACTAGTGAAAAAACAGTCAGAAAAGTTGAGGAAGGAAAAATGTCAGTGGCTTCCAGCTGTAAAACCACTCCTGTTTTTGAAGGTTGCCTCATTGTTGCCCCTTCAGTGCAACTGAGGGTAATTTCATTAACACCGAAGCAGCGGAAACTGATCAGTATCACAGAAGTTTAATTGACTTGATACTATTTTCTCATTAAAAAGGGTTACTCAAATTTTTTTGAGCAGTGTGTTTACTACCATTTCTTAAGTGAGTCAGCAGTATCTTGTGGTCTCATTTCTTGTCGCTTCAATACTTGCCGTGTATTTTTCTGCTTCTAGTCACTTGAAGTTGCCAAATATCACTAAATGCTCTGTGGTGTCGAGTCATCACTTCATTGTCAATCACTTTCTGTGTAGACGCAGCATCAGTAAGCAATTGGACTAGAGCCATGCCCTGTATTGTATGCTGCTTCTTCTGCTATTTTATCCAGAGGTGTCCATAATTTATAAATAAGCTTGGTACTGTCTTCAGTAAGACCAAAATAGTGACATCATAAACCAAACACAGAAGCATTAGCGCATAAATCAAGTGAGCAGAAGGTTCATTTTCTCACGGAATACTATTGCTTCATTTTGAAACTGAATAGGTTGCCCCCTACTGGCTATTAGAAATAGTACTTCTTTTGCACTTCCACATCAGCTTTCCTTTTCAGCTACATCAATCTTTTTTATAAAGTCTCTAACTTGAAGAAATGCTTGAAAGTAGTTTAAAAAAAGAGGGAGGGGTTGGACAAGAGTCACTGAGTGGTGTTTAGTGCTTTAATATCAGTGCACGAACATTAGCTTAGACTGCAGAGCTTTGGCAGGAAACAATTATAAACATTGCAGCAGTTTAGCCAGTGAAAGCATTTTAAACCCAGACGTGCATCCAGAAAAAAGCAATGCAAGTTTGGCCTCTGTTTCCTCTGTTAACTGGCCCCTTTGCTGCTGTTTATTTCTGTGAGCTTGAGCATCTTCAGCATATGTTTACATTCAAAGATGTTCGTGTACTCTTAGGTGTGATTGAACGCTGGGAGTTGCTCAAGGCACGGTCCAGATGCAGTGAGCGTGACAGCTCTGAGGAGCCTCAGCAGCTCAGGTGTGATCTCGACAACATTACTTCCTGGTTAAAAAATGTGATCCCGGAGCTGGACCGCCTTCAGGAGCCTGACCCAGCAGCCTGTATTGAGGAGATGGAGGCCAGAGCTAAAGAACTAAAGGTAAGATTTAATACTAAACATAAAAAAGAGGAATTTGTTTTGATCATTAAAAAAAGCAAAAATAAAAAAATGGATGATTGCTTTTTTTTTTTTTTTTTTGCAGGAGATGCAGAAAGTGTTTACTCACTACAAGTCTATCATGCTGTCAGTCAACCTGCAAAGTGAGGAAGCTCCAGAAGCACAGGAGAGACTGACGAGTATGAACAGAGACTGGAGCAGAGCGTGTACTGGCCTCCAGCAGTGGGACCTCAGCCTGAGGAAGAAGCTCATGCAGTGCCAGGTAAGAGGAAATACCACAACAGACTATTAAAAAAAACTCGAGACTTGTTTTAAGACTTGAAAAATATTTTATTCACATCTTAAAACCTTTCTAAACTTAAGGATAACAGCAGTATTAACACTTTGATGAATGTTCACTGTTCAAACAAGCTTTCACAAGTAACTGATTTTTGTGAAGTTGCAGAATCTTTGACAAGTGACAAGAAAAAAGTGACAAAACTATTTTCAACTTGAATTTTATTGATAACATTATTATTTCCCAATTTTAATAAATAATACTTAATTAAGATTAAGTATTATCTTAATTAAGTATTAAGTGTTATTGTGAATTATGCAGTGATAATTGTGTAATGACTTTCATGCAAATGCTGGTGCAAATAAAGTCACTGGCCACTTCATTAGTTACAGCTTGTTAGCACTGGGTTGGACCCTCTTTTGCCTCCAGAACCGCCCTGATTCATCATGACATAAATGAGGTCAGTTTTGTACAGTTAACTCATTGACATGTTCACAAAAGCAGACTGAGATAATCTGAGCTTTGTGGCATGCTGGGTTATTGCTGAAAGCATAAATAAGTGAACATGGTCAGCAACAAGACTGAGGTTTCAAGACTCAAGAAACCAGCCTGTCTGGCACCGACAACCATGCAACATCACCATTCTTCCCCTTTCTGATGCCCTCTTTGAAATTTAGCAGGTTGTCTTGCTGCCATGTGATTGGCTCATTAGATTCTTGCGTTAATAATAAGTTGTACCTAATATAGTGGCTGGTGAGGTCTTGGTGAAGTTGGTGCATGTAAAGCATACAGTGTGCAAAGTATTAACCTCCTAGGACCTGGTGTCCACATATGTGGACATCACATTTTGGGTTGTTTAGACCAAAATACTCAATTTTGCTCTACAAGGGCCTGATATCCACTTACGAGGACATTATACTGCTACTGTTCTATCTACTGCTCTTATTTTTCTTAAAAACAAAAATGAGGTAAACAAAAATCTGGTAATTCTTTGTTTTTACATTCATCGGGCCCCAATCAGCCCAAGTATCAAAGAGAAATTAAAAATGCATGCCATGGAAGAGTTCGGGTCTTAGGAGGTTAAAGAGGAAAACTATTTTTGAAAAGCAGATGGCAAAAATGTTTTTTTCCTACCATAATTTGGAAGGGAAAAAAATCTAGTTGATGTAAGTAGAAATTAAAATGTCAAAAATGACATGAGCTGAGGTTTCAGCTGAACTGCTTCACTGTAACAAATGACCTTTAACTTTTTCCCATACAGGACTTTCATGAAAGCCTCCACTCTTTGCTGCTGTGGCTCGCTCACGCAGAGAGCAGACGCTACGCAGTGGACATCGGCCACCCAGACACGACTCTCACAGCGCTGCAACAGCACAGCAACACCCTCACTGTAAGCAGAGAGGCATGTTTGGTTACCCAACAAATTGAAAAAAAGTACTGTCCTCACAGATCTGCTGCTGACACTGTGTTTACACTGAGCATGTGAAGTCAAAAAGTTTTATCCAGTCATTTATTCAGCTTGATGCTAGAAATAGTTACTATTTTTGTTGGTTGTGGTCTGCAGGCTCTGCAAAAGGAGCTGCAGGACAGGCAGGCTCATCAGGCCTCCCTTCAGACTCTGTGGTCTCAGCTCCAGCCTGAAGACGGCACAGAGGAGAGCAACGAGGCCCGGGAGAAACTCCACGTGACGGGGAGCAAGCTGAAGCTGCTCCTGAAGCAGGTGGACAGCGACCTCAGCAACCTGCGGCAACGTCTGGTAAAAGCTCAAAATATTTTCTTTCTGCACATCCAAGAGCTGTCATGAATGTTTTTTTTACAGCATATTAACGTAGACGATTTATTTACCTCAGGACTGTGAATCTGCTACAGCCGCCCAGTGTCAAAGTGTTTCTCAGGAGGCTGGAAATTCAAAGAAAGGCTCCTCCACTCAAAGGTAAGTAGCAGCGCAGATAACGTTGTTTGTATTTCATGTCTTCTTGCACTAAATATGATGTGTTTTGCAGAGAGAAGCGGGAATCGTCTCCCCCTCGATCCTTCTTCTACCGGGCCCTGCGTGCCGCCTTCCCTCTTCAGCTCCTGCTGCTGCTCCTCCTGCTCCTGCCCTGCCTGATTCCAATGTCGGAAAGTGACTCCAGCTGCACCCTTACCAATAACTTCGCCCGGTCCTTCTACCCCATGTTGCATTACACCAACGGCCCACCGCCCACTTGATTGTAATATTCATGCGATAATAGAAACTTTCTAAAGGAAACGGATGAACGTATGTCACCATGCTGTCATGTTCAGTTTCCCGAAGACTGAAAACTGTAAAGATTTGCCAGCAGCTCTTTTGTCTTTCCATCAAGAAAAAACTCACCATGCCAAAAAAAAACCCCCAGGTTTTAACATCATTCAGGAAATCAATCACTTTTGCCACTCGGAGACCACCGACCATCCTCCAACACAAGGATTATCATCAGATGAGGGACGAGTCACCGAATCTATTTCTAGTGAGGTACAGTAATTATCCTATTAATTAGGTAAGAACACGTAAATCACAGCATTAAAAAAAAGAAAAGCTACGTATTATGAATAATGATTCATTCGACAGATGACGAAGCCACAGTGGATTTTCAAACTCAGTCTGAAAAGTGAAGCAAGTGCACAAGTGCCTTAAACCTGAATCGTTTCTAATGGTGGCAAAAAAAAGTCAGGTTATATAGAAGTGCATGAGAAAACGACCCTACGTCTTATTGAGTGGCGATCTCAGTAAACACTTTTCTGATGAGTTTCATTTGTTTTCATTTTGTTTTCACTTTTTTAATAGAACATGATGCTCATTGTGTACAGAAAGGCCCAACTAAAGTACAGATTAGGGCAGTGTCACTGACAAGTGGCTACCATATGACGATTCATCATCCTCCACTTCAAAACACCAAGAAAAAGTAAGCAATAGGGTGGCTACAGCCATCATTTACATACAGTTTGATTTTTCACCGACTAAACTGTTTTTTTTGTTTATTTTTTAATCCAGCCAGACACTGAACTCTTGTGTTTTTAAGATTTGCATGTTTATATTTCATTTACTTCATGAACTCTTCACATTTCATTTAATGTTTTCCTGCCTGCTCGACTGAACTCTGCAGAACAGCGCTGATTAAATTTGAATGTATTTGATAAAAAGCCAGCTGAAAGTCTTTTTTTAAAAAAAAAAGAAAAAACACATTCTTGTATACTGAGTTTTTTAGATGTGATTTTGTCTTGACTAGATTGTGAGTGGACATTTCCACGCCTCCTTGCACTGTTGAAACACTGTAGATTCAGCATGATGTTTATGTACATAAAGCAATAATATAATGCTTATTTATAACTTGAAAGGTGGATTTATAATCATTTTTTTGTTCCTCTAGTAAATGTTGACTGATTTAAACAAACTGGCTTATCCTTTATTTTATTTTATTTTTTTGAGGTATCCATGCTACCAAACAGGGGAAATGCCAAACCTTGGCTAGAAACACTACAGAAAAACTACACAAGTTTTTTTTTTGTTTTTTTTTATAAGAGCATCTTGTCTGTCAGCTTTTTGCAATCTAAATCAGAACCTGAATGCACCTTTGTGCCAAACATATTTGCTTTTCTAAAAATCTCTATAGACTCTATAGGCTCCTCTTGTTTGTGTTCCCAGTGCATGTGTGCTATGGCAGTGCCAAGCTAACAAGCAGAAAGAGTACAGGAAAAGGAGAAAATGGATAATAAGATAAGAATAGAGTGGACAGAGCACAAGTGGAAGAACACAACAGTGTCTTCAACTACCAAAGCTGTAAGAAAAACCAAATGAACGAACATGGATACACAAACTAACAATCTTGTTGTGTTGTCTACTGTAGGTGTGAGCATATGTGTGTTTATGTCACAAAATGTACTTTTGTAATGAGGATGAGAAGCTGCAAACAAGGAGCCAGAGGCAGGCCATCAGCTGAGGTCAAAGTTTTATTAGAATTCATTCAAACCGCGTGCACACTTGCAAATCCTATCTAAAAGAAAACATACTTGGCAGAAGTAATACATGGCTGTTTAAAAAAAAAACCCAAAAAAAAAACCCAGCATCTTAGACGGCCACTTCACTCATTTTTGTTCTATTTGCTATTTTCATCATTGGGCGCATTCTCTGCCATGTTCTTACTTCTACATCCTACATCTGAGGCCTCTGCCAGTGTTCAAGCAGTGCTGATCAGATGCTGGATTTAAAGAGGGGTCCCTGAAAAGGACCCGTTTTCATTTATCAAGCCAAGCCCACAGTACTCTGCTGCACTAACAAAACCCTCAGGGATAACATCAATGTTAATCGCAGTTAGAGATTAGGACTGGAAGTTCTGGAAAGTCTACTCGAGGGACCTTCTTTTAAAAGATTTTATTTGGTTCAGAGAACACTGTGCTACACATGACCCGCTCCATCCGAGTGGCACCGGCATCTGTTTTCTGTGACTTACACTACCCTTTGTATAGGATTCGTTTTGTTTGCCCCAAAATCACCAATCATTTTTGGCTAAAGAAAATGAATTGGTGCTTTTCTTTCTCGAGTTTGTGAATTTTATATATACTTTTTTAAAAATTTCCAAATTAAAATTTACCTACCGGTAGTTATAGTATCTCTGTTTTATCAAAAAATAATTTTGTAGTCTAGACTAAAGATAGTGTTCAAAATTAAATAGTCATTAACATTTACTTCTGCTGATCATTTGCAAGCTGGCAAAACACGGCGTTTGATAAATAACAAATAAGACAAAGGCTCCTCTTTCGTATTGTTTTACTGATTTATACATTCATCAAACATTTTCCCCAGAATTGAACAAGAAGTATCTGTGCAGTGCTTAAACAGTTTGGTGACAAAGGCTGATGAGAGTAAAAGCACAGGCTGTACAGAAAGACCAGAGTCCAGAGGGTCCAGAGGCCTCTGTTTGATGAACCTTGCTGTGATCCTGATTGTTGAAGCTGCATCATGTCACAAAGAGCAACTGTAGCAAGTTCAAAACTACAAAAATAGAAATTTTTTTTGAAGTGCTACGTTGGCATAAGAGCAACAGTAAGGCATCTTTGACAATAAAGCACAGACATTGAGAGCAAGTGAAGGCACCAGCTCAACACAGCTTGATATTTTTCTTTTTCAAATAACTGTATTTAACAAAAACAAAAAAACAAAACAAAAAAAAAATCAGCATTCAGTTGAGGAATTGTTTTCATGTCTGTTTTTTAAGCTAAAGAAGAAAATCAGAGTTGCCACATTCACTGCCAATTAGCTTAAGTTCTGCTAGAAATCACCTTCTTAGCTGGAGTTCTCTCGTTAATTTTAACCCAGATGAAACAACTCTGTGAGCGATTCAACAAATACATGAGATGCTAACAAAGTAACTGCTTTGTGCAAATACTGCCTTTAATGATCATATACACTACTCAAAAAATAAATGAGGGTAACGCTCAATAATCACAATATCAGAGATAGTCAGGTAAACTTCAGGGACATCAATCTGTTCAGTCAGGAAGCAGAATCCATCATCAATCTATTTCACCTGCTTTGGTGTAAATGGCAACCCCTGCAAGAAGGGAATGGTTTTGCAGGCGGTGGCATGAGCGTTATCAACCATCTGACAGTTTGGCCAGGAACATGCTCTCGAATAGTCCAGTGGAGGTCATTTTATAGGGCTCCTCCTGTTCTTCCTCACAATAATAAGAAGACGATATCAGTTCAGCTGCTGCATTGATACCCCTTTTACTGTCCTGTCCAGCTCCCCTTGGGTAATTGCCCGTCTCCTAGTATTCATCCTCCTGGAGACACGGCAAACCTTCTTGTAACAGCGAGTATGAATGTGCCATCCTGGAGGAGTTAGACTGCCTGTGCAGCAGGCAGTCTAACACTAGCAGTGACACAAGTGAAAAAAGTCACACCAGAGAAAGATCTGTAAGGAGGCATAAGGAGAGAGAAGTGGTCTAAGGCCACCACATGCCAAACCAGTTCATGTTGGGGGGGTTGCATCGTTGCACAGACAGCGCAACTGGTTGCACCAAAGCAAGTGGATGATGTTCACAATGGCTTATGCTTCTTAAGTGGACAGATTGATATCCCAGAAGTTTAACTATCTTTGTGTTATAAGGTGATGATATACTGCAGTCTTGATGAAATTTGAATCCCTTACACGAGGATATAAAGTATTATCTTATGTATGTGTCATAATTCCTTGGGTTGTCTAAACATGGGTACAAACAGCATTTTTATTATTATTCATGCATCTCCATCTTCAAAATAAATATAAGAATAAAAATCAATGGATTTTTGAAATTCATCGACTAAATAAATTTTCATTTGCAACTGTGGGATGGACAAAACTTAGCAGATGAAGCCGTGGCCCTGGTCTGTGGGGAAATCATAAGTGTTTTAGTGCATAGACCCAACAATAAACTGATTAAGTAATCAGCAATAATCAGTAACAACAGTCTTTTGTTGCAGCCTCGACATTAAAGTCCATGTGTATAGAAAAGCCACTTAAGCATTAAAACATCTACACACACAAAGTCGAAACACAAACTGAGATTTGTTGAAGAAAACACGCCAGTGAGCACTGTAAGTTTCACAGTATAAGATTTCTTTAACTCAGAGTTAAAGTGTGAGTTTTCTGCAGGTGCTTGTTTTTGGGAATCAGTTACACATAAGCTGCTTGTTCCAGCAAACTGTACAGGCTCTGATTAATCAGTTTAAAAAGACATACTGTCATTGGGAGGTGTGATCAAATCAGTTGTGATCTGTTTTTCTGCATGGGTTTTCATTGGTCGACTGACTGATTTAATGGTCCTGTCACATATCTGAGTACAGCTGAGTGACCAGGTTTGACAGTTTGTTCCTGTTTCGCTTTAGTCTTTTGCCAATATAGTGGAAAAGCAAAGAATCCTGAAAGCGTGATCTGTGCTCCATGCGGTTAACTTTGAAGATATTGAAAGTTCACCAGAAACTGTGCACAGCGTGTCAAAGATTCACCAGTGACAGATCAGAGAATCCAGCTCTCGTTCCTACGAAGATACTCATCATTCCCGTGAACTAGTTTTGTGCAAAGCAGTGAAAATTCTTTCGCATCGGAATTCTGATCTGACTACTGGGGTTCACCTCCAGCTCTAGCGCTACTGGGAATCCAGGTATTTGAAGGTCCGCTTGCAGAGCTGTGCAGCCGGGCAGGAGCCTCACTCTGATCTTCCTCCTGCTGAGGAGGCAGACGAGAGCTGTGCATGATGTGGGCATCCAACATCTCCAGCAACAGGTCGTAGAGAGGCACTATGTTCTTCACTTTCATGCAGTGGAGGTGGTCCATGCCTTTGTTACTGCACATTGAAAACAAAGTTGGGCGAGAGGTTAACGTAATGACTTTTGATGGGAACAATCTGGTCAGATGAATGTGTTTCATAACACTGCAGGGCTTTGAATAAATCTGAGCTGTAAAATAAATTCATTTACAGATCTGTCTCCCTTTTTTAAAAATATCCAGGTTTTAATAGCATGATGTTGGGTCCTGTTACCTGACATGACGAATATGTGAAAGCAGCATGAGCAGGTGAGCCAGGCGGGTGTACTGCTGCTGGAAGGTGAGACCGGTTTTGCTGATGGCCAACACCAGAGCTTCTGTCACAGCGTCCAGGAGGCGCAGCAGCTTGGACCGGCTCTGCTGGTCCTCGCTGCCGTCTGAGGAACTGAGGCACATGTCTGGAAAGCAAATGGGAAGAAATACACTTTAAGTGTGTCTACACAGTAAAGACTATATTACAGATATCAATATAGGAGTTTAATGTTGGAAGCTAAAGTAAATAAAACATTTTGAAGTGCATTATCCTTTGTAAACTGTGCAAAAACATAACTGGATTTTTCATGCAGACATCTTGATTCGGTCACAGCAGGAAAAGGACAGATGACCCAGAGAACCAGCGTGTGCAACACCACCGGTAACATCAGACTGAACCAGCTAAATGGAATTTATCCACAATTTATTTAAAATGCATACAAAAGATTTAACACCCCCGAAAATAACCACTGGCCTTCCGTCAAAGGATTGTAACCAGGTGTTATAAATACAAATATTTTTTCAAGTGTTTTTTTTTTTATTTACTTTGGCATAAAATACAAAGGACAGAAGCAAAAGACTTCTGGTAAGGTAACATCGACTCTTTGCTTCAACTATAAACGGATCAAAAGGTGCTTACGCATGTAGTCTGCGCCCAGAGGTGCATTATGAGCCAGGGGAAAAAAAACTGATTTGATTTTGCAGCCCTTTTCCTACTGTGAAACTTTCTGGTAGCAGAAGTCTGAAAAATCCCCGTGTTTTGTTCAACACTAAAGAAACACTTGTTGTGCTTGCAAATACAGTTTGAAAAGGGCTGACATGCTCAAACATTTAGAAACATCCTGCCAAAGCATCGAACATACAGTTTGCAGAGTACAGAACAGTGTCTCACAGATGGTGCCTTGTCTGTACACACTGGACTGCCCTGTCTCCGTCTTTAAGGAGTAGTTTTCATTTTGAGGGTCATTAAAATCTCGTCTAAACATTTGCTTGGTTAGAATCTCTCTGCTTTTTATCTCTGGCAGCAGAACTTTAAATCTGTTTTTGGAACATTCTGAGCTACTTTGGTTTTAGTTTTTTCCACTGCTACAAAAAGATTATTCACAAAACATCACCATGGGGTTTTCCACTGTTTGAGAGTTAGTAAGTAACACAGGGGCTCTGGTCTGGGGCTTTCATGCTATTGAATTAGCAGATGTCAAAGGGACTGGCTTTAAATTAACTAAATAAAGTAGTATGATCTTCAACTCCATGCATTTGTTGATCATTTTCTCTGTGTGTGTGTGTGTGTGTGTGTGTGTGTGTGTGTGTGTGTGTGTGTGTGTGTGTGTGTGTGTGTGTGTGTATTCTGAGTGTACAGTGCAAAGATCTGGATGACACACCTTAGTTTTACTGCATACAAAAAACGCGACAGTACCCACAGGTGTTTCTTAGTGGTGGGGTGGGTGGTTTAACTGGTTGCTCTCCCAAACCACTGACTAATCAAGTAAACTCCTTTTTTTCCTTTTAAACTATGCCAGACGTTGAACTTCTTAATAACAACGTAACATAATGCCTTTAATATAGTTTGCAAACACCTACTCATTCCTTTTACAAAACAAATGTTGAGCTCCAAAAGCAGCGTGCTCTTGTGCGGATGCACAACTACCAACCCCCCCCCAAAAAAAAACAAATAAAATGAATGAGTGGACACATACATAGCATGCATTATAAGTTCATTTTAAAGGTCACAAAGTTCTTTTTAAACTATATGTGAACACTAAACATTTAAATACATTTTTCATCATTTTGTTCTTATCATGTCTCCTCCTCCATCACTGCTCTCTCTCCTCTGTCACCTAATCCTCTTCCTACTCACCTCAAGCCTCATCTCCTGAACTAAAGTCAGGGTGCTAAAACACAAAAACGTGCATAAACATGCTCTTTTATTCCCGATATTGTCACAATTACTTACAGTCAACAGATTAGACATGCATCCATCCTGACAACAAGCCAGCTAAACAACAGCAGCTGGTTAAAGGCTAACATTATCCCAGCTAACGTGAGGCTTGAGTGCCCTAAACAAATAAAAATAAATAAAAATCACACTTTCACACTGATTACATTCTCATATTGCATGAGTGTGCTTTTTGCTAAGTGTCCAAGTCCAAGAATGCTAGATAGATCCATTTCAAAGACACTTTAAGAGTACTTCTTACACAAAAACACACCATGCCTCACATTTAGTTTGTTGGGATCTGATCATCTTAAATGTATTTAGGGTGACTAGGTCCCACAAGGAATCATGTGGTTTTCTTCTATGTGACAGTAAATGCTCTTACTTGAATCTAAACCATATTCTGTAGTCTTGGCCATTTTAGTCAGCTCTGATTTAATAAAAACAAACTTTTAATAACATTTGATTTTTATATTCTGGGGCTGAAGGTGAAACAGCTCTGTAGTCGGCAAAGTCAGACAAAAGTCTGACTTCGCTTGTGGAGGCAATTAAAAAGAAAACATTAATGATCTCACCAGAGAGGCCTTGACCGTGTTCATCTTCACTTATGTACCACCTGCTACTCCAGCTACTTTAGCAGAACCTCTGAGTCCTCATAGCACAGACTGAAACTACACAGTGTTATTTGAAACTACACAGGGAACACTGTGTAGTTTCAAATAACTAGCAGTCTTCACTGCTAGTTATTTGGTTTATGGACATACTTACCATGTGTAGGCTCACAAGATTACATGCTGAGATACCAATCTAACACCCCATTGTGGGTTCATGTTCTGGAGACAAACAAACAGTCTCAGTCTCACTTACGCACATGCACATTAAGCACATGACACTGAGAGTGGACCTCATGTCCGCCCACACAAACATGCTCACTCACTGGAGTTGAGGAGGATCATGACCTTGAGGCAGACGTACTCCTCCCTGTGCAGCCTGAGCTCTCTCACCCTGGTTGTGGCAGCTATCAGCATGTCAAAGATCTCCACAAAGCCCTGGACGCAGTTTCCTTCTTCTCTAAAAAGACAAAAATGTTATTTAATTGCATCACACTCTTGATTTTTACCTCCACAAATTAGCCAGACATAACACAGATGTAACTCCCACCAAGAAGTAAAAGATGATCTGCTGTTTTAACTCTGAAGCACTTTACACAAGAGGAAGGAGAGTAACATTAGTGATCTCTCTCAGCTGGCAGAAAAGATCACCAAAAAAAAACCCAGAATAGGTGTTTTAGGTTCTTAAATGCTAAAAATGGGTTGTTGTAGCCTATTGCTAGGTGGTTGCCAGGCAACATGATGCCATCGTAATATGCGATGTAGCTAAGAACCTTTAGGAGCCAGATTTGGTTGCTCAAGCCCTGATGGTCTAGGAGGAGTTGACAGACACAGAAACAAACATACAGAGGTTTGGTGTATTATCATAAGATATTGTGTGTAAGTACACTGGGAACCACCAATAACTCTTTTTAGAAGCAAGTGCTTCTAATCAGGCGAGTGAAACAAGGTTTAGGAGGTGGTACCTGCTCAGGCTGAGGTCAGGGCAGAAGATGAGTTTTCCTGGATGGTCCACTGACCTCCACATCAGTCCAATCATCAACACCTCCAGCCAGCAGGACTCCAACAGATGGACCTGGTCTACGAGACTAAGCTCCACAAACCCTGAGAAAAGGATGTAATCATAAAGTACATAGCTGTGAGCAGATGAAGCATATCACAGAAACCTGAATAACGAGTCTAATGAGCAACTAGGCAGCAGCATGAAGAGAAACAGGAGGTAAACAACTTGGTTGGAAGCAATTTTTTCCATCTCATTGTCCGTAAATGCAAAAACAGAATGCTGACCTAAAAATATCCAAACCAAAAAATAAATAAATAAATAAAAAACAATAAAATAAAACCTAAAACAAGCAAAACCCCTAAAAAGACCACCTTTTTACAGGCAGTGCCATTAAGAGCAATGTGAGACTTGATACTGATTAACGAACCAACAAGGTAAAACAAAAACACGGCACCGTCTCAGCAAACAGGTTAAAAAACATAATAACAAGTACTGATTACGAGGCACCTCACAATTTACTAAGAGTTAGATAAATGAAAAAGACCCAAAAAAACAGGAACCAGTGTCCCCGAGACAGGCCTTGACTGTGTCTCAGTCTGGAGTAGCCCTTGCTGAAAGGCGGTGGGTTGGGGTCGGTATCTTAGTATCCCCTCGGCTTGTTGCCTGTACACTGGAGTTTTTCCCGATGGACAAACAGTGCCAGGGCCTGCCAGGGCTGCCCTTTGTCACTAATTACCGATCCAGGAGGGGCTCAGAGTAGAGTTGCTACTCCTCCACATCAAAAGGAGCCAGCGGAGGTGTTTCAGGCATCTGACAAGGACACTTCCTGGGTTCCTCCTGGTTGAGGCGTTCCAGGCATGTCCCACCAGGAGAAAGTGGGACATGCCTGGACCTGGGATACGCTGAAGAAATTAGATCTCTCAACTGGCCTGGGAGTGCTGCCTTTGTGTTCCCCCAGAAAACGCTGGAGGAGGTGGCCAGGGAGGAAGGTCAGGGCTCATCTGCTTAGGCTGCTGCCCCTGCGACCCTGCCTCAGATAAGAGGTAGAAAATGGATGGATAGATGGAGGTTCCCTCCCACTGGGTGACCACCGATGTGATCACCTAGCGAAGGAAAGTTGTCTTCTGATGGTGTGAAGTTACCGTAAGCTTTCTGTGAGCTTTGACAAGATCTGTCACTCTTTAAATTACTTTTTGCAAAACGCCAAGTAAACTAAATCGACTTGCACCGACAATCATGTCAGAATCAAAATTACACAAAGATTATTGTACTGCTACTCTCACGTTCAATATGATCATTTATGCATACATATGAACACGCATTCCCAATAAACTGCTCAGTGCCACAGACTTGTATGGCCTGTGCTGCTGACTCAGGCTACGACAACAATGAGCATTCAGACAATTCACTTTGAAATTCACGCTTGAAATTAAATGGTTCTTTGCTATAATGATTTATTTCACTTTTTCAGGCTTAAATTTGTTAAATTCACCACAAGCAGTCAGAATTCATTAACAAGGCTACAGAAATCCACCCTTTGTGATACATTGTTATTTCACAGCTCACTGCCACACTCCAGTTCCATCACTGCTGCTGTGTTTTACAGGCTCAAACGCTAAATAAAGCAGACACAAATGACTGTGCCAAGCCACAAACACATCATTCGCTGTCTTGAGACAGTGAACTGCTCAGCGAGAAGAATAAAATACCTAGATCTGTTATCATTAAAGTAATTTTTACTGATGTTGTAGAAAGACTCTTTGTATAATCTCAAACCAATTGCATTTCTCAACTCAAGCAAACATGAAAACTAGACATAATAACAGCTGTTATATAGAAAAGCTTTCATCTAATACAAGATTCAACTAATCAAAATGTTGTAAATGAGAACTAACGATTAATGATGGCAACTTTGTTACTGTGTGTGTTGTGCTATATACTCACCAGCTCTTTTGTCAAGTGCAAATATTGACTCTTATCAGCTTTCAAATGGAAGCAACTCAGTGCTTTTAAGAAAGTATAGAAGTCAACATGCGAGAGTTCAAACCAAAAATCAGAATGGGGAAAAAAAGGTTATGTACGTGATTGAACATGGCATGGTTGTTGGTGCCACACTAGTCTAGTCTAAATAGTCTGAAAGAGAGAAAATACATTGTGATCTGAAAAGAAGTCAGCAGCAACTGTTAAAATCACACATGTTACAATCAAGATATGTAAAAGAGCATCTCTGAATCCGCAATATGTCTCTGAAGCAGATGGACTACAGCAGCTCACTGTGTTCCACTCTTGTCAGCTAAAAACACGAGGCCAAGATTAAAGTTCACACAAGATAACGGACAAGAAAAGACTGGAAAAACTTTTCCTGGTCAAAACTTTAGATGCTAGAGCCAGAATTTGGTGTAAACAACAAGAACGTACAGATCCATGCTGCCTTCTATCAAAGGTTCAGGTTGGTGTAATGGTACAAGTTTGGGCTTCTTAGTACCAACTGAGCCCTGTTTAAATGCCACCACCTACCCAAGTCTTGTGGCTGACCATTTATATTCCTTCATAACTGAAACTATAATGTACTAACTACAACGTCATCTCATGGCTGCTTGCAGCAGGCAAACACACCATCACAAAGCTCAAACTGGTTTCTTGATCATGACGATGACCTCACTGTACTCATATGGCCTCCTCAGTCACCAGATCTTAAACCAACAGAACATCTTTGGGATTTGGTTGAATAGGAGACTCACAATCAATCACATTGATGTTGCCTAAAAATTACAAAAAGAAGTGTATATTTTCTTCATCAGTGTATACTACACTTTATTTATTCATGACATGAATTGCTCTATTGGCGAAACACTTATTTGTGTCAGCACTCTGGCTCGAACCATTAATTAAGTGGTATTGCCACATTGCTATGTAACTTTGCACATGCACAGTCGGAGAAAATCTGCTGGTAAAGTGATATTTGAACCCTATTTTTGGACCCGTTTTGTTTTATTAGATTTGAATGGGGACACTGCACATACATTTTCTTCTGATTGACCAATGAAAATGGAAGGTCTGATTCTCCACATTCATTTAGAATTTTTGTTGACCTGAATAACCTGAAGAAGATAAAAAAAAATTTTTAATTATATAAATTCATCTAATTTTTTTTTTGAAATATCACAAAAACAAACACCTGGAATCTTCTTGGCCCAGCTAATCATGTGAACCAGCTCTTTATCTGCCAGGTTGGTGAGCAACATCATGATGCTTGCTTCGGTCAGCGGCCTCTTCGCGTCCTTCATGAGGTAGATATCTGGCGGCTCCGCCTCCAATATCCGCTCAATTAGCTGCTCTGGGGTCAGTGCAGGTTTTTCCGGCTCATTTAATGAACCTTCAGCTGGTCCAGTTATGCCCTTTGGTTCAGCTGTTATGTACTGTGAGGATTGACGGGTTAGCCGCCTTGCCTGCGAATTCCTGTAGTTTCCACGCTCCTTTCGAATACCTGTGAGTAACAAGGCAGGCATTAAATTATAGCCAATTTTAACCCATGTTCCAGACTGTCCATATCTGTTAAATTTTGCTGTTGTTTTCTATATAAGATTGCAATTTTGGGGGGTTAAGAAGGGTAAAGCAAAAATGGCAAGTAGCAAGTCCATCAGTTACAGACAGAAATCACTGAACAGGCTACAAGATCTGGCACCATGTAGTTCCTACTTGGAAAACAAAATGTCGGAATAAACTGAAATCCAAATTTAGAGTATGGGAATCCTATTTACTGCAAACAGATGTTGAAAAGATTTGTTTTGTGTGGAAATGATTAATAGAGCCAGTGGTGGCTTTTAGAGCCAGATCACATTTCTCATATGTAGAAAAAAAACTAAAGTAAAAGCGCTGGAACCATATTAAAGAACAACATTTGGATTAAACTTTATTTCTATCCAGATATCCCTGCATCATTGCAGTGATACCCATAATTAAAACTTCACGTTTTAACCAAAACACTACAAGAGCAGATCAAATGCAGGAATGAAGACTTCTTTAATGAAATGTGAATTAATAGGCAAACAAATACTAAAACATTATGGAATATTAAAACATATATTGTTCTTGCTCTTGCCTATAATGAAACATAGTTCTGTCATGTTGTTGTACGATTCTACAGAAAAAATAGAAATTAACTGATCTTACAAGTAAACAAGAACTAGGGGTGCAACGATACACAAAATTCACGGTTCGGTTCGGTTCGATACTTTGGTGTCACGGTTCGATATTTTTTCGATACAAAAAAATGTTCATGCCTTTTTAATTTGTCATTTATTAAAATTATAAATATATATTTTAACTCAAAAGTACAGTTTTTAAATTTAACCCTAACCCTTGTACGTGTTTTTTATTTTGACAGCGAATGCGCACCTGCGGACCACTTATGTGCAGCCCTGGTTATTTAGCTCGTCATATTGCAGCCACAGAAATTCTTTTGTCCATGAAACCATAAAGCTGCACTTTCTTTTTGCCTTACAGTCTCATTTGTCATAACTTCTCCGTTTTGTGGTAAGCTTTTCTTTGGCTGTCACTTCTTCACCCCGACCTGTCTTATTTGGCTCAGCAGAACTAAAATATATATCCTGCTACTTTTACACACGGACTCACATAAGCTCAGCGATTCTCTGCGCGATCAACCTCTCACATGTTTAAGCTTGCTGCGGGAGATTTCACTTGTCATGTTTGCATAGTAAGCTAACGATTAATAAGACGATGTCAGAGGAATTGGTGCACAAATTATCATCACTCACAGATCAGTGCTGTCATTGCAAAGTGAAAGCAAAAAAACAAGCGCAAATTCAAACGCGATTTCAATATGTCACATATTGACAGTGGCTCACCGATGCCAATGACATAATTACCCAGCTACATTTCTGAAAGAATGCAAAAGCATTGACATATATTTTTCCTACAATAGCCCGACGGGCAGGGCAGAGATTTTTGTAGCCCGACTGGAAAGATCGCTAGCTCCGGGACGTCGGGCTAGCGATTTTGCAAGCCCTGTATCTGATTGAGGAATCACTCATCTTTGGAAAAGAGAGTTTATTACAGAGAAATGTCTCTTTCCAAAATAAAAGCTATACTATCCGCTTCTTCTGGGCTATATTCTCAGCAGCATAAGGAGAATCATGTGCTAACAGCTGTCTAAATGACTCGGCTAAAGTTAGTAGCATGCTTGTTGTTTTTGTCTTTGCACTAGGATGATGTCGGCGTAAATGTGCAGTCATATTCGTTGTGTTCCCACTAGTGCTTTCAGGTTAATCTCGTTGAAATGACCTTAACGCCACAACACGGCAAATCTCCGTTAACGAGCTACCGCCGATCGCCCCGTGCATGGGGCTAGACGGCCAACACGTTAACGAGCTAACTGCGCTAACACACTAGTTTACACCAATGTAATTGAGCATTGCATGGCACATCCAACATACTGTTTTACTTTAGTCCATGACTCGCTTACCTTCAGGGTCATACCTCACATGAAAACCAAAATAATTCCAAACGCCAGATCTGAATGAGGGTGGGGGAGGTCCATCTTGCAAGGAGAGCTTAACTTCTGTCTCGCTAGCTTGCCCTGCGCTCTTCCTCCTGACTATGCTGTCTGTGTTGAGCGCTCAGTGGATCTGCGCTCGACAGTGCAGCCCAGGCGGAGTAGTCGAACACAGATTCACTGAGCGCTCAACACAGACAGCATCGTCAGAAGGAAAGTTGATAAAATAAATTACAAATGTTGTATTGTTCGATACATATGCGTACGGAACCGAAAGCACTGTATCGAACGGTTCAATATCGATACGAATATCGTTGCACCCCTAACAAGAACATTAGAAAAATATATTCAAGCATATGTATAATATCAATACTGTATAATTAGTAATCACATCATTCAAATTTTAGATAAAATAAACCAAACATCATCAGATGACCAAGTTATTTAGGTAATAATCAGAACATCAAGTTACTGTTGGCTGGATTCAGAAAAACAAAATGCAAAAACTTCTATCAGAACTAAATGGTAAATGGCCTGCATTTGTATAGCGCTTTACTCAGTCCCTAAGGACCCCAAAGCGCTTCACACTACATTCAGTCATCCACCCATTCTCACACGCATTCACACACTGGTAATGGCAAGCTACGTTGTAGCCACAGCTGCCCTGGGGCGCACTGACAGACGCGAGGCTGCCGGACACTGGCGCCACTGGTGGCCCTCTGACCACCACCAGTAGGCAAACATGGGGTTAGTATCTTGCCCAAGGATATTTGGCATGCAGCCAGGAGGCAGCCTGGGATCGAACCACCGACCTTCTGATTAGTGGCTGACCTGCTCTGCCACCTGAGCTACAGCCACCCAGCCATATTTCAGAAATATGAAACAATGTATACATATAATCATACTAACCACATTTGGTCATGCCAACTTCATAGCATTTGCGAAGGCGACATGCCTGGCAGCTCTTGCGGCGGTTCTTGTCAATAGTGCACTGATTGGTTGCCGGGCAGATATAGTCATTGTGTCCTAAAACAAAAAGACACAAAGAGACAGACATTGAGACAAAAATAAAAAGTTGGATAGAAAAAATGAAAAATGAGTTGTATGAAGAAAAATACAATGCAAAGTTGCATCCCTGCACAACAGACAGGCAGACTGAGAATTTCCAGCTTGTGCAGCTTCCAGCAAAAATCATTGATGACAAGCAGTCCTTTGTGGTCAGTTCAAGTCCTCTCTCCGTACCCTGGCCATTTTGCTCAAAGACTTAATTTGCATAGGCAGACATATTGTTTGAACAGTGGTATTTTCAGAAAAATGTCAACTGTGATCCAAAATTACCATCTAAATTCAGTTTAGCATGATATACGCATACTGGTTTGCCTTAATGTATAGCAATGGTTAAATGGTCTAGTTTTGAATATATTTGTTCAAAAGCTCAAAGTGTTGTGTAATACAAGATTATGTCATAACACCTGTAAAATAAAGCTTAAATTGACAACATACAAGTTTTAGCTTCAAATTATCATTATGAAATAAATTTTGATTATAATGGGAAGTTAATGACTTGACACCACAGAATGTGGATTTGTTCCAGGCAAGCCTCTGACTAGGCAATCTGTCAGGCAGCGAGTATAAAAAGCTCTGGGAAACTGGACGTTTAAGTGCACAAAGTTTTCCCTGATAAGCATCAGTAGAATCCTCCAGGTGACAACCAGAAAAGCTTCGTAGGCAAGGCAAGGCAAGGCAAGGCAAGGCAAGGCAAGGCAAGTTTATTTGTATAGCACAATTCAACAACAAGGTGATTCAAAGTGCTTTACAGAGACATTAGAAACAAGAACAAATAAAAAGCATGATTTAAAATTGATTAAAACAAGCAAATAAACTAACTAACTAATTAACAAACAAACAAACAAACAAACAAAACAGTATATAAAATCAAAACAGATAAAATCAGAACAGTAGATAAAATCAGTAGTTAATGTAAGTTTTGAAATTTAAGCTTAAAGTGTGGATTTGGTACTGAAGTGATAATAGCTCCAGCGTGTCTCCCCCAAATAGAGATGGGAGCAATTATACCATGTAGGACACAGCTATGAGCCAAAGAAGGCTGTTTGGGGAAATGATGTTTTGGATGGGTAGATAAAACCATCACAAAACACATGAAAGTCAGGGAAACTGCTCTTTGTCCAGCTGTTTTGTGGCCTGTGTGAGAACAGTGTGGATGTCACAAATTTGTACTTAAACGTGGAATATTATCAACTTTATTAAGCATGGGAATAAAAGAGCAGAACTAGTACTAATATAATAGATATAAAGATGGGAATTATAGTGACCACTATCCACAAAACATCCACTAACTGAGCCACGAGGTCCAGCAGGGATGAGTCAAAGCCATCAGACAAAGGTCAGCAGGAGGACATCAGATCATTTACGCGTGTGGAGCTCTGCGCAGACTTGCTAATACTGCACAGAAAGTGCGCTGTAGTGACTCAGTGTCAGCGCTACCAACTATTAAAACAGGAGCATCCAAAATCCACCAAGATCTAGGGTGTAAGGTTATATCCTAGAGGACTTATTAGTTTATTCTTTACTAATAAGTCAGCAAGGCATAAACATAACATTTGGATGGGTACGCGCAAAGGAGTTACGTCGACATTAATATGAAACTGGTGAAGAAAAGCGCAGAAAAGCACAAAAAAGACACTTAGATAAAGTACAAAATAAAACAGAAGTGGTGTGAAACACCAACCAACAAGAGCAAAGTTGCACATCTTTAGATTTGAGAGAAGCAATCAGGACTTTGCAACAGTGACACAGTTTTAAGTAGTGCATGAACATCTGCTCTACCAATCAATCTGCAGTAATATTTACACCTCTGATGACGTCTCACAAGTGTTAGCTTTATTTTCATACCAAGATTGTTTACACAGACTTTGTAATTGCAGAGAAATACTCCATTTATTTTGGTCATTTCATTTTCAAGCAGAAAGCCCCTGGGGGCCTAACAGGTTAAAAGTTAATTCCCAATAAAACCAACTGTAAGTTGTTTAATAACATTGCTGTCTGAATTATTGTTAAAGTCATGAATTATCACCTTTAAAGTGTTTGTGCTAATAACACCATGTACGAGACAGGCATGGAGAGCAGCACTGACTGGGAGAGGCTTTAAACAGATGACATACTCAGTTCAACTTTCAGAATGCACAAGCATCTACTTAAAATCTATTTATTTAATTTATCATCTGTGATATCATTAGGTACGGAGCCCCGCAGGGGACATGGGAGAGAAAAAAATTAGGGAGAAAATAAAATAAAATTAAGACGGACTTTTGCGAGATCTCGCAAAACAAACTCGGGATCTCGCAAAAGTTTTAGCCGCATTCTTCGGAGGCCGCCAGCTCGAAGCCGACCGGGAGGTCGAGGCACGATGTGCCGGGAAAGCGGTGTTCCTCCCAGCTGTAGTAGGTCTCGACCTCCCGTTAGCTTCGAGCTAGTGGGTGTCAGATCTCCAAAAACGTCGGAGCACTTTTGCAAATATGTGATGTCTTGTAAACCGAGCAGGTATCTGACGTTTACACAACTACATTCACGCCTCAAAATATCTTAAAAGTGTATTTTGTGACCCAGAAAGAGTAATATTACAACTAAGTAGCTGCCGCTATTGTTCGAATTCAACTTTTGCGAGATCCCGAGTTTGTTTTGCGAGATCTCGCAAAAGTTTTGCGAGATCCCGAGTTTGTTTTGCGAGATCTCGCAAAAGTCCGTCTTAATTTTTTTTTTCTCCCTAATTTTTTTTTCTCCCATGTCCCCTGCGGGGCTCCGTAATTAGGTACAATTAGAATGTAATATTCATCTCCCTTAAATAAACAGGCATCCAACTGAGAAAATTAGCTTTTCAACTTTGCGACTCATTTTATTTCTCTATCTGATAAGAAAACCATTCGGTCAGACAGTTATTTGTTGTGAATGAAATACAGTTTCAAGCACTTTTAAGCACCACATTTGAAATTCAAGCACTTTTCAAACCTTGAAAAGTGTATTAAAATTCAAGTATTTTCAAAGATTTCAAGCAATTGTTCGAACCGTATGTATGTTTTGTCTCACCTTGGATGCTCCTCTTGAAGAAGGCCTTACACCCCTCACACGACCAGACTCCATAGTGGTAGCCTGAAGCATAGTCATGACACACAGCACAGTAGTGGAGGTCTGCCTTCCCACCTGAAGACGCCATGCTCTCCTCGCTCTCCTGGGAGCGCCTCCTCACACTCTTGCTAACAGACAGTTTTGAGTCATGATTTCTTCCCAAGACAAAAACATGTAGATTAAGTATGCAAAACAGTTGATTAAAAGTAATACACAGTAATAAATCACTGAATCAGTAATGTGATTACAGATGATTATTTTTAGCTTGCTGTAGCTTTAGTTGAAAAAGAAAAAACTGGAGAAAAAGGTTACTAAAAACAGCTGTTCAATAAATAACAGGTTAAGTACTAATTGAATAATCATTAGCTGGCCAACTACTGATTAAAGAGCACAGCGTAGTCAAGGTGTTGCGCCCAGTCCTACCTGGTTGTTATAACACTGTCCCACGGAGTCTGGGCTGACTGGCCTTGCTGGGATCGACCCTGGGGGCAGTGCAGCGTAATGGGCGTCCCCACACGGCTGTAAAATAAAGAGGCGCTCAGAGACTGATGGACAGAGGAGCATTCAGAAATGCTCGGACCACCGTAGCTGAAGATAGTTGGACTGTAAAAAGGTATGGTGGTGAAGTCATGGCCGAGGTCGGTATATGGTGAGCGGATACAGATGGGCTGGCTTGTTTCATGGGACAGACCAGGAGAAGAGGAGCCGAGGATCGGGGAGAGAATGCAGCTACCAGCTCGGCTGGAGTCGATCTCCTCGAGCTGCAGCAGCTTCTCAGGCGAGGAGGCAGCGGCCATCATGACACCAAACGCTTCTAATATCACTTGAATTACTACATTACCGGCAACTGGAAAGAGTCGCCAAAAAACAACAGAGCTAAGAGAGCTACCTCAGAGCTCACATGGTCAAAGCTGAGAAATGGATTTTACTTTGCTTTCTGCTCGGCATAACTGAATATCCTCGTGAAAC
Source organism: Rhamphochromis longiceps (assembly GCF_057381845.1). NCBI lineage: Eukaryota > Metazoa > Chordata > Actinopteri > Cichliformes > Cichlidae > Rhamphochromis > Rhamphochromis longiceps. Next base: position 18,151,540 of record NC_140571.1, on the reverse strand, counting down.
AGTCCAGAAGATGGAGGTTTACAGGAGAGGAGTGTAAGACAGGGTAGGAGGGATGTTCACTATTCCTTCTCAGTCCTGCCATGGGTTTTTCATCAGTAAAAGCAGCAGAACTTTCCACCTGGACAAGAAAGAAGAAGGGACAGGTTGATATATTGAAATACACGGCATGACCTGCGATTGTAGATGAAATAAATATATTTCATTTACAATCTCTTCTTTTAAACTTTGGTAAAACTTCATACTTAGCTCCCCTGATAATATCTGAGTACAATCAGTTTACAGAAAAAAAGGAAAAAAGTAGAATCAAAAAGAACGAAAAGAGTGGGAGCAGTAGTCCCAGCTAAGCCTACCACTCCCACTCCACAAAGAGAAGCTACAGGGTGTATAGATTTCTCCAAACACTGCACATGGCATGCACATAGGAGGAATTCTAGTGAAATTCCTGAATCACTGGAACTGGTGCAAAATTGAACCCTTCTAACTGTCTGAGCCCCTCGCCCCATCTCTAGGAGTGAGCCCACACACTCTTCAGCGGAAGCTTACTTTTGCACAGTGTAGTGGTTTATAGGGCTGTGCGATATGACCAAAATCTCATATCCCGATATAAGAATTCTATCGTCCGATAACGATATAAATCACAAAAATGTAACATTGTCTGTAAATTCTGTGAATCTCGGGCAGCTCGACTTGCGTGAAGTGTTTCCAGCTGCGCGTCCTTTACCCGGAGTCGAGTGTTTTAACCGATGCATGAAACTATACATTTATAGACACAAGTTGTAAAGGCCGCCGTTTTCTTTGTATTTATTACACGGCGTGCTGCGGGGAAAGCCTGTTCTAACGTTTGAGTCTAAGGTTTATTTTTTACTTCTCATCTGTAAATAATCTGCTCTTTCACGTGATTCAGTTTATTTTGAAAAGTCTCAACAGGATCTTGAGCTTTATTGTGAAAGGTGTATGTGGAACATAAACAAGCCACACACGAAGGTGTTATCGTCGCTGTTACTAACGACAACGCATAAAAACAGGCGCTTGTCCGTCAGTAGTGTGGTTATATTACATATAAGAGAAAGAAAGAACTTTAAGAAATTAATATAGCCACTACAGTGACCATCAGAACGATGAAAAAATATAAAAATGTCAGCTCTAACGATCAGTAGACGCTACAATTTCACTTGCTTCTTCAAAACACCTGCAGTATCTACCAAAAATGGTGAGAGGAAAAAGAAATTGTGATTTATGATGCCCTGTGGACAGAAACACCTGAAAGATCAATAAATGCAGTGCGAGTGCACAGTAACGCACCACAGTGCAGCCCAAGGACACGTTGGTTTACTCTTACCACATCTGATGAATCAAATCCAGCAGTTAATCATTCCTGAATGGCAGGAGTCTGTCTTCAGTCGCTGGTACACAGTGTCTCTACCTTTGTGGCATAAAGCCCACACCTGTAAGTCATTACTTATCCAAGAAAAACGCCTGAATTAATCTCAGTAAATATCAGAGAAGAGTAACAAACTCGATAACCCGTAGGAGTAGTTGGAGGCTTCTGCTACAAGTAAAATGAGCACTGCTAAAGAAACGGCAGTAAATGGACTCAGAGCTTCAACTGTCATAAGTGCCAATTAATTATTTGGGACAGTTTGAAAGAAACCAAGGTGAATTCTCCTTTTTATAACATGAAATTCAACCATGCCTGCAAATGCCGTTCTTACAGCTGTGAAAACATAATGAAAAATGAAGGCAGGGAAACACAAAATAATATTTTCATCAGTGACCTCAAGGATTTATTACGAAGCATGAGAGTTATGACCTCTACTGTGGAAGTTTTGCAAACAAACTTTTCCGATGATGCCCTAAAGACATGTAGACACATTACAGGCCACTGAAGGATGAACAATTTACATGAAAAACACCCAGCAGTTGAGAGATTCATCCAATTTTGGTTTGATTTGTTAAAATTATTTTCAAGATAATCTATTATTTTGATGACTATAAACAAGTGGGAAAACATCTAAAGACGGGTTATGTACCTAGTTATGTGGTACAAAAAACATAAAATCCTCACATTTATAAAGCTCAAACCTGGATTTCTGATTTTAAAAACTCACTAAAAGAAAGGATCGTAAAAACTGTTTCCAGTTTCTGTTGATTAATTGAATAATCATCAGCATTAGAAATTTTTACTGTGGAAAAGTTCTCGGTTTCAGACAATAATGCACAGAGTAGTGTGTTATTCTCTTGTGAAACAGTTGTGCTCAAAATTTAAAGCTTTCAGCGTGCGATAAATTGGAGTCCTGCGGTGTTTGAGCTGTTGTTCACTCAGTTCTTCCTGCCTCATTTTTTTATGTGAATGTGCAACTATTTTTTCTCTTTTGACCTAAATAGCAGGTAAAATTCACACAGTACATAACTTTACTGAGTGGATAAAATTCTTTTATTTCAAAGTCAAAGTCCGAGGATGTTTTATGAGGTATGGAAGAAGCCGACTGGGGATGGCTCTGGTTTGCTCTGATATGGTTTAGCACCTGTTTAATGGTTCATCTGAATTTTTTATTTTCTTGTTTGAAAAGCCAACATTTGTTATAAATACAGGGGTCTTTTAGCCTTTAGGTACATAACACTTCAAATCCTGCCCCCCCCACACACACACTCTGGACCCCCACCGATTCGCATACTGCCAGAACAGGAGCACAGAGGATGCAGTCTCCATCGCACTGCACTCTGTCCTCTCACACCAGGACAACAACAACAACAACACCACGGTGATTGGCCTCATCAACGACAACGATGAGGTACAGGGAGGAGGTGGATCGTCTGGCTGAGTGGTGCGACACAAACAACCTGCTGCTTAACACCGAGAAGACCAAGGAGCTCATCGTGGACTACAGGAGGAATGCTGACCCACATCCACCCATCTACATTAAGGGGACGGCTGTGGAGCGTGTGAGCAGCTTCAAGTTCCTGGGAGTCCACATCTCCGAGGATCTCATCTGGACGACCAACTGCTCCAAGCTGGTCAAGAAGGCTCACCAGTGCCTCTTCTTCTTGAGGACTCTGAGGAAGAACCATCTGTCCTCAGACATCCTGGTGAACTTCTATCGCTGCACCATCGAGAGCATCCTGACCAACTGTATAACAGTCTGGTACGGGAACTGCTCTGCCTCGGACCGGAAGGCGTTGCAGAGGGTTGTGAAAACTGCCCAACGCATCTACAGGAAGCGGTGTCTTTAAAGGGCTGGGAAAAATCACCAAAGACCCCAGTCACCCATCACATGGACTCTTCACCCTCCTGCCCTCTGGGAGGCGCTACAGGAGCCTCCGGACTAAGACCACCAGGTACTGGAACAGCTTCTTCCCCACAGCTGTCAGACTCCTGAACTCTGCCTCCTGACACCTGACTCACATTAAACACATGGACTGGACATACACACACCCACACCCACAACCACCTACACCCACAACCACCTACACCCACACACACACACACACAAAATGGACAACTGTACCCTCATACACACAATAATAACAACATGGACTGAACCACCACTCACAACCACTAACACTTTATATAGCCTCTGTAGAAATTATCCACATATCTCACTTATCTTAACTGCACTACTTTATAGTTCTGTGTAAATAATCATTCTGTACAATGCAATAAATTTTAATTCAACAACTGTTTATAACCTGCATATCTCATATTTCTGTATAGTTTTTTATATTTATATCCTGTTCATAGTCTGTACATACTTATAGTTATAGCATATTCATAACATACTTCATACCGTGTACATTATAACATACTAGAGCAGGGCGATATGACCAAAAATATTTATCACGATATACATTTAAAAATTTGCGATAACGATATAATTGACACTAGACAAAATACTTTACAACTCCACAACTTTATTTGTGCAAAAAAACCAGCAATGTATTTTCACTTAAACAAGCAGCTGTTTTTATGTGCATTAAAGTTATATAAAAATGTAACAGTGCAAATGCAAATTCCTTGCTGATAGTTTAACCAAAAGGCATTTCCAGTGGAAACTGGCCGACATATCCTCAGCATAACCATGTATAACATCCACAAAACTTAAAAAGAGGTTATACACACACAACACGGTAATATTATGTTGAAGCACAGTACGTATCACTCCGCGAGGCTCCTGCCTACGATAGCCGTAATGCTCCGACAATCCATCAATCGGTGCGGGTTCATAGCTTAGCAAAGTCATACTAAAACATTTGACAGATTTTCGAGCGCCGTGTACGACATAAAATCGTTTCGAGGTCAGTAAACACAACCAGAATTCATACATAAGGCACGCAGGATTATAAGGGGCACTGTCGATTTTCAGAAAAATCAAAGGATTGATTTTAAGTGTGCCGTATTTTCCAAAAAAACACGGTAATAACGACGGCCCGCTAGCATGCTCTACCAGAAATAGTGCTTTGTTGTGTATCTGACGGACGAAAGCTAAACCAGTTCCACACCACTGAAGTTGTAGCATTTTTACAAACCAGTTCTGGTTCATCCGTTTCATTCAACGATCCAGTTTCGCTCTTCTCATTCTGCGTCGCCGCCATGCGCTTATGTAAACATAGGCACTGCGCATGCGCGTTTTACCCATATTCTATCGCGATATTTCATTTTCCTATCTTTGCCCAAAATTACACCGGTATTACCGTGAACGGTATGATATAGCCCAGCCCTATAATCAGAATCAGAATCGTGTTTATTGGCCAAGTATATGTGCAGACACATACAGGGAATTTGGTTCCGGTAGATGGTGGCTCTCAAGCACAGCAATGTAAATCACACACACACACACACACACACACACACACACACACACACACACACACACACACACACACACGTGTCTATATATACACACATTACACATACATACACAAAGCTGTGTAAACCAACTATAAATAACGAATCTAAACTTATATACATAAAATACAGAAATGAATGAGGTGGAATGAATACTACAAAATGTACATAAGGTGCAGTTGCAGTCTGGCAGTGGGAGCAGTGTGACAGGTCAACTGTTAAGAAGGGAGATGGCGAGGGGAAAGAAACTGTTCCTGTGTCGGGTGGTCCTGGTCTGCAGGCTTCTGTACCGTCTGCCAGAGGGCAGCAGATCAAAAAGTCTGTGTGCAGGGAGTGAGGGGTCTGTGATGATTTTCCCTGCCTGTTTCCTGGTTCTTGAGAGGTACAGATCCTGGATGGAGGGCAGGGGGGTGCCGATGATCCTTTCTGCTGCCCGTACAGTCCGCTGCAGTCTGCTCCTGTCCTGTTTAGTGGCTGCTCCATACCAGACTGTGATGGAGGAGCACAGGACAGACTCAATGACCGCAGTGTAGAACTGGATCAGCAGCTCCTGTGGAAGACTGTACTTCCCCAGTTGTCTCAGGAAGTACATCCTCTGCTGGGTCTTTTTGAGGATGGAGTTGATGTTGGTCTCCCACTTCAGGTCCTGGGAGATGGTTGTACCCAGGAACTTGAAGGTCTTCACAGTTGACACAGGGCTGTCTGATATGGTGAGGGGGAGCAGAGTTGAGGGATGTCTCCTGAAGTCCACTGTCATCTCTACAGACTTAAGAGTGTTCAGCTCCAGATTGTGCTGACTGCACCAGAGTACCAGCCGCTCAACTTCCTGCCGGTATGCAGACTCATCACCATCTTGAATGAGGCCAATGACAGTGGTGTCATCTGCAAACTTTAGGAGTTTGACAGCCGAGTTCTTGGAGGTGCAGTCGTTAGTGTAGAGGGAGAACAGTAGTGGTGAGAGGACTATAACATACCATAATAGACCTATTTCTGTAATATACTCACATATCTATATTATTGCTAATATATATTGTAATATATCTATATCGTGGCTAAAGCACTTCTGGATAGATGCAAACTGCATTTCGTTGCCTTGTACCTGTGACATGTGCAATGACAATAAAGTTGAATTCTATTCTATTCTATTCTATTCTATTTTTTAAAACAGGAAGATTACTTAATAGGACTAGATTTTGCAATCCCAAGTGATTCAGCTCAGTACTTGCTCCGAGTGGATTTTGAGGCATCTGTTCAGTTGGCTCCAAACAAACAGATAAATTACAATGTATGATGAATAGAGCAAAGACCAAAAGCGAAACTAAACAACAAAAACAGACAAAAGATAAAATCATGTTGCTCAAATAAATGCTAAACTTTTTCCTTCTGCAGAGAACGTGTAAATAAGCAACTGTTTAACAGAACATATCAGTATATTTGTTGTTCCCACAGCTTGTTTTCGCTGCCCTTGAGTGTCCAAAAAACATCAGTTACTGCAACGGATTCGAAGGTGAATTTGCCTTAAAACCAATTTGCATTTTCATAAATACTAAATTAGGGCTGCTCAATTAATCGAATTTTAATCACGATTACGATCTGGGCTTTCAACGATCATTAAAAATGACTGAGCCGATTATTAGCCCCTCCCTCATTTATCCGCGACACCTTAAAGGCCGGTCTGTGAAAATATTGTCGGGCATAAACCGGTCCGTGGCGCAAAAAAAGGTTGGAGACCGCTGATTAAGAGGACCCGAGGGAAGCTCGGAAAGCTAAGCAGAAGTTATTTGGAGAGGAGAGTGACTGCCGTTGGTTGAAAAGAGAGGTAAAAAAAACTTCAGTGGTGTTGCACACTATTTTATATTATTTTTTAAAGTCATTGTTAACCCTTTAAAGCCGGTCAGAGCAGCACGCTCCGTTTTGCGTAACTATTTTTAAATCCCTGTAGAACCTGAACCGTGTAAGCTAGCGCAATAATTTGTTTTGCATATGAAACCGGAGGAGTTGTACTTACATCTTATGCCATCAGCTTGTCCTAGGTCCTTCAACATATAGCTTTGCAAAAATTGCATAAAAAGCGCTTGCAGGAACAAAACAGCAAAACACAAAACCAGAAACACGCTTTGCCGATCCGATCAGTTGTTCGTAACACTTCCCACAGTGAAAAAGAGGTCAGCGCGAACTATCGCATGTCCGCCATTTCCTGGCCGAAACCGGAAGTGACGTCATTTTTGCGGAAATGTAGTTTTTTTTACTTGTAGGCCTTAAAAGCCTATACTGGTCATGTTTGACTTTTCTGAATAGTTTCTGGGATGCTTAGAACTCAAATTGCACTGCTGGAAATATTTTATTTTGATGCACCTGCTGTTTTCTTTGCAAATTTGCATCATAGGATTGTTTTTTCGTTTTTCCTGCAGTATATAAAAATTGCTGTATCGCCAAAATAAAACTATGAAGACACTCAAAATAAATTTCCTGTTGTTGTAAACTATTTTTTGCAACTTTTTTGTATTTAAAGTTTTGAGGGATAAACCTCTTAAATTTCTCCAAGTAGAAATATATGTAAAAAAACCAAAAACGATTTTCAATTTTTTTGTAGTTTATTGCACTTTTTTGCAATTAATGTAGTTACTATGGACTTAATGCATACATATTATTAAAATATGGGCTATAACAGTTGTATAGCAACTTGAAATGCTCCCACAAATGGCACTACAACATGTAAAAAAATAATATAAGCTCTGGCGGACTTGGTTCTATAGTAGGTCTTAAAGGGTTAAATAAATATCGTCAAATAATCGAGATCTCAATTTCAGTGAAAATAATCGTGCTTATCATTTTTGCCATAATCGAGCAGCCCTATACTAAATGCAAAAATGTGCCACATGTACTTTGAGTATATTTGGAGATTTTTACAATAACTAAGGCAAACACTTGCTCCCAAATTAGCCTCGACACACAACGAACTGAATGGTTTTTTATAAACATATCTGGTTTGATAAATGATCCACTCCTTAGCTGATGACAGATAATTGATTCTTCTATGGGTTTATAATCCTTTCCTTTCCTGAATGACTGAAAATCAAAGCCTATGAGCCAATTTCTGAGGTTTAAATGCACTGGTTGCCAGCTCATCGGTTTCTCCTTAATACTTGGGGAATGATATATGATTAAAAGTAGATCAATGGATCACAAAAACCTATAAATCAATAACGAGTCGGCATCTGATTACCTGTAATTTGAGGAATGTGTGCTGGTGAAAGCATTAAAGAAGAACAGAGCAGGAGAAGGAGGACTAGTTGTCTTCTTCAACTAGTCTCACAGTGATTCTTGTGACCTTGTGTCTGTAGATGGTGAATGTTCCTCCCAAAACAGATGAGTCACATTAAAAGAGATTGCGGCAAGGTTTTTCTTCTTTAATTACCAATCCTGGCTAAAAGCAGATGTGGAAGAGTTTTTGTTTCCTTTGAAGCTTTGACCTTGCCTTCAGACTTCCTCACTGTTACACTCTCTAGAAGTTGGCAACTTATTGTGGGAGAAAAGCTCCCTGCACATCTTGCTGCCCCTACTATCGGCTCACATGGTTATAAGGCTTTAAATTTCAAGTCAAGCAGTTGGGAAATCTTACTAAAGGATTCTTATTACCATTTCTGCATCTCCAGCTAATTCTGTTACAAAGTGACAGTGACGCCAGGACAAAAACCTGTTGCATCGTGAAAACAAAGGGTTTCAAATTTTAAAGATCTTTGTTGAATGATGAAGCAGATTTATGGCCATCTCTAAAACCTCACTTTCATGTCTTTGTGGGTTTAAAAACCAATTTGATGGGGTGCTGTTTGCTTTAGTCCTCTAAATGTCAGAGAAAAGCACTTGTGTCCAACTGAAGCAAGTATTTATTAAGCAATGGATGTTGTTTTAATCTAAAGGCATCTTAACCAAATAATTCCACAGCACCCATAGTGAGTGACCGAGGAAGCGGTTACCGCTGCACTACTAATCTTGACTAGTTTGGAACTTATTCTACTTCTTTTCTCTATTTTTACAACAAAAACAATTAAAGTGTGAATGCTGGCCCTCTTGGTCAGGTCTCTCTTTCGCCTTGATAAATAAAAGATTAATTTAAAGAATATAAATATTTTTCATTTGCAGTGCATTAGGAGAGCTAAGGATATCTCACCAAAAATGATGTCGTGTGGTGGATTATACAGACAGAAACCTCAGAGACTATGCATCATGTGGAAAAGAAAGCATACCTTCTTTCAAGCCCAAATCATCTCCCATCCAATACCATACTTGAGACTGGTACGAGGATTTTCTGGTTACATGCCGTGTTTCGTTTTCTCCAACCGTGGTGCAGTGAATTATAGCGAAAAACATCTCCACTTTCTCTACAAGTATTGTGGTTTGTTCAGATGCAACTTAGCAAACCTAAGTTGTGCTGTTATTCAGAAAGGTAAGAGGCTTTTTCCTGTCAATATTTACTGGCAGGCCATACCTGTTCAATCTTTTCATCGTGTTCAGTCATGAATTTTGACATTTAGCATGCTATCTGACATCTAGAGTAACCCTTTCCAGATTGATGGGCAGCAACAGTTGTTTCTTCAGGCTCATGGCTGTTGTCTTTCCTGTTTGGCGTTGTTCTAATGCACACCTGAAAAATCCAGACCAGCAAACTGCCAAAAGTTTTGCTTTTATAGGAGGTGCTTACGCCTGCCCTGCTTGTTGATCAGGTAATCCCGGGCATTTGAATCAAGTGCATCTGGCTGCTACTTACTACTTGTATTCTGGCTTAATTTTTGTATCATAAAAAAAAGACACTGTGTAGTATGTCATGTGTTGTTGTACAGCTGAGACGGATTTATCCGTCTTTTGCTGAGGACGAGATTATTTTTATTATATTCTTGCACATAAAACGTTACAGTTACACACAGAAGGTGTACTTTTTCCCCACATGACTCAAGATTACATAGTTATAAATCCTCATAGAAATACACGTGCGTTAAAAAAGTCAAATCAATCTAAACTAGCAACAACACTATCTGTTCCCAATTATTTGTCAGAATAAACAAAATCTCAAGGCCGTGTCGTTCCCTTATCCTAAAACCTTACAGCCTTCCTAAAAAATCAGGAAAAAATGGCCTTTGCAAAAACAGTCCTGCCTTACTGCACACGGCAAATACGTGGGGATGTTGGTGTAGGATAGTGCCAGAGAACGTGCAAAATATTTCACTGAAATGCACCAGGGAAGTGTTCTGTCTCAGACGATATGCAAATACCTTTCAGAAGAAAATTAAACACTTCAGTCGGCAACAATTAGAATGCATAATTTGAGGCTTCTTTGCACCACTTGCTCAGTTAAACATTAATTAACTCAATTACTTAGTCTCCCTGTACACTTTAAATTGATCCAGAATGCAATACATTTGAATCTTCCAGGCTTATTTGTACAACATAATCAGCAATTATTCAAGATGGATTTAATAGATACAAAGGGAGACTTCTGAATTTAGTGTAAGCCAAGACAAAAGCAGTACTAACTTCACCTGCCTGACAATTCCAGATAGATCAACAACAAAAAAGTAGAAATATACCTGAAGATCTGTTCCAATAGAAGTAATAAGTGATACATTTCCCGAGTGGCTGTAGTTATTTCCTTCAACTAATTTGAAGGAACTGCACTGTAATAGTCGGTATTAGCTGTATTGTTATTTCCTATTGGCATTTTAGGGTCCGTAATGAAATGGAAATAGGAAATACTAATCTGTTCTCTAATTATTAGGCATTAAGACAATTGTATGAGCAGATAATAGCATTACTGACTGAAATAAGCATTTCCACAAATAAGACGTCATCTACCTGTGTTAGTGGTCAGTACTTCTCTGTTTATGCTGATTTGTTTTCCTGGCACAAAACGTTAATATTCAAGGGAAAAATAGACAGGAAAAAAAGGTATTGTTCTGCTTCAGTTATCTATCAAATTGCTGTTTTAAACATCAGTATTCCACCCAGGAATTCACAACTGATGCATCCTTAATTTTAACTAACGCTTCCCTCATGCTAAACAGCAAAAACAGTCACATTTGTTTGTATAGCTCTATTCAGACACAAGGAACATGGAGTACCTCAGAGACATTTAAATCATGGCTACAGGTGATACAGGATGCACAATCAATCATGACAGAAACAGAATAACAACAAGTAGAATCGAAGGACAAACAAGACTAGAGTTGTTCCTGTGGTCACAGATCTCTACTTATATAAATCTGGCATGTTAATCCCTGCCGTAGAAGTGATCATCATTGCAAATAAGTGTTGTTTCTTCAAAGAAAAGTCTCACAAAGTGTGAGAGGAGAGCTCTGATCACCTCCCCTGAACAACTTCTGTAACTCAAAAAGTCGATAATAAAACACCACTTCTCTCTAGGTCGAGTCAGTGCACACTGGCCTCATATTAATTTAATTGCTAATATTTAATAGTCTACATCTTGAGACAAGTCAGGGCCACAACTAATGACTGCACTTATTATCATATTATCTGAAATTGTGTGCTGAAGTAAAATTTCCTCATTTTCCTCACCCAGGCTGGAGTCAAAGTAAAGCTATTCAGCTGTCAAAATTAAAAGAGGGATAAAAGCTTGTTATATTTGCCAGACCAAAGCTAAAATAAATGAATTTTAAAAAAGCTTAAGGGAAGAAAAATGACACCAAATCATCTGTAAAAATAAGATCACACAATCTTAAGCTTCACTTCTTACCTGCTGTGCCATGGACCAGATAAGTATAACTGACCTATTAGCACCAGAGCTAACTGTTTAAATAGACGACCCTGGAAATAACTACATATCTTGTATGATATGCACAAAGGAAAGGAAATTCTTCCTGTGAGCTTGACCCTAGCAGAGCAGACAGCTGGCCGATAGCAGCCTCTTGTTTACACAGTGATAAGTGCTTTTTGAAGTGGCCTTGTGTTCACATTAGACTTGTTGAAATGGAAAACACTGATTCTCCACAAAAGTGCACTCAAAATACAGAAACGAGAGACCCTACAGCCCTAATGATCCAAGAATACACTGAAGGCTAACAGACCTTAAACGATAAAGGAACTAGTAAGATAGTTTGCGTATTAATAGCCTCCTTGCAGTTAAATCATATCCATACGACCTTAAACTTTTAAAGAAGCTTTTCAAAGATCGATTACATCCAGTTAAGATCTATGAATGGTTATTTTTAAAATACACTGGTCAGCTAAAGTCCTTAAAAGCCTATGTAGTGATTTCTTGCTGGAGTTTATTCTGACCACCTGTTATCTATGTTATCTGTATTTCATGCGCTTTCTACTACAGGTGCGGGCCTTGTTGCATTGATATTTGACCCCGCAACAATAAATCTGAGGGACAGCGGGGAGTCTGTGAGCGTCCTCTGCTTCAAAACGTATGTAAACGCGTGAAAAATAGTATTACCTGTTCCTTCAGAAACACCAATGGCAGGGGAAAGTTTTCAGGCCGACCCCACCGAGTCCCCTCGTGGCGTCATGCGTGGGTAAAAGTGTAAAGTCAAGTATTAAATAGGGCTGTCACGAACCGCTTAAAGTCCAAGCTCCGAGTTCACAGACAGCCCTGTTGCGCTGATATGAACCGCGGCTTTCAGCTCAGAGGCTAACGACCAGCAGCGTTTAGGGAAATGACTGCAAGCGACAGCGAGTTAGGTGCGGAAGTTCCGGCTGGCGCCTTCAAAATAAAAGAGATAACCACTATGAAGTAAAAACTGAAAAACAAACTGTGGAAAATGACTTATTATATATTTGTAGTAAATGGTAAAATGGTAAATGGCCTGTATTTATATAGCGCTTTTACTAGTCCCTAAGGACCCCAAAGCGCTTTACATATCCAGTCATCCACCCATTCACACACACATTCACACAGTAGTAGTTAATAACTGCTGGATGTCTTTTGATATGAAAAGAAATGTCAAGTTTGCTGTTTGTTTGGTTAGAATTGTTGTGCACTCGGTTACACTGCAGTATGTCTCTAATTGCTTTATTCTCCCATTGCATATAATGAGTCCAAACATTTGGTTTTGAATAGTGTCACTGCTATATGAATGGTTCTCAAGGTCCACCATGAATGAGCAATACAAAAAGAAAGAGTACTGAAATACTGAAAGTGACTTTATTTTCAGCCCTGAAGCAATGTGCCATTTGGGTGACCGAGTAACAATTGAATAAAAGCTGAAGCAAAGAACACGTTTGTACTGGACAATGTAAGAGACACCTGGCTGAATGGTAGTCTCGCATTTGACTCTTTGTAACCTAATAAATACAGACACACTAATTATACAGGTTGAAGATTTGGAATCAATCATATAAAAAGAATAAATGTTAATTTTCCCACATTTGCCTTCTTAACTTCAGTGAATTATATATTTATGTACATTTTTATTGACTCTAGTATTTAACACTGCACGACTGACACGTTTACAGTTTTGTGCTGCTTGAACAGTGTTCAACAATAAAGCAGTAGCAAAAACTTTAAAAATACTTGCACGTCTCATATTTTATAGACGGAGTGCAAAAATGATAGAAAAACAGTATATTGATCAATCTGGCCATTAGCTGCTACTTTTATTTTTTCCGGATCACCTTTATAAAGAATATTATTTTTAAAGACTTTAATGCTTTTATTATGAAGGAAATCCCATTTCCTTTAGTTTTTAATTTTATGGCGTAAACTTGGCACTGCCCAGGGAAACACACACAGACGTCAAAATAAACCACACCTTAAGTGGTTATTGTTTTTACCATCAACCAGTGAAAGTGAATGTAACTGGTTTTAAATCCAGTTTTAACCATGCAGTAGAGCTTAAACCAAAAACTAAATCTACAAAAACTAAATTAAAAAATATCTTAAGATTCTTAAAAAATATATGTTTGTGGGTTTTTATCAGTATAGGCACAGAGCTAACATATTGTATAGGGTTTTATGCTTTTATTTTTATACACACACAGATAGATAGATTTATATTTATACTGGGATCATATTGTAACTGATTGCAACCTTAAATTCTTTCTGGATCTAATTAAATGTAATTATTCACAGATTGCTTGTTAATTCCCAACATTTCTCTCATGTTATATTCAGTTCCTGAAAGCTTAAATTTGTTGCAGCTGAAAAAAAAAGTCTTTATGTCTTTTAGCTGTGCTGCATTCTGATCTACTGAGACTATTCCTGCCAGAGGCTGTTATCTACTTTAGGTCAGCTCTGAGGAGAAATGGGAGACACGCATTAATTCTTCATTCATTAAGTGCCTGTTTATGGTGTTGTTCCCCTGCAACACTGACTAGTGTCAGTGCATGTGTTATCCATCAGAGCATATTTGTTTTTTGTTTTTGTTTTTGTTTTTTTTGTTTGTTTTTTGTTTGTTTTTTTTCTAAATGACATCAGAAACAGCAGTATGCGACATTACGTGATGGCAGAGCTTCAGTTCATCCTTTGTCTTTTTTTTTTTTTTTTTTTTTTTAATAAATAGGACAGGGGGAATGAATGAGAGAAAGAGGGGGAGAGAAAGAAAGAAAACCAAAGGGGAGAAGAGACGGTGAGGAGGGGGGGGAAGAGAGAGAAAAAAAAAAAGAACTCCTGGGTCACCTGTATGGAGAAAAAAAAAAAAACAAACAAAAAAAACAAACAGAGGAGACAGCAAACAACAAAGAGTAACATAATAATAGAGAAAACAAGGCACCATCACAATAAACTAGCTAGTCATAGATATCAATATTTACTAAATAATAAACGATATTGTGCAGCACGCAAGATAGACAGCGCACAGTGTGCTTTGAGGCAGCAGCCAAGAAAGCTTTAGTCCGTGTCTGTGAATACCCATGTGTGCATACCTGTGTGGATCAGCATGCTTGCATTCCAAAGGTTTCTCCATGTAATGATCTGCTAGGGAGTGTGGGGGGGTCACAGCCCCGTCCTCCAGGGTGTGAAGCGGGTATGGAGGAGATCAAAACTCCAGACATCCAGAGGCCCCCAGAACACAAGAGACCATGGAAGACCAACAGAGGGGCAGCCGTGCCACTGTTCCAGTAAGAGCTGAGGAGAGTCCCAGATGAGGGCTCGCCCAGCAGCCGCGGAGCAGAAGTCAGGGGGAGTTGCAGTGACGCGCCCGTGAGCTCCGCCGGCCCCCAGCTGTGCCTGAGTGACCGAGCCCCAGGCCGAGAGGCCGGGGGCACCCCACCTCCAAAGGGGCCCGAGCGAGCCCCAGGCCCCAGGCCCCGACAAGCGGCCGCCAAGAAGTGAGCCGGTGTGTACCCGGACGCCCACCCCCAGACACAAAGAACCACCAACACACCGACACCTGAGGGAGTCCGCCACCGGCAGGGGAAGTGGTGGTGGGTGGAGATAGGCCTCCAAACCTTGGAGGGCCTGAGGTGTCCCCAGAGAGGTGGCGTCTGATACCCAACCTGACATATAGACACAGACATACAGGCACACACAGACACAAACATCCATTCCCACCCTCATACTCTCATATGCACTCACTCCACACTCAACCAACGTGGAGACAGACATAAAGAGACGCTGTACACACAATCACACTCCCCAAGCGTACTCTACAAACCGGGTCTAGGTACCCTTGCCCCTGGAGGGGGGAATTGCACCCAGACCCAGGTGGTGTTACCCTTTTCCCTGCGGTGGGGAGAGGCAGACCACCCCGACTCCGCAGCAGCAGGGAGGCCCCACACCCCAGACCGCAGTCGGACGGCCAACTCCTCCTACTAGCCCTCCCGCTCCAGCAGGCCGCAGAGAATGGGGGTGGGAGAAGACTCCAAACCTCCCTCCACCCGCTCATTGTAATGTTGATGCATATGTGTTCTAAGGTGCAATTAAAACCCAGGAGGGCATGGAGCTACCTGCCAAGGAGCAGCAGGTAAGCGCATAGTCCCTCCTGCTAGCCCTCAATGACTAAGTGTATTTAAAATTGAGAGGTGGGCAACGACGTCAGGGGTGAGGTATACACCCTGATGGTAATTTGGACTCCGTGATTGTGCCCACCCCCAAGATCCTATATGTATGTGTAATGAGAGTGTGAATAATGTGAATGTCTAAGTTGTGGGATAAAATTGAGGCAGAGGCAGCCAGAAGGGGACAGGGGGGGGGGGGGTAGCCTCCTCTGCACCCTGGTGACATACCCCCACTCCAAGGCCCTGCATGTGTGGGTGGTTGTGGAGGAGCGGGAAGAGGGAGGCAGCTGGAGATGGGGAGGGAAGGAAGGGAGGGGCAGGTAACCCCTCCCTGGGGCCAGCTCCCCCGCTGACCCCAGTAGGCACTCCCACCCTTCGCGACCCACCAGGGAAGGGGGGCCCAGGCCCATCAGACCGGGGCCCAGTGCAGTAGCGCCCTCCGGCTCCACAGAGCCCTGGATAGTCCACCCAACCCCACCACAGAGAAAACTGCACCCACCCCACCATCCACACATCTTCCAGACTACATAAGACGGTAAACGCCCAGGCTGAGATCTTCCTCCACCTCTCCTGTATCTCCCCCTCCTGCAGAGAGTTCCTGAAGAGAAGAAAGCTCCTGCAAGATGTGACCATCCCCCCCACCAGTTGAAGAGCCCCCCAGGCGGCTCGACGCACCGGCGGCACCCTGCTCCAGGGCCGGGCCCCCATGCACCCACCCGCCCACAACCCCGGCAACACACCAACCAGGACCCAAGCCCCCGAGGCCCGGCCCGGGCCCCAGCCCAGAGACGGAGCGCCCCCAGAACCTCACGCCCATCCCGGACCCACCCAGGGGCAGCCAGGCTACCAGGTCAGTAACCCACGCCCGTCAGCACAGACCCTCCCCTAGCCCCGCTGCACGCAGCCGCGAGGAAACAGTCACCTGAGAGCCAACAGAGCCCCCAACCGGACGTGACCGCTACCCCGGGTTGAGCCCCCCAAGGAAGATGCCTCCGGGGAATCCCCCGACGCCCTAAGCCTGTCCCTACCCCCTCACCAATCACAACAGTGAAGGCGGGACCAAACTATGACCCCCCACCCCCACTAGGTGATGGAGCTGATAAAAGGAGCCCAGAGCAATTGATCTGATGTGGTGGCAGAGGCTGTGTCAAGACTAATGTAATCTAATAGATAATTTCTATATTGGTTAGAATTAAGATTATTTTTATTTTTCCAGTTCATGAGGACTGTTTTCTTGGCTATGCATAGGGCAGTGAAGATCATATGGGCTATATTCTTTTCTGAAGTGACATTATCTAAGCTGCCCAGTAGACACACTAAGGGGGAAGTTGGAATGTTACATTTCAGACACTTTGATAAGTCTTCACATATCTCGCGCCAAAACTTTTGCACTGGTGGACAGAACCAAAGAGCGTGGATGTAATTGTCTGGTGTATTGCCTTGACAGTGTGAGCAGTTGTTGGAAGATGTAAAGCCCATCTTGAACATCCGATGACCTGTATAGTGCACTCTATGAAGTATTTTGTATTGTATTAATTGCAGACTGGGATTTTTAATTAATTTAAAAGTTTTTAAGCAAATCTGAGACCAGAAGTTTTGGTCTAGGTTGACTGATAAATCTGCTTCCCACTTTGCAGTAGGAAGGGATATTGATTCATCTAATTTAGAAAGTGTTCTGTATATTTTAGATAATAATTTGGGGGATTTAAGAGTAAGAAAATGTGCCGCACTTAGTGGTGTTTGTAATTCAACTTGACTGAGGTTAAATTTCTTTTTTACTATGGATTTAATTTGTTGATATTCTAAAAACCTTGTCTTGTTGATCCCATATTGTTCAACTAGTCTGTCAAATGGAATAAATTCTGTTCCCTCTAATATATGTTCTAAGTATTTAATTCCTTTACAACTCCATTCTGGGAAATTAATCATATTATTGTTTTGTAATATGTCAGGGTTATTCCAGATAGGTGTACGTTTGCATGGGATTAATGAAGACTCCGTTATTTTTAGAAACTCCCACCATGCTGTTAGAGAAAAGCTGATGTTGATACTTTTAAAGCATTCATGTCTTTTGATGTTTGAGCTAATAAATGGTAGGTCTGAAATCTCTAGATCCTTGCATAGTGCCTGTTCAACATCTAGCCAGGGCTCAACTAAGAAGGTATGTTTTAACCATTCTGAGATGAACTGAAGCCTGTTGGCTAAGAAGTATTGGTGAAAATTAGGCAGATCTAATCCTCCTCTATCCTTGGTTCTTTGTAGCGTTTTTAAGCTAATACGCGGGGGTTTATCTTTCCAAAGGAATTTGGAAATATATGAATCCAGAGATCTGAACCAATCTTGTGATGGTTTGTTAGGGATCATCAAAAATAAGTAATTTATTTTTGGCAAGATCATCATTTTTATAGTGGCGACCCTTCCCATGAGTGATATGGGTAAAGATTTCCATCTAGTCAGATCGCCTTCTACTTTCTTTAGAAGTGGGATGTGGTTTAGTTTAGTTAAGTCTGAAAGCTTAGGAGAGACATTAATACCTAAATATTTAATATTTCCGGATTGCAGTGGGGCAGAGGAAGAATTATGGAAGGAGCAGTTAATGGGGAGAACTGTAGATTTTGGCCAGTTAATTGAATAATCTGAAACTCTTGAAAACCAGTTTATTAAAGTAATTACCTCAGAGAGGTTGGTTTGTGTGTTTTGCAGAAAAAGCAACACATCATCCGCATAGAGACTGATTTTATGTTCTATGTTCTTACATTTTATGCCCTTAATTGTTGTAGCCTGTCTAAATGCTGCTGCTAGAGGTTCGATAAAAATTGCAAAAAGTGAAGGGGAGAGTGGGCATCCCTGTCTGGTGCCCCTCAGGAGACAGAAGCTGGAGGATGTCTGGTCATTTGTTCTGATACGAGCCGTTGGGGAATTGTATAATATTCTTATCCAGTTTATGAAAGAGTTTCCAAAACCAAATTTGTGTAAAGTTGCGAATAAAAATTTCCAATTAACTCTGTCAAATGCTTTTTCTGCATCTAGAGATAATATTATGGTTTCGATGTTTTTATCGTATGAGTAGTCTATTAAATTAAGTAATCTACGAGTGTTTGTTGAGGAGTGCCGACCTTTTATGAAACCAGTTTGGTCAGGATGAATTAAGAGGGGGGTCATTTTCTCTAATCTCTTTGAGAGAGCTTTGCAGTTTATTTTAATGTCTACATTTAAAAGAGAAATTGGACGATAGCTTGAGGGAAATAAAGGGTCTTTGCCTGGTTTTAGCAGGAGACTAATGTTGGCAGAATTCATATTTGGTGGTAGTCTGCCCTTTTCCTCGATTTCCTGCAACATGCCGTGGAATACTGGTGCCAAAATTGTCCAGAATTCTTTGTAGAATTCTGCAGGGAAGCCGTCTGGACCTGGAGCCTTATTATTGGGCATACTTATCAGGGCTTCCTGGAGTTCACTTGGCGTCAGTGGCGAATCCAGTTCCATTGCTTGACTGTCTAGTAATTTTGGAAGAGTTACGTTGTCAAGAAACAGATCAATTTCATTTTTAGATGGGTTTATTTGTGGTGAGTATAAAGTTTCATAGAAATCCCTAAAAATGTTGTTTATTCTTCCAGGATCATATATTGTGTTCCCCGATAAATCTTTAGCAGCACATATAGTTATTTTTTCTTTATTTATTTTTAGCTGGTTAGCTAGAAATCGACCTGATTTGTTACTGTGTTCAAAATTCTGCAAGCGAAGTCTTTGTATAAGGAATTGTGTTTTTTTTATTAATAGTTTCATTTAATTCTAGTTTTGTTTTGCATATTTTGTTCAATGTTTCCTGATCTTGGTGGGACGCGTAGGCTTCTTCTAGTGATTTGATGTTTTTTTCTAATTCCTAAATATTTTTGTTTTCTTCTTTCTTTTTGTGTGATGAGAAAGAAATTATTTTACCTCTCATCACAGCTTTCCCTGCTTCCCATAGAACAGAAGCAGATATTCCGGGAGTGTCATTAAAGTCTAAATATGAAGTCCATTCCTTTTTAAAGTATTTAATAAAGTCTTCATCTATAAGTAGTGATATATTAAATCTCCAGTTTTTACTTGGCGTAGTATTATTCTTGTGCATTAGTGTTAAAGATACAGGAGCATGATCGCTGACAGCTATAGGATGAATCTCAGTGTCTGAAATGTCACACAGCAGTGAGCTGCTGACCAAAAAATAATCCAGACGAGAGTAAGAGTGATGAACATGCGAGAAAAAAGTATATTCCTTACTGGTGGGGTGAAGAGAGCGCCATGCATCGCAAAGACCAAAGTCGTTCATATACTGTTTGATTATATTTGTGGACTGCCAATTACGCTGAGTTCCTGTTGTGTTGAGCCTATCCATTTCTTCATTTAGTCCAAGGTTGAGGTCACCGCCAAGAATGAGTGTGCAATCAAGGTGTTCAGAGAGTGCACTAAAAAAACCGTGGAAGAATGAGGGTTCATCAACATTTGGACCATATATACTAACAATACATAGTTTTTTGTTCAATATTGATAGTTTAATAATTAGAAATCTACCCTCTGGATCTATAACTGTATCGAGTACTGTAAAATTAACATTTTTATGTATTAAAATTGCTACTCCCCGTTGTCTAGAATTATCAGAGCATATTTGGGCTCACACACTTCTCAGCTAGTTCTGTGTTAGATGCCTGCACTCTCAGTGCAGTTAGTTCTGAGCTCATTAGACCATTAGACAGTTCAGAAAGGAAACTGCTTATGAATCTGCAGCCAGGGGTGAAAGAAAGAAAACAAACAATGCTGTGCACAATTCATTGTTTCAAGAGAAATCATGCAGTAGCAAAAGATTTAGTTGGCGTTAGTGGATAAGACAATAGAAATATTCCCATAAAATGAAGTCAAATGAATGACAGAATATTAACTAAATCTGAGGTATAATATTTTACATTGAGAAATGTAATATTTGTTTATGTGTACTGAACATTACACGTTGTAGGATATTTGTCTGGCTTTGTGTGGATTTTTCTTAACCTTCAGGTTTGTTTTTTCATATATCTCTTGACCTCCTGAGCAATTTTATATTTTTAGAAAGTATTATTTAGTAGTTGGGCTTTTTTTCAAATCTTGTGTATAACGACTGGGAGTATAAGAAATGCTTTTTCCTAATAAATGTTGGTATTTGTTTTCAAATGGCAGCTATTGTTGTAATAAATAGGTTTTGCAGGACTTTTTTTCACAGGACAGCACAGACTCAATGAAAACGTCTTTTTAACCCGCTGATTTAATAGCTTTTATTACCAACATTAGCAGCAACAACTTGATGTAATTGCTTTCTGTATGACTTTTCTGATTTGTATCAGGAACCTTGAGGTATTTGGTATGTGGAGGACTTCATGGTGGCTACGAAGCAAGCCCAAATCGTCACCCCTCCGCTACTGTCTGTGGCAGTTAGCATGAGGTGCTTTTAATGACATGCTGCATTTGAATTATGGCAAAGCATAACTACTTTGGTCTCACTTAACTAAAGGGCATTGCTCCAGAAGTCTTGTGATATATTCAGATTCAGCTTTGCAAACATGAGCCATGCCGCCATGTTATTTTTAGAAAGAACAGGCTTTCTCTGGCAACTCTTCCAAACAAGCCATTTTTGTTCAGTCCTCAGTCTAGTTGAACTATTCTGAACTTCAACATTTAACATGGTAACTGAGGCCTGAATGGTTGAGACCAAAAAATTGCCCAAACTTTGGCTTTTATAGAGGTGTTTGCACTTGCTGATCAGTTAATCGAGAGCTTTTTATTAGCAGCACCTGGCTACAAATTAACCTCCTATTACATATGAAAGTAGTAAGGGTGTAGTTAGTTGGCACAGGATGGTGAGAGTTTTCTTTTTCAGATGACTGTACATTAGTTGGCTCTATTGGTGTAAAGGTTATAAATGATCATTTGTTGTCCAAACTCCACAATTTACTTCCAGTTACTCAGGATATCAATAACAAACAGACAACTATAGTTTACTGCATCTACCATCCCACTTATTCTGTTAATGTAAGAGTAGCCTGCAATGGCTGCAAAAGCACAAGTGGCTTTCAGAAAAGATCTTAGTTTTTGTTTTACCAGCACAAGAGTGCGAGTTCCTCTCTGTACACTTTCGTGCAGATTTTCGAGGTATTTGGGAAATAGGCTGTTCCAGGATCGCAGGGAACTTGCCAGTTCTTCTGTGGATTTATGTCTCAATTTCTTTTGCCTCTTCTTGCAGTGACGGGCCAACGCAGAGATGTTAAGATCAGGGCTCACTGACAAATCAACAATTGACAATGACTAATTAATATTAAAATCTGTAACATAATGTATTGTTTGGAGTTTAGTCTGTTACTGTTGCTATTTTTTTTTTTTACCATTTCTTCTTGGAGCAACTGTAACCCACATAATTTCCTTAGGGATTAATAAAGTATTCTGATTCTGATTGTTTCAGGATGACCTGCCATTATCCAATGACACATCTGCTTACCTGTATCTTTTGCTCGTTTCTCTTCCTCTTCTTTTCTCTTTTTTCTAAACTGAGGACCTGATGGCTTTGAACTTTTCTTGTCCATCTTCCATTGGTTTTAATTTTGCACTCCAGTATGAACACAAATCCCCCAACTCGAGGATCGCCACAACTTAATCTAACACACCTACACCTTAGTTCACAGATTCACTTTGTCTAGGGTGCATTTCTGAGATTTCACACAACCCAGGATTCAAATCATGAATACATAATGGGCTTGGATTTACAACATTATAAATGAAATGTGCTCTATTTGGAAGAAGCAGGCCCCCCTCCCCTTAAATCATCAAACTGTAAATTTTAAATTGTTATTGATCCCTTTACCCCGAGTCCTAAAGTGTAATTTATTTTCTTACTCTTCTTATATATATTGTTTGTTTACTTGCACTGCTGTAACTGGAGCCTCGTCGTCTCGTCTCTCTATATACTGGACTGTATGTAGCGGAGATGACAAAGTTTACTTTGACTTTAGCAGCGAGCAGGCGCACCGAGGGCTCTCGCGCTCACTTTTCGTGTACAGAATTTCGAAAAAACATTGGTGCAAATTATAAGTCTGTATTATAATGTCTGGTGTAGGGCTGCCACAAACGATTATTTTGATGGTCGACTAGTCACCGATTATTTTTGCGATTAGTCGACTAATCAGATCATGCATCCATTGGATGTAAAGTTTAATAAACTCCTTGCTATCTAAAATATAACGGGACACCGGAGTATATTCTCGAGCATCTCACACTTCTGATAATCAGTTGTCTGCTTGACATTTATTCAGCTGTGTAAAAACTGTAACTTTAATCTCAGCCAAACCGATTTACTCAGGAACAAATAAAATACTAAAAAAAAGCCAAACAATAACATTTGTAAGTTATCTAAGTGACTTATATGTTTAACCTGAGTAGCGAAAGACAGTGGTGGGTTTGAAAACAATTTGCCGGGAGTCCGGTGTTCTCACGGCTCTAGTGAGCCTAGCCTCCGACTAGCTATCGAGCTAGTGGGTAACAGACGTCGCCGAAAACGTCGGAGCGCTTTTGAAAATATGTGGTGTCCTGATAAACTGAGCAGATATTTGAGGTTTACACCGCTACATTCTCGCCTGAAAATATGTTAAACGTTTATTTTGTGACCCAGAAAGAATAATAAGAGTAATATTAAAACTAACTGGCTGTCGCCATTGTTGGAAACTGAGCTGGGCTGCGCTATGAATTCTGGGACAGAGCTACTTCGGGGTTTAACGGCAGCTGGCATCCTTGTATATGCAGTGCTGCCATCTTCTGTTTCAGTCCGTTATTACACTCTTAAATCCTACTACTTATTCCTGCGTCTTTTGTGATCTTACAAAGCTTCAAGCGACGCGTTGACTGTTAAATCAGTCGTCGACGATTTTGATAGTCGACGTAATCGTGACTAGTCGACTAATCGTGGCAGCCCTAGTCTGGTGTTTTCGTTTTTGTTGGTTTGTTTTTATTTTGTTTTATTTTGCGAGTTGATTATTAGATGCTGCTCCAGCCAGCCAGAGAATCCCCCGCTGCCCCGCCCTCTCCTCCCTGTTCCGCAAGCAGCAGGCGCACCTCGCAAATGGAGGGCGCCCTTACTCCCAGCAAATGGGCGATAGAAAACCGATCGGTGCCTGTACCATTCCCAGTATGCGCTGGCTGACGTCGGGGCAGCATGAGTACGAGCATTTTCTTTTTGCCGAGGCCCGTGATGCCGCCCCCCACCACGATGCCGCCCCGGGCAACCGCCCGTGTCGCCCGTATCTAAAACCGCTACTGTGTCCATGACATTACAATGCCTGTATGGAGATAAAGCAAAGGTTGGATAGCCGTGTAAAGGTACCTAAAACTCTTCATAGTATGGTTCCAGTAAGTTCATCAGTTCTAGTGATCAGGCAATACAGAAAAAATGACGTAAGAAAAGCAAAAAGGCGCTCTGCTACGATTATAAAAATGCAGTTCTTGTACCTGAAATACTTTTTTCGTTCCTCCATCTGCACGTGCTCTTCCAAAAATCTGAGGGGCAGAGTATGTGTTTCTAAAAGAGCATTATCACTCTTGCAATTTTCTCTGAAGGTTAAAAAAAAATAAAACCTTTTCTCAGTCATCGACCACCACCACACCTGCCGGGATAATCATTCAGAATTATGATGCGCCCATTTCGCACCTCTCAAAATCCAATTTTGGTAATTACATTTTGTGGCTGTGCACTCTATCAGTGGTTCAGAAGCTCATTTGACATTACCAGGTAATGGACTAGTCTTTACAGTCTGACCAAATCTGAGTGCACCGTGGGTTACAAGGTGCAAATTGTGCAAGACGACGTAATTTGGTTCATTGGGATCTGAAGGAGCAATTTGCCCTCAAAATTGAGCTTTTAACCCTCAGTTACCACTAAAGGCACATGACTAACTTTTTTTCTGCACGGTCTGAGACTATTTCATCTGGAAATCAATTAGTTGGTAAACTGAATAGATTCTGGGCGCAGTGGGCAGTTTTTTCGGGACTTCCATTTTGGCTGTTTACACATGCTGAAAGTTTGCTCAAACATCATGGGTCAATTCTACTTGGAGCACAGTCTGACTGCAAAAGTAAACCAGAAAGCTTCCAGTACCAAAACAGTTGTCCATCGAACACAGATATCTCCATATACAGAGCTACCAACTCCAAACCTGACACGGAGTATAAGAATTTTTCACGGCTAAGAACAAACTGTGGAGACATAATTTATATGAAAACTACATTTTATTTAAGAATACAAATATTGTATGTGCAGTTTATCAGCAATCTGCCCACTGGTGGACATGTTCTGTGTAAGTAAACCATGAAATAAAGTCATACATGTCCAAGCAAATCCAAAGAGAAGGAGTGAGAGAGAAAGCGAGACACACAGATGTGCAACCCAAGTGACAAACATGAATCTGAATGAGCTACTTCACTGATCCAAGAAGTCTAGGGGTCAAGTGTCCTTAACCACTTGCAGCAAGTACCCTTTGTATCATAAAGATATAACAACCAGCATCCTCGAATCCTGAGGAAGCACTTTTAAGAGAACATCAAAGGCAAAAGCAAAGGAATACAATGGATGAGCCATACCAGAATATAGCATTAGTTCCCAAGTCAACGGAGTGTCTTTTAAGAAAAAAACAAATGCTGAAAAAATCCACTTTGAAAGCATAAAGCTAGTTAAAAAAATACAAAGCAAAACATAAAACATTTACATTCCAGAAAAAAGTCCCTCAGTTCTTTTACAAGCCTTGCATTGACCAAAAAAATTAAAACAACCCTAATATTTATGTATATGACCATTTACATAGTAAGCATATGCAAATTTAATTTTACTTGGATGAATAAGTTAAAAACAATACAGAGACATATTTTTCCAAGTGTGCCAACAATCCAGAATAGCCCTGAGACCAAACCTTCAAATTAATTTTTAAAAAGAGGCAAAACGGTCATGAATAAGATTTTTTTTTAATCAAATAGGCTTAATTTACAGTAAAGAAGCAACAATATGAAAAATAAAAACAATGCCTTTTTTTCTCAGCCTAAACTTGGAGTTTAAAGGTTAACAGAACTGTGTGAATGTCTTTATTACACAAATATGCAGTCGACTACGCAAACTGTAGTTCAACCATCGGTCCTACTATCTCCCGACAAGTAACGAGGACTTTGGATGATGTGATGTTTTTACGGAGCCAGAAAATCTGCAGAAGTAGGAGGTGAGAGTGGCTGGGTGGAACAAAAGAGACGTTTACTTGGTATTTACCATTCATTCAACACTTGTTTTAACCACAGCTGCTGCCCAGCCTTGGGCCTATTGCTTAGTTATGCTATTGCTTGCATCGGGTTGTTTAAATGAGATGACAGAGAAAATCAAAATCTTTTAAACGGGAAAGTCAAAGAGGAGTTGTTCATATAACATTTGCATGCTTATTTGTATTATTCCTATATTAGATTCTGGCAGTTATTTCTACTTTAAATGAGAAACTGATTCTTTTTTAAATTCTCTTTTAATTAATAATATGAATATTTGTGTGTGAGTTCTAAGACTGTGTTTAAATAGCATGTTCATGTGTAAAATAATGGTGGGAGGACAGTTTTTTCTTTGTTTTTTAAGATTGCATTTTTGTCCGGAAACAGCTGGCACAGAGAAAGGAGAAGTCCACTCTGCCCTGGGAGAGATGGATGCATCAGTAAGAGGAACACACAGGGTTATGCTGCCTTCAAAACTCACAACCCCAAAGATCTGCCCTCTAGTTCACAGCTGGCCCCTGGGTCTGTTTATGGCTAAGATGTTACATAAACTTATAAAACTAGCTTGTACATGACACTGCAGCTTCCAAAGATGTACTAGGGTCACATGCCCCTACATGTAATTAAAGACCTCTCTGTAAACTAAACATTAAAGGCCTGACAGCATCTCAATGTTGAGTTTAAAAATAAATAAATAAAATGCTTCATAAAATAAAAAAGTCAATCAACATATTCCCAGATGTTTAACACCAAAACAAGGAATCAAAACTGCCCGACCTCCAGGCTGGCAGGGTCTTGTCAAGGTTAGAGGTTCACGTTGACCTCTGAAGCCATGGGACAGGGCATGTATCACATGCTGGCAGCTTTATAGAAGTGAGAGTGGGAAGTTGTTGCTCTTATTGTGGCAACCTGGCACATGAGGTGACACTGAGTGCACTGCTGGGCATTTCTGGCAGCTGGCTTCACACACTGGGTATCAGCAAAAAAGAAAAAGGAAAGATTATGACCAAATGATGACAAAAAATAGCCTTTAGGGTTTACAACACTGAAGAAGGCACGGATGGATATTGGTTGATTTATTTTATAATATCTTCAATTTTCTAAAATAAAGGTCTGTTATTACTGGTTGAAACTTGAGCCGGGATCTCTCTCACTGTTCTTGTCACTGAGAGACACTGATCACACTTTTTACCTCAAATATATCAGGGGAACTTTAATCATCTTTATAAGTACATCTACACTTTTTCAAATCTGTTTTGCTTTATTCCATTTACATTCTCTGTCTTGTTTGCTGTCTATTCAGCTGACTTAATCAAATAGCAGGACATTTTTTAACCATTGTTTTACATTGTTTTGATTAGAATTATTGTGCTTAATGACCAAATAATATTTGTTGCATTACAATGTGTAATCTGGAGGCTGAATTAATTGCAGGAAGATTTGCACAACACAATACATCAGATTGATGATGATTGATGATGGTGATTATGGAGACTGAAAGAAGGGACTGTCTGCACAAGTCATTACAGAAACTAAGGAGGGAAAGTCTGGATGATAAAACATACAGCCTGGTGGTCTGTTCTTTGAAATGCCAAAAGAACAACAATAATTCATTCCTTCAGTGAATTCATGAATAATCGATCCCTATACTGCCACTTTCCGTTACTCCTTTGTTACAAGGGAATTCTGCATGTTTTTTGGGAGTTTTACACCAGGGACTTTTCCTGTCACAACCCCAAAGGGAACTGAGTCTCCAGCTGAAATCGAGTGACCTTTCACTTGCCAAGCAACTGTGTGAACCAGCCACTGAATATACAAACCCAAAATCCCCCTCATTAAATTGTGACGCTGCATGAAATGTAAAAACAGAATGCAATGATTTCCAGATCTCATAAATTGGTATTTTACTTACAATGGTGCATTTAAAGGAGGAAAAGTGCTGCTTTGAAATCAGTGACATCTCGAAAAAGTTAGGATAGGGTCACTGTGTTTACCAGTGTGTAGCAGCCTCTTTTCTTTGAACAATCTGTAAACATCATAAGTTTTTCAGCTGGTGGAAGGCCTGGACTGGAGGCAGATCAGTTCAGCACATGCAGTTGTAATACTGTAGCTGCAGTATGTGGTTTAGCATTGTCTTGCTGAAATACACTATATTGTCAAAATTATTCACTTATATGCAGTGTTGGGTAAGTTACTTTAAATTAGTAACTTAGTTACATTACTAGTTACTTCTATCAAAAGTAACTCAGTTACTTCAAGTTACTCGTTACTTTCAGAGTAACTAGTTACTAGGGAAAGTAACTTTGGTTTTACTCAGAATTCTCTTGTTAATGTGTTGCTTCCGTAACTGGATACCCAGCAAGTTTGCCAGTCTTCTAGCTTGCTCACTTGCCACAAGTGCACTGTGCCACCTACCAATAGAAAGGAAGAAAATAATGTGCACATTTCCATGAGAGAAATCCCACGCCTGGACCGTCGTTGACCGCCGCAAAAACACAAAAACTGCAGTCGTGGTGCTTTCGATTGTACTCAGTTGGCAGCTGTCAGCTACGTAAAAAAGGCTCCTGGTGTTATTTGTCTCTCAGAAACAGTTCATAACTTCCCTTCAACTCATTCATGTGACCTAAAAGGTAAACCTGTTTCTCCATCACCTGTTCAGCTCTGATGATTCAGTAAGGACATCTCCTGGTTTCATCTTCATGTTTCCCTCTCACCACATATCCAAACCGACATCATGACCAGCAGCTTTACAGCTGTGGCTCCAGCAAACATCAGCTGATACTAGAAATTAATATTAAATAAATTCTAACATCAGCTTAAACGTGCTGCTGTTGTTTAGAGCGACATCCGCTGGTTTCCTCTTTCTGGCGCAAAGTGGGCGATAAATAAACAAGAGAGAGAAGCCGATCAGCTGATCACTGATCAGTTTTATGATTGAAGTAGAAACAGGAGAGGAGAGAATGAGAGAAGAAGAGGCAGCTGTGCAGCGTAAACACAGAATAACTCCAGCTTTGTGTCTTTTTCATTGTAGCTGAAGTCCGGGACAAAATGTTCCTTTTCACCTCAATACGAAACGCGTAATATTTTCTCTGAATACCAGACGATTCTGTTTTTTACGGGACGGTTGGCAACTCTAATAATTAACCGTATGAACAAAATAAAGTTCAACATCATTAACTTCATAGCACCCACCCAGCTGTATAGAAACTCCGTCATGCTAGCTAGCACGCAGTACGAAAAAGTCAGCATAACGAAAATAAACACCACCTAAACTTGGTTTATATCTGACTCAGACTGCAGGTCATAACTTCTTACCTGAAGTTCAGTTCACCTGACACTCGGACCGGCGGCCGCTTCGGGTCTCTCCTCCTCCTGCCTCTCTTTTCCTTCACCCACCTGCTGGCTTCCACCACTTGCTAATGTTATTGAATCTGTGGAAGCTCCGCGATAGCCACCACACGAAGTAACGAATAACGAGCCTATTTAAATCCCAGTAACGAGTAACGCGTTCCTGATTTTGGCATAATAACTAGTTACCGTGCTCGTTACCACAATAATAACGTAGATACTGTAACGCGTTACTTAATAACGCGTTAGTCCCAACCAGTGTTGGTCAAGTTACCTGAAAAAAGTAATCAGTAACTAATTACTGATTACTTCCCCAAAAGTAATCCCGTTACTTTACTGATTACTTATTTTCAAAAGTAATTAATTACTTAGTTACTTAGTTACTTTTTAAAAACACGATTTACACCCTGAATAGGTGATAAAGCGATAGATCTTTCAGCCCAATTCTACTTTTTCTACATAATCCATCATACAAAATGTAATCAAATGGAAAAGTCCCTTTTTAAAACTTGTTTTATTAGTTTTAATCTTTTAACTTTATGCATCAAGCAAAAATTAAATTATATGCAACATTCACTGACTGGAAGAAATTTGTTTAATATTTAAACCTATTTTCTGCACATTCCAGCACATAAATTTTTTTTGTGTGTGTTTACACTCACTCTTTCAAATAGATGCAAGTAAAACACAGCAGAAAATAAATAAAGTCAAAGACTAGCGGTCCTTTTGCTCTATTTTCACCTGTAAAGCAGGAGTAGAGTAGGCGGAGGTTTACCCTGGTGCAGGTGTGCCGCAGCGGTCAGTGGAAGGATACGGCAGTTTCTCTGTGAATTTCCCATTACGTGGTAGCGCACTCGGAGCTTGCTTGGAAGTTTAGGGGTTTTTTTTTCACTGTAAAAAGAAGTTTTCTTCCCACGCACAATGCTAATGGACGCTAATGTATTTGTCACGTTTTATGGAATCAAACTTAAAGTAAGGTCAGTACTTCCACGCTTTAAACGCTGCACGCTCATACTCTCTCCCGTACTCGATATATGATCCACTGTTGATCTGCGCACAGCTGTTGTCACGAACATAGCACTTGCTTACATGAGACATTCTCGCAAAAAATCACGGTTTTAGTAACGCAGTAACGCAGCGTTCCTACGGGAAAGTAAAGGTAATCTAATTACCGTTTTTGCAATAGTAATCCCTTACTTTACTTTTTTCAAGTAACGAGTAATCGGATTACAGTAACGCATTACAAGTAACGCGTTACTGTAATCCGATTACTTTAAGTAACGCGTTACTGCCCATCTCTGGTCCCAACACTGCTTATTTGCCTTCAAACGAGAATGTGAGACATCTTTCACAAAAGTTTGTAGAAGCAGTCTGCATGCTTAGGTGCTTGATTCTTTTTCACATCCAGATAATGTGGCATTAATGTTTTCCAAAAAGAATTTAAAATTTAATTTGTCTCACCAGAAAATAGTTTTCCACTTTCTCTAGTCCCTTCTAAATAAGCTTTAGCTCAGAAGTACAAAATGGCGCCGGTGAGGTCGGCTGCCGTGCTGGATGCTCTGCCCTAACTTCTCCACTTTTTGCAGTTTTTCGTCACTTTTTGCTATATCTGCGATAATCTTGCATGGGCATCATGCAAAACACACAAATCCGCTACAGTAGAGACACTTTGGTTTCTATTGGTCTGCAGTACACGAACATTTCACCATGTTTAACTCCGGACCCAACCTGGCCAAAGGAGATCCTGAGAGAGAACAAAGGACGCGACCCTAAGCGACGGCCTCGAGGTAAAAGAGCCGGCATCAGGAACAGGCTACGGGCTCGCGCACACCGCGCACCCATGCCCAGTATCCTGCTAGCCAATGTTCAATCCATCGAGAACAAGCTTGATGACCTCAGAGCCAGAATCAAGTTCCAGAGAGACATTCGGGACTGCAACCTCCTCTGCTTCACCGAGACTTGGCTGAACCCAGCAATACCAGACCACGCCGTGCAGCCGACGGGGTTCTTTTCGGTTTACCGCATGGACAGGACAATGGAGTCGGGGAAGAAAAGAGGTGGTGGAGTGTGTTTGATGGTGTACAACAGATGGTTCGACAGCACAAACATCTCCCCACTCACACGCTCTTGCTCGCCCAATCTGGAGCTTTTGATCGTTAAGTGTCGCCCTTTCTATCTCCCTCGGGAATTCACTGCGGTCATTGCCTGCACTGTTTACATTCCGCCTCACGCGGACTCGGACACTGCCTTATGTGAGCTACATGAGGCTCTCACACATCAACAAACACTTCACCGAGATGCCGCACTCATTGTTATGGGAGATTTTAACAGAGTGAATCTCAAACGGACATTTCACAACCTTCACCAGCACATCAACTGCCCCACCCGGGGCACGAGGACATTAGACCACTGCTACACCCCGTTCAAGAACTGTTACAAGGCTCAGCCCCTGCCGGCATTTGGAAAATCGGACCATTCCGCCATCTTCCTCATACCTGCTTACAAACAAAGGCTAAAGCAGCAACCACCAATCAGGAGGGAGGTCGCTCGCTGGACGGACCAATCGGTGGCCGCGCTGCAGGACGCACTGGATGACGCAGACTGGGACATGTTTCGGCGCAGCTCTGATGACATCAACATGTTTACGGAAGCGGTTGTGGGATTTATCGGGAAACTAGCGGACGACACAGCAGAAAGAACTATCATCCGAACGTTTCCCAACCAGAAGCCGTGGGTGGATAAAAACATCCGCGACGCTCTGAGATCATGCACCGCTGCCTACAATGAAGGGCTCGTCTCCGGTAATATGGACCTATACAAGGCTGCGTCCTACAACGTGCGCAGCGCGGTCCGAAAGGCAAAGCGGAGCTACGGGGAAAAACTAGAGTCACAGCTACGACAGTGCGACTCTAGGAGCCTGTGGAAAGGACTGCGGACTATAACGGACTATAAACGACCAGCTTCTTCAATGATGAATGCAGATGCTTCACTGGCTGATGAGCTGAACACGTTTTATGCTCGCTTCGACGCCGCAGCAATTAAAACAACAAACGGCTGTGCGCGCTCGGAGTGCACCAGTGAAGAAAATGCATTCGTCATCACAGAGCATGCCGTGAGGAACACCTTCAGGAGGGTGAACACCAGGAAGGCAGCAGGACCAGATGCAATCCCTGGCCGGGTCCTTAGAGCCTGCGCTGATCAACTAGCACCGGTGTTCACGGAGATCTTCAACCTCTCCCTGGCCCAAGCTGTGGTTCCCACGTGCTTCAAACGGTCCATTATTGTCCCTGTTCCTGTCACGGTCTGGCTGGCAGATCGTGGGGAGATGGGGAAATAGGACCCAAACGCTGGACTTAATGGAATGAACAGTGGGTTTATTTACAGTGAGGTAATTGTACACCACACATTGAATCTCCAAAAGTGCTCCCTCGACTCCCGTGACGTGTCTTCTCCCAAGTGCTGGTATCCCGTGCTCTCTGCCCCTGTGTCTTCACACACCCCGTGTGTCTTGCGGTCCTGTGTTCCGCTGTCCTCCTGGGGAAAAACACAGACACAGCCGTTATGGCACCAACTCCGGCAGGCATACACTTTAACAACACTAGAAACACTGACATGGAGTCTAACTCAACGATCCTGCGCCGGAGGAAGCTCCATCGCTCTGTTAAGTAGCTCCCCCGACGATCCTGATCAGAAGCAGGTGTGTGGTAAGCTAGGCGTGACCAGCAGCTGGCAGGGCCACACCCATCAGGCCTGCAGGTGGCTGTCCTTCATCCTCCAGCCTCACACACATACACACACCAGCATTGAACACAAGAACACAGTGCAGCAAACATACATCCAATACACTAATAACAATAAAGGTCCACACTGTTCACGAACCCCGAGTCCCCGGAACCGGGTCCGTGACAGTACCCCCCCTCTAAGGGTCGACTCCCGACGACCCCAAAACAAAACCACAGAACAACCAACCCAGGGCGGGTGGCGGGGGGTCCAGGACGGAGGGCCCCAAAACCCCAGTTCAAATGTCCAACCACTGCCATGGTGGGAACAACAGTTCTTGCGGCCGACCCAGTGGACCGCAAGCAGGCAAAACCCGCTACGGGTCAGGCAGTGGTGGGAAAACAGTTCGGGCGGCCTACCTCCAACCCCATGATGGAAGCGGAACGCTTCAGGCGGCCTGCCACGGATCCGGTGGTGGCGGCGTTGCAGCTCCGGCGGGCGGCCACGGGTCCGGTGGCGGCGGCGTTGCTGCTCCGGCGGGCGGCCACGGGTCCGGTGGCGGCGGCGTTGCTGCTCCCGCCTCAGCACCACCCACGATTCCCGACGTGGCGGCCGGGCTGCAGGACGTGGCGGCCGGGCTGCAGGACGTGGCGGCCCCTCCGGCACGCAGACCTCCAGCTCTGGCTCAGCGGATCCCTCCGGACCTCCGAGCTCCTCCGGTGGCAGCGCGGGCTCACCAAGCTCGCTGAGCTCCTCTGCTGGCAACGCCGGTTGAGGTCCGCCAGCAGCGGTGCGGGCTTCTCAGTGGGTGGCTCGCTGGGCTGCTCCGGCTCACAGTGCTCCTCCGGCTCGCCGAGCTCCTCCGGCATTAGCTCGCTGGGCTGCTCCGGCTCACAGTGCTCCTCCGGCTCGCCGAGCTCCTCCGGCAATAGCTCGCTGAGCTCCTCCAGCATTAGCCCGCTGGGCTGCTCCGGCTCACAGTGCTCCTCCGGCTCGCCGAGCTCCTCCGGCAATAGCTCGCCGAGCTCCTCCGGCAATAGCTCGCTGAGCTCCTCCAGCATTAGCCCGCTGGGCTGCTCCAGCTCACAGTGCTCCTCCGGCTCGCCGAGCTCCTCCGGCAATAGCTCGCTGAGCTCCTCCAGCATTAGCCCGCTGAGCTCCTCCGGCTCACAGTGCTCCTCCGGCTCGCTGAGCTGCTCCTGCTCGGGCATGCTGAGCTCCACAGCTGGCGACGCGGGCTCCTCCGGCTCGCTGAGCTCCTCCGGCTCGCTGAGCTCCTCCGGCTCGCTGAGCTGCTCCGGCTCTGGCGACGCGGGCTCCTCCTGCTCGCTGAGCTCCTGCTCGGGCATGCTGAGCTCCTCCGGCTCGCAGAGCTGCCCCTGCTCGCTGAGCTGCTCCTCCGGCTGTGACGCGGGTATAGATGGTCGTTGATCCGGAGGTGAAGATGGCGATGCGGAAGCTGCAGGTGGCGAAGATGACGGTCGAGCGGGTGATGTGGATGGTGAAGTCGAGAGTTCTGCGGTCGCTGCAGTCTGATGGGACGCTGGTGGAGAAGTAGCTGCAAAGGGCGGAGGTGATAATGGTGCGGCAGCTACTCGTGGTAGACTGGACAGCGATGTAGAAACAACAGGCGGGTGACATAATGGCAGGGTAGTTCCAGCAGGCATATCAGCCTCCAACTGAGGATGAAGACGAGAGGCTGACTGGACTGGCTGTGCTACGGCTACAGGCTGGGCAGCTGGCTGTGCTACGGCTACAGGCTGGGCAGCCGGCTGTGCTACGGCTACAGGCTGGGCAGCCGGCTGTGCTACGGCTACAGGCTGGGCAGCCGGCTGTGCTACGGCTACAGGCTGGGCAGCCGGCTGTGCTACGGCTACAGGCTGGGCAGCTGGCTGTATAAACATAGCCCCAGAATAAACAGTTCTAGACGAAACGGTCCTAACTCCTGGGTCCGAAGGAACATCAGGAGCACAGTCTCTTGAACCAGGAGGAAAAAACTCGTTCTCAAAACTAACATTGTCATCCTCCCAAACAGGAGAAACACGAGCTCTAGGGTTCACGGAGCTGGCATTCACAGCCTTGGGGGAAACAGTCTGTTTATCCCTAGGCACGAAAGGTGAATGAAGGGAGACTCTGTCACTCACCCTAGGCGGTTGTTTGAGCCGAATCCCTGGCTCCTGCTGGAGCTGTGAGTGCTGGCTGCGTGTTCGCTGCCTCCCTGTTGAAGAGGGAGCGTCGCTGGCGGAATGTGACGAGGGCGGATTCTGAAGTGGCTGCTCCTGCTGTGATGTGGAAATGCTGGGTGAGTCAGGTGGCACGATGATAATTCCTAACATTTTGTAAAAAGCTTGTGCAGGTGTAAGCAGATTGCTGGCAGGCTCGTAGTAATCCTCCCGGGACCGGCTGGAGCGTTTTCTGCGAGACCAAGGCGTCCGCGGGGAGGAAACAGACGAGTGGGCCGACGGGTAGGCTGCCAGCGAGGAACGGCAGCACGGAGGCCCTCCAAGCACTAGTCGGGTCCCGTCAAAACGGGAGCTGCGCTTCCGCGGTGAGTCCGCTGGGTCCATAGTGGCAGGATCGTTCTGTCACGGTCTGGCTGGCAGATCGTGGGGAGATGGGGAAATAGGACCCAAACGCTGGACTTAATGGAATGAACAGTGGGTTTATTTACAGTGAGGTAATTGTACACCACACATTGAATCTCCAAAAGTGCTCCCTCGACTCCCGTGACGTGTCTTCTCCCAAGTGCTGGTATCCCGTGCTCTCTGCCCCTGTGTCTTCACACACCCCGTGTGTCTTGCGGTCCTGTGTTCCGCTGTCCTCCTGGGGAAAAACACAGACACAGCCGTTATGGCACCAACTCCGGCAGGCATACACTTTAACAACACTAGAAACACTGACATGGAGTCTAACTCAACGATCCTGCGCCGGAGGAAGCTCCATCGCTCTGTTAAGTAGCTCCCCCGACGATCCTGATCAGAAGCAGGTGTGTGGTAAGCTAGGCGTGACCAGCAGCTGGCAGGGCCACACCCATCAGGCCTGCAGGTGGCTGTCCTTCATCCTCCAGCCTCACACACATACACACACCAGCATTGAACACAAGAACACAGTGCAGCAAACATACATCCAATACACTAATAACAATAAAGGTCCACACTGTTCACGAACCCCGAGTCCCCGGAACCGGGTCCGTGACAGTTCCAAAGAAACAACAGCCCGCTTGCCACAATGACTACCGTCCAGTAGCACTGACTTCAATTGTGATGAAGTGTTTTGAAAGACTGATGAGAGATCACATCACTTCTTCACTTCCTCCCACCATCGACTCACTTCAGTTTGCTTACCGGACTAATCGTTCCACAGACGATGCCATATCTCACCTGCTCCACACATCCCTGAGTCACCTGGACACTGGCAGAGGGAATTATGTTAGGATGCTGTTCGTGGACTACAGTTCAGCATTCAACACAATAATTCCCTCTAAGCTTTTCACCAAGTTGACGGATCTAGGACTCAGCTCATCACTGTGTCAGTGGATCCTCAACTTCCTCACAGACAGACCCCAATCAGTGAGGGTAGGAAAACAAGTCTCCCCCTCCATCTCACTCAGCACTGGAGTGCCTCAGGGCTGTGTTTTAAGCCCCCTGCTGTACTCACTGTACACTTATGACTGTGTAGCCACATCCGACACCACCTCCATTGTCAAGTTTGCTGACGACACTGCTGTTGTGGGCCTGATCTCCGACAACATCGAGACGGCCTACCTGGAGGAGATTAGGAACCTGGAGACCTGGTGCCAGGAGAATAACCTCCTCCTAAACATCAGCAAGACTAAGGAGCTGATCGTGGACTTCACTACAAAGCAGGCGAGGAATTACAAACCCCTCATCATCAGTGGCACGCCAGTGGAGAGAGTGGACAGTTTCCGATACCTGGGTGTCCACATCACTCAGGACCTGTCATGGTCCTGTCACATCAACACCCTGGTTAAGAAAGCCCGTCAGCGTCTCTTCTTCCTCAGAAGACTTAGAGACTTCCATCTGCCACTGAAGGTGCTCAAGAACTTCTACTCCTGCACCATCGAGAGTGTCCTGACGGCAAACATCTGCACCTGGTTTGGGAACAGCACCAAGCAGGACAGACGAGATCTGCAAAGGGTGGTGCGCTCGGCAGAACGCATCATTCAATCAGAGCTCCCTGACCTGCTGTCCATCTACACCAAGCGGTGCAAGTCCAAAGCTAGGAAGATTATGATGGACCTCTCCCATCCCAACAATGGACTCTTCTCACTGTTGAGGTCTGGGAAGCGCTTCCGCTCCCTTAAGGCCAAAACAGAGAGAATGAAGAGGAGCTTCTTCCCCCATGGCTATTCGGGGCCTGAACCAGGTGTAGGACTGGACTCTCACACACGTCACCACACGCACCACCACACATTTCCTATAATCCTATAATTCCTATAATTTATAATCCTTATCTTTATAATCTCTTCTGCTATTTGCACATTCTTTACTGTAAATTCCTAAGTTAATTTGTAAATTTTTGTAGTAAATTGTAAATATTGTAAAACTTTTCTTCTGTCATTTAATGGTCGGGCATTGTACAGCTACAAGCATTTCACCCCCATGTCATACTGTGTATGGTTGTGTGTGTGTGACAAATAAAATTTGAATTTGAATTTGAATTTGAGAAGACAGCGATGTTTCTGGATCATGTCCACATGTGCCTTTTTTTTTCAGACACGGACACATTTGTTTAATCTCACACTAGGGAAATTCACTTGTTACAGCAAGGAACACAAGGGACAGGAGGAAAAAGTGAATTAGAGATATAGTAGGGAAAAAATATGAAAAATACAGAATTATGAGAATAGTGTAACAAATAAGCCAAAATAATATACCATGTTCAGATTGTTAGAATAGAATAGAATAGAATAGATAGCAAACAGGAAAAATATATACAAAACAAGAGAAATATACGCAAAAATAAGACAAATGCACTTTACTATATACAGTATAAGTACTGTAAACTGCCACAGTGAAAGCTTAACAATTCATGTATGGGAGGAGATGCCAAGGTAAATACTGCTGGAGAGGAGAATCAGGTGGAGACTGGGGCAGCGACGCCTATTTCTGAGAGGAATAAACAGAGTTAATGTTCATACACACACACTGTTACCCCGTACCAGGGCCTCCAGTGAAACACACACACACACACACACACACACACACACACACACACACACACACACACACACACACACACACACACACACACACACACACAGGACAAATTACTTTACAAAAGCAGATCTTGGAAAGACATTTTTAATATGCACTCAATTTCACGTTGTTGTTGGGCTGGTTTGAATATTTCACAAACTGCTGATCTGCACGCAGTCATCTCCAGGTTTTACGTAGAGTGGTGCAAAAAAAGAGAAACCAGCTAAGAAAATGCAACTGAAGCTACAAATCTCATTAAAACTGGACAATAGAAGATCGTAAAAACATCGCCTGGTCTAATGCATCTTCATTTTCGTTGCAACGGTAGGATCAGAATTTGACATGAACAACATTAAATCCGTCTTGCCTCAAACTGGTTTTGTGAGCATGACAATGAGTTCACTGTGGCTTCCACGGTCACAAGAAAAATTTGTCAGGCTTGTTTCCAGCACCTTGTTGAATCTATGCTATGAAGAACTACGTCACGTCTGAAGACAAAAAGAGCTCCAACATATAGTATTACCAAGATCTGAAGTCTCTGCTCAGTGAATTTTTTTAGTGATGTTATTAAAAAAAGTGCACTTCCTAATGATTTTACCCAGGTTCAGAATATAATTGATGCAACATTAGTCAAGAATAACTTGCACACTCTGAACATATGTTTGCGTTTTCTTACTTTTTCTGACCAAACAGCGAGTAAATGAAATTAAATAAGTAAAACCCACTAATAGGAAAAGCAGGTTATTATTTCTTCTCTGCACAAAAATCACCCCCTGCTTTTTCTCCTCAGTTTGATGAATGCCTTAAAATTATTTCCTGGCTGTAGAAACTTAACATGTGTGTCAAAACCCTAATGGGACCTGCCTTGAGTCGTCCGTCCCCCCTGCTGGCTGTTTTCAGACCTGTAATGAAATGGATTTTATATTAATAAATGTATTAAAGCAACATTGAAAGTGCTCATTTTCCTTTTTAACTTGAGTGCTGTCATGGACCACTACGCATTTATATAGCTGTCACAGATACATCCAAAAATCTTCCTCACATAACTGCATTTTCACCAAAGCTGCTGTTCACTGGTTTTTGTTAACAGATGCTATCGAGTTCCAGGCTGTGTGAGTGGACTCGGGAGATAAAATTTCCGTTGTGATATTACACACACAAAAAAAAAAGACAAATGACAACGGAGAGTAATAACAGAGGAAGACTGGAAAAACGGGCAGAAAAGAAAAGGTTGCAGAGTGTGTGGGTGTGCGTACGAGTGTGTGTCAGCTTCATGTTCTTTTTTTCTTTTGCTGCTGGTTTCCTGTAACAGGCTGAAGAGGTTATTTATTGCTGGCGAGATCCGTGCCTCGCATTCTCTTTCGGTACATGTTGTGATGTGGGAGTGAGGCTGTTCTTCAGAAAAGCAATTAAAACCATCCAGGTTTTAAAAAAATAAATAGCTAGCGAACCCACAGCCCACACAATTACTTAAAACCATGCTTTTAAGCTTTAATTCCCATAGGTTACATTTCGAGGAAAGTGGTGTTGTATTCAAAGAATAAAGATTACGAAAATTGTAGTTATTTTTGTGTTTTTATGACTGCAAGTTGTAATAATATGGCTACCTTCCATGTACATCAGCAAACACATTTGTCCATTTTCTTTACTGCATTTCTAATGAAAAAGAATCCAATACCAAAATCATCTTATTCAAAGCAACAATCTCTACTTGCTTCAAATCAGATTGAGAGGAAGGTATTTTGTATTTCGTGTAGGTATTTTATGCAGTCCTAAGATTGCATAAAATCAAGCGATTGTGTTTCCCTGTGAGCAAAGTTAAAAGCCATTTAATGATGTGGTGAGTTTCCCTTTGCATATGAATCATGCAAACCAGGATCAGATTGAGACTCCAAATGATTTTATGTAATCTTGTTTTGCTCCACAGATTAAGGGAGACCGGCAACTTTAGACGCAGACACAATAACACATTGTGTTATATGAAATCATTTTACTAGTACAAAGTGTAAAATGATGCACTTTATACTAGGAAGGCTGAACATTGTGTGAGATACTTTTAGACTCTTGGCAAGACTAAAGACTGACCTTGAATTACCATGTCAGGATTTTGTCTCTACTCAAAGGCAAGAAATATTCACTATCCTCCCTAAACAATAAAAAGTAGATGCCAGTGATCTGGACTTGATTTCTGAGGATGAGGATAGATAAAATCTTTAGCCTTCTTCTTATAGGACACACATCTGTCATTTAAAAAGGTGCAGACATGCTTTACACCTTCATTAGACTTTGAGTTAATTATAGTGAAATAATCCCTGCTGACTTAATTTACACAGCAGTCATTTTAGGACATTTTATATTGTAAGGTAAAAACAGTACAGCATCGTAATCACGTGGTGAGAAAAGAAAGAGGAGAAGAGAGTAGACAAACATTAATGATATTAGTAAAATGAACTGGAAGTAAAAAGAGGGGAGACGCCATAGCAGCATAACTACAGATGGTTGAGGGTCCATATATCCCTTCTCTTCCACTTATCCTTTTTTCAGGGTCGCGGGAGCCTATCCCAGCTGTCTTAGGGCTAGAGGCAGGGTAAGCCCTGGACGGGTCGCCTGTCTGTCACAGGGCTAACACAAAGACACGGACAACCATTCGCACTCACATTCACAACTATGGGCAATTTAGAGTTTCCAATTAACCTATCCCCACTAACTGCATGTCTTTGAAGTGTGAGAGGAAGCTGGAGCACCTGGAAAGAACCCACGCAAAAACAGGGAGAACATGCAAACTCCACGCAGAAAGACCCCGGCCTGATGACTGAATTGAACTCAAGACCTTTTTGCTGTGAGGTAACGATGCAAACCACCGTGCCATCGTGCCACTATGGCTGAGGGTCTCTATCAAAAAACTCCCGTTTTAACTGCACTCATAGGAAATTCAGATTAAAATGGCAGCGGTGACAGTGAGTCAAAACTGAACAAATTAAAAGCTAAATCACTGCTAAGCTGTGAGCTGCAGATTCGACAATGACCAGTGACCAATTTTAAATCATCAAAATATCTGCAGAAGGTTCCAGGTCATGCTAGCTACAACAGCTTTAAAAAGAAGGTAAGTGGATTTCTTTAAATTTGTCCGTTTGTAAACAACCCTTCCCTTCAACACCCACTCAGGGGGCCTCAGGGGGCCTCGTGTATCCCCAATAGGTCACGTGATAGGGTGGGGCAAGCCCTCGCAGTCGTTTCACTTGGTGTCACGGTGGAAAAACAATGTACAGAAATAGAATATATTCTATACATATTTAGTGTATCTATATACAATATCTCTATGTGAATATAATGAAAACACACAAAAGGAACATACACTAACTACACATTAGAAATTTAAAAATATGTAAAGATTGTGAGAAAGTGATCCAAGGTCCCTGCTCTAGAATCAGATCTACCCATTTTCAGTTAAGAAAAAAAAAAAGACTGGTGCTGTCATCTGCACACCTCCCTAAACCGCAAGAAATCCTGTGCTATTTTAGGTAAAAGTGAGGGCAGGAGCAATAAGCTTTTCAAAATCAGCATTTAACTTCAGCTACATAATTTTAGTTTCTCAAATTTAGTGAAAAGTGTTTAATTTCTCAAATGGCACCAAGCTGGAACTGACACAGAGACAGAACGTTAGTGTGCAGCTTCCAGATAGTTCATCAAGATGCAATGGAAACCAAAGCAGAGCTATATCCACTGGGTCGCCAAGGCATGTGGATAATAAAGTTACTCTAAGTATGCTGGGGGTGTAAAGAAGGAAACATTTACAAGGAAGTTGGCTGTAACCACATAATGTACTTTTAAGGTAGAGAATCTTTATGTTGAGCAGTCCACCTGGAGGAATAGAAACTATTCTACCTCTTGACTGGATGCAGACGCCTACTTCCTGCTCGGTAAAAACCTCAGAATGAAAAACCTCAAAAGCACTTCAGCATGAAAAAAGAAATGTACCAAGACAGACAAAACCAATGATTTTGCTCCATCCAGTGCACTCACCCACCACCAACTAGGACGTTTTACTACTTCTTAAAAGTGAAGTGTGCCCGAGTGAATTTACTTCTTGTCTGTCAAAGACTGCCAAGAAACCTGCCATGAATGTTGAGTTTTTCTCAGCAAGTTAGCGTGTTTATCACTCAGAGCTGGCACTGACCTGATGCCCAGTCCTCTCAAAAAAGTCCATTCTGAATATTGTGGAATCAGCTATTAAATTTCATTATATTCCTCAGTTTTCCTTAAAGTTCAATTCTATGGTTTGTTCATTTTTAATCACATGCACATACAACTTTATATTGATCGCATGCAAATGTAGCTGCACCACATCGGACACACTTTACATTTACAGTCACTCTCCTCCGTGCACTGCTGCCCTGCATCGCTGCCTGCAGTTTCAACCCTTCCGCCACGGCAGTTAATCTGCAGGCTCCAGGGAGATATACAGACAAAATGCACGAAGTTAACATGAAACTTAAAATGAGGTCGATTAAAGACAAATGGACTGGTATGTATATAGCACTTTTCTACTCAAAGCCCTTTATACAACTTGCAACAATTTTTTTTCTATGCCTCGGTGTTTCTATCACAGTCCAATGAAGGCATCCAATAACAATAGGGTTTCCTATGGCTATTTTGGCC
Organism: Rhamphochromis longiceps; assembly: GCF_057381845.1. Taxonomy (NCBI): domain Eukaryota; kingdom Metazoa; phylum Chordata; class Actinopteri; order Cichliformes; family Cichlidae; genus Rhamphochromis; species Rhamphochromis longiceps. Next base: position 18,108,508 of record NC_140571.1, on the reverse strand, counting down.
TGAAGACTGCAGCAGCCAGTAACCAAACCACCAACCTTCCGATTAGTAGATGACGTGCTCCACCTGAGCTTGGACGCCAAATGCAAACTATATTTTTCCGCTATAACAAAACATTGTAAACATGAGTTGTCTCAACCACACACCTGTATGTTGTTTATTTTTCTGAAAAGTCTCCAAATAGGGTAATCTCTAGCTCTATGTTGTCATTGAAAGACACATTTGTTTTAAGTTTTCAACAAGAATCTGTTTCACTTCCTTTAAATTATGGGGTTAATTGCTTAGTCCGCAGCATTTTGCCTTCTGCGCTGTATTTGAACGACTTGAGAGAACCCTGGATTTTAAGTAGGGTAACAGTGCACTCTAGTGGTCGGATTACCCACTTACACTGGACCACAGTTTAAATGATGAGGCAAGTGTTTTACAAGGCGTTTCTTCAATTTCATGAGTTATTAAACAGCCCCATTTATTAACATTCACAGAAAACAGCAGATTAGGAATACACCAGTGCAGTGTTTTAAAGTTTGAAAAAAAAAAATACTATACTACTAATATCATCTATTGGTCATCAGACCTGATAAACTTCAATTAACATAATAACACAGGAGTGATTGTCTCTAAAATTGGGCTCCTGCACACTTGCAGACATTTTTCCATCACAATTTATGGATGATGAAGGATTTGATTAAAGCTGTGAAAACATTACTGATAACCTTCATGTGATGTTACATTAAAGCCAATTTTCTATTACAATCAGGGACTTTTCTAACTGACCTCAGACCTTTGAGCAGTAGTGTGTACTGTATGTTTGTATGTAACTGTATCTGACCTGGATTTTATCACCAGTTTCAAATAAGAATTTTCTTTAAAGTCTGTCTTTAAATACAAATGAAGTTAAACTTTAGCGAGGCTGATGATAAACTGGCCCTAACAAGTCCACTTTATTGCGTGCTCATTGACTTTCTCCTATCAGAGCTGTTTAACAAGTCCACTTTATACATGCTTATTAATCTAACACACTTATCAGTGGCTCATGGTTGCTTAAAGCCTATGTCTGAACTTGAGCACAGAGGCAGACCATCATTCAATCTCGGCAGCAGCTCCAGGATGACAAACTCCACTTTCTCTGCATCAAGACAGCTCATAACTTTTTAACAGTCTCTGCTGATAGTCTCATATCATCTGCTCTAATCAATAACCATACACTATAATTACAATGTAGACTACAGCTCAAAAGTCTGAGGTCAATTAGAAATGTCTTGTTTTCTGAATAGACTCAAATTTGCTTTCAGATTGAATCACAGCATTTTATCAAAATAATCATATAAATGCTTAATATTAACACTGATCACAAATCATGAATGATTTTTAATAGAATATCTACAGAGGTGTTCAGAGACCCATTTTCAGCAGTAATCCCTTCTATGTTCAGTGGTACATTGTCTTATCTAATGCAAGTTTAACACAGTAAAAGCCTAACTTATCATTCAAAGCAGCTTCTTAAGACATTTTAGCACAAACTGAAACTATTGTGGTGATTGAAGAAACAATAAATGTGTCTGGATCATCTCAGTTTGATACATGGGATATTTTTTGTTTCATACACTAAGAGTTATCCAATAAGATTTTATAATAAAATGCTGGTTAAATAACATAAATTTTTCCACATTAGTATTTGTAAATATGTATATCTATATACTCCAAACCTGTGGCATACCCAGCTGTACCATCCAAGAAAACTGAAGTAATTTTAAAGATTCTGTCCATCAGCAGAATAGTTTTCAGTCCTATGCTAATGTCATACCAGAAAAGTTGATTTTAATGTAGATTATCCCTTTGACAGGAGGGTGTAATGTGTTTTCTTACTCACAGGTTTTGCCTTCTGCCTTCTGGTACCTTTGTTTGATACACCCTTTGCTCTGCCCCATCTTGTGTCCTCTCCTCTGGTTTCCGCTGACATAATGGATCCAGCTCCTTCCTTGTTTCTGCCTTGAGTGAAATCAAAATCATTATAGAGGTACGCTAAATCAGGAAATGTCTTCAAGCTGTAACTACTGTTAATATTTTCAGGCTTATTCTAGCCCTTTAAATGTACTTGATTTGAAGAGAAGATATACAGGGAGTGCAGAATTATTAGGCAAGTTGTATTTTTGAGGAATAATTTTATTATTGAACAACAACCATGTTCTCAATGAACCCAAAAAACTCATTAAAATCAAAGCTGAATGTTTTTGGAAGTAGTTTTTAGTTTGTTTTTAGTTTTAGCTATTTTAGGGGGATATCTGTGTGTGCAGGTGACTATTACTGTGCATAATTATTAGGCAACTTAACAAAAAACAAATATATACCCATTTCAATTATTTATTTTTACCAGTGACACCAATATAACATCTCCACATTCACAAATATACATTTCTGACATTCAAAAATAAAACAAAAACAAATCAGCGACCAATATAGCCACCTTTCTTTGCAAGGACACTCAAAAGCCTGACATCCATGGATTCTGTCAGTGTTTTGATCTGTTCACCATCAACATTGCGTGCAGCAGCAACCACAGCCTCCCAGACACTGTTCAGAGAGGTGTACTGTTTTCCCTCCTTGTAAATCTCACATTTGATGATGGACCACAGGTTCTCAATGGGGTTCAGATCAGGTGAACAAGGTGGCCATGTCATTAGTTTTTCTTCTTTTATACCCTTTCTTGCCAGCCACGCTGTGGAGTACTTGGACGCGTGTGATGGAGCATTGTCCTGCATGAAAATCATGTTTTTCTTGAAGGATGCAGACTTCTTCCTGTACCACTGCTTGAAGAAGGTGTCTTCCAGAAACTGGCAGTAGGACTGGGAGTTGAGCTTGACTCCATCCTCAACCCGAAAAGGCCCCACAAGCTCATCTTTGATGATACCAGCCCAAACCAGTACTCCACCTCCACCTTGCTGGCGTCTGAGTCGGACTGGAGCTCTCTGCCCTTTACCAATCCAGCCACGGGCCCATCCATCTGGCCCATCAAGACTCACTCTCATTTCATCAGTCCATAAAACCTTAGAAAAACCAGTCTTGAGATATTTCTTGGCCCAGTCTTGACGTTTCAGCTTGTGTGTCTTGTTCAGTGGTGGTCGTCTTTCAGCCTTTCTTACCTTGGCCATGTCTCTGAGTATTGCACACCTTGTGCTTTTGGGCACTCCAGTGATGTTGCAGCTCTGAAATATGGCCAAACTGGTGGCAAGTGGCATCTTGGCAGCTGCACGCTTGACTTTTCTCAGTTCATGGGCAGTTATTTTGCGCCTTGGTTTTTCCACACGCTTCTTGCGACCCTGTTGACTATTTTGAATGAAACGCTTGATTGTTCGATGATCACGCTTCAGAAGCTTTGCAATTTTGAGACTGCTGCATCCCTCTGCAAGATATCTCACTATTTTTGACTTTTCTGAGCCTGTCAAGTCCTTCTTTTGACCCATTTTGCCAAAGGAAAGGACGTTGCCTAATAATTATACACACCTGATATAGGGTGTTGATGTCATTAGACCACACCCCTTCTCATTACAGAGATGCACATCACCTAATATGCTTAATTGGAGGTGGAGGTGGATTAATAGGTGGATCGTCTGGCTGAGTGGTGCAACACAAACAACCTGCTGCTTAACACCGAGAAGACCAAGGAGCTCATCGTGGACTACAGGAGGAATGCTGACCCACATCCACCCATCTACATTAAGGGGACGGCTGTGGAGCGTGTGAGCAGCTTCAAGTTCCTGGGAGTCCACATCTCCGAGGATCTCATCTGGACGACCAACTGCTCCAAGCTGGTCAAGAAGGCTCACCAGCGCCTCTTCTTCTTGAGGACTCTGAGGAAGAACCACCTGTCCTCAGACATCCTGGTGAACTTCTATCGCTGCACCATCGAGAGCATCCTGACCAACTGTATAACAGTCTGGTACGGGAACTGCTCTGCCTCGGACCGGAAGGCGTTGCAGAGGGTCGTGAAAACTGCCCAGCGCATCACCGGAGCACCACTTCCTGCCATAAAAGACATCTAAGCAGTGTCTGAAAAGGGCTGGGAAAATCATCAAAGACCCCAGTCACCCATCACATGGACTCTTCACCCTCCTGCCCTCTGGGAGGCGCCACAGGAGCCTCTGGACTAAGACCACCAGGTACCGGAACAGCTTCTTCCCCACAGCTGTCAGACTCCTGAACTCTGCCTCCTGACATCTGACCCACGTTAAACTCATGGACTGAACATACACACACCCACAGTGGACAACTGTACCCTCAAACACACAATAATAACATGGACTGAACCACCACTCACAACCACTAGCACTTTATACAGCCTCTGTAAGAATTATATCTCACTTATCTTAACTGCACTACTGTATAGCTCTGTGTAAATAATCATTCTGTACATACGATAATTTTTAACCCTACAACTGTTTACAACTTGCATAGTTCCCATTTCTGTATAACTGTATATCTCAGATTTCTGTAAAGTTATTTATTTCATATTCTGTATAGTTTTTCATATTTATATCCTGTTCATATCCTGTACATAGCTTGTACTCACTACAGCCTGTACATACTTATAGTTATAGAATATTCACAACATACTTCATACCGTGTACATTATAACATTCCATAATAGACCCATTTCTGTAATATACTCACATATCTATATTATTGCTAATATATATTTGTAATATATCTATATCACTAAAGCACTTCTGGATGGATGCAAACTGCATTTCGTTGCCCTGTACCTGTGCATGTGCAATGACAATAAAGTTGAATTCTATTCTATTCTATTCTATTCTATTCTATTCTATTCTATTAATTGGTAGTAGCTTGGAGTAAGACAACATGCATGAAGAGGATGATGTGGACAAAATACTCATTTGCCTAATAATTCTGCACTCCCTGTAGACACATTCACACACATGCAAAGCATAGCCTTTAAGGACTAAACTGATCTTGAAGGATCCATTTGTGTGTGTTACACCATGTTCAAAGGAGCATTGCTAATGTTTTTAGACATCCTTTGATCACCTCAATTATTTATTATTAGAGCATAAAAGACTGTAATGAACAGTACACTTTACAGAGTCATTGGCTCAAGTTTTCAAGCTTTTTTACAAAGGCTATGGAGCTTGTTGTAGATGTAACTGTCCGTTATCCACAGTTCAATTTCTTTTAATTTACCCCTAAAACATTAAGGAGTTAATACACCTATTTACTGCAAGAAACACCTTAAAAATAATTTTAGAAATTTATATATATATTACAAAACTGCTTTCTTCCAGTTTTGTTGTTGGTATTTCTCAAATATTAATAAACATATTGTTGAAAAAAACACTGAAATGTAACAAAGCATGCAGAAAGAGTAAACTAAATAGTTTCTTAATAATAACATGAATGATATTCAGCAGGCTTTAGTCACAGATGAATATGCCTTTTTTTATTCTGTCACTTATTCACCAAAAAGTTAATATTCAAATATCTCCTTGCTGGAAGTTAATGACCAGGTGAAAAACCAAACAAAAAGAGCTGCTTGAAAGGATTATGTATACTATCTCGCAAGACACACACGCTCACACTAGATGTTGATACAAAGGGAGGAGTTCAGTGAACTGTAAAAACTCTAATGGGATTCCTGACACTATAATTAACTAATGAGGCTGATGAAAATGACAGCTTTCTGGTAAACCCCACCAAATCTCCCCCCTCTGGTTTTTCACATCTGCTGCTGCTCTCCTTCCATTTTTCCTCAACATTCATCTCACACATATGACTCTGTGTATGAGTGTTAGTGTATTCTTTTAGCTGTTCAGCACTTTGGTCAGCAGCTGTCAGTTTTAAACATGTTAGATAAAAAAAAGCCTGACATGACTTGACACAGATATTCTGTCAAGATACTCAGCCAAGATTTTTCTTTCTCTATGAATCAGTAACACAAAAGAGTTTAATAACTTATTGTGGTGCTTACATATGATTAGAAATTTCTGCAGACTGCTGATTGTTTTTTTTTTTTATCCCATTATCTGTTTGACAAAGACCCTTCTTGTACTTTTGACCCTGTACACCACCACAGTTGATAAAATCAACCTGTTTAGGAATTACAGACATATTTGTTTGAGGTCAAGTGACTGGCTTGGACACTGAATTATATCCTATTTTTTAAACCCGAGAAACTCCTGGGTTGCTTTTTTAGCATGCTTTGGGTCATTATCCATTTGCACCGTAAAATGCTGTCTGATCAGTTTGGCAGCTCATTTCTCTCTTCCTCCATATTATTCTCTTCCCATCATTTCCATACAAGTTAGTCTTGATTTCATCTGTCAGAAGAACTTTGTTTCCAGAATCATGTTGACTCTTTTAGATGTGTTTTCTGGCAAGCTCGGTGTGCCATTCTTGTTCCTGGGTGTTACCAGAGGTTTGCACGTCATTGTAAATCCTTTTATTTACATTCATGAAGGTGTTTCTTGATTGAAGACTGACAGTGATGCACCTCCGTCCCTCCTCAAGTGTTTTTTGGTTAGAAATAATTTTGACATCATGCAATTTCATTGCTTTCTGTGATCTTTTTAGGCATTCTGGTGTTGTTGAACTGGCTAGCACATTCATTCTTATTGGGAATGTACCAGACTGCTAATTCCACCATTCCATAAATATTACTGCTATCCTTCTGAGTTTTGTTTTCTTAGTCTACTGATGGCCTCCTTCATTTGCATTGACATCTCTTTGGGCCTCATATTGTCACACAGTGTAAAGCTATAAAATAGTAAGCACTTTGATATTATCTGTCTCATTTGTCATGAAATAACAGAAAAAGGCCTAACCCAGGCATGAAACTGCAAATCCATCAAAAATGGCTCTAATTCCTCTAAAGTAAAGAGAAATTATTTTGCAGAAAGTGTCTCCTTCAGTCACACATTGACAAGAATTATGTCTCAGTCCAACATCCCCAAAGTTTGATTCTGTTCATCTGGACGTAGCGTTTTCAGTGATTTACTTACCTGGATGATTGAGCATGCATCAAGATGCCTCAGTCCAACACTTTTTGCATCTATTAACTGTATTTCTGTATGAATTGGTTCTTTTATTGAATGTATTGAATTGTCATTTTAGATTAGTTCATTATTATTTTTTACACATCTCACTGAATAATTTATCAGACAAAAAAAAATTACTAGAAATTACTCAACACGTACCATGTGAACTGTTGTATTCATTCCCCCCCCAACATCCCTTAAAAAAGACAAAAAAAAGAAAAGCTGTAAATTTTCACAGCTGAGAAACTCAAAGACAATATGTCATTTTGGCTGGCGTATTATTCAAAATGAAAATTCACTTATTGAATTAGCTGGCTTTTAAAAAATGATTCAAAGAGCTGCACAATCAGATAATTTATTCCACAGCTAATAATTTTACCCCAGCGGTGTAAACTTCAAAGACGCACATGACGACATCAAACTCTGAGCGTCCATAATCACATATTCTAAATGTACTAACTCGTTTCCCTCTGCTGAGCTGCCTCCTGCAGATTTTTCCCTTGACCAGCGAGCGCATAAATCCTCTGCTCTGATCCGTCCAATTTGCTGCTTTCACCACCTGCCTGTTCTGATTACAACCTGCACTCAGTGGGACGACTTGCTTGGAACAAAGATCAGCCTGCTGTGTGCGTCTCCGTGCGCCTGAGTCCACTTTACAGCCCTGTGAGGCTTAAACTGCAGGTGCACAACTTAATGGAAAGCTAATTAAATTTAGCTTCTCCTCAGTAAACAAGATGAAGATGAACATAATTCTGTTTTCGCAATAGTTTTGATGCCATTTATATAGACCAAGTGAAACAGAAAGCAAAAGGAAAAATTTGTTCCATTTTTCTTTTTTAACTTGTGATGAAAAAGGGAAACAAAAACATTTGAGGTAGCAGACACGTTCCTAAAGGAAGGGACCATTTTAAAACTATTGCTGATTGGCTCACAGTGCTTCTGGTTAACAGTTAACCTTCTTCCACACCTGATTTCATGGTTACTGCCAGTTTCTCACAACCAGTTTACTAAGGAGGTGCTGGAATCACTAATGTGACCGTGGTCATTACAGGAATATAACGGTTACACTGTGTTAAAGTGTCACTAAATCACTGTGGCTACTGATTTTATTAGTGAGCCACAAAAAGCCTTTTATTGTCAACCAGCGTAACAGCCAAGAATGGTGGACGCTCCATTAATTAGGCAGTTCATTGTGCTTTAGCAAAGGGACAATATTAATGATTAAGCTGGTCTATAGTCATACAAACACTGCTTGTCGCTGACCTGGTAGATGTTAATTGGTTAAACCCTTCCCACATTTTTTTCGTATAGTCTGAACCCCCAAGAAAGAAGCTTCTATTCAGTTGTAATGAAGCTCTTTCTTTTGGATCACAATGCAGATGTGTAATTGTGAAAGCTGTAAAAGCTGGAGGCCAACAGTAGAGGTCAGTATAAGTAAGGATACTGGAAACAAACGCAAAGTGCGTGTACTATAGTTGAAAAATTTATACTGCTAAACTAATACCTACTTCACTCTCTCTGCACATTAAGCACACTTCAGCCAGTATATATACTTTGCCTGTAGCAACACCTTAAACAAATATTTACACTGTATTTAAGCTGTAGAGGCTAATTTTCCCACATGGTTTTACTGTGCTATGTTACAGTAAGAACCGTGTGGTTAAGCTACTCCACCTTTAAACCTTTAAACAACATATACTGTACAAAAGTCTTGTGTCACCCTTCAAATGGCAAACAAGTGCAGCAGTCTATTGGAATGTGCAAAAACAAATGGAAATACAGTATATAAGAGAAAAACAGAGTTTGTACAATTGTAATGAGGTCGAAATTCAATATTTATTCTTCACTGCAGCCTGAAGTCTCTTAGGGAATCTTTTTTGTCAATTCTTTAAGGAATAGTTCTCCAGGCTTCTTTAGATGTTGACTGACTTTTGTTCTGTTCCCTGTTAAAATGAACCCTCACTGCTTCAATAATCTTGCGGGCTGGACTCTAGGGAGATCCATCCATGACAGTGTTTCATTGTGTGATTTCACTGCACATAATGCTGCAACATGCAAAGTTTTTGTCTAATAGCTCTCACCTTGTTGGTGCAAAACTGTTATTTCATGCCTGTCAAACTCTGCATTTTTTTTTAGAATCATCTAAAGAAATCTGAACAAGTCATATGTGTTTGTGACAGGCTGCAACAAAGTGTCTAATTGACTCTAAGTTGGTTCATCCCTAAAGTTAGGTGCTTTTTTATGCCTAAATGATCCATAGATCAGTATTCAGAGGCTCAACAAACAATAGAAAATGACATTCCCATTAAATATATAAACTATTCAGAGAGAAAAACCTACTTACTTGCCTACTCACACACTTGATCAAGTGTATTACTGTACACAGTCTTGCAAGTTAAATAGGTTAACCAGGCTAAAAGTACTGCTTACTGTCATATGCTGGCTGTGATTAATCCTTCTGTTTTTCAGCCTTCCCTCATTGATCTTTTTGCTTTAAATGACAAAAAATAACCCACTGCATGTAAGAATTTTTTACCTCGAAACAAGACAATTCCAAGATGCTTCCCCTACAACATTTTCACAATTTTACAAATAACATTACAAAGCAAGATGCTTAAACTCGCAGATGTGATTACATTCATTTCTTCATCACATTCAACAGCAAACTTCTAATATATTGTAAGAAGTTATAGCAGGGGACTGTTTTGAAATAAACCTGCTCCCTCTGGGAGATATCCCTTGCTTCTTGTTTTATCTTTACTTTCATTTCTCCTCTGTGTGAAGCAGAAATCCTTCCCTCCCTCCTTTGCCGGTAAACTTACTGACCCTCTTTGCTGCAGCAGTAGTGCTCATCTCTGCATTGACTCTCTCTGTGGAGAAAATCAATAAGCACAGGTCAAAACAACCACCGAAGGAGGAGTACTGGTAACACTGTAAAACCATCAGCGCAGGATTTACGGAGGATGCAACCGCAGTCTAAGCACTAAGTAACATGCTTGGTGCAATTTTACTTGTGTTTATTTATATTTAACCAAGCTTTCTTCAGTGATTACTGTTAAATATTTATTAAAGTGCATTATTTAGAGAGACATTAGTGCAGTCAATCAATCTTACATTTTTAACAGAATGAATTTAATGACAAAATCGTTCACACAAGTTTGACACAAACCTCTGATAAGTCTATTGTGAAGATCAACAGTCTTTCCCCCACATGCCTCTCACCTCTCAGCACTCTCAGCGCTCATCATGAATGTGCCGCCATGGAGTGTCTTTGGCTCCACGCCTGCCGGTGTCCATGCTGCACTCGAGCTCCTTATCAGGTGTCAGATGTGGCTCTGGTGTCACTGAAGTCCTGTCCATTTCCCTTCACACCCTTCTTATTGAGCTTCAATGCAGTGACCAAGGACCATTAGAACAGCCAAGTAACAAAGTGAAAACAGCAGCTAAATACTCTTTATCCATTTTTCTTTCATTCTACTTTTTTTAAGGGAAAATCTAATATCTATGTCATCCTTAAGTCTTTATGCTAATATGTATACATATGTGAACAAACAAAAAACTACAATGAAAACCTCATATAGAGAAAGCGAAATATGGTTTACTAATATTTGGATTACAGCAGAAGATTGAGGATACATTTTGAATCTGTCACACTCATGTTGCTTCATTTTTATTCCCACAGAAAAAGCAGGTCTAATATTTTTTCTGTGGCCTGAGAGACTGGAGCCTTGTTCACCCTCACATTGTTATCATGGTTGTTGCATGTCCACAATGGCCGACAAATTAATGTCATGTGGTTAGTGGTCACATGTATGCAAAGCCTCAGTAGTTCCTCCCTTCATAATAACTGCGTGTATTATTGTAGGGTATTATTGCGGAGTTTAATATAACCTCAAGACATTAGTTGTTAGGGACAACTAATTAGGTTGTCCCTAACAGTTAGGGACATGGCTGCTAAGTGGAGTAACTAAAAGTAGTTGGAGGGGAGCATTTTTAATGCAATTATGGTCCATCCAATACATAATTATTCAGTTTTGGTAAGTGAAATTCTCATATTTTATTATTTTGGAATTTAGGTGTACTGCACATGCAAAGTTAATGAATACAGTTTGCTAATTAAACTTGCTAGCAATGGCTAATAAGGTTAGCACTCCAGCAAAATATGGCATTGGCTTCACTTTTCAGAAATGTCAATTTTAAAAAGTTATTAATAAATGTTATTAATTACTGGCAATAGCTGGTTAGATTTACCACTGACTGCTAATCTTCAATAAAACGACTATAAATAAAGAAAAACTGCTGCAAAACTCAGAAATCTGACGGGAGAAACATTAAGTGTCACTGAACACATCTACATTGTCAAACATAGAAAATACAGAGACCACCAAATAATTCCTAAGAGATCAAAGAGAGCATTTATGTGTGCCCAGACCTACTACATCGCTTGAGTGTTTCACATGTATACCAGATGGTTAAGCAAAGCTATTCAAGCCTTAATCACTGATCTAAACAAACAATTATCAGGCATCCCAGTACTTTGCTTGTGAAGCTGCTGATAGCAAAGGGTAAATGAAAAAGTCCCATCCTGAATTCTGCAGTTTGGAAAGTCCCACCGTGGGAATATGGGACATCAAAGCCGGCAGCTCAACACCAGGATAAGTGAATGAAAAGTTCAGATGTAACATTTTCTCCTTGACATTATTGGTGGCAATTAGCTGCTGATAAGTAAGCAGGAAAGGAAGGAGACAGTGTGTGTAAATGCCATCAGAAGACTTACACAGAGCTCCAACAACACAGTGGTCTGAGCAGAATGAGGATCAAGAGATAATGCTGTCATGCATACACACATGCATGCACTAAAAAATGGAAGCTATTAAATGGTAAAAGCCTTTTTTTTCATCGACATATGAACAAAACTACAGGGAAGCAAAAATAATGATTCCATAGTTTAAGGAAAATGTACACAATCACTGGATTTCTCACTCTTCATTTGACACTTCAGGTTTCCCAGGTCTGATTTCTTAAAACCACCTAAAACATGTTATACATTTTATCTCCTTCTGGTAGCTGAATCATTCATGATTTTTCTGCTTTTCCGGTCAATTACAGATAAAGAGGAACTATTTCAAGGATAAACATAAATAAATAGATTAAATCTCAGGCTGAGATAACTCGTTTTAAGATAAATACAGACCTCAAATTGATTGTTAATGATCTAAAACACACTTTAAAAAAAAAATCAATAACATAGAGCTATTTATAAAGATATTTATGGGACTTTTGAGAGAGAAATTTAAAAGAAGGAAGAAGGTCTTTGGTTTGAAAACTGTGCAGGAAGCTGCCTGTGGAGGGCAACAAATTACCTCAGGTTTAAAGGTATCTTTCCATAACACACCTTTTTTAACACCTTATGAGTAATCCTAAGTGTGTTTGGATGAATGACAACGTTCTGTCTTTCATCAGAAAGCTTTAACTCAGGGCTGAATGCATAACTTCTAATGGGGAAATACAAATGGAATGCACTCTTGCAAGACTGGATCTGTGAATAACCGAATCAAATCACTTACCCTGGGGTTAGAGTTTTTACCCAATGTCAGGGTTGGCTCACAGACATGGACGACATGGTTAAAGGCCAAATCCAGAAGGTCATTTTCTATGGTTATCGATAGTGCTCCTGGTTGCCCCCTCATACATCGAACTATTTTACACGTGTTTTCTAAAGTCAGCTGACTAAATGGGGAAGGAACACCACACTGATATTTCTGAACAATGGCTAGTTTCAGCTGGTTTGGAAGTCAAATTTAACTTCAGGCTGTGTTTTAAAATACACTTCTGTCTGAACTCCAACTCCAGCATACACATGAACCTCTTTGGGGCGACAAATCTTGATCATCGGGAAGAATTTTCTCCCTCCCACTTTGATGTTTCTTCAAGGTTGACTATTTATAAAGTCACCACTTGTTGTCTGGAAAGTGCAAGTCTGTGGTGCTACATAGATCCCCACTGTACACAAGCATATAAACAGTCCATGCTCACAACACTGCCCTCCTTATCGACAGGAACCCAAAGTTCCTCCAGCGGAAATGTCTTTGTTCCCCCACGGCTGCCACACAATGAACGCGACTCTCTGGAGTCTGCTGAAGGCACTGCAACCAAAGGCCTTCGCTCATTCCACACATAGTGTAGCACAACGAAGGCAGTGACCTTGGCAAGAAGCTATTAAAATTGTTCTCCACTGAACGAAATATGTACAGTCACCTTGGCACATAAAAACACTCCCTTTAGCACAACAAAACATGTTTAGGTGACAGCTGCTAGAATAAAACAAATGGAAAAATTTATCTCTACTTATCTGTCAATCTATCATTATATGATATGATCTGTATCACTTACCAACTAAATTCTGATATCTTTTCCATCTCATCTGCCCTTTTACTGCAGGTTCCATGGATCACACCTCTTTTTCTACCACATTCCACAGATTATCGCGTCTGATATCTGGGGAATTTGAAAGTCAGATCAACAACTTGAACTCTCTGTAAAGCATTTTTCTACACATTTTTGCAGGGTGGAAGAGCGCATCCTGCTTGAAGAGGTGAACCCCATCAAGGAATGCATTTGCTGTGAGCAGCAAAGTAAAAGCAAAAGTAAAAAAGCAAGTGCAAACAAGACGAATCAGCAAATGAAAACCAAGCAAAACAAAATGCAAAGCCTGCAAACACAATCGCTGGTGTCTTGGCCAACAACCTCCTCCACCAACCTCTTAATGTCAACCTTTATCTCGTGACAAGGCACTAACTTCAAAGGGCACCTTATTCACCTGGGGATGAGAATTCACACGCACAACAGAACTAAACCAGGATGAAACCAGACCACCTTCTCCTATTGTTCAGTTCTGACGTTCACATTAGGCTCTTTCAATAGTGGGCAGGGGTGAGCATGGCTCTCCTTTTACAGACCCTTCTGCCGCTTTTCACACCCAACATTAAGACTTTCAGTCATGTGTACACCAAGTTCAGAGTTATCCTGTTTTTGTTGTACTAAGATGGCAGCTCACTTCTTCCTGGGTTACAATACCATGGCAACTTGTGCTGCAAACCCAAGTAAGTAACGTGTATTTATAGATCACTTTTCACACACGTAAAGTCACAGAATGCTGTACAACAAAATAATTGAAAGCACAATAAAATATAATCACGAGCTCTGGATAGTGACCGAAAGAACAAGATTAGCTTTAGCTGGCCTCTCCTTTAGAGAGAGGGTGAGGAACTCAGGCATGGGCTCAGAGTAGAGCTGCTACTCCTCCACATCATCATGATGACTGATGCAGTGTATATTTCTGTACTCATATTGCTTGACCTCATTGACCTTAACCATAATATTTTACTTAACACGCTTAAGGTTTTAGCTGTTATCTCTGGCTCAGCAATAGGCTGGTGTTGCACCTATTTTTTGAAAAGACTTTTTCTGTCAAATTCTCCCCTAACACTGTTTCTTTAACCTGCAAGGGTCAATTGTAGGCCATTTATTCTTTTTCTTTAACATCCTTTCTTTATCCAGCATTTTTGATCTTTTCTGGCATTTTCTATCATTTCTGTGCTGATGACATTCAGCTGTATATGTCTTTAAACCTCATCAGCTGTATGGACTGTCCATCAGAGTTGACAGTTCATCCCAGATAAGTGAGTGGAGCTCCAAGTGGCTCTCCTTGTTTCAAACTCCAACAAGAGGCCGTGATTAAAGCTCCTCCTGAAATACGTTCAAGAATGAAGTGATTGTTTCCTTTTGCAAAGTCCACTGTTCACTGGGATAATATTTGATCCTTCTCTGGCCTTCACATGCAAAATCTATCTCATATTCTCGTTTTATTCACTTGAGGAACATTTCGAAAGTTTATTTTCCATTACTGAACTGGAAAAACATATGCATGCATAGATATCATCGCACTCCTGTTATTGTAATGCCCTATTCACCAGCTTAGATAAATCATGTCTTTCACGGCTTCAGGCAATACAAAATGCTGGACCCAGACTCCTTACACGTTCAAGCAAGCAACCTCACATCACCCCTATCTTTCACTCCCTTCATTTCAAAATTTCAATACTTATATAGAGAGCTCTAAACAACTAGCTTCACACTATTTATTAACTTTTTCTTATAGACTGCTAGCATTCTTTGTTTGCGGGCTCAAAATGTATTAGTTGTTCCTTTTGCAAGATTGCAGGAAGACCAAGGGAGAAAGAGCCTTTCAGTCTGTGGCACTTATACTTTGTAACATTTTAATCGTATATGCTGTGCTGCACACAGAAGCCCAAAGGATCTTCCAGGAATGGTGATGCTTTTTCTAGAGAATTAAGTAGGCGATGATTTCATATCTGTTTCTGTCAACTAAAACAATTCCTGTTCTTGGGTAGAGTGATGTGAAAATGGTAATGGGAAATGGATTTATTCTTAAATAATGATTTTCTAATCCCCCAGCGCACTCAAAGTGCTCTGGGAGTGCGAAATAAGGTGTTTGTCTGCTTACTGATTTCTTAGTTTTCTTGTACATTTACAAATTTCACCAAGGGCTAGGTACATTTGATTAGATCATTTTCCTTGATAAATTAAATAATTTAAAAACTGCGATTTCTCTTTACTTGTTTTATCTTTGTCTAATATTAAAATTAAAAGACCTCTGAGAAACAAAACAGCATTTTCTCACAACGCATCTTAAACCAAGAATAATAATTTACATACTTAAGATAAAACACACCTATATCTATTGGTGAAGTTAAAAGCAATATAAGAAACACAATGAAGGAGTCAAGCGGATGATGTTCTATGGGTGTTTGTATGCTGTATACTATGCTGTTGATTTTGTACTTTATGGTGTATTTGTAAAACCTTTGAGACAATTTGAGTCTGTATGGCTGGTGCCTTGGGCAGGTCTCCCTTGTTAAAGAGATTTGATCTTAATGAGACTTTCTGGTTAAATAAAAAACTTTTTTTTTTAATTGACTGTTAAACACCACCAAAGCTGGAGAATCAAAACTAAAACTGTCTTTGAAAGATCGGTTTAATTGAAGACCACTCATAATCCATCTGTGTCTCCTGTGTCTTAATGAAATTATTGCGACTTGATAAATCTGTTAATTTGCTTTTCTTCCCGCATTTAAACTTTATTAATGTAGTATCACTTTTTCAAACTTCCTGACCAAAATGCACCCATTCATTCATCCCTTGAGTGTGAGTTCCCTCTCACAACATTGATTTGTTGTGTATTGTTTTAAGTTTGTATTATATATGTAGCCTCTTTCCAATACTATTGTTTTATCATCCTTTGAAAAATCAGTTGCTCTACTACCAGCTGACTTACCCATGTTTGTGACTGGTCAGAATCTGCTAACACTACCTCTAGATAAGGAAACCCTGAGTTAACTTGGTGAGCTGATAACCAGCTTAGCAATCGTGAGAGTTGACAGTTCATCTTGTAATCGGAAGGTTGCCGGTTCAAGCCCCAGCTCGGACAGTCTCGGTCGTTGTGTCCTTGGGCAAGATACTTCACCCTTTTCCTACTGGTGGTGGTCAGAGGGCCCGGTGGCGCCAGTGTCCGGCAGCCTTGCCTCTGTCAGTGCGCCCCAGGGCAGCTGTGGCTACAATGTAGCTTGCCATCACCAATGGGTGAATGGGTGGATGACTGAACGTGTAAAGCGCTTTGGGGTCCTTAGGGACTAGTAAAGTACTATACAAATACAGGCCATTTACCATTAGTGTGACCGCCTGATTGCCAGTGTTAGGATAAATGAATTGAGATACCCTGGGTACAATAGAGTTGTACAGGGCTCTGAACACCACTGGCATCAATGAACTTTGGGCACCCAAGATCCTGCTATTTTAGAGAAACTCTGACCCAGTCATTATCTATCAAGATTACTAGATTTGTCTTTGTCAAATCTGCTCAGAACCTCATGGTTGCGACTGAATGTTCACTTGGTAAGTAACAATGGTAACGGGATAATCAATGTTACTCACTTCACTTGTCACTGGCTTTAATGTTGGAGCTCACTAGTGTGCATCAACTGAATTGTATTTCCCTTTGTACCTATAAGCCTTAGGATCTGCTTTTTGCTGAATCTGTTTCTTCGTAGCACTAGTTCTGGCATGCAGCAAATGTGCATGTGCAACAAATCGACCAATTGAGGCCCCAAATAAAGTATAACTACCTACATACAGTATCAGCAAAGATGCACAAACACACACACACACACACATGCACACAAGCAGATATTTCCTAATGACTTGCCTCATGGCAGCAGTCAGTTGAAGGTCCACAGAGGATGAAATCCTGTTACAGCTGGCTTTTCATGACGCCTTTAACTGCATTATACTCTCCTCTCAAGTCTAGATCCAATTTCCCTATCAAACAAGGTAGCACACGCACAGCAAAGCTGTAACAAGGCTGGCTGCCTTTAATGTCACATAAAACAAGCGTTTTTTTCTTCTGCAGTGTCTGGACTTTCTGAGTAGATGGGAACAGGAAGTTGGTCAGACAGATGGGAGAGGATGGGGGGAACAGTGAGTGACTGGATAATTCACTTAAGTTTGCTGTGGTAATCATAATTATAGAAAGGTCGCCTGATCACTTAGCTTGCTTAGGATTTCAGAAATTTGTGTTACAGTAAACTGGATTAAGGGGGAGGTTTAGATCTATAATTGAATGGTATGAGAAAAAAAACCCAAATAATGTATTCGAAACACTCCCTGTTGATTTATCTCACATTACCTTAAGCCTAACAAGCTGACATTTCCACCTGAAATCATTATTTGAATGAATGAATGAATGAATATGAAGTCTTTATTTGTCACTTGCCGTTTCCTGCAGTGAGTAATACAATCATTTTAGACATTTAAAAGCAACACAGTGGAAATTTCTTACATGATTACTGCCTTTAAAAAATGAAACGGATTAACTGAAAAGTAAAAATAAAAATAGTAACTGGTTGAGCTCTCCAAAAAGTGGACATGGAAAATTCAAATGAGTTATTAGAACTTGAAAATATCTGGGTTGAATTTGCCTGAACTCTTATAATATCACCATCTCTGAATACCAAATGGTCATCAAAACTAGTGTGATGTGTTTTACTCTAACAACAAGCAAAAGTGATGTGAAATCAACTAGAGAAACGAGTGTATAAAGAAGCAGTTGCAGTATCTGCACATGTTCCTCTACAGGATAAAAGGCCTTCCTTATTCAGTCAGCTGTCACATCTGGCTTATTGCCAAGCTGCACATCCATCTACTCGCTAATAGCAGCTGTACTCTTATCGCTCAGTGCCAATGACAAACCCTAGTATGACCTTATACAACCTCAGCTAAGAGTTTTACTAGCCTCGCTGTATTTCTTTCCAATCTCACTTAAATATGCCTTCACTGTGGGCAGCCTATTTAAAGAAAAGGAGCAATTATTGTTTATTCATGCTTATCTAAGTGAAATAATGACAATAGTTGCAGCCAAATACAATTTATAGAACTTTCCAAAGGTTTTTAATGAGTAAAGGGGATCACTGGCTTAAACTCAATCAATTTCTTTTATATAGGTCTCGCATGGTAACTTTCAATTATCCTTTCATTTACTCTTTGTAATTGAATTGATGGAGTTGACCTCTAATCAGCTTTCTAAGGTCACACCTGTCAAGTGTCAAGTTGAGAGAATTGATTAAAGGATCACTTCAGTTTCTGATTAATTGATTTTCTTTTCTTGTGGAAAGGATCTCTTCCACAAACACAGGACATATGAAGGAGACCCGTTTCAACATTAATGAGTCTTGAAAGCCGGAAGTTGCTTGAGTTCCATACACGTTATTTTTAAAATTGTGTGTGAGGAAAATCTTAAACTGTATAACTGTATAAATGTAACTGTAGCATAAAATCAATCAGCATAAAAATCAGCCAGAATTGGGCACAGAGCAGTTTTTTTCCGTTTTTATTTGCTCTCAATGCCTCAATGAAAAGGCTGGTACAAAAAGGGTATTGACCCTGATAATACTTTGTAGTGCCTCCTTTGGACACCACAGATCCATCCAAGAATAGATGATGGACACAAGACCTTAAGGAGCTATACAGTATATGTACATTTAAATTAACTTCCCAGTAATGCATTTCATAACTAGTTAGAAAGCTAAGCTGAGGACTATGCATATCCATCTGTTTAGCTAAAGTGCACCACCTGCTTCTTCTAATGCAAACAGTGCTGGGAGTATTCAAAATAATCAAGCTCTGCAAGACAATTTCTCAGTTAACCTAAGCAATTTTCCTGCTTTTGTGTTCTGTTCATATCAAAGCATACCTAATATGTCACTGTATATTTGTGTCTTTGGGATCATGTCCTGTTCCATGACTCAATTTATCTGTCAGATAAATGGCCTTATTTTCCTTTTCAATTTACTCACAACACACATTTTATTTATAGAATAGTCACAAATGGAAAGAAAGGGCACTGATTTATGTCAAGTAAGATAGTTAAGACTCATCTCTCTGTCTTGTACTGTGCATGGATCAATTATGCTTACTTTCTTTTCCTTTTTTTCACCTACTTAGGAAGAAAAAACCTGAATGGCTCAGTGTTGGATGATTAATATCACCTATCAATGTTATCAGCCACAATGTAGACATCGTCGCTGATAACGTATATCCAGGGCATGATTTACAATGAAAATGACCGTACACTGTCAGACAGTTTTAAGGGCGTGTAGGAAATATTACCTTAACCCAAAAAATTCCTTTAACAGAAAACCAAGCCTCTACATGCTTCAGCTGAGCTGTTTACTCACGTATTAAGAGGTGCAACATATCATTGCAATGTGGAGAAATTTGCAGCTGTAAACCATTTTTTTCACGCCCCCTGTTTTGTGACTGAGATGTGAATCAGGGGTCCTCACTAAGTTAGTCTGAGCATGATTAAGGTGGCCACTTTCCTCCCTGCATTATGTCTAAAACACACAGTCTGGCTCATCTATACTTGCCATGGCTCAAGGCAGCATATTTCCATGACATGCCCAAACCAAACATGGAATGTGTGATATTACACAGTCACGCATTCATTATTTCATTATTCACTCTAAACCATTTGCGTCAAGACTGAGTCATATAGGAGTGTCAAAATGAAAAGATCAGCAAAGCCTCACAATGGGTCGTTTCCTTTTTAAAAATGTGTTTTTCCATCACAAAAATCTAAACAGAAACACTCCTACTTACCTTCACATGGATGTCAGTGAAACCCTTATTAACTCATTCTTTATTAGAAATAGCCCACTCTTGTAGGCCTTTCAAAGGGTTTTTTGGGACATTAACACTGACCTATGAATCATTCAAGCGTAAATCAACCATGCATTGTCTTCCACAGAGCCTGGACTACAATGTTATTGAAGCAGAGTGGGATCATCTTGACAGAGAATATGAAAAAAAGGCAATCAACATCCAAAGAGGAGCTTTGAATGTCCTTCAAGAAGCCTGGAGAACTATTTCTGAAGACTGCTTAAAGAAATGACAAAAAAGCTTTCCTAAGAGAGTTCAAGCTGTGCTGATGGATAAAAGTTGGCATAATAAGCATGTGCTTCAGCCAGTACCTTTTTGATTAGCCTTACTTTCTTCCTTTGTGGTAAATCTTTCTTCTTTATTCATTGAGAGAATTGAATGCTAACCAATAAAATAAAAATAGAAAAAGTGGTCAAACCAAATACTGACTTTCAAGCCTATTAGAAATATACAAAGTATTTATACTGTATTTTCGTGTGTGTTTTTACGTTTCAATAAATCTCTGTACCTATTTCCAGTTTTCCTAGCAAAAGTTAAAGAAATGAGGGGTCGCTCAAGATATTTGCATAATACTGTAGATGACATAAGCTGGTGCAGAATGGTAGTAATGCAGTGTAATTTGAAGAGCATAAAAAATCCTCTTATGTCTAATTATGTTCACAGTTCATATTTTATGAGGAACATAAATCAGCACCATGAAAGAATAATAAAATAACATATAAAATAAACCCCTAAAGGTAATAAGTCATTGAATTACTGCCCACAGGTAGAAACCAAGACTAAAGCAGAGGAATAGTCAGTGTTAGCTTACATGAACTGAGCCAAGAAACAGGAGTGAACTTCTCAACAGTGAAATCTCAACTTGTAATATGCACGTTAGGACAAGCAGCTTATACTTACAGCCAGTGATATAAAGCTCTGGTGGCTGACATTTCAACACAAAGTCTGAAGTAATCTTTGGCAGAATAGTTTACTTTAAAATGAGTCATAAATATTTAACAGCAAGCTCCAAGCTGTTAGTGATGGGTCGTTCGCGAACGAAATGGCTCTTAGAGCCGGCTCTTTGACGTGAACGACGCGAGCCGGCTCCTTATCGCGAGCCGTCACGTGGTTTTTTTTTTTTTTTTTCTTTCTCTCAGCCTCTCTCTCGCACTTTTTTTCCGCTTCACTCTGCACGCGAGCCTTGTGCTTTACGCTGGGCAGAGGGGGGAGGGGCGGTAGTTACACTCAGTAGCACAGGAACAGAGCCAGAGAGAGAGAAAGAGAGGCAGGGACAACAACATTAGAAAGGTATAGTAATCATCCACAACTATTTTCGGTTGCAGATGATAAAGGATTGAGAAAGTTTATTCATGCAGGTCCATATGACAGAGAATATGCATGTTCTTTTAGTTTTCATATTATAATTTATATTTAATTGTGTTGTGGTTTGCAGTGTTTTGTGTTCTTTTCACTTTAAATTTGTGAAAGGAAAAAGCTGAAAATGTAAATAGTTAAAACTTGAAATGTGAATAGTTGATTTTTGTATTAGATGATTTATTTATTACATTTTATGTGGAGTGAATAAATAAAAGTATATTTACGGTGGCCCCTAGAGACAAAGCACATACAAACTTCAAATCACGTACGAACTCTGAAGCATGTACAAACTCCAAAACACGTAAAAACACGTACAAACTCCAAAACACGTAAAAACACGTACAAACTCCGAAGCACGTAAAAACTCAGAAGCATATAAAAACTCAGAAGCACATAAAAACTCAAAACACGTACAAAAGAACAACAGAAGTGCTCCAGGATGCTGGGCGCAGTGTTGAGCCTTTGTTATCTTGTGGCTACACAAGCCAGCAAGTACCAATGACCGGATTTGGTGTGTGGTAATAACAGGTAAATGAACTTTTTTTAAAATTATTTGAATATATATATGAGTGCCTGTGTATAAATACACAAACAATACACACATGCTTTCAATTGTGTAATTTAAGTGATCTAGTAGCTCTGCTTTGGAAGTTCAGTTCATGCTAGAAATGTGTTTTGGAGTTTACGTGTTTTGTCTCTAGGGGCCACCGCATATATTTATATATAAACATATATAAATAAAACCACTTGTTTTTACGTTAGTAATTCCTTTTGTGCATAA
This sequence comes from Rhamphochromis longiceps, assembly GCF_057381845.1. Classification (NCBI taxonomy): domain Eukaryota; kingdom Metazoa; phylum Chordata; class Actinopteri; order Cichliformes; family Cichlidae; genus Rhamphochromis; species Rhamphochromis longiceps. The sequence continues at coordinate 18,086,026 of NC_140571.1, read as the reverse complement.
TTTTATATTATTGTTAATAATAAATTAATTAAAGCAACAAAACAACCTGAAGAGCCGGTTCGGAGCCGAAAGAGCCGGCTCTTTTTAGTGAGCTGAACCGAAAGAGCCGGATCTCTAAAAAGAGCCGGAAATCCCATCACTACAAGCTGTTCTAGCTGCAAGCTACGGGTACTATTAGGCTACTAGCTAAAGTTAGCTAATGAAGAGTGTATATGTTACAGCAATATCAGCAGGTAATATTAAGGTTCAAATCCACCACAAATAAAACTCTTTTGCTCAACATCACACTTAAAGCATGTGAAAAAAGTGTACTAGAATTCCAAAGTATAAGTTTATGTTCTGTAGAGATATATATCTACGATAAATTATGTAGTATTATAAAATTACAAAATTACTATGTAAAGTGAAATCAGTGTTTTAATGCTAAGGTTGTAAAGGAATGGGGAAATATTTCATTTCAATTGAGCTAACATTGCCTAGGTTGGCCTTGAACAGTTATTTCTAGATTTATTTACTTGAGGGCAATCTTGTGAATGAAATTGTTGGCAGATAATTTGGTCAATTTTGTGTTGAAGTTACAAGATAAAATAGAACAGCATTGTAAAATGAGGTTGTATGATTCACAAGACCAATACCGCATGAAAAATAATTACACACACAACACACACACTCAATCACTGACTAACCTAACATGTAATTCTTGAGGTTGTGGGAGGAAACTGGATTACCCATTGAGGACCCATTCACACACAGGGAGAACACATACTATTTTGGCAAAAGTATTCACTCACCTATGCAAATCATAGCATTCAGGTGTTCCAATCATTTTGATAGCCACAGTTGTATAAAATCAATACACTTGGCATGCAGACTGCTTCTACAAACAATTGTGAAAGAATTGGTCGCTCTCAAGAGCCATGATAGGATGCCTCTCGTGTATCCAGTTGTCCAGTTGTGAATTTATTTTGCTTCCACTGTCAACTGTTAGTGGTATTGTAACATAGTGGAAACAACTGGGAATGACAGCAACTATTAAAAATCAGTGGATATTAGAGCTGGGCGATAGAACGATAACGATATGTATCGCGATATAACTTTTACTCGATAGAGAAATTAAGCTATCGCGATAGACCTCTCCGCTCTTGTCCCCCCCCCCCAAAAAAGGTCAGCCAATCCAAATTAAGTAGCGCAGAGCCGAACCAATCACAGCCCCAGCGTCATGTCGCGTGACTTGTTACGTACAGCACAAGTGCCAAGCCGTGTGTTTGTTTGGGAAGCGTGCCGACTAGAAAAATCAACCGAGCGTGACCGAAGAGAAAACAGATAATGGTTCCAACGCCGGAGAGATTGTCGAACAGAAGAGCCATAGAAGTTCCGTAGTGTGAAGGTATTTCGGCTATTTCAAGTCTGACAAAAAACAGAGTAGCGTGCACTGTAAATTGTGCCGAAAGCAAGTCTGGAAATACAATAAACTGGTGCATGCGTCACACTGTGCGCCACGTTATTGTTTCGGTGAAATGAATTTCTACAATACTGTTACTGTTAATTCTACTCTCTGCAGTGTTTAAATGCTTACATATACACACAGTTACTGTCCCTCCACACATACGACTCGGTTCTGCTTCTATGCCCCAGCTTTGTTTACTTTTTCCCACCGAGGCTTCTAGACTTCTGATTGGCCAACATTTCTGCACGGTTAGGAATCTAGCGCCACCTGCTGCTTTGGCATGTTCATAGCAGCGTTTTCCTTCATTTCTGCCTTTATGTGTGGACGGGATTATTTTTCAAAACGAAAACGGAAAATCTCCGTTTTCAAAAATACCCGTATACGTGTGGACGTAGCCTCAGTCTCTGACTGGAAGCGCTAATTCGTTATTCGGCTTTTGTCAGACTAAAGTAACTGTTAAAACTGTTTGAAAAGCTCAGCTATACAACAAGGAGAGATTGAGAATTTCCTTTTAGTTCTCAGTTTATTTGATATTGACAAAAGTTAGTCAGTTTTGTCTGTTCTTCTGTAAAACAAACTAAGATTTATTTTTAGAATTAATATTTTCTTTCTAAGTGGAATTGACAATTTAGTCTGTTTCATTTGTTCTATTTTGAAACTTAAACGCTTTAGCGGCTGCCTTTTGTGTAGTTTGCAATATTTGCCTTTATTTATCTGAAAAAGTCTCATGTTCCTTAAGTACATCTACCCTGTTGAACTTATTATGGGAAATAAATATTTAAATCAAAACAAGCTGCTGATTATTTCACATTTTACTTGTGAGCAACGGCACATTTAAATCTTACAAATATAGTTATTTGGCTTATATCGTGATAGATATCGTTATCGCCTGAAATGAAAAAAACATATCGTGATATGAAAAAATCTCATATCGCCCAGCTCTAGTGGATATGGGGCACATAGTGCACAGAGGTTGCCAACCTTCTGCAGTGTCAATCCCGATAGACCTCCAAACTTAATTTAGCCTTCAGATCAGCAGTGCGTAGAGAGGTTCATGGAATGGGTTTCCATGGCCAAGCAGCTGCATCCATGCCATACATCACACAATGCACAATGCAAAGCGTTGGATGCATCGATGAAAAGCCCTTCACCACTAGACTCCAGAGCAGTGGAGACGTATTCTTTGAAGTGAGAAATCACTTCTTTTTTCTTTTGTCATCATACCAAGACATTTTGGATCATTTCATGGTCCTAGTTTCATGGGAACAGTTTGTCTATGGCCCAATATGACTGCCCTCCAGTGCAAAAAGAAAGGTACATAAAGACATGGATGAGGGAGTTTGGTGTAGAAGAACTTGACTGACCTGAACAGAGTTCTGACCTCACCCCGAGAGGACACTACTGGGATGGACTAGAGTGGAGACTGTGAGCCAAGCCTTCTCCTAGTGTCTAACCTCACAAATGCACTGCGAAACCCCACAGAAAGCCTTCACAGAGGAGTTGAAGCTCTTGTAGCTGAAAAGGGTGGGCCGACATCATATTAAAGCCATGGATTAAGAATGGGATTTCACTCAAGTTCATATGCGTGTGAAGGCAGACAAGCAAATACTTCTAGTGTAAAAACCTCTACACAGATTAGTTCAAACCCAGAACCTTGATGCTGTTAGGCAACCGTGCTAAATACTGCATAATCGCATCACTTCAGTTAGTTATTCATCAAATGGTTTTAAAACCTAGCAAAAAGTAAGGAAATTTGTGTTTGATTGATTATTTCTTTGTTGTAAAATCCTTCTTGGCAGTTATTCTTATATGACTGGAAAGCCTGTTTATTTCTCCTTAAATAGTGCTACATCTCTAAAGGAAAACAGCCAAGTTTAGTATGTGGGCTGTGCCCATTAAAAACTTGCCAAATCTTTTCTGCCGTTGCCCAAAAGCTTAGCTTGCTATTGGATGTTGTTTTGAGATTCTAGTAGCCCAGGTAAGGACAAGCAGGTGCCTGATTAGTGCAGCACCTGTGAGCAAGGACCCTGCTACAGTGGTCAGTTGGTGTCAAGTATACCACATTTGACTGAACTAGATCAGACCCCGATGCCATATACTCAGCCCACAAATACATTTTATATAAATGAATAACATAAACAATCGACCAAAAACAAATTTCCTTCCATTTCTGGTAAGTTTAAATTGTAGCCTACATGTATACTTTTGACTGAATTGGAGAAAATCCTAAATAAATTCAAACTTGTATCAGTGCAGAGCCACTAAAAGTTATCGTGACAATTCTGCCCATGATGAGTGTAGGTAAACTTGTGACCACAACAGTAAAAACATCCCTATAGTGCTTCACTGTGTGTTATGCCAGTTACCTTTGAGTTTCGTTGCACTTTACATTATTGCAATTTGCTTATGAGTAGCTCCTGAGGGTGTTTTACACTCCCTGGTGTCTCTTGGGCTGGGAGAGGGGCAAATTGACCTTGCGTATCACTGCGCAGAGTGTAAGGTTACACTGCACACTGTCATTTGAGCATGTACAAACAGACACGCATGGAATATGTGGAGGCAAATATTGCAAAATCTCAAAAAAGCACAGCCCTGACCATAAGTGTTTCCATCTTCATAATCATGTAATGTATGCACTTTGTTTTTCACCACCAGTTGCTAAAGAACACGTTTAAACCAGAGGTATCAATTTGACCAACAAGTGCTGTGCATGCACTGGCATCAAGCTACTGCATGAGCATGCATGTACAAGAGTGGCTGCTGACTGTGGTAGGGAAGTAGATTAAAATTCACAGTTTGTTTATCCTCTTTTGGCCTCTTGACCTTTCCTTTGACCCCGCAAAATCCAGCATGTTTGTTTTGAATTGCTTCCATGGTTGTGAAGAAGAATGATTTACATTTAAATATCTATGTACGCACACAATCCCCAGAGGACAACTAACATTGTTTTTGAGGATAGGCAGCTAATCTACCTCTCAGTGTTGTTTAGAGCTAAAACTATTAGTCAATAAATAGAATTTGAATCAATCAAAATTGAGAAATTTTTATTATCACTGCTTAAAAACAAAACAAAAACAAATTACTCCATAAAATCCTGTTTCCTGTTACCTTTAATGTGAAAATTTTATATATTTATGAATTTGAAATAATGATCATCAGACTGATCAATATTAGAAATAGTTATAATTAAGAATCAGTTTAAATTTCAGTGATTAAACCTCTGTCTATGTTGCATTATCTATTTGTCTCAGTGTAAATGCTAGGTTTAGCCACAAATCATTTAATTTTCATCTTAATCTTTGTTTATTTAGATGCATGGCATTCACACACACACACACACACACACACACACACACACACACACACACACACACACACACACACACACACACACACACACATCGAACAGCTGTCCCAGAAAAGCTGTTATGGATCTCTGTTGCACTCCTGCAGCCCCAGCCATCTCCTCCTCTCTGCCAAGACTGTGCCCTCCCCGCCTTCTGGTGCAGAGGGTACGTGTCGGGGTTTCTGCAGCGCCAAAAGAGACCTGCAGTGCCAGTAAACACACCACTCCCCCAGCACACATACACAGACTCAGTCAGTACACTGTTGCTTGTTTCCCTGCCTTAAACAACCCACAGTGCCAGCTGCAGCCCCGCTGTCCACCAGCACGCGCCAGCTTGATGTCCAATAAGGGCCACGTTCAGCGTGTGTATGTGTGAGTAGACCTTATGTGTGTATGTGTGTTTAAAGGGACGAGGGGCTTAGCCTTAAATCCTGTCACCCAGCTGCCTCTACAGTCAGATGGTCCCAAAGACCCACGTCAACAGATGTACAGAGCAGCTACAGCGAGCAGAGCAAACAGAAAAAAATACCATCTCAGACTTAGTCTGCCTGTGTGTGCAGAGGGAGTATGTGTCTATAAAAGTGTACAACCTCCTCTGAATTAATGAAGAAAAGCAGTCGTGACCTTTAATATTTAGCTATTTATGTCCCTTGTGAATCCTTTCAGCCATTTTGAGCTGTCTGTAGTAGTACTACGTGTTTACAAATGCAGCACTGAAATGTCCTTGGCTGTTGTGGAGAGCTACTTTTGGAATCTGGTGTCAGTTTCCTGATGCAGTCTGGGGTATGTGGGGGGAATTGATGCCGACAGTCACAAAAGCAACTTGGCATCACACTCCTACTTCCTTGTACCAAGCAACAGCAATAAATAAATATTGGTATGCTTCCAGATTAGACTTAAAAAATTGATGTTGGCATTAAAAGCAGAAACAGATTAAATGTAGGTCAAGCAAATAACGTTTTACAGAGCATATTGTAAAAGCTCTCTAATGGCAAATTTGTGATTCAGAATGCTGGACTATATACATAACAGACTTAATCAGAATATTAGTTTCCTGTTAACCTAACCTTTTCCCAGCTAGAACAAAGCTACAAGTAAGTGCATGTAAGTGGAGTGACAAATGCCACATGGCTAAATTTTTTACAGCATGTGTGATGCCGTCACTGATCTCCCAGTTCTTAGCTGGGACTCTTATGACTTTGAGTCAATCCAAGATTCCGTCAATATAACACGTGAAAAAAGCATAACAGTAAGAGCTACACAACATATGCATGCTTTAATAATAACCTCCACTCTTTAAGCTTCGGATTTTCCACAAGATATTGGAACCTAGTTGCACGGATTTGTTCTCAATCACTGTCCAAAGACGAAGAGAATTAATAAATCTTTAGCTCAATGACAGCTTCCCAGCTTTTGGATGGGGTCTTGGTTAGGCCTCTGAGAAGGCTAGTCAAGTTCTTCTAAACCAAATTGTGTTTTCTGTCATATATACACTGGACAGAATGGAGAAGAAAGATGACTTTGAACATGGCGTAGCTGTTTTCACCAGAAGGGCTGATCTGAGTATTTCAGAAACTGCAAAGATTTTCCCACAAAACCATCTCTAGTTTGTTCCAAAAAGAGAACATATCCAGTGAGAGACAGTTCTCTGGGAGAAAATGCCTTGTTGAGACATACATACAAACACATGCAGAAAAGCACAACACAGCCAACCTTGAAGTGGATTGGCTACAGCAGCAAAGAACCACACTAGTTGTCACTCATATCAGCTAAGAATAGGAAATTAAGGCCAAAATTCACATGGGCTCACCATAATGACATTGACAGTGACACTCGGATGGTAGGGTCAGAAGTTGGCATAAATAGCATGTGAGCATGGATCTATCCTGCCTTATAAACAGTTCAGCTTGGTTGTGGGGGTGGTTTAATGGACTGGAGGATATTGAGCATTGTTTAATGTTACAGCCCATCTTGGTAATGTTGCTGACCACGTTCTTTAATTTTGGGATCACAGTCTACCAATCTTCTGATGGCTCCTTCCATCAGGATAAGGTCACAAAGTTAAAATAGTCTCAAACTGGTTTCTTGGACCAGTTTAGGTTCATTGTACTCGAACTGCAGTCACTTTCAGATTGGTGAAGGCTTCCACAGCCACCAGATCTCAATCTAATAGAGCATCTTTGGGGTGTAGTGGAACGAGAGATTCACATCACGAATGTGCAGCTGACAAATACGCAGAAACTGTGTGATGCTATCATGTTAATATGAGCCAAAATCTCTAAGGAATGTTTTCAGCACCTTCATGCCATCACGTATAAAGACATTGCTCAAACCATATTGTGGTCCAAGCCTAGATTTGCAAGGTGTACTTAATAAAGTGTGATCTAGCTTGATGGTGCATGCATATGTTACACGTGACCAGAGAAAACAACTTATTTCATACAGAGAATAAACTGTACCAAGCCCTAACTGTATAAATTAAATATGGATTATTTTGAACTGTGAATTATCCAGAGATACTCCACTAGAGTCCAAGGGTAAAAATATGGAGATAGAAAGCATGATAGCCCCCCTTAAAGGACCTCATACAGAGCAGGAGGAGCACGGCCATGCTCAAACAAATTGTTTGTTTAGAGCACAAAGCAATAAATGCTGAGTCATAAAAGCAGCAAGAACTGCAGACAGTATTTCTGCAGAAATTAAACACCACATTCTGATATCGGTTACTCATGTCCACCAGATCTCTTTTACAGGATGTAATTATCCTAAGACCAGCCAAACCCTTCCTAAAATGATACAGTCATCTATATATTAATATAGCCGTAAACATAATCAGCTGACTTCCCTTCTCCCGCTATAACACCATCACTCCTACGAAACTGTAAGCTGATCTGGCTTTTCTGACAAAGGAAGGTCCCATTAGCACCAGCTGGGGCTACCCATGGGAACGAGGAGGAAAAAAGTTGTCCCACCCACACCACACACCATAACATTACTCATGAAACATTCACATCCTTATGTGGCCTGGACGATCACGCCAGTCTCCCATTGGCAGAGAAGAGATCGGCCCAGAGCAGGAGACAAGATTCTATTGGTGTGGTGCGAGCATGAGTGATGACAGGACGGCGGGGAGGCTGGCGAGGTTATTGGATCAATCGATCCAGGTCCTTCGCAGACCACACAGATGAGGGCAAGGGCAAGTGCTGCAGAAATTCAGAAGATGGCAGTTCTGGGGTAAATGCTAGCAGTTACAAGTTGTATTGTGTCATTACAAATACAAATACATGTACATATGTCTGTGAAGGTTCTCAGTCATCCAGGTCATCGTAGTCAAAGGAGCTTGCAAAGAAAAGCGTCTGGACTTCTTTAAGTTGCTTGAAGACGTTTCACCTCTCATCCGAGAAGCTTCTTCAGTTCTAAGGTCAAATGGTGGAGAGTCCCAGATATAAACCTAGTGGGAGTGACCCCTCTAGGTTTATATCTGGGACTCTCCACCATTTGACCTTAGAACTGAAGAAGCTTCTCGGATGAGAGGTGAAACGTCTTCAAGCAACTTAAAGAAGTCCAGACGCTTTTCTTTGCAAGCTCCTTTAAATACATGTACAGTTATTGAGCAGAAGTAAATTTAGTGAGCAGCTTATTTTGCCCACTTTGTGCTTTCGTCTTTATCCCTGTGGACAAATATTGCAAAATCACAGGGTGAACTGCTCCCAAAAGAATTACTACTCAACTATTCAATAATCGGCCTGTGGGCAACCACTTTCAATCACAAGGCTCAGTTGGTTTGTATTCCCACTTTTAAGTTTCTATTTTAAATCTGACATTCTATCTGGATGGAACTAGTTAACGTGAATTTCTGTGTATACCGATGACGCCATCATATTCCTATGTTATTGCCACCTTGATTGACATTTTGTTTTGAGGACAGCCATTGATTGCACGTGCTTGCTTATCTGGTCCCCGTCTTTGAAACAACCATTTCAAGGGGAATGATTTCAGAGGTGCATTGTAGAATGACATACATCTTGGGTGTCCCACTATCTCCAATCAGCATTTTCTCTAGACTGACTGTAGTATAAGGCAAGATTTAATTTAAAAAAAATAAAATACATTGACAAATCAGAATGTGTGTAATCGTTAAATGTTGCTGCTCAATTTACACTGGATGTGAATATTTTGGGGTGATTTTTGCACTGTAAACCAAATATTACAAGTGTGATCATGGTGTGTCAAAACTGCTTTAATAAATAGGTAGGATGATTATTTAAAACAATGAAACACCCTTTTTGCTTTGTACAAAATTAACGCATGTCCCTTATACAATAAAATGTATACAATATGCATATTCAGCTTTTAACACCAGCAGTGATGCAGCTTTAATTGTTTATTTTGCTGTGTCCCATTTACAGAAATACAATGGCGTTTTGAGACAATGACATGATATGAAAAGGGGTAAAACTGTTTAAACTGAGTTGGTAACTTAAAACACATTTGCATGATGGCAAAGAAAAATCTGCATCTGCAAACATTGTTCCCTTCATTAAAGCCTTTAAACCAAGCTAATGCTAATGCAAGATGTCCACATTTGACCCAACATCCACATTCAGAACTCTAAACTGCCAAGAGTGGACTGGTTTTTCTTTTGTTTTTAAACCATCCATCTGTGTTTTATTTTAGAAATCTCCATGACAGTAAAGTGACAGCAGTGCACTTTACTCAAGCGAATAAAGCACACCACACTACACAAGATGTCTTACCTGCCTTAATAGTGGAACAACATCAACAACAACAACAACAAAAAAAAAAAAAAAAAACCCCCAACAACATAACACGACCACTGATAACACAAACAATGCACTGTTACATTAAGGCACCTGAAATAAAAGGGTTTGTGATGGGTTTATAAATGGTTTGGAAACTTGTTAAGGCTATAGTATTGGCAGCTTTTAAAAAAAAAGAAAAAGAAAGAAAAAGAAAAGAAAGACAAAAGAAAAAAAAACAAAAGAAAAAAAAAAGCAAAAGAGCGGTTTGACTGTAATAGCAATATGATTTTCTCTACAGCACTTACAAATAAATAGCAAGTAAATCTTAGGGCTAACAACAGTTAAGAGCAAAATTAAAGCATTTATAGTACATTTTCCTACAAAATAAAACATCCAGGTTATGCTTCCTACTTCTAACTTTGCCAATTGTGTATACACCCCCCTAAAAAACAAAAAAAACCAACAACAACAAAACACTAAGGGAAGCTAATATTGAGACTGCATGCTAGACTGAAAGAAAAGCCAAAATAACATCAATGACACGAACAGGATGCCTAGTGATGCCTCGGCCCTGTGAAAGTTATTCTATCACATAATGTAAAGGTGAAAAACCAAAAACATCACTTTTTCTTTAATATTTCAAAACACATATTAATACCCCCCCCCTCAAAAAATAGACACCATTTATAAACCCTTCATAAATTCCTTCATAGGTGGTACCTCATTGTAAATGTTCCTAACTCTTAACTGCGGGACTCTGAGTATTAAGTGTTATAAAACCTGCCTATTTGGACAGGCATTAAATAAAAGGAATGGCGTTGTAAAAAAAATAAAAATAATATTAATCATAATAATAATAAAAATGTGTGACTTGTCTTTTAAGTTACTTATTTCAAATATACACAGCGACTCCTTTAGTATTTACATGTATGTACAGAGTATTCATTTCTGCTTTGATCAAATACCTTGAATGGCGTTGCTGTGAAATTGAAGTCTAAATGTACACATATCCCTTTGAGATTTGAGAACAAGGAGGTCAAACTGGGCAGCGCAACTTGGAGCCTGAACGCAGCTCTTAGAAAGGCACTTGCTACCAACTCAAATACTGCAAAAAATCGTCAAACAGAGCTTTCAGCCAAGAAAACGAGACAGGAGAAAAGGAAAACAAACAAAAACAAGGAAGGCCACATAGTAGGCACTGGGGTTTCTGCCCCCTCTTCCCCTCCAGGCCAAGTGTTTTTGGTAAGGCTGGCGTGTGACGGCCACAGGTGGGCAAAGCTGGAAGGAAACTAGAGCAAAGGGAGAGTTTCCCCTGTTACTGTGAATGCAACAACAGTCCATGTCTCTAAAACCCTTCCCTTTCTCTCCCTTTAATGTGCATCTGCCCCAACAGACACTGAACAGGAACCCACTGATAGTTTAACAAAATCATACTCATCTGTAAACAAAACAAAAAATAAAATCATTATACAGCCTGTTTTTTTTTTTTCCCCTCAATCCATATCAGTGACTCACCATTTACCAACAAGTCCATAAACATAAATTGCAAGAAGCTTCTTTTGCCTCCTGAAATATCATTACATCTCAGCTCCTGTGTACATGTAAAGGAAAATAAGGTAACAGAATGAAAAAAGGATGTTCACTGTGCTCTAGCCCTCCTGAATCAAAAATCACTTCAGGTGACAGTGACGAAAACATGAAAATGAAGCAAACAATGGCTTATATAAACAAAAAGCATTTTTTCCTTTCTTTCCAAAAATAGTCCAAACTAAAAATAGTCACTGCCTTGCAGCTTCTCTTGCTTCCACACTGCAACTCATTTGTTTATATATATCTCATACACAATAGTCTCTGAGGTCTTTCTGACCAGTCAGGACCGCACTGACATTTTTCCAGCGGTTGTCTTTGGGACTGTAGCCTGGGGTCCGGTGGGGGGCTTTGAGAGGTGAACTGGAGCTGTGCATGGTGCAGATCACTCCTCCACTGGGCCGCACTGCAGTTTTAGAGTACTTATAAACTAGCTGCTTTCCCGCCTCTGCTCCACCGCACTCCTCCTCGAGCTCAAGCTCGCCTTCCGTCTCCTCCTCCTCCTCATCATACGTCCGACAGGAGGGGCCCATGAGCTTTTTGCGCTCCTGCTCAGCCTCCCTGTTGCTTTCTTTCAGCTGCTGCTGCTCCTGCTGACGTCGCACAACGATCCGCAGTGGCTCCCACTGGTTGTTGACGCTGTCGTCGGCGGCTGATCGGGAGGTCCTCTCGCGCTCTTTTCTCCGTTTGCGTGTCCACCAAACACATACAATGATGCAGAAGAGGCAGAGCAAACAAAAGGCGACACATAGTAGAGGCACCAGGTAATCTGTTGACATCAACATGGAAGGAAATTGTAGAAAAAGTAAAGTCAGTAGGAGTGCGACGTCAGCAATAACTAAAAATGGCTGGCCCTATGAAACCATTGTGCAACATTTGCGTTAATCATTCCTTACCCACTGATGGACGCATGACCTGGGTTTCCACTTTGACCTCAATGACTGCCAGCATTATGGTGCTATTGTGCCGCTTAGACAAGGTGCCCACAATGGCACTGGCTGTCTCCTGGATCAGACTGTGGTCAGGTAAATCCTCTGGATGGAAAGACTGAGAACCAAATCAAAAAGAAAGGAAGAGAAAAGACACCATGAAGTCCCAACCAAACATCTTATTGAGTGTGCCACTTGGGTTGTATGGTAGGCACTGGCTGTTTGTGTATTTTATGCCCCCACCCATAAATCTGTGTCAATCAAGCTTGGTAAAATCTCCAACATGAGCTAGAATAAGGTTGTTTTAGAAGGCAATGGAATAATCACCACTCTAATTCACTTTTACTTACTATAGCCACCTCTACAGCATCCTGATTTGAATGAGAGAGATCACAGAGAAGGAGAAGAGCGTGGTCTCTTGCCAAGTGTCTAGTATCAGGAAGATACCTCAGCTCAAAACAGATATTCTCCACTGTTGTTCCCTGTAGATATACACAAAAACCCAAAACGCATCAATCAGAAGCAACACAAAAAGTAGTTTAAACGGTTCAAAGCGATATGTGGCTGATTACTCACCGGCGGTACTTTGTCTCTGTTGAAAACGAGTGTTATGCGGCCGCAGCTGTTGTCCAAATGGCCGCTGTTTGGCTGGCACTTGGTGGTTACATGTGGAGGTGGAGGTCCAACCATTGAACAAACCCCCCACTGATGACAAGGGGGGGAGAAGCAGGTGAAGTAGCTATGCTCCAGACATTCTTGTCCAGCCGGACAGGACTGGTCACGGCCCGATGACTCGAGCCGGCATGGACGGCGACCACACAGCACCTGGTGTTACAAGGTCAAAATATTCACTTAGACGTGAGACAACATTCGCATTGCCATTTCTTTCTTGCGTCACTTGTCACCATGTTAAAATATCACGTGGGAGTGCGACTTCATATGAAAGCATTTTCATTCATGCTTCTGGAAATATTCCCTTGAATATAATATCCATTGTGAACTCAAAGACACAGAATGGAAAAGCTAATAACAGGATATCAATCAAGCCATCTAAAAATAGCACAAGTCCTGGAATCTGTTCAAAGGTGCGAAAGAAGAGTACCTTGAAGGCTCTAATCATAGGCGGTTATTTAACTTTAGGGTCCAGGAATAAGATAAACACGATGAGCTCTTAATCAGAACGCCGTTTTGATAGTAATTAAGTCTCTTACCTTTGTACAATCCACCTTGCCATCGAGGCAATGGCAACTGTTGCACTCCTCCTCCCAGTGGCTGCCATGTGGAAACTGCAGCCCAGTATAGTGGCAAGTTTTCCCAACGCCTATGACTATAGATAGGAAGAAAGAACCATGATGCACTTATGGAACAGTTTTAAAATCTCCAGCTGTCCTCCTGCAGCTCTCCTCTCTGGTCTAAGCCCCTTGTAGTAGATAACGACATTCGTAATTGCATGTCATAACCAGACAGTGAAAGCCCTCAGCTTAAACCACTGTGCCACTGGAGCTCATTCAATGCAAAACTTTGTTTTTAAGATACTCCATGGTTTTAGCCAATAATGTAAATCTAAAGGAGGTGATTTCATCCTGAAATCACTTAAATTTGAGCGTGCTTACACTCTTGGCATCTGGCTCCTCTTCTTCCACGCGGACAGATGCATCGGAAACTATTGATCTCATCCACACAGGTGGCTCCATAGGCACAGGGTGAAGACTGGCACTCGTTTATGTCTACACAAAGAGGAAAAACACCACAATTTAAGACAAAATGTTAAACCATTAGTTAGGTCTACGAGTCTTCCAAGCTCCCTGAAAGTTGATGTTTTAAGTACTTTGAGCTACTGGGAAAAAGTTGACATCTTAAAACAAGACGTGGCCTTCTTATGCCTTTTTTGCAACCAGTCACCATTGGCTGTGCATTGTTAAATAAATGTTGTTCTACAGACAAAGTTAATTCAAAAAGATAGAAAATAACTATAAAAGTCACATTTTCCCCCACTTACAATCATATCGCATTTGATGCTTTAGGGAAAAAAAACAAAACAAAAAAAACAAACAAAACAAACCAAAACCGCCCCCCAATAACAACCCCCCACCCCCCCACCCCGAAAACAGCCAGTCAAAACTAAAAACTTCCAAAAAGTGCAAAAATAAAAATCACAAAGCCTCGCCTCCCGTGTCAGTGGGAACCTCCAGGCCATTGTCACCCAGATTTCACATGAACATGTCTGAATGAGAATTTTCAAATTTAGGCGCCAGAAAAAAGGTGAAGGCTATCCGTCCAAAACAAAGGAGCAGAAAAGAAGAATTTCGGGGTCACTGGGTTATTTGTCTTCAATGTGTGAATATGTGACTGTGTGAGTACGGAGGAGGGATGACCTTTGACCCCCCCAAGGCGTTAAAGGACTAAGAGAAAGTGAGAGGGGTCTGTCTCGGTCTCACATTTAGATGTCAATACAGCCATCTTTTTCCACGCCCTATACTTTTTTCCACCCCTTCTTCCATGTAGCAATCCTCTTAATCATGTTCTCATCAGGAATATCATTGCGGTTGGTTTTAGCCATCACATCCAAAATCGGTTCATCTTAACCTCATGTCATCACTCACTGATTCTGCAGTCAGGTCCGGCGAAACCGGGGGCGCACTCGCACCGGAACCAGTTGACTCCGTCCACGCAGATCCCACCATTGTAACTGAGGGAGCAAAGAAACTGACAGTTAGATGAGGCCGTACATCCTTTCCAGCTACAACAAAGCACATCGATTGTGTGCCTTTGTGGGGGGGGGGGGGGGGGGGGTCCACAAGACTCAGTTCAACCCATCAATACAAGCCTCCACCTTTCAAATGCTAATAGGTGTGTCCAGTTCCTCCCCTCCCCTCATCAGGCCTTCTTCCATTCCTCCTCAAAAGCCAAGCTTCCCCCCAGGTCGCACGGAAAGAATGGACACGTACACCCCCTCTGCCATTCTACCCCCCACCTGCATTCACCACAGGGTAGGTGGGACTCGTGTCCTCCCCACAAAACTCCCACTTCTCACTGTCCTATTCAATATTTGAGCCCCCTCCTCTGCGAGATGCCCTTTGAGGCTTGATTTAAGGACAACTTCCACTGCTTTAGTGGCCCTTCACCCCTCTAGCCTGTAAGGTCTGAGTAAAGCGTGGAGATGAAGGAGCCAGGGAGGTGTGCAAGGAAAGAAAAATGTTACATACCATGGATGAGGGTCGCAGTCGTTTGTATCTGTTGAAGAAAAGAAAAAGTAATATATCATCTTTGTTGCATACATGTGGCATGCTACCCCCCACATCTGAATTGACCAGTCTATTATTTATATGCATGTAATGCAGCAATAATCCCAGCCTAATAAGATCATGGGTTTCAAGCTTTTGTTACTTGCAAACTTTATAATAAAACTTAAATGTCCCATTGCAACAGATTTCACCTCTACTTCAAAAACAGTACACCCAACACACAATTATGGTGATTTTACCGTCAGTTATATTTAAAGTTATACAGTAAAACTAACTTTGTCCACAGGTGGGGCCTTCCCAGCCCTCTTTACAGATGCAGGTGAAGGTATCGCCTCCTCCCACACAAGTCCCTCCGTTAGAGCAAGGACTGGAGGCGCATGTGCTGTTCTTAGCTATGGAAAGAGAGAGTGAGTCACGAGGTGCACTAGACTGTCAAAACCCAAAAGAGCAACACATACACAGGTATATGATTCCAAGCAGTGGAGCAAGTGGGTGATACTAAACTACCGGGAATAAGGTTACAGGTTTCCTACACATTATAAACTTACCGTACAGTCCCTATAGACAGTTATTTTATGTTCTACCAGCCTATATTTATCATCATTTTACTATTTTTTAGCAACAGGCTTGAATAATTACTTGTTACCTGAGTGTTTGTGAAAGGCGAGGTAATTTGGGACATGCTTGTCCCACTAATTCCAGCCAGCCTTTAAATTAGCTAAAAGTAAGCTCTCAGGGAGGTCCTCCTTGGAAGGCTAATACCATATTGGATTGTCTGAATCATCCACTCCATATGGCAGTGTAGCTTCTGCCCTCAGGTTATCATGCAAGGTCAACCGTTTGGTCTCTCATGAGTGCGATTCAGATATTTATAATGGGTTCTATTCTGCAAAAAAATGGGTACTTTGCTCACTTGTTATGAATTTTCATTTCCCACTTCTTCTTTTTTTTTAAATGCTAAACTGCTGATGCCATTACGTTTGTCATGTTTACAGTTTCTATATGAACCTAGAAAAACAGGACCGTCACCAGAATCCAAAACCTCTTCCGATTAAAACATTCGCCAACTTTCTCGTCAACCTAAAATTGGCTCACCGATCAGACAGGATTAAACTGCTGAAATGCGACACCAACAATGGAAGCCGATCAGAGGTGGCTGTTCTAAGAGTTACGTGGTTATTAAAAGATATGCCAAGTCTTGCAAATTTGCAGCAATCACTGTAGCCCGTTTTACTCTGAATCTAACCAATCGAGACTAACACAGCTGGTTGTTTCTCAGTTCTATTCAAGAAGTGAAGGGGTATAAGACTGCATGACATTTCTTTAAGGAAGGGCCAACAGACATCCCATCTATTACTCCAAGTTTGCCCACCATAAGGTTTATGAGTGAAAGACAATCATGCTCCATCTCCTACACTTAGTTTTAAAATACAATAATGTCAGTAATATAAAGCATCAGAAAAGTTTCTGATAATCTTACAAGTGGATGTTTCCTGTCAATTTGTGACAGTTTCTTATTAACATGATACTTATTCACCTATAAGGAACTGCAGTTGGTTTAAAATCAGGGCTGATTAACAGCCAAACTTTTTCATCCTTGAATCCATCATTAGCATTACTCTGGCTTAGCCTCACCCACACACATTTCTCAGCTTGTTCAGAGGGTTAAGGTTAGGCCTGGCATTGTGTCCATTAATGACAATTTAAGCCAGTGACGGAAACAGCCCATTTCATAGTTATGAAAAGCATTAAGAGCTCCCAGCAACTACAAATGTAGCCGTAATGATTGGTCCATGCATCGTCTGTTTAGTGAAGGCAAAGCAGAGCAAAAAGCATTCAGTAAACATTTTAAAGTTTTTGGATTTCTGACAAAATCTCCCGTAAAACTAAGCCATTAGCTTCCTTAAACCTTAGCGTATTCCGTTTCTGCCTCACCTGTGTTGCACATCTTTCCTCCCCAACCAGGTGGGCATGCACAGCGGAAGGTATCCCCATGGTCATTGCAGGTTCCTCCATTACTGCAGGTGGTTTCATCACACTGGCGCTCACCTGGCAAGAGGAAATTAATTAATAATTGGTGTAATCCAATAATGATATAAATGTAGACATCAGTTTTACAGCTGTGAAACTGTAAAAATACACAAAAGGTGGAGCTGGAACTACTGGGAGCTGTGAACATAAACACACCCATTAACACATAGGCAGATAACTCACGGGAATGGCAGGTCTTGCCCTTCCAGTTATCGGTGCAGTTGCAGTAGAAGTCGTTTACCAGGTCGATGCACTGTCCACCATTCTTACAAGGATTGTGTCTGCACTCGTTGACATCTGAGGAAGGAGGAAGGTTTCTATGATTCAAGTGTTTCATTCACTTTTGCATAAACTGTGGCGTGTTTGGTACAAAGCAACGCAGTGGTGGCAGATTCTTTAAACCAGCCGTGACTTTGTGTTTAAGAAGGACACAAAGACTAGCAGGAAATCACTCACTGTGGTCACAGAGCTGGCCCTCCCATCCATCAGGACAAACGCACTGAAATGAGTTCACTCTGTCAACGCAGGTTCCCCCATTTCTGCATGGGTTGCCTATGCAGTCGTTAATATCTAAAATAAAAAGAAAATGATATGACGTATATAATGATATACTGAAAGGGTTAAAAGAAAAGAAAAAACACCCCAAAAATGAATTACAGACCACACAGCACCTCCAGAATCTGAAAGCTCAAGTTTCTACGTACTCTCGTGACAGTAGATGCCACTGAAACCCGGATCACAGACGCAGGTGAAGTTTCCGGCTGGCTGGCTGATGCAGCGTCCTCGTGCGCCACAGACATTGGAGGATATGTTCTGTATGCCATCCGAGTCATTGGTTGCAACAGCAATGCTGCAGCTGTCAATAGCTGTCAAAAATAAACCAAAAACCCCCCCAAAAAAACAAGTTTCAGGTTTAGTGTTTTCTCATATTATCGATCTATTCCAGCCTTTCCCCCCCTGCAGATTCCTTTAGCCACCTTGACATGGAGTGGTTTGGCAATCCTCTTTGAGCCTTTCACACATCTTTCCTTCGTAGCCTTCAGGACACGCACAGTAGAAGTCCTGTTCCATGCTATGACACTTGGCCTCATTCTCACAAGGGTTTGGATCACAGGCATCAGAAGATGACGAGCTTGGGATCTTTGGAAAAAACAGGAGAAGGGGGGGGGAAGGACAAACAAAATATACACATTAAAAGAGTGACTGTTCCAATTATAAGACCAATGATGGCGGAAAAAAATAAATAAATAAAAATCACTCAGTAAACATAGTCCATCATCTTTACACAGCCAGGTATCTTCTTCAGGTGATGATGGAGACCAAGAGGATCTAAAGCACTATATGTTAAAACAGTCCATTTGTATTCACCAGGTCATTGCAAGCACAAATGTTGAGGATGCTTCCTCAAACTAACAGCCTGATGTTGGACACAAAAACCCCGGCAAACAATACAGTAAACTGGTGTGACTTAGTACACTCAGCAAAGTTTTCTTCAACAAGTGCTCACGAATTGTGGGGTGGTAGAGCAGATCAGCTACTAACTGGAAGGTTGGTGGTTCGATCTTTGGCTTCCCCAGTCTGCATGCCAAATATAAATCCTTAGGCAAGATACTAACCCCAAATTGCTCTCCGATGTGCCCATCGGAGTGTGAATGTGTATGAATGTTGGTTAGATTATACTTTAGTATAGAAGGAAATGCTTGTATGCACACTATATCAGTCCGTTTTACGGACAAAAGAGTTTCTAAGTGGTAGAAAACATTATCATCACATTAAACTGCCTATGATAATAAAGCAATCAGGCCAGCTGGAGTAAGGACAGCTAAAGTCTGAAGGTGAGCAGCTTAGCTTGGCTCAAGCCTCTGCGATTATGAACAAACTGAGTAAGTGGACGAGCAATGTAAGCCTCAGAAACTTTTACTAAGCTCATCAACAGAATCCATGCTTTCGGTTTTACATCTCTGCCCTGCGTTATCATTCAAGATTATTTTGAGAGGAGTCAGAATGCGAAACGGAGCAGGCAAAAGAACGGCTATCCATTATGAAGCTGGTTCCACATCATGCAGAGACAAGCGAACACATAAATATAAATCCTCTGACACAGAGAGAAGCTGCCTAGAGGTCAGAGTGATAACTTCAGCCATTTACACATACGGCATTTCTGGGATTGGACAGAAAATCTTTCAGTTCCTATAAACAGAGCATAACTGTGCATAAACTCTGGGTTGCAACCCGTTGCCATTTAAGGTGCTGAAAAAGGGAGATGGAATTGGGCAACGGGGTTGGTGAAGTTTGTGGTCACACACAGTTTATTTTAAGTGTCAGGGCCAGACTTCTTTCTTTAGTATTTGCACGTGTGTGGTCAGGGAATCACGTCTGAAGGTAATAAATCTGCAGAACATCACTGTTAACTGCTTGCGCTGTCCAGAGCACAAAAGTCATTGTTAATGCAGCAGGCGAGAGCCCAGAATTTAGTGCGTTTCATTGCATAATTTATTTTTGCTGTGTCTAGCCAGACTTTTTGGCGATCGCTTAGATCACCCACATGTCCTCTGTGAATAAAAAGGGCCCAATTAAATGTAGATTGCCAACTGAGGACTCACATTTTACTGACCCCCTCTTTTCTTTCTTTGTTATTCTCAACTCGTATCCATGTTGTCCACTTGTCATCAAGTTTTCTACAGGAGACAGAGGCTCTCGTCACCAGCACCACCCGGGCAAGTTTAAGCGAAATTGCAAGATGCACCATTTCAAGTGGTCATAACTTGAAAAGTTGGCTCTGAAGAGAAAACTGGCAAAGGTTAAATCGGGTATTCCTGGAAGTTTTTTGTTATTTTCCCTTTTTTCTTCACACCTCTAAGATTGTTTAGATGCAAGTTGCCCATTTTTGGATATCTCTTGCTTTAGAGATGTTTGATTTCGCGTGAATAAAATCTCACTAGATGGCATTCACCGTGTTGCGAGTAGTTTCATGTAGGATATTATCTTTCTATTGCACTACATCCACCAGAGGTATAATTGTGCAGATGGAGGCGGGCATCCACCTGGGTCCTGCTGATGTCAGCGTGTAATGATTAGAATTTCTTTCGTTTATCATTATTCAGCAGCTGGTACCTCGCAATCTCAATTAACTCTGAGATAATTTAATATATTGCTTAATTTCCATAACAAGAGTCTTTAAAAAAAAAAAAAAAAAAAAAAAAAAGCATTGGCCAATCAGATCACCAAGATATTTAGGAACCATGAATGGATTTCAAGGCAGCAAATATGAGATTTCACGCTGGGACCTAGTGCTTGACCGACTAAAAGTGATATTCGCAGAGTCACACTAGTAAGAGTGCTTGAATATAAAAAGATAAAGCTCTTTTTTGCTTGGCCCCTTAAATTCACAAAATTCACAAAATTTAAGCATGTCTACTACCATAAAAGTAAATGCATCATATTTGTCCCCTTTAGCCTTTTCTCTGTACCCATTTTCTCTGAAGACATGAAACACCGAGGCAAACATGACATTGATTAATCCAGTAAGCACTTGATTGTGTAGTCACAATCTAATCAGAGAAATACGATGCTGGAGGCATTGTAGTTTTGGCACTGCGGGGTAGGACTATACGGCCCTGCAACAGCAGGCATTAGAGCTCTGTAGTATGCGGGCAGAAATCCAGGGTCCCCTCATTCAGAGAGGCTCATATTTATAGTAGAGATGCTAAATCAGGATTGGCTCCTGACCAGCAATGTCCTCCATTCAGGACCCCAAGAGATGCAGCTGAGTGTCGGTTTCCTCACTGCTAACCTACATTCAAACACTCGCTTCATACATGAAGGGCTGCAGCAGGGACACCAATATGTGGCATCTTTATGAAATAAAAGTATGAATTGTGACGTGGACTTGGCTTGCAGGGTTGGAGGCTGACAACATTGCACGTTTTGGCAGATCACAGCAGCGATTTGGCACGTAGGGGAGTTTAATGATCTGCTGGATCAGATGACTATTGTGTTATGGCTTTTTGGTTGTCTTTATAGTTTAGGGCAATTTCTAGTCCATCTTAATGACACTTACATCCCAATTCATGGGCTGCTTTGCTTCACAACATGTTTTCTAGCATCCAACTTCACAGGAAACCATTTCCCCATCAGTGCTGGTACAATTGCACATGATTAGTCGCTATGATGGCATTTTGTTAATGTTCTACGTTTACAGAAGATCTGTGAAACAAACAGATCACCTTTTACGGTCATGATACCAGGTTATAATAAGAGATATCATCTCCTGATTTACATGCATATAACCACAAAGCATTTGCGGTCACATTTTATTTGTAGTGTGAACAACCAGACCAAAAAAAAAAAAAAAAAAAAAATCGGAATTGAGCATTAAGACCTGCAGTGTGAACGTAGCCTTAGACCTCCAAGAAAACACCCTGAACTTAAGTGGACATAACATACAAACTCCACAGGTCCTGGACCCCTAAGCCTGGGGTGGGGAACTCAAGGGCCGGTGTCCTGCAGGTTTTAGGTATCGCCCTGGGTCATCACAGCTGAATCAAATGATTAGTTCATTCCCAGGCTTCTGGAGAACTTCAGGACATGTTGAGGAGGTAATTCCCCCAAACCCTGTCCTAACCACTAAAGAGCTCAAGTTAAGGTAGTGTGTGAAACTTCTGGTTTTGGATTGATCAAATAATCAACGTTACTAATTTACAAGCGTTTGTTGAAACAAACTTTGAAAATGTGAAATTGTGAAAACCAAAAGTGTGCCTTGGCAAGGCCAACAAGTCCAGAAATGTGAAAGGCAGTAAAGCACTTTACACAAACCATAAATCCTGCATGATATTGGTTTATGGAATTACAGCAAAAAACAGGTTTCGCCTCTCATATTTTATACCACAAGATGCAATAAAGGGTTAGTCAGCATCTCACAGCAAAAATTAATAAATGAAGCCTACTGCTACGTTACGTATTGCAGTTGGTCACTGGTAGAACCTGGGTAACATGAGACTCACCTCACACAGCTGTCCAGTGAACTGCGGTGGGCATTCGCACACAAAGCTGTTCAACACAGCGCGGCAAGTTGCTCCATTCTTGCACTGACCGTGGCAGGCACTGGTATCTGAAGAGGAAGACAACAAGAATTAGCAAGTTTCCTGCAAACATTCATTTTAAAAATGCTACTCCACTAAAAGAGTGAACGATGCGCTATCAGTTGTGCATAGATTAAGTAAAAGTTAGGAAAAGAAAAAAAAACTAGTGAAGTGAGAAGGGTGCCAGATAGACTCTTATGTAACTGGGCATGCATAACACAGCTGGAGTTTCGGTTTGCGAGACGAGAAAGGAACACGTTGCCACACGTGTGGAAAGTAAGCGGTGCCAAAGTACACCTAAGCTGTGCATCCAGAAAGTGAGGAGGAGACATCCGAGAGCAACCAGAAGAAGAGTTATCGATTTAGGAGCGACTTTGAAGGGAGGAATACTGACTGATGTCACAGTTTTGTCCGGACCATCCCCGAAAACAGCTGCAGTGATATCCGCCAATCAAATTTTTGCAAGAGTAAGCGTTCACACAGGGCTGTCTTGCACACTCATTTGCATCTGTGAAGGCAGGAGTAAGGAGTCAATCAATTGAATGAAACCAGAGAAGGGACAAGATAGGAAAGAGACCAGCAACCCAGCTTTGAAGGCCTGCTGGCACCTGCGCTCTTGTATAATCGAACACTCAGAAGTTCGAGTGAGGTAAAGTTCGAGGAATAAAGAGTTAATCAAAGAACAGTTTAAATAATGAGGATTTTTGGTCAACTTCTGAGTTACAAAACTTTATGAACGTCTAATATTTAATGGCTCAAGTGCCTTAATTCTTAAATTTTTTGTCCAGTTGGTGTCAACAGAGTACTGGTATAAAATTACCTGCCTATTATTGGAATTCAAAAGCACAAAATTTGATATAAATATATTCATTCTTTTCAGTTTCTTGACCAATGAAAACATTGCTGGTTAAGATCAGGTGGAGCGGTCTCATAGGCTCGCTTCTGTACCCACAGAGTTCTCTCCACTTTCAAAGCTATAGTCTTCAGACCGAAAATGACGCAGGCTCAGGCGACAACACCTCAGGCACTGTATCAGACTTCACACAGCTTTAAGCGCCACAAAAAGCTTTATTCAAGCCTTTACTCCACAATACATGGAAACAAACTTTGAAGAGTAAAAGTGCCGAGCTACTTTCAGGATCTCAATTTCAAATTCAGTGTAAGTGATAAAATCTGCGAAAGTTCACCTGAATTTAATATTTAGCACCGAGTTATCCTGTAGTGCACTGAGTCGACGTCATTTTCGCAAAAAATTCCCCATTTGCATCACAGGGTGTTTTTTTCCCTGCTTAAGAGATTTTAGCCAGACTGAGAGAAAAGCACTGTAATTAAGTCTTACGTAAAGTTTATTTTAGAACTTAATATTTTTAGAATATGTTTTGTGCGCCATATAGACAACCTCACAGTAATTCTATACACCACTTTGACCTGTTCAATAAAGATTAACAGTTTCACTCACAAACATCAACCACCTGCAGGTATTAAAAGTGGGTGTTTGGGGAGGAGAGGGCAGTCCGCAGGGAGTCCTGCTACACTCCCCTCACACACCTGTCTTCTCTATGAAACCCCAAACTCTACACATGCACCAATGGCCAGGTAAGACAGGAGGCCTATAGCTGCCTGTAAACTGAGACTGGAGCTGGTAAAACGACACTGAACTCTCGGGATCTCTTTCCTGCCTTTACCCCCACACACGCAACCCAACTTTGTTTACCGGTTGTAATCCATTTCCTGACTTTATGCTGGTCACGTCCGCTCATCGGAGAGGGGGGGTTCTACAGAAATGAATGGCACAGAGAGTGGCCAGCAAACAGCCGGATATAGGCTTTGGTATCTCATAAAGTCATTGAGAAAAAGGTGGTCACGCTGTGGGAAGCTGCCAGCTCATTCAGGATACCAACATCCTATATTGTGGCCTTGTGACATGGCAGTTTCATTCCAAAATGATGAGCAATGCTATGCCTGCGTGTCAAAGGCCAATTATTTATTTTAGGAAAAGGAACAAACAGGAAAAGGGCAGAAAAACATCTTCCCCGGCTGAAATAAAAACACACTAATATGTGTATGCACACAAAACTCACCTATCTGGCAGGTCTTTCCTTCCCACTGAGGGAGGCACACACACTCGAATCCATCCTTCAGGTTAATGCAAGTTCCACCATGAGAACATGGACTGGAAGCACAGTCATCCAAATCTGAGGAAAATACTCAGGTAAGTGACTGACTGATCAAAAACCTGATTTTCATGGCTGGAAATCACTTTCATCATATAAAAATAAAAATAAAAATGTGTGTAGAAAAGAAATGAAGACACTCACTGGCACAGGTTGGATTATCCCAGCCTGGAGGACACTGGCATTCAAACCCTGCTGGAACCTCGCGGCATGTACCACCATTTGCACAAGGACTGGAAACACAGGCGTGCTCAGCTGAAGAAGCAATAGTGTGGAAGAAAGGGAAACATTAATTTCATATGAGATATGTTTGGGTATTTTTTTCCTGTTTTTAAAAGTGTATTGTTAAAAAAAAAAAAAAAAAAAAAATACAAGTCTCCATTTGTCTTGCTGGATGCTTTCCCTACAAACTGTAAATAAGTTCACAGAAAAAGTGCCATGTATTTCTGACTAGCAAAACAAAGGCCAGTATAGCTGAGAGAGGAGGCGGCGGCAGCAGCGGAGGAGAGGGCAGAAAATATGCTGTACATGGAAGGCCCACCTCTAGGGAGTGGATTCTCTCTCACCTATCTCACAGTTCTTTCCAGAGAAGCCCTCTGGACAGGCACAGTGGTACTCATCTGGCTGGGTGTTCATACAAGTTCCTCCGTTAACACAAGGCTGATGGCGACCGCAGTAATTCAGATCTGGAGCAAGAACAGCAAGGAGATGCACAGTGAAGTGAAATGACAACTCAAGGTTGCAAAGAGAAGCACAGAAAATCTATGAAGCTGTCTTTTTTCACTTTGCGCTATATTTTCAACCAGGTAGAGAGAAGTTTGATATTAAGTGATAAGTGAATGTTCAGAAGGAACATGAGGATTAGAACTTCACCACTCAGAAACAAAAATCAAAGATGACAGCTGTTGCCACACGTGTTTATGATGTTTCACATCAATCTTAGACACGGGTACAGAGGCATACTGCCAAATATGAGTTAATGCAGGTCAAAATAATGTTTTTACAAAACTGTTCCTGGTTGAACTGAATACTAGAATTTTATCTGTATTGGTATATTCTGAAGTGACACTACTAATAATTCTCTTTAACAATTACAAGTGGAACAAACAGCTCTCGTCTTGTTCCACTTTTTATCCCGTTGGAGCAGAGAGCTCCCAGAAAGCTCGTCAGATTCCTCAGTCAGCAAGAAGCACCAGCTGTCCACTTTGACAGGAAGCACAGTGTTTTCTCAACCCCTCTGCTGCACTGCATTAAAATAAATTTTACTGTATTCAGACCACTAGCTGTGTAGACTTAGTCTGCTTATCTGTATAAATGCAGTTTTTCACAATTATATTCTTTGCTTCATTATTTTAAAGCTCCCAAAAATAAACTAACTGATCGCCGCACACCAGCTTTAGGCTAAAAGCCAGGTCACCCTAAAGGCTGGTAAATAAATGAGCAGGGGGATCAGTCTCCGCTGGGGATCTTAGGGCCCATTCTCATCCCCTGAAGAGCCCTGTGTGACGAAGGGATGTGGGGGGGTGGAGATCGGGTGTCCCTGCTGTCGCTCAGATCACACAAGCAGTAAAACTATCCAGCCGCCGGTCTCCACTCAGAGAAAATGAGCAGTAAATATAATTCAGACCTCATATAAACAGTGTAATTCTGTAATAACTGAATAACTATAATAATATAAAGATAAATGTAACTCCTCAATGTTAATGGGTCAGGGTGTGAGAAGCTTGCTCATCTATTACTCATGAAATCCAAGAAACTGTACCTGGAGGGGGAGCAGAGGAACGACAACAACGACTCACCCTGCCTGGTGTTGAGAGTCCCTGTGAATACATTTTGTAAAAAAATTAATAAATAAACAGCATTTCTTCCATACCTTTTTCGCACATCAGACCACCCCAGTTCTGCTGGCAGTTGCACTGCCAGGGGGCGTTGCAAGTCCCGTGGACACAACCAGGATGAAGCTCACATTCATCACAAAACTGGCCCTTCCAGCCATATCGGCACCTGCCAAACAAGAACACAGCCATGAATAATTTCCCTTTAACAGCTTCTTGAAAAATTGTTGGTTTCATGGTCCGAATCCTAATATAGTGAAATCACCCATCGGTGATGAATCAATCTTTTCAAAAATATCTACATAAAACAATCTGCAACTTATGTCCAACAGTTTTGAAACTGATATGGTTTTATGCTTGATTATAAATCACCACAACCAAACTAGCGTCTGTTAAGAACAGTTCTTAAAGACACCCATTAGGCTGTGAGCTGCTGTAGCTACTAATGATGCACAAGTGACAGACAGCCCGTGGAAACAAACCTAATATTGTACCTGCTATAGTGTCAACACATCCCATGGAAGTCTTCTGCCAACTAATCTTAGTAGAGGGTGACATTCCGGGGCAGCAGGGGTTAAGGATACTTCCAGGAGCTACTGTGCATTGGGTTAGAGTATGCGGGTGAGGCGGATTTGGGGGCTACAAGGGTGACGTGATGTTTCTGAGAGTGCGTGGCTGGAGGTGATTGTGTGTATACAGTGTTTATGCGCAGCAGTCTGACGCTTCGGGACTGTACTCGGCTATTCCAAGGCTGAAATGTTGTCACGGCAGCTGTCTTGTCAATTGGCTGCTATTTTGAGCCCCTTGCAGACGGCACCGCTGCCTCTCTGAGCTTTCAGCACCCCCTTCCAAACCCCTCTTCCAGCCAGTCTCAGACTGTGGGGTCCGGGGTATCAGGGTAAGACTTGGCATGCTTCATCCACTGTATTCAATTACCACCAGAGAGCTTAACAGCAATTTGGCAATAACACTAAAAAGAACACGGAGACTGCTTTAAGGTATCCAAAGAGTAAATCTGTAGTTTGTCCTTATTGATATAATTAATCACAAATGTGAAACTTATGAAACTTGGCAAAACTCCATATAGAAGGGTTACAATTAATATCTAAGGAGTTCTTAGGAACACTGCAGCAAACCTCTTAAATATGTCAGAACAAGCCTAATGCGGGCTAATAAAAAGCCTCAATACTGTGGTGTGACAACAGGCACGTACTAGCCTTTGTGTTTCTCAAAAGCCCGTGGCAGACGAGGCAAAGCCCATAAAACCTTGATGAAATAAAGGGAATAAAGGGAGATGGCAAGGGATTTGATGCAAGCTTTCTGTGACCTGAGGCATCATTAAATTCATGCCGCTGCAGGAAGTCTCTTTACTGCTGCTCTTCCATTGATGTCACACTTCCTGTTGACTGCAACTTGACATTTTGTATGACTAAGAAGAATGCGCTAACTAGAAAAAGGACGGCACAAGAAAACACCATTCCCTCATTCCTCAGCTTTCGGCCAACTCTCTTTCCTAACACGTGGAGGCAAGCATCTCCCCCCCCCCCCCCGATACAGCAGGTGAAAGACTGGGGTGGCGAAATGACGACGGGATGTACCACATCCTGGAAACGTGGATTCACTGGGACATCCAACGTCACTTTATCTAATTGTCGTTTCCACTTTGGGAAATGTACATAACACAGCGGGATATTCATTTCCGCTCCTGTCCATTGCCCTTCGAGGAGGACTGCAATGCGGATGGGGAGAGCATCTGACAATTCCCAGCACGTTTTGCAGTGGTCAAATTCACACACCAAGACGAGTCCCTTTCTTCAGTCCGAGCTGCAGAAGCCTGATGAGGTGCTTGGTATTCTAAGGAGGATTTCGGATAGCTAAAAATACAAGAAGGCTGGTACGGCATTGCCCTTTTCTTCTGAACCGAGGTGGAGATGCCCACGAGGGAGGGAAAGGCTGACACACACACACACACACACACAATACAACAGGCTTCGACAAGTGAAGGTGCCTCTGCTTTAAATCCAGCCTTTCCACCCCCACAGATTTAGCTCCTCTGCTGAATTTTTAAGAAATACCGATGCAATTTTGTATGTTTTAAAAACAAACAAACAAACAAAAAAAACAAAAAAAACAACCAACATTTCATCTAAAAATGCATGAGCAATATGACAGTGATCTAACATTTTACGACATGTGATACATTTAGAAAATTACAGCGCCAGAAACAGAAAGATTCTGCATTTATGATTCACATTTTTGCATATCAAATAAAATCTTCCCAGTCATCTTACTTGCATTCGCCTGGGACACTGCATGAGCCATGTAACAGGTTGCAACCTTGCTTGCAGATCGCTAAGACAGAAAAAGAGCAACAACATGTGTTTATTTAAATGCATCTCTTCCCATCCCATGCAACCCAGGTAATTAAAGAAGTGGAGGAAAGGGGGCACCAAGACAGAAAGTGGGTGGTAGAGACGCTGGTTTGTTTTGTTTGCCTTCATCCTAACAAGTGCAACAAGACATGAAAATTCATGGCACCCTGACTAGACAACTTTATGGCCTGCATAAAACACCACCCTCTTTTTAAAAAAAAAAACCAAACAAGCCAGGCCTTCTGCGCTCTCCTCCCCTTTTTCACCCTTCATCTTCTAAGGTCAGTTGGATGATTTATTGAGGGCCCCCCACTCTCTCCAACACCACCCACAAGCATGACCTCAACACTGCTAGACTTTAGAATAATGACCTGACCAAACATTCTACGTTTATTTATGCATACTGCACATTTCTGCCATCTTACTTTAATAATTATAGCCTTGATGATCAGTAAAGAGTAAACTGATCGGACTCCCTTTGAAAATCTGAACCCAAACTTAATAGAAACAGTTTAAAAGACATCTCATTAAATAGATCTCAAAAGGCAGCGAATCTTTACAATTCATTCACGCATTTATTTTTATTTTTGAAGACATTTTAAGGTGCTAGGAGCTCACCTGTTGTGCAGTCGTGGCCCATCCAACCATCCAGGCACACACGGGTGCCTAAAGGTCCACAGCGGTAGTGGCCAAAGTAGTCGTCACGAGGAGAACACTGTATGTTGCACGTGCTAGTGTAGTAGTTTTCGTCACACTTTACCCGGATACGATAAGTGATGCGAGCCACGGGCCCATCGTGCATGATTGTCTGCCAGGGGTCACCAGGGTTGATCATGCCAGTGCGGGTGCTGCGCTCAATCAGCAGGTCCTCCTCAGCTGAAACAAAACGGGGTGAATGTGCGATTCAGACTCACTTCCTTCTCACCACACATAAAGCAACTCAACCTGACACTGGATCAGATATTAGTCCACTCAAAAGGTGTCCTGACAAAACGTCCATCTATACGGCAGTTTAGTTTTTTTGACTTGATCATTGCGGTCAACAGAGTCGACACAAAGTGTAAAGCTCAGACGATGACATTTCATTATTGCCTTTCTCTTGTTATGTTCTACACTAGCTTTAGAAGCTTTTATTGGACTTGTGCTAAAATAATATCCTGCCATAAACTGAATTAATATTTCACTTCATTTCACTTTCACACCTTTTGTCTGCTGAGAGCAGCTACACTTACAGTGAGAGGAGGGAGAGAAGAGTCTAACGTGACTAGATCAGAGAGGTATGCAATAGGTAAATTGAAAGTGGTGTTTAAGTACAGCCTGATGTTGCCTGGTGCCATGTAAAGAATCATTCCCAGCTTTTTCCTCAAAGTGAGCACCACAGCTTATTAGTATTCCCTACACGAACACCAACTACAGTCACTCATTTTAAATTTTTAGGCGGTCCCAGACTTCAGTGAATTTTACCAACTTTATGAAGCTCTGTAATGCTCCATATTTATTCTCAACCCTCAAGTTAATTTGTATAATTCACAGTTCATAACAATCCTCATAGCTCAAAGTAAACCCGCATAGTTCTCCCCGTTTATAAAAGCAAGACATTTCAAGGTCTCTCTTTTTAAGCCAGCTTCCTTCTGATTGGCTGCCCTCTTGCAAATCGATGGTCTGACCAGCAAGTGAGGGAGCCTTCTCTGCTCACCACCAGAACTGTGTCTGAGTTTGCCATTAAGGATAGCGGGGTTGGGGGGGGGGGGGGGGGGGGGGAATCTGGCTGGTACTGAGCATTTACAGAGATATTAATTCTGAACGTTTGTTGCACAGGCGGTGCCTGCACGTGTGGTAGA
Source organism: Rhamphochromis longiceps (assembly GCF_057381845.1). NCBI lineage: Eukaryota > Metazoa > Chordata > Actinopteri > Cichliformes > Cichlidae > Rhamphochromis > Rhamphochromis longiceps. The sequence continues at coordinate 18,055,375 of NC_140571.1, read as the reverse complement.
CTCCACATTTAAGCCAGATTTAAAATAATCGACTAGTTTAACAGTCAAAATACAGAAAAGTGTAACAGATCCGATTTCAGACTCTGACAAACACTCGGACCACATAAATAAGGCACACATGCTGTGCAATAACCAACAAATACCCACTACCCAGGCTGAGATCCTCACACTTTTTCTTTCCCCTGCCTATTGCACGCTTCTGTCCGTCTGTTACAGACCGAGCCACAGCATCTAACAAAGTGTCAACAGTAGACTTTATATAAAAGATTACAGTTGGAGACTTTAATATGAGAATCTCTTGGACCTGACTTGCATCTTCAGTCACTCTCAGGAGGTTTTTTGAGATACTGCAGTTTGTGGCACTTTCTGGTGGCTTCGCTTTTCAGCATCAGAGGTCACTGCTTTCTGTAAATAAGCTTCCACTTGCTATCATCAACTTAAAAGGTAATGAAGATCAATCAAGCACTTTAAAAAAAACACTAAGGAGTGAAACCTTTATGCAGAAGTCTCTCCATTAACTAAGTTGTTTAAAGGCTGAGGTATACTTATCAGGATGACTAAAAACTAATTTATTTGAAGCAATTTGAAAATCGGACGCTGATGTGGACCCTCTATCCATTCGTACAGTCACACTCAATTGTACCCACTGAATTTTAAGTGCGCTCTTGAAATTCATTGTCAATTTTCTGGCAACAGCACATATCATCTGTGAGCTTTAAACAAGCACCATCATGAAGCATCTGTGAAACATTTAAAGCCAATCATCCTCTAGCATTCAAACAGTCTACTTCTGAGGGGCAGAATGAAATAACAGGCAATCTTTTCACAGTGGAGTCAAAGCTGGAGAACAATCTCTGTGGAAATATGGGGGCCTGCGACTTCCTCCGTGGCTTTGGGCTCAATGCTCCAAAGACATTTTAAAGCAGGAACACGCACACACACACATTCCTCTGCTGGAGTCTGACAATGTCAGACAAAATTAAGCAACAATAACAGAAATAACCCTCGGTGGTTGCCAGATAGAGAACAATGGGCTCGGGGCCCAAGCCGGTCTCTGCTACTAAGCGTCTAAACACTGAGCCCGGCCACCCAGTCCAGTCCACTTCCTGCTCGATAAACACAAGGAAAACAGCCGGCGGCCTTTCCTGAGGACACAGGGGGAAGGAAAGAGGGGTGCTATGGAGGACATGACGCTGGAAGAGAGGAATCTCACTGACATCCTCGACACACTGGTAGGCTCTTACGTAGGACCAGACATGACCCCGATGCTGACTCAGGCCAGACAAGTTCAACTTAATGTCTCAGACTGAGAATGAAGAATCCATCTGTGCAAAAACAACAAATAGTTCAATGACAAGCAAAAGAAAAACTTAAGTATCGCTGGCTCATGACAAGTGTGAACTATGGCTACACTTGGAGTGGCGTGTCTCCAGAATATTCAACTTTGCAGTAGCTTGCAAATGCAGACCCTGTTCTGTTCTGCAAACTCTCCAAAGTCTCCACCTGCTACAGGTTCTAGTTAGAGTGCACCTCTAGTACACAGTGAGTCAGAGTACACCACTGGGGTGAGGAGGTCTCTGAAGAGGCAAGTGAATGACAAAGGAGCACTACAACGGGGACGAACAGGGAAACATGAGGAAGGAAGACTGAATATGTCCCAGCATTGATTCATTAGCATTGGTGTCCATATTAATACAAGCACTGTTTTTTCAGCACTACCAACTGACTTAACAGGCTCCTTTTTTTGTTTTTTCTTGCAATGGTTACAACGGCTTCAAGCTGCAGTTCCACATGTATCCATTAGTATAGATCAAAATACGGATTTGGTTGTTGCACCCCAATTCTCACCAATATGTGGTGTTCTGGTGTTGGCCCAGTATAGATCTGGTGTAATAGAACTGGTGCTTCAATGTTCATGATCTTGGCTCTACTAAGGCCTACAGACCAGTCAGTGCAACCAAAGAAGACAAAAAACCCACTGATAGGTCTCTAAATTTGTGTGACTGGCGCTTTAGTTTTGGTGGAAGAAAATCTTTTACCATCAGTAACAAAGGGGTTCAGATGATGCTTTTCTGTTCTGTAAATCTAGATGAAGGCTTGACATCTTAGAACAGCGGTCCCCCAACCCCCGGGCCACAGACCAGTACAGGAGTCGCTTGGTACCAGGCTGCGAGAGTTCAGGCTTGGGTGTGAAATTTATGGTTTTCAGGTTGTTGTTGTTTTTTTTTAAATTATTATTAACTCTGTTTCTCTGGGTCTTTTCCTGTGTTGTAGTTGTGTCTTATTTTGAAAGAAATATGTATGCATTACCATAGCGACCAGAGAGCATTAAGGGGCAGAGGGGACGATGTTACTCTCAATGTTGTTGGCGCATTTCAGGGGGACGCTGCTAGTAAAGTTACAATTACACAGTGAATTCACGGTTATTATTGTATTTACAAAATACCACAGTTTGTCTTTGTTGTATCATTTTATTTTGTTGTATTTATGGACGACACCTTAAAGGCCAGTCCGTAAAAATCATGTCTGACATGTAGCGCAAAAAGGTTTGGGGAGCGCTGTCTTAGAACTACTGGAGAATGAGGTCCATGTCTTTCTAACAAGTCTCCCCATTTATAAAAAGTTGCCTTACCATTACTCATGAAATAAACCTACTTCTAACACGTTGCTATGAAAAGCACAAGACACCACTGCTAATGAAAAGATAAGACAAGTTCACGTGTGACCTGTCCAACCCTCCCACCTGCTGAGAAAAGCTGTAATAACTGCCCAACTCTGTCATAAGCTTGCTACTACTGCAGACTGGCCCACCATCCTCCACAAAAGAAAAAACCAAACGTGTTTGTTCCAGACATTGTTATTTCTTGAACTTACTAAGGTAAGAAATTTGGGACATAAAAGCCAGTGACATCTGAAAATGACAATGAAAATAAAATAAAATCTAAGCTGCCTCAGATTCAAAGGACAGTATAATTAAGGTTTTTCTATAGTTTGGCAAATGATGAAAAAGCACAGCATTTTCCTTCTCATCTTGGTGAGGAGTCCCATGTCTTGGGGAAAAAAAAAAAAAATCTTCATCTTCTTTATAGCGATTTGGCTGAGACTAAAGCGAGAGTAGTTGGCAGATAATCAACTGGTCTGTTACTCAACAACTGGGCCGTACCACCTTCATCAGAACTAATTACCGTAAATGTACACAATCAGTGCAGAAACAGGAGACTACACAGGGCATGCACAGTCTAATCAAAGAGTGATGATGTCAAAATCTATTTCTTCTCCATTGTCTGCATTCTCAAGTGGAAGTGTGTTTGATGTTATGGACAAAACAGGATGCAGTGACCTCATATAAACAGAATAAGCTCAAGACTGGACAAGACAGGATGGCATGATTCAATACAAAAATTAATTCACCCTTGCATGCACATAAGGTTAATAGAGACACATGAAAAATGACACCTTTCTCACAGATCAAAGTTACATCTAGACATGCAGACATTATATGCCTCAATGTGTCCTCTTCCTCCTAGACTGGGCTACTGCTCAGATGGGGAAAAAAAGAGGCTCTACAGGAGTCCACCCAGCGGACACAACCAAAGGAAAACAGGATACAACTGGTCAAAACTGACTGCCACAGCCAACATAGCCAAGGAAAACCAAGGCTTGTATTCTTTATGAGGAGTCCTGTAATTCGTGACCTCTGCCATTAAGCCATCAATAAACTATGTGTCACAAAGTATTTAAGAAATTTGGAGGATATGCTGGAAAGATCTTTGGCACATTTTAGTGGAAATGATTAAACGTAATGTAGCGTCATGGTTTTTTTAACTGTAAGATGTTCTCATTACTGTATTAAAATAAATAAATAAGGAAAAAATACATTAAAAAAAAAGAAACCCTTACTACACACACACTGGATTGCAATCAAATCAAATTCGAAACTCAAGTATTGATGTCGATACTAAACTCAAAGAAATCCAACGCCAGTCAAGATTTGTACTAAACACTTCTTACTGACAAACGCTACATAGTAAAATCCAAAGCAGTATGATGAAGGTGAGGTTTAAACTTACTTTCTCGTGTCTTGTTGTCCCAGTCCCAGGCCTCTACAATCAACGTGTATGTCCGCTGAAGGAAAAAGCAAAAACAAAAAGACATTAGTCACATGGCATTTATGACTCATTATTTTAGTTTTGGGCAGGTGGGCCTAAATGAGCTTGTTTAGTGTTGGCCATTGACTGGTATAATGTGAATAACAGGAGTCTTCAGGATCATGCACATGTAATAGTTGTGTCCATAAGCTGCATTTTTGCAGCTCTTTTTCCTTCTACAAACAGAAATCAATGCATTTCCAGTAAATGAAGTTGCAAACAGAGTCTCAGAGTACACCTTATATTCCAATGCACGCACAAATGTTTGGGACTATTAATCACAGGCCACACTGTAATACCTGCTGTACAATGAAAAGTTCCACTTTATTCAGTGATTACCGTGACCAGTCCAATTGTGACATGGCTGTTGTAGCGAAACCCAGTGAGCATTGCAAGACAGAATTTCAGTTGATTTTACTCGTCTTGGAGGTAACCTTGTTGACATTTAAATCTAAAGACAAAGAGGAATTGAGGACAATGAAATATTCTCCAACCAGTTTTTGTTTTTTGTAACTAGAGGGGGGGAAAAAGGGAACATTAAAACAGCCTTTGTCATTTTGTTCCTAAAATCACAGCAGTACGCATTAATAATGACAGTCGTTTCCTAAAAACAGACCGAACTGTGGAGATGATCATTTTAGCCTCAGCTGTGCTGCTCTCAAACATCAGCACGCACGGATACAAAAATCAATTTTACTGCTACTACAGCGTCTCATATGGACCTCGGCTCCATTATCCAAGGGTATGCTGAAGTTACTGCTGAATCATTGGGTTTCATTGACAGTGTAAGACAACAATTACAACTGTGGAAAAGAGCCAAGACAGGGAACAGGACTTCGATGTGAAAAGTACATGACAGGAAGATAATGCATCGCATTGGGTATTGGGATTATAGCTGGTTTAAAAGAGTTTTTGTACCCTTACAGAGCGGTCCAAACACATCAAAATGAGATAAGAGCCATTCAGGAATACAACTACAAGATATAGTACATGTCAGGCAGGGGCTATGATCACATGTACACATTTCAGTCTAATGTGCAAAAGTGATGTCTAACCAAAGTCAATCTTTCCTGCGTCAGTCTCCAGTTTTTAAGTTTGCCTTTTATCAAAAAAGAAATTAAAAAAAAGAAGAAGAAAAATCTGCAAAAATGTACGGTCACTTTGCCAGTATAAGCTGTGTGAGATGAATTGGCTTTATCCTTGGTTGTCAGACAGTGAAAGAAAGCAGCAGCTAAGGGGATTATCTTGTTTCTGTCCAAGTTATGCTTTACAGTTAACCAGTACGACAGCGCTACATGGGTTTTACACTCTGCTGAAATTATTGTGCAATTAATAATAAAGACGAGCAAAGATACGATTGATGATCTATTGATGGAGTTTCATTAATGTGAAAGCTCCTCTGGTTGCTTAACTCCCCTCGACCAATGGACAGACGGGACCGCCCACTCTGATGAAAGTCAGTTTATGGACTGAAACTGTTTTATTCACACTTAATGGAAACCAGACAATCGTTTGCGTTTTAAGCAACGATGCAGCAAAAACTTGAGCATTCTGCACAGCTGATGCTGCTCGAGTAAACACCCGCACACAAAATAACCAAGCTAACCAGTATCACAGTAATCTAGCTGGTGTGCTGCAGGGCACACTGCTAGGCAACTAGCTGACCTAAATAGCACTCGTTACGTCACCGCCAGTGACAGTTGTAGTAGCCACAGTGTGACTGCTGTGATCTCTAGTGTAATGTCAATGACGGGGCATTACTCTCAGTGTGGATGGAAGGAAAAAAAAAAAAAGATAGTAGCATTTGAGCTACTTAAAGTTGAATGAAATGAGGAGGAGAAATCAGGGAGGGTCACTGTAAAACATGTGTACGTCTGCCTACGTTGTTGTTCTGGGGGACCAACAAGCTGGTAGGCTAGTTGCTGCTGGGCTGTTGGATTAAAGAGGCTTGTCTGGCTGTGGGTGGCAGCGGGAGGAAAGGGAGGGGAGTGTTATTGTGGAAGATCATTGGTGAAAAGAGAACGGAATGGAAGATGACAGGATAGGTGTGAGCGGGAGAGCTTGGGTTAATAAGGATTGGGAGTGCAGGTGTATGAGATTGTATGTATCCAGGCAAGACAACATTAGAAAAGAAAAGAAGGCTGGCGTGAAGAGATGGAAAGCTATAGTTAGGAGTTAAGAGAAATCAGGGGATCAGGGCATGGGCAGACTCGTGCTTCTGTTGCCAGAAGCTTTGCCAACCCATCCGACCGCAGACACACAACAGATGCGGGCTCAAACGTGGATTATTATACATGAACGTGCATCATCCCACGACACGTAGACGGCTTCTGACCTTTCTAAAAACCCACCCTCCCCCAACAACAAAAGGGTGGGCTGGCCGACCCACTCAGAGCATTTGGATGGGTGGGTGCATATGCCAGTGGATATAAAGAGGAACTATAAGTGGCAATACATGCATTTGGGACAGGAGATCTTAGAATGAAGCCTGTCTGTTTCGTGAGACTATGCAGAGAGACGAACCTTGTCGTGACGCACATTCAAAGATTAAACAAAGAAGGGGTGGTCATACCGTGACTTGCACCTTTTGGGGTTTACTTTAAGTCCAGGCTTCCTTACATGCCTACATGTAGTAAACGTTTGAGTAAACAGTCCCGAATCGCGCATGCTGGGGATGAGCAAAGCCATGGACTAGTCTGGTTTCCCACAGACCGTCCCAGTCTGTGATTAGCTGGATTAAGTGACAGCTGCCCAAATGGTTGGAACAAGATAGATGGATGGGCAGAGGGATAAAGGGGAGGAGTGGGGGAGGGAAGGGGGTGAAGGCAACTGAACAAAGACCCTTGTCCCAACACCGTAACTCACCCCCATTCCAATCAAAACCATTGTCCATGAAGAGACACAGTCAGCACGGGGACAATTAGTGTCAGCATGTGTGCTACTGAGCCTGAGCAGCACAGTTGAATTGCTGAAGTCAAAACAAGCCGCCAGTGGCTCCTGTGCAAGTCCTAATCATATAATCAGACTCAGAAAGTATCCTAACATCATTAACCTGCCCTTTTTTCAACTCAAAACACATCTGCCATGTCTGACAGCGTGAAATACATCATTTGAGACTACAAAGTATCTGCAGTCAAATCTCCAAAACCCTTCCAAATGGATTAGAGGATTTACTTGGAGAAATCCTAGCTTTCAAGTCAAGAAGGGGGAGCAATGGTAAGAAACAAAGGATGTTAGTTGGATGCACTCAGTGACTTTGAGGTAATGATGCACTGACATTTAAGGGAAAAATAATAATCATTATCTATTCCAGGTAGTTATTTAATTCTCCACAGTAGACCACAATGATGATAAAAGCAAAGGATGTACCACTAGTGATGTCTGGGGAGAGCTACAGGTGTAGGTTCCCACGCCAGACGATGGGTGGATGGGTGAGTGGAAGGTGGCTGTTGAAATAATAAAAGGGACGGGAAACAGAGAGAGGTGGCAGTGGGAAGTGGAAGCCGGGGCAGGTTGGGGTCACTAAGCATGGGATCTGCACGCTTCTTTTTCAAAAGAGGGGTCAGCCCTCTGTATGTGGGGGCGACGTGCGGGTTTGCATTCGAAGAATACTGAGAATGTGAGATCCAGGGCTGGTGTGTAATCCCATGCAACATCCCCGTCTGCCAACAATTCCGTATCGTTGGAGGGGCGCGTCTGCTTTGTAGATCACAGCTTTGATTGACTAATTTCTGTCCCTTGGGGAAAGTTGGGATATCAACCGAGCTTTGAGAATGACTTTCACATAGTTACTATAAAAAAAGGTCTCAGATTAGCACTCGCAATTTAAAAGGAAACAAACAAACAAAAAAAAAAAAAAAAAAAAAAAAAAAAAAAAAAAAAAGCCCCGTCTGTGTCCTTGAGCTATTTTTGTCTCGCATGTCCACTGAAAGTAGCCTACATGCCCACCTCCAAGCTCGTCTACAGAGAGTTTAACTGATGTCTGATTTATTACCTTCTGATGGGACAAAAGGTCATCACAATTCATTCCATGGCCAGTAATCGCCACATGTAATCTTCATTAATCTGCGATGTCAATCCCAGCTTTTGATGTTAATAGGGCCGAGTTTACACTATTCTAGTGTAAAGGCACCGCACTAGAAGTCCTTCCTAGACTGGACACAAGAGCATGTGACACAGGATCTCTGGAAGAACTGCTAAAAATCTGGATTAATGAGAGATATGACATGCTATGTCACCCTTAATATTTAGTACCAGGTAAGGTGAGAAATAACAGAATTCATCTGGTATTGCCATTTCCTAATGAATCAGGATCAGTAATCAAGCAACCCCAAAGCAGAGAAGTTTCCAAGGCAAGGAAAGCATGCTCAGGTATAGGATTTTGGGAAGCCATTTCAGGGTAAAACATTTGAAAAAGATAAAATAAAAATGTGAGCTTCCCATCACTTCTGCCAGTAGAGTGGACTTCAAATGTAAATCTCTCAGACTAGCTCCTCAATCTGTTCAGAGGCAAGGATCAAAGACCTCCAGTGGCAAAGTCCTTGCATATGTTGGCAGGCAGAAAGGTTGGATGGTTTTTGACCCTTCTTGACATCAGTGTTGAAACAGCACAGTGGCCATTCCAGGTTTCCAGGTATGGAAAACTCTAAAATAACCTAGTAGGAAATAAATTCTCAGTCATAAAGACAATTAGAATCCTGAGCACACAAATATATGATTAGTGTCGTCAACCTATCAAATATTTATGACATAATCCTGTGATTTTAACATCTTTAAAGGAGGAGAAGCTGGCAAATAAATCACAGGATTATGTTGGGTTTATTTTTAAATGTCCTCTAGCAGTCAAGTTAGGCATCATTTATTTTCACCATTGCAACCACAGGTGTAGTTGAGGAAGCAGATTACAGACAGTCGCATCTCTCTGGGTAGAGAGGTGGAGGGCTATGAGTTCTGCACGCCTGCCAGAGTCGTGTGCCAAGAGATCTCGTACTGAAGGCAAGGCATTTGGCTGGCTGGCATATACCGGCTGTGCACACACACACACGGCCCATTGAGCATGCTGCTACTATGCCAACAGGGTCATTACCCATGCACTTCCAATACAACAAACCCCTCCCCTCCTGGTGCTAATTAACCAGCATAATCCAAGACTGTGTTACACGCAAAACAAACACTGACGCATGCACATGTGTATACAAAGGCTAACGAGCTCGGCGTTGCCGTGTGCTAGTTTAGAGTTACAATTAAAATAAGCTAAAAGTAGGGCTGCTCGATTATGGCAAAAATGATAATCACGATTATTTTCACTGAAATTGAGATCACGATTATTTGACGATATTTATTTAACCCTTTAAGACCTACTATAGAACCAAGTCCACCAGAGCTTATATTATTTTTTTTTTTACATGCTGTAGTGCCATTTGTGGGAGCATTTCAAGTTGCTATACATCAATACAACTGTTATAGCCCATATTTTAATAATATGTATGCATTAAGTCCATAGTAATTACATAAATTGCAAAAAAGTGCAATAAACTACAAAAAAATTGAAAATCGCTTTTGTTTTGTTTACATATATTTCTACTTGGAGAAATTTAAGAGGTTTATCCCTCAAAACTTTAAATACAATAAAGTTGCAAAAAATAGTTTACAACAACAGGAAATTTATTTTGAGTGTCTTCATAGTTTTATTTTGGAGATACACCAATTTTTATATACTGCAGGAAAAACAAAAAACAATCCTATGATGCAAATTTGCAAAGAAAACAGCAGGTGCATCATTTCACTGTGGGAAGTGTTACGAACAGCTGATAGGAACGGCAAAGCGTGTTTCTGGAATATTATGTTTTTGTTCCTGCAAGCGCTTTTTATGCAATTTTTGCAAAGCTATATGTGGAAGGAAACCGTGACCGAGGACAAGCTGATGGCATAAGATGTAAGTACAACTCCTCCGGTTTCATATGCAAAACAAATTATTGCGCTAGCTTACACGGTTCAGGTTCTACAGGTATTTAAAAATAGTTACGCAAAACGGAGCGTGCTGCTCTGACCGGCTTTAAAGGGTTAACAATGACTTTAAAAAAATAATATAAAATGGTGTGCAACACCACTGAAGTTTTTTTTTTTTTTAAACTCTCTTTTCAACCAACGGCAGTCACTCTCCTCTCCAAATAACTTCTGCTTAGCTTTCCGAGCTTCCCTCGGGTCCTCTTAATCAGCGGTCTCAAACCTTTTTTGCGCCACGGACCGGTTTATGCCCGACAATATTTTCACGGACCGGCCTTTAAGGTGTCGCGGATAAACGAGGGAGGGGCTAATAATCGGCTCAGTCATTTTTAATGATCGTTGAAAGCCCAGATCGTAATCGTGATTAAAATTCGATTAATTGAGCAGCCCTAGCTAAAAGCTAAGATGTGGTGGGGGATGAGAGGGGTGACACTACAAAGGCAGTTTAAATGCTGTAAGTTAGCTGAAAATAATTCACTGACAGTCACAGAACTATTGACAGAAATGCCACATGTCATGAGTTCATCCCGATGCGTGCCAAGTGTGACAAACAAGTCAGAGTTCAAACAGGTTAAATCTCCATTACTGCAGCGTCTTGGATATTTGCAAATTACTTCCTCTGGAGTTAATTTGCCTTCAGAGGTACTAGAGAAATAAGCATGCTTCAGAAACATTAACAGGCCAATTCCTGATCCAAAGCAACAGGGCTCCTGACTCGAGTGCAACCCAGGACCGCCTCCAGCACAGCCCCATTATCATTTCAAACAAGTTCAACAGAACAGTGACAATTTAACTGCCCATGTAATGACATGCTTTAATTACCCCCACAAGGAGCCTCTTGCACCTGCACACCATTCATTTAACAAGAGGCAGGGGATGTGGTGGGCCACAACAACACGCTTCAATGCAGAGTGACCATGGAAATACACACATGTGCAGACACACAACTTACTGTACAACAGGGTTATACAAATAACATGTGCAGCATTCGTTGACAAGCAGGTCACTGTGCCACCTACTTAAGCAATGTTTTTACAATAAGAGACATAATGACTTTTAAAGTATGTGGTGAAAATACTGGAAAAGAAATTGTCATGATTTAAAAGGTTTCCACCAGAAAAAAAAATACATACAGCAGTGCTTGTGAGTCCTTTCAGGTGTAACTTTGAGCCTACATCTGTAGATCAAGTATGACACCTTAATCAAGGTGTCACCCCCCCTCCCCCTTTTACTTCATTTAGACCAATTGCACTTCTTCCTCTGTTATTATGAACACTGGCTACCAAATGGACTGATGATATACCAGACAGTGCTTTTGCTGCAGTGTTTTAAATGTGAAACATACCAAATATATCATTGATCTTTAGCAGAAAAAAAAAACAAAAAAAAAAAACAAACATCACACACACACACACACAAGGGTGGAGCAGGTGCACTGTGCATTTACAGTAAATCTGAAAACACCAGTTTCATTTTGAGCAGAGACTCTGCAGATGTAAACAGTGGAGTTTTCTTCATCTGTCCCATGAGCTCAGATCCACAAGAGAGTACTCAGACCACCGTCTTAAACGCGTTCATGAATACACCCTCTCTCACCTGTGTGATCACAACAAAGGAGCACATGCAGTCCCCTTCTAGACAGGATTTAAAAAAAATAAAAAATAAAAAATAAAGCAAAAATCCTTCAGTTACCAACCTTACATACACTGATAAAAACAAAAAAACGTTTAGATAGTAAACTTCGATACATTATGGATGTAGTCGAGCTAAGGAAGGCATTAACTACACAGCAGATGTTATAAAATTACAGTAGGTACACTGTAGAACAGATTCACTGTGCTAAATCTCGCCGTTTTATTCATTTATCATGTTCCCTCTTCTACTTACATCAATGAAATCTGAACTGAAACCTTTACCACTGAAAATGACAAGAGTCTGCATGTTGGACCACGCAGATGCAATTTGAAATTTTGTGCGTCAATTTGCCTCTGGTTATGTTTGCACAAGGTGTTCTCATGACTCTATAGGAAATGGCTCAATGGCAACTTAAAGCCCATTTGCATTCGCAGTGCAGTGGTTTGGTTAAAATATGGTTTACGCCAAAGAAAAATAATGAGCTTATTTTCATACAGTGTGGAAACAGGATGTGTCACATCTTCTTAAAATACCCATCTGCAACATTTTTACCAGTGTTGATGAAAACAGCTGTGATTCTAGAGATTTTGTTCCTTTTAAAAACAAACTTGGCGTTTACGGTTTATTTTTAGTCGACTTACTTTTAAAGATCAATATCCAGAGCCAATTAATTAGTTAATTGTGATGACCGTTTTTACAATAAAACAGAAGCATTACTTTCAGTCACCAAGACTTAGCGATAACGCTATGTTTATGTTATAAACAAAAGTGGCTGTCTGACATTAATAACTGTCGAGTTCCTCTGAAGTCATAAGAAACTTTATATATACACGAACATGATATTTACAAGCTCATTAGGAGAGGTTTGATTCCCATTTGAGACACACGAGTCAAAGAGCGTGAAACTGCAATAAATGTCCAAAGATTGAATCTGTAATTGCACTTAACTGTAAAAGATGAGAACTGTAAAGACTGAAATGATCCAGTTATTAGTGAGCCTTTCATGGTAAGATGTCAGTTCATCACAGTTCACTGAAGCCCCCCCCCTCACTCAGTAGCACAGAGCATTTGGACTGTTGTTTACGTCAGTCCGCTAAGTCAGAACCCAAAGTGTGGAGCTACTGCCTGATAAATTTAATCTGTTTACATCTTTGTTTAATAATTTACAGGTTTTTTTACTTAATAAAATTGGAAGAATATGGTCAATCATTTCAGGAAAAAAAAAAAAAAAAAAAAAAAATCTCATTCTGCAGTAAAGCCTAGAGGAACATGCAAAGATAAAAGTAATAAAACTCTAGGCTACCACATCTTAATCACCACTTCTTAAAAAAAAGAAAGGCTCTCTTACGTCCCATTATGTCACTTTGGGAGTTCAGTGCGAGTGGCTAATTGTATAATCGATACAGAACAACGCTGAATCACAGGTGAGACTCGTGTGAGTAGCTTTCCACAGACCAGCCCTGGGACCAGAGGAGGATGGATGGGGGAGGGAGCCACACAGAGGAAAGATAATTGTTTACTAGAGGCCTATGCAGCCGTCTCCTAGCAACAGCTCTGACACGCTCCGTATCAGGTGTGGTTAACCATGGCAGCCTGCTTTAGCCTCTCTCTCTCTGTGTGTGTGTGCATGCGCGTCGAAAAAAAATAAATAATATAGCTGCCCCTCAGCCAGAGAGGGGAGGAAGGAGGAAAGACCTACATTACATGAGCCAAAGTGCATCACCAAAGCACTGAAATGCTCTGCTTCATTCTCATATTCAGATGCATCAATAAGAATCCTTGTCTGAGAAATGCGATGATACTCAAGAACATTTTCCGCTGCTCAAGCTCAAATTTGCTGACGTTTATAAGACAAAGAGTTCTATGTTAGAAGGTTTTGTCTGCTACGGAGTTTTACTCTGATAACGGGTCAGGAGCAAATAGATCACATGTTATAGGTGATATGTGGTGTTGGATATGCATATATATTGCTAGATGCAGTATCCAACCACTTCACTTCCTTTTTCCATTCATCTTGCAAGTACTTCACACCTGTCAAATGTGTGCACAGCATACTTTAACACAATTACTACCTAGTATCCCAGAATGTGCACCTTTATCCTAGGATGTATAATTCATAACTTGATACAAGCACAATGACTGAGTTGGGGACTGTGTCCTTGACCATCTTCTAGGAGTCAGTCGAGGTTTTTGTACTTTTATTCTCAACAGAAGCATGAAACAGGAATTCCAATAATTTATGTTTGCTCCAGAAAAGAGTTATGTAAAATAAAATTTAGCAGGTACGGCTAAGTTGAGATGTCATTTAATTGTGAATCAAATCTGCTCACAGTTGAAATAATCAGCCGCATTGAGACCAACTACACATTAAGGGAGTGCGTGAGCGGAAGAACAAATAAACCAACCTGTAGCACACTCACTATCCCTTTACCATAGATGGGTCAGAGTGTTTAAAAACTCTTTATTCTAGGAAACAAACTATTTTAAGAAATATGTAGTTTAAGCATTTTAATGACACTGATGCCTGGTGTAGATCCCAGTAGAGTTTAAACTACCTCCCTACATCCATTAACTAGCAGAGTGAGGATGGAGGCTTGATACATGTCAAAGCCTGGAGCGGATAGAGTTACAGGCAGGATCACATCAAACGGACGTCCGGCTGATGTCACTTGAGGGCAGGGAGGATGAGAGAAAGATAGGAAAAGAAATTCCACCGGCAATTTCATTAGTGTTCAAATGGAAGTAAGACGTGGCTCTCTCTTTCACTTGCTCTCCAGAAGTACGCACGCAGCATGAGCCAACAAAAAGGAAACTCAATAAGAGTGGCCAAACAAGGCACTAACTTGGTCAGCTCATCTGCGAGCTGGAGCATGTGAATCTACATTGCATAAGGTCCATGGGCTTTATTAAACATGAACGCTGTTTTTATTTTAATGAGCAAATAGGCTTATTTTTAATCTTTCTAAGGCCAAGATTAAGAAAATCAGTGATTAACCTAGTCTGGCCTAAATAATGGAAATGCAGGGAAATGACTAGCCTAACCCTGATTTAACCATCATTGAGTCTGTTCCTTTTTCCCCCCCCTTTGGCCCAGTCTGCTCATAATCAACTGGGACCCAAGTCAAGAACCTCCAATCAGAGCCGCTCCATCACCATAATGTTCAGTAAGTTACAGACAAGATGGGTGATAGTAGCCAAACACAAAGCAATGTCTAACAAAGGTTTGGTAGATTTCGTTTCCAGTTTGGACAAATGAAACCAATTCGGTGCATTCTGAATTCTATGTGGAAACCCCTGCATTCTATTTGAAGGCCACCAGATGGCGATGGCTGCGATTATAAAAAATAAAAATAAATAAATAACAAGACTGATATAGATTTCTATGGGAAACAGATTTTTATCCATCAATCCTTTTTCTGAAGCTGGCTTGCAGAGGCAGCAGCCTAAGCAGAGAAGCTCAGACCTCCCCGTTCCTCGTCCTCCAGCCTATTCAAGTGAACATGGAAGTGGTGCTCCCAGGCCAGCCAAAAGATGCAAGCGTGTCCTGGGTCTACCCCGAGGCCTTATTCTGGTAGGACATGCTTAGAACACCTCATGCAGGAGGCGCTCATCCTGGTCAAACGCCTGAACCACCTCAGCTGGGTCATTTTGATGTGGAGTAGCAGCAGCTCTACGCAGAGTCCCTCCGAAGGTTATTATATTTTATTGACAGGACACAGACTGAAATGCTAGGATGGCTCCTGCGTTGCCTACTAACATTACGAGATTGAACGTTAGCATTGGGAACACAGTTGATTTTTCAGCTGCAATGCCAACTATCTCAAACAAAATAGCAATATTTCCTAAGAAAAATAATATTTTAAGAAGATGTTGCATTGAAACTCATTCCCCCTCGAATTCTTTGGACAGATCTTGTCTATGGATAGTTCCTTCACTAAATTTAAAGGATTTCCTCCCTTTGTCTACAAAGCTGGACAGTATCACTTGGATATTGGTTTGACTGCCTTTCCTATCCGCAAGTTAGGGTGGACACATCGCAGAAGTTGTACTAGTCGCAATCTTCCATGTGCTGTTTTTTTGCGTGCTTATGGACATCTTTCTTCTTCAGCATGTAAGGACAGACTGGAACACTTGTAGACATATGCTGCCCCCTTCAGTTCCAGAAGAACTGTAGTGGCAGATATGCTGCACGCGGTACCCACGGTAATAAAGAAAAACACGAGTACCATCGTGTTGTCAGAATATCTGAATCAAAAGTTCTAAGTATTGGTTCTGGTGACATCCTAATTACAATATGAATGTCGGTCTAACAAAAAGATTTAAAGCCACGAGAGTATAAGCAGTAAATTTAGGACTGAAGAAAGAGAGAGAGAAGAAAAAAGTGGAGGCTGAGCTCAGAGGTGGCATCACTAATCAGTCTTTTTACTGGCATGCTGTCAAGAGAACAACAAGACAGAGAATCACTGGGAGAATTCCAAAGAATGGATAAAAATCAGCCATTAGCAGCTGAATCATACTGGTGTGATGATAGAAGAACAGAAGAAACTATGATGCATAGAGCCACTATTTCTGTGGAGACAATCGTCTCCAGGAATACATGATAACCTTTTTTTGTTACAGCCTGAGTGCTCTACACAAGACTGAGATTAAATGTTCACTTTCAGATTTAGCTTAGGTGAACGGTTTAATTGAAACTTAGTGTCTTTAGCAGCAACATAACCATCGATCTAAATTACGCAGACTTGCATAGCCAAGATCCTAGGATTCAAATTTCCGCTATCATAAGAAAGTGTGAGACTAATTAAGTGTATGTTTAAGTATGAACAAGAACATTTATTATCAAAAAAGGCAACCTAAGCAGAATTTTTTCTGTTGACATCAACATCTGATAAGGATCAAAATTGAGAGCAGGAATAAAATCATTCATTCTGCTCAAGCCTGATTCAAGATGACAGAAGAGTCCAGGCCTCACTGGTTTTCATGTGGCTCGAAATGGGCAGTTGACCAGATGACACAGCCAATAGTACACTGCATCTTTGTTTCTTCAGTGAGGAAAGAAACAAGGCCACAGCCAGTGACCCCGAAGACTTGTTGTGACATCTGGCACTGGAATACTGCGACGTTATCAGCCGGGCACTTAACAGAAGTACGACACACCAGAACAGCCCTCTTCACCTCTGCCTCAAGTTGTTGAGATCCTCAGTGGATCATATTTTATGAGATATGAACCATGTAGTTAGTCCATATGAAGTTTGAGTTAGACTCGAAGGAATACTCAACTCAGATGAATTATAACTTGATGGTGAATATATATGGCTAGACATTGACTTTTTTGTCTTTTAGCCTTTTATCAAGTCATTTTGGACACAGCAGACTGCCTCAATTTGAGGAAAGATTTCAGGCATTTTAAGTCATTAATAAATATGGTGCTCCATCCTTTTCAAAGGATCAAAAGGCAATTAACATAGCCTTTGGGCTATTTGCACAAAAGCTGTTGATTATCCCGGAATCCTTTCCATGGTACAGAAAAATCCCTTTGTCGGATCAATTCATATGAAGAACACCTCCAGGTACCCAAGTGGGCAATTAAGGTTCCCAAGGGGCCACATGAGAAAACGGGCCCTTATTGTTAAGCTCACAGTGAGCAGAGACTTCAACAATAAGCTGAACTCACTGCTCACTGTTAATTTTATCTCGTCAGAAGCTTATTGGTGCAGTCCTCCACAACAGGCCCATTTTCTCAGGTTAACATGGGAAAATTAATTGCCCACTCCTGCTCCAGGTGGTAGATGTATTATCATTCAGTTCCACTAGCATGAGGTGCAGACCAGTAATTGGCGCCAGGAACAGAATAAAATGTCTACTAGACACGCCGAGAATCGACTAAAACGGCTCATGATCCAAGGAATACAACATCACCTCTACAACACTGGGCAGGGAGTCTAACATATGGCCATTCGTAGCTTCCAACCAGCTGTCACTGGCTTGCTGATGTTTAAGCAATGTGACAGAAGACAGGTAAAGACCGATGAATTCAAGTGTAGAGCACAACGTTTTGCTCAGATTCAGTGAAAAGTTAAAAAGAAATTTTTTTTTTTGAAAATGAATATTTTAATTTATGATTATGTTCATTTGCCCAATCACATTACAGCTCCTAATGGCTTTAATTCCTTAACAGTTAATAGGATTTCTCCCAGCCTCTTGAATTAAAGCTAAACATCTCCACTTAAACTGAATATTTATTGCACAAATAATCACTGTGGTGGCATACACTCAAAATTATGCCTTTGTATCCAAATGCTTCTAGACATTATTTCCTCTGAACCTAAAAAGTAAGTAAATGCAGCTGTTATTTCACTATTGGTCAACCACTTGTACTTAAGTTCACTTCGTTTATCATAATAAAACCTGAAGCACTCAATTAGTTAGGAAACTGCTGCTGATTTTGTCATCCATCCTCAACTGCAGTTCAAAAGACAGCACACACATCCTGGTCTAAACAGCAGCCAATAATGTGCAGTACAGTTCCTTTGACACAAAACATCCCCCTAAAGACGTTTTAACGTCTACCCCAACTGTGTCAGACGTCTGCGTTCGCATATTGAGTTTCACTGGCTACTTTATAGTAAAGAACACCTTTAGGTGTTCGAGGCTGTGTGAAAACAGTGCTTGACATTAGAGTGTCCAAAGGAAAGCACTCATTATCATAAAAACCTCAAACAGTAAAATTGCTCCTTTATCAGCTATCAGTTATCTGGAGGGAAATGAGGTTAACTGGCCTGGAAGGACCACAAGCAGCCACCTAGCAAGCACAGCATGAGAGGAGGCTCCTGGGTGCTGAAGAGGGGCGGAGAGTTGTCAAAACCAGCCAGAAGTGCACATTGAGCTACTACCCAAAGGCATCATTCACTCCAACTTGACGCATATTTCAAACTTTGAGCATAATGTAACACATTCATTATTGTATTACAGAATTCATCCAACCAGCACCTACAACCAGGCTGCATCCCCTCAATCTCCTACACCTGTAAAACTTGGCTGTTGAATGTTGCTATGTGTGAAAGTAGGAGTTTTCACTCCCACACACCAACAATCACCCCACAAAACTGCGAGTAGCAAACAATAAGGTTCAACCTTTAAGTTAACGAGCTAAGGCTCAATAAATTGATTTGACTTTAAAATCAGCAATTTGCTGATGCAAAAAGCATTGCCGTAACCATTTCTCCATAAAAGCAGAAGCACTCCCCATCCGCCACCATCTACATATCAAAGCATTTCAGAGTAATCACCCCATCACGGCCTTGACAGGTGCAAGCTGGTGGCCTGGAACAAAGCCAATCCTCATATATCAGGGCAACTTTAAAAGATGACCCAGTTGACACTGCGAAACACTGTAACTGCAATCGGATCCTTGTGAAGCATGTAATCATTTAGCCCCGATGTGTGTCAGTTCTCATAAGGACAGGATGCTGCTAAGCACCCCCTTTAATGAGGTCTAGCTTCTCTGTAATAAGACAGAGGAGGTGGGAGATGCTACAAAATCATTTTGGATCACTGCTTTAAATCTATTCCAACTGCGACTCCTTTACAGGTTCTTGTCTCCAGTCTTAACAGCATAAAGGAGAATCGCTTTAATTTGAGCCGCAACAAGCAATTGTTGATATAGCTGCTCAAAAGTTAAAGGTAATCTGCAATCGTTTTCATAATGGGTCAGAAATTTTACTCACTTTCAAATAGAAAAAACAAACAAAAAACAAAGCAAAACCAACTTGGGGGTTTCAGCTTCTGATGTGTTGCTCAGACCTTTGAGAAATAAGCTCCAGATGAAATAATCAACAAAATAACTGACTGTCAACTAAATTTGGAAACAACTGTTAGCTGTAGTTTTTTTTAATCTTGTGGATCTTATTTTGAAAATATGAACTTTTCTCCAGGTAGGTGCTGCTGGGGAAAACCTCATTATGCAGAATACCAGAGCGTTTTCTACCCACGAGTTTCTGCAGGTGTGTGCTTGCGCGCGCGCGTGTGTGTGCCCGCGGGTACATGTAACAAGGAGGGGGAAAAAACCCAAACCCGCCCTACATTTTAAACCGGGTTCAAAATGATGCACTGTCTGAAGAAAGGGTAAAGAAAGGCTTAACTGGAGCAAGAGAAATCACTCACCGGCCAAGCAAACTGGAAGGGGATCACAATCCTGCCAGCATCGTCGACTTTATTCGGGTTATTGTTGGCGCCCTTAAGAGAAAACGTATTTCCACCGACAACTTGCGTAGATTCAGCTCCGAACGTGCAGGAGCCAGTGGTGGCCACCTCCATCTGATATTCCTTCAGGCACACTTTGAAGTAAGTGTCGCACTCGTCTTGAGTGCAGCTCAGGTCCTGGGAGCTCCGGGGACCGTCGCAGCACTCCCCGTCCGCCAACTCGCCGTTTACATTCTCCACGGAGATCAGCTGCAGCTCGAAATAGCCGGTTGACTGGGACACCTACAACCAACGTATATACATTTTTTTAATAGAGAGAACTACATATAGGCTCTTGTGGAGAAATTACAGCATAATTTATACATCTTAATCTGGTGCGTAAAAAATAGTATGGAAGTGGCCAAATCTGAGTCTTACTCTCCATTTAAAACGGTATAGAGGTTTTGGAGATTGGGTGGATGTGCCACAATATTTTTCTGCATCATGAATGGAGCACGTGAACAGCGTACAGTTTGCACGCTGGGATTTTAGACAATCAGGTTACTCTCAGACGGGAGCGAATTAACCGCTGCAGCAGCCAATTGATGCAATCCAACTTACAACTTGTTTGGTTCAGGCCTAATTCTCTCCCCTCAAGAAGATGAAGAAATTCAAATAAAGGAGTCAGCATTAAACCAAAATGGAGAGTAGCCTGTATCAATTCCTTACACTTGTCATGGTAACACGATCACATGCTCCACAACTGACGGCTACGTAATTCAATTATCGATTAATGTGATGCGAATATGCGTCGCCGGAGAGCCAACGCATCGCTCCACGCCCACCAACTTTTTAATTTGAATTTTAAACATTTTTTTTTTTTTAAATTAGCAGAATTAAATACGAGTAATAAATAAATTATTTTTAAAAACACCCTCTTACCTCCGTCCATAACGTCAACAGCAGGCACACTATTGGGAAGCAATTCCTAATCCTGGTGAGATTCCACATGCCTCCGACTAATTAGAGTGATATGTGGGGAGGGGGGGACGATCTAAAAAAAAAAAAAAGACAAACAGCCGCGGACCCGGCGACTAGTTCCTCCTCTCCATACATGCAAAGATGGAATATTGACACGCGTGTCGTCTCCAACGTGTACGTCCCGATTTCAGCGAGGCATTACATGCGTGTGTGTGAACAGGCGGCGGATTGCAGGCGCAGTGATGGTCCATGTACAGCAGCGTCCCTCCGTCAAATCTCTCCACACAGCAACTGAGATGTTTCGTTGCCACAGCCTGAGGAGAGGATGTCTGCTGTGATTGGCAGCTCCGCAAACCACTTACAAATTGGCCTGCGGGCAGTCTCTGAGCCAACCGGATTAAGGGGCGGACAATAGTATAATAACCCCCGCTTCAATCCTCCTCCACCTCCGCCTCCTCCCAAAACTTGAATTGTACTGCCTTTCTATTGAGCTTCATTTAGACAAACCGCATTACAGCGTGCAAACAAAGCAGGGGTCGACTTTAATTAAACGCGGCCGCAAAGATATTATAATGAGCATGGCCATTAGCCTATGTCAAATTAGGAACTTATCGGCGCTGCTGTGCTTTTAATTACAGTCTTAATTAGGCCCAGAGACAGATTTGGATGGGTGTTTAAATGAAGTGACGCCCGATGGCAGAAGGCACATTAAAAAAATGATTTGCTCCTAAAGTTAAAAATAAAAAATAAAGCCCTACAAGTGTGCTAAATGTTTGGCGTTAATCTGCGGGGATTACTTGATTCGTTTACAGTACAGTTTCATTTTCTTTTCAAGTGGTTGCTTTTGATTTGATCTAATAATGCTTAAAATTGTTGCCACTAACACCGTTTTTGGAGTGATATGGAGAAATAAAGAGGTGCTAAAGTATTTAATCTAATCATCCACATTTCTGGATTATTAACTGCGATTAAAGGTTAAAAAAAAGAGGAAGGAAAAAAATACTCCATACAACGCAACACTTTTCAGTCCACGAATTGCAGTTTAGAGCGCCCTCTACTGTCTATGCAATACTCGTCAACTTTAAAAATATGAAATCATGTTCGAATTTTTCCAGTATTTTTTAGGTGTTGCGCGGATCTTAAGTTAAAAACACAAACCTACTGTTGGTGCAGCATTTCCCATCATACATTTTCTCTTGTTTCCTTTGCTTCTCTGTTCTCTGCTGCATCTCATTGCTATTTTATTTGACCACACAAATCCACAATAAAACCTCTCCCTTATTGACTTAATGAGCTTCCTTGTCCTCAGCTCATTCCGCTGCCTTTATACTCCACGAGGAGTGGAGGTGACCCCCTCTCGAAGAACGCAACGACAGCAGCAAGCGCGTTTGGTCATATAAAATGACTCCTCTTCTCTCAGATTGTACACAGAGAAATACATGCTCACAGAAACAGATGTTTGGGATACCTGCATCACCTGACAGCGCACTCAGGTGATCTGGTCCTCCCTGACAGATGGTCAGTCCTTACCAGTGTTTTTCCATGCTTTTTAAGCCCATTATAAGCACAGCAATACTCATTTCTCAAAGCATGTTCAAGCTCTTTTGATATTTCTTTCTTCCTGCATTGAAGAAGTGAATTAAGGTCACTTCTAATAGGCAAGCTGCAACTAGCGGCTGCTCACTCCGAAACCTAAAGCACCTGCTGTGAAAAAGGCTGCTGTGAAAAGGCTCCCACTTTAACCATTCCAGTTATTCACCCACAACTAAGAATGAATTCTCCTTTAATCTAATTTACACTTTTACAACTTCCTCATCTTCGACCCGATTGAGCCAGAGTGTCCACAAATTGTATTTCTTCAGTACTATGAGCCACACCTTAGCATGAGCGTGATTTGTAGGTTAAAGCTCCCGATATCCAGTAGTTTAGCAGCCCTTTATTTGTTATTTTGCTAAATACTATAATCATGTAAGGTTTTAAGTAAGATGTGCACTCATATTAACAGGACTGGATGTTTTTGACTGCAACATTAACTGCATGGGTCATAGATGGGAGGTATTTAAAGAAAACTAACACTCAGTTTCAAGCCTAACATTGCTCCGTTAAACAAGTACCCAGATAAACTGGCCAAAAACTATGACAACAATTCTACAGGCTCAGGTAGACATTTACCACGCTACCAGGATAAACTGCCACTCAAAATGTACGTGACAGCAGCCTTCAGCCTCCTTTCATGTCACTGTCTCCTCCTCATCAGGCGCCTGCCAACCTGTCAGATAGGCCTTGAAGGAGGCTGCCGATATCCTAAGCCACCGCAGTCGCTTTGACTGGAACATTTCACACGCTGTCACAAGTACATGTTAGTGCCTTAAGTTGGATAAGTAAATAGTCTTGGGTGGCAAAGGAACAATGTGTAAGAGTGTGCATGTTCCATGCTGGGAGATAATGGTTCAGCTTGTGGTCAGCCCAAAAAAACGTGATGCAGGCTCAAAATACAGTATTTAAATTTTTGGTTGCTTAAAAATTCTTGTGCGCTACCCTAAACCTACTGACCCAATGTCTGCACTGTTTAAAAGGAATCATGAGAGTGCTATTTGTGGCTTTGGGATATTTTGCCAATGTTGCAAACACAAATGTTCCCCTCTGGGATCCATAAATTTTCAAACTACAGCCAATAATTTTCTTTTTTACTGAATACTGGAGCTAACGACCTGCCCGGGATGCACCGTGCTCTCATTGTCTGACAGCTGGCATAGGTTCAAGTCAGCCCCATGACCCTAGGTAAGCAGAGGAAGATGGATGGATGAAAGGACTGTTGCTACTGGTCTTATTGGTTTTTGGTGTTGCTAAACTAAGGCAGTGACCAGCATGTTTGCATTGCTATTAGGATGCTGGTGTTAATGTTTAGCAGAGAGCCCTAGAGTAAAGCCTAAGAGATAGATGTGGCTTTAGATTTACCTGTTAAAGTCCTCTATATATGAAGGTTATTCATAACCAATCTCTTGCATTAAAAGCATATATTAAAAATGCTTTTATTCCCATATTCAGCACTTCAATAGCCAGGCCTGTTTTCATGTCACAGTAGAAACGCATCTGTGAAAGCATTTAGACGTTTATGATTCACTAATATGAGTCTCTCCTTTAAATGTGTGACTAATGCAATTTGTTCAGCATATCTTTAAGCTCAAGGATTCTTAATACATTCGTTTTTTTTTTATAAAATTGATCAAAGGGGGGGAAAAAACCCGCATTCTGAATTGAATCCCAACAAGAGAAAATCAATCAATAGATTTAAGATTCATGGAGCCTCGCTTTATCACATCAGTCACGGATAACATCTATAATGTTATAAAAGACTAATATTAGCACCAAACTGATGAATTCTAACACCTACCGAGGACCTGAGGCGGTGTGTGTGCCTACCGTGTCTTCCTGTTTGCATACACCACATGCATGTGTTTGAGGCGCAGGGAGAGGAGTGTGTGTGCAGGAGGAGAAAGGATTATGAGTGGGAGCGCTGTGGGGGGTTTGCCAGCCTCCAGGGGGGAGGTGAAGTGGATTTCTTCTCTCATCCATTTTTCATGGCTTTTCTCCTTTCAGATCTCCAGTCTCTGTACATACGGCTGACGGGTCGATTCTCTTTTATCTTTAAGCATCTTTCGGCAACTCTGTGTGTGTGTGTGTGTGTGTGTGTGCGGTGGTGGTGTTTGGCGGGGGTGGTGGAGGTGGCTTGGGTCAAGGTTGAGGCGTGCTGTTTTTCATCAAGCTCTAATGGCTACGAAGATGATGATCATTTGCTGATGTCTTTGGATTTTTAATAGAGGTGGGTAGCTTCATTACCTTGGACGGAGGAGAGTGAATTCCAAATACTTAGTGAGGTCTGTGATTTCTACAGTGCAGATGGCTGCATCTCAGAGGAATATTACAGAGGCCGGTCCACATGGACCATAAACACTACTATTTAATAGCAGTTTATTTCTCTTGTGGATTTATTCAAACTCATGTCTTTAAAAGGGACTTTGAATGATTAAAGACCTCCGTTTGCGACCTCTAGAGTTCAGCCTTCACTGACCAAACTTGTTTCGTGGCCACAACCTTTCCCCCTTGACCTACTTAACTGGCATCAATAACTGCAATATTCCTATTTAGAGAGGCAGTTTAGGTTCAGAACGTAACGATCACCTTGATGGCTTTGTCCTTTCTGGTTTTCAAGGTCTTTTGTTTTTTTATTGTTGTTTTATCTACTGTAGTTTTGATAGTTTCATTATTATCTGTGAAATAATTACTTCTTTTTGATCGAATCTATGCTTTATACCACTACATGCATGTCAGAAAAGGCTGAAGAATTGTAGCTGCTCCAAAGCAAACTAACCTGACCTGGTAAAAGACATTTCGCCAGCCATATAGTGTATATTTTTGTAGTCAGCATAAGTCAGGTTTCTCGATTTCAGTATCTCTGAAGTGGCCTTTAATGTGGCCACCTTCAGTTGCTGCTTGGCTATGAGTCATTCTGCCTTCAGTTTCATCTGCACTCATGACTTATTTCTCTTCCTATCGCTGTGGTACTACATAATCTTGTTTTCATCAGCCCAAAGACTTTTTTCCAGAACTGTGCTGGCTCTTCTGTCAAAATCTACTCTGGTCTTTTTGTTCTTCAGCAGAAACAGCGGTTTACACCTTGTAGTCAAAGCCTCTGCATTTCCATTCATGAAGGCGTCTCTTTAGACTACCTCCTCAAAGGTGTACTTCATTTAATTAGATGTTATGAGACTGTTTTTCCTTAACCATGGATTCACTGCCATTCACTTTCAGGTCTAAGTGTTATAATCAGGGTACTAAAAGGTCTTTTAGGCCTTCTAGTGTTGCAGAGTTGGTCAGTGCATTTAGTCTTTTAAAGAAAGTACCAGGTTGTTGATTTTGCCACTCCAAAGGTTTTTGATGGCTACTTTATTTAGCTTTTCATCTTAATGATAACCTTCTTGGATTGCACTGACATCTCAGTGAAATTCAACACCTTGGATTAACTTTAGATATTAAGTCTGCTTCATTTGTCATGAAATAAGAGGAACAAGCCTCACCTGGCCATGAATGTACTTGTCAGCCAAATGTCCAATATGAGTCTGAGCATCTGAAAATGGAGGATTGTGTGTAAAAATGGCTGTAAGTTGATGTAAAAGCCCTTGAATTAACAATAACATATCGATTGCTTGTTTTAAAACCGATGGTTGTGCTCCAAGAACCATATGCTCCTTTCTTTCTACATATGCATAGTGCTTTGAACCAAATAGGCTTATTACGTGTCATATGAATGCAGGGGAAGTTTATCATACAGACCATACTGTATCAGTAAGATCAGTGTTATTCATTTTGCCCATCACTGGTTATAGTGTTGTAGCTGATCGGTGTGTGCAGTAGCACAAGCATAATTAATGGTTGAATTCAAGTGAGGGCATTATCTGAATTATCTGCACTTTTAAGAGGTCATTTTAAGAAGGTAGCATTTGTCAGTGGAGATAAAAGAACTCATTCGCTTACAGAAGTAATGTTATCATACCTTCCCACAGCACCTAAATGAAAATAAAGTGTTTTAGGTACAGTTTATCTGCTTATATCAGCTGAAAGAACATCTCACCCGTACTTTAAACTTTCAAGATAGGAACGGGGAAACTACCGTATCCGCTGTGCCAAAGCTAGCTGAGAAATCCAGCTTGTCCAGCACACTTGTGTTCAAAGAACATATTGCCAAATGCTTGTGAGTTCAGCCTTGAAAATAAACTATCTTGACATGTACAATGTTATCAGCACTCAGACTTACATAGTACCAGTATAAGTGATCACGTATAGTATGAGCTGTGTCACGACAACATAAAACTCAATAATGTTCTAAGAATACAAATAAATACGACCATCCTAGTTTGTGACCTAGATTTTCATTATCTATAAGAAAATCAGCAAATTGTAATTAAAAACTAAGCACACAGGTCTGATCAAGTTTAAACTGTACACTGGAATGAGCAAGAATGGTGATTGAAGTGACTCTGAAGGTGCCGTGGTTGATGGTGATCGACTGGGATTCCCCCCGCACATCCATCTCTAGGGTTTACAGAGAATAAGTAACTTTCAGCTGCTCTCAAGGGGTTGTCACAGGGTAGCGTATTTCATTTTGCAGATTTTTGTAGTTAATGATCCTCCTGATGTAATCTCTGAGGGAACTGTCTATCTTCTCAGCCTCTAAGTGGAGTCCTTTTACTTCTCAGACAAATATATAAACCACTACGCTATGGAGTTGTCTAAAAAAGCAAAAATAATCAATGAGTGGCAGTTCAACAGGTGACGTTAGAGGAGACTGACCAGGCTACTTTCAGCTGATAGGAAACTCAAATAACTACTCTTTTCATTCAGAGTATGCAGAAGAGCATCTCTGAACACACAACATGTTAAGCCTTGAAGCAGATCTACTACAGCAGCAAAAGACTAGACTGGATGCCAGCTAAAAACAGGAAACTAAAGCTACAGTTCAAATGGGCTCTCTAAACTTGCATAATGAGAGGTTGGAAAGACATTGCCTGGTCTGATGAGTCTCAGTTTCTGCTGCAACATTTGAATGGTAGGGTCTGAATTTGGCATGAACAGCATGAAAGGATGGATCCATCCCGTCTTATATCAATGGTACACGCTGGTGCTGGTGGTGAAATGGTGTGGGGGATAGTACAGCGTACCCATCCTCTCTTATCTGCTTCCAGCAGCATAACACATCTTTTCACAAAGCTCAGATCATCTCGAATTGGTGTCTTGAACATGACGATGAGTGCGCTGTACTCAGACGGCCTCTGCAGTTACCTAACCCAGTAGAGCCCCTTTGGGATGTGGTGGAACAGGAGATTTACATCGTGGATGTGCAGCTGACAAATAGAAACTGAAGAAACTGTGTGATGCTCACATGTCAGTGCAGACCTAAATCCCTGAGGATGTTTCCTTCTCAAGGAGAGGTTCAAGTAAGGTAGGTCGAAAGGAAAAAGTGGGCTGAACCTGGCATTAGCAAGGATGAGCTATTCATTTTAAAAAGGCTAGTAAATCTTTAATGATTTGGGATTTATATGTCTACTTGAATGATATTTAATATCCCAAAAAGTCTGCCACCCTATCCTGAGGCTAACTTTAAACTATCCACCTTTACATGTTAACAATATGTAACACCTACTGACCAAAGATATCGTATGGCAAATGGAGGAAATTATGGCTCTTGACGGTTGTTGCTTTTTTTTTCTTGATGTTGCAGAGCTGAGATAAGCATTGCCAGGAGAAAGCGTCTGAAGACACTGCAGTAACCTTTCCTCAACAAGCAGAAGTGAGGACAACGCCAAGCATGTTTGCCAAAGGGAACTCTCCAGAGCCTGACTGACAAGTTAGCAGACAAAATAAGCTCTGCAACCTTGAGGCAGTTTTTTATAGTACACTTAAACCAACCGATATATTAATTTTAGCTCACTTCAACTTCACTTCAGTGAAAATAATTTCTTAATTTGCAACAGACAGTCCGGGACTAGAAAGCTTTGTGCAGCTATTTGAAATATGACATTTTCCATATCGTGACTTAAGAAATCCAAACTTAGTATACATTTTTCATACATGGCTACCAGATTAAATCTTTGTGTAATTTCTGAAGCGTGAATCAGTAAGAGGTCAAAGAAGCTTTGTGCCTCAGTGACCTTAAGTTCCCAGTTTTTGTCCCGTAATTCCCCATGGCTGAGTAAGCCAGCAAGTGTGTGGAAAGGGTGCATTTCCGCTGCGATAAAGGCGCATTTTTAGCCACCGCTGAAACCCAGGCGTACCTCTACCTCTTTCACACCCTTATGTTCTGCTCCAGCGACAGTACCGCATGCATTTCTGTGCTCTCTTACAGAGAGCTCACATTTCCAAGCCCATGCTGGCTTGTTTGACATATTTACTGTTTAAAGAATTGGAAAAGTGACAGACATTTCCAAACTAACTGGAAAAGCATAGTTGGACTACAGTAACACCGGACGAACAGGGAAACGGTCCACACCAGCTAAGATATGAGCACGCACACACTTTTGTGAATGGTTTACAAAGGAAACGCCTGTGTTCATGATGTTAACCAGTTGGTCAAGTTAATCTCATTGCATAATGTATGCCTCGATTTGCTTGGTCATGTTTGGCAACATGAACAAGCAACTTAACCTTGACACACTTCTTAGCTGCTTCCAAGAAACTTAATTTAATCTTTTAGTTATTAAAACATTTGGCAAGTCTAAAACAGATCGAAGATCCTTTTTATTTAGTGTTTTTTCAGCAAGGTAACCACCGTCAACAATGAGTGAGATTTTGAAAAGAAAAAGCTGCAGGGGTTTAGTCCTTAATCCCTCTGAACCTAAATTATTGTCTCTTTTACTTCCCCTGTACTGTGAGATAAGATATGATGCTCAGATTATCTAAATACTGCTGGTTAAAAGGCTAAAGTGAAATATGGTATGTTGTTCAGATTCCTTATTGTCAGTGTTAACATAGCAGATAACATTTTCCTATTTGTCTCCTTCCAGGTATGGAGGTACTAGAAGCAGAGGCTCGCTTTAACCCATCCTAGCTGGGAAATCCCAGAGCCTTGTAAATTTACCTCACTGATAAGGCCAGTACACGTGCACAAGAACTTAACAGACTGCAAAAAAGAGCAGTTAATCATTTATGGCCTGCTTGATATTATCTCTCTAAAGTTGAAACAGGTTATGGGTATTCACCTGGTCCCTATGGAAGTCTGTTTATCAATTTGGACCATGCAGTTTCTCTTCTGCTGTTCCTCAAAGCACAATGGCATGTTAATCCAGGGTTATGACCTAACTGTTTAGGAGCTAAGGGCAGAAGGGCAGGACATCTTGAAGTGATTTCATTTGTACCCGATATATCATAGACCCCTTGATCCAATCAGAAAATTCACTGATGTTTTCAGGGTAAATATAAAGAGCTTTCAGAATTTTAATAGGATGACAATGAGAACAGAAACAAACTCTTTTACATTTTTTAAAATTATTTAACAGGAGCAATATGAAACCTCCAGAAAATGTAGAGTACACATAATTCCAAAAAGTTGATTCTGTTCATCTGGATGTAGCGTTTTCAGTGGGGCAAACATTTCGTCGCTTGTCAAAGTGACTTCTCCAGCCAAGACTGTCCTCAGCTGAAGAAGTCTGAACATGTGTACTTATGACAGTCCAAATTTTCCCAATAGGCTCTTAGAAAATGTCGCAGATGAGGCAGTTTAACCAGTGTATCTTATCAGCTGGGAATATGATTGTAATTCTACCCTTTAAGTACAGAATTTAGCCCTTCAGTTTAAAAAAAAAAACACAGAATACAAAAATCTACAGGTTAGTTTGCTGTGCACAAAGGCATACTGAAGATTTGTGTTGATTGATATAAGGTTGAAGATCTTATCAGCATACAGATGGAGAGTGTGTCAGAATTCTGGCTTGGTGCATCTCAGTGTATCCTCTACCTGCAGTGGTAGTTATTGGATCTGGACTTTCTTTCAAAGGGCTTGTTTTAGATCCCACCTGTGAATGGACTGTATTCAGAAAAAGAGGAGTGGTAATCCATCTGCTGTGGAAACACACACACACACACACACACACACACACACACACACACACACACACACACACACACACACGGTCTCTGGAGAACAGAGACATCCCATGCATCCAGTTACAACATGAAAGCAGCAGGGACACAACATAAGGACTGATGCATCCACCCATCCTCTCCACCCTCGCCTAAGATGGTGTTGAGGATACTATTGCTGATCATGTGCGCAGTGTCTGTAAGAATAGAGGCTTCATTGGGGAGCCACTCAGCTGACTCAAATATCAGATTCAGCTTCTCTAGTGATCTAAGGATGGTGAACACAACTTAAAAATACATAGATAACAGTATCTTAAGGTATATTTTAGTGTCTTTGATTTAACTGTCTTTCAACTCACTCATCAACCGCATGTCCAAAACCAAACAGCATGACAAACAGAGTGTTTTTGCACATTGGGGTTACATTTGTCTGCTGGACTCTAAATGAATGCAAACTCTGTTAAATAGACTGTCACATGCTCCCCGTGTCATCCAAATATACAAACCTATCACCCTATGAAAGCTGGCATAGGCTGGCCCACCCAATTCCTTGGATACAGTAGGTGAAAGAAAATAATAAAAAATAATAAAAACAACCTACTTTCCCTGCCAAGAAGTGAAACATCTATGTCCCTCTACTCGAAGTAGTTTTTAATATATTTTAATACATTACTGAAGGATATGTAAACCACTCTTTTGTAATCTGTAGAAAACTGCCTACCAATCCTGCAAACAGATGAAACATCTCATTTTGTCTGTGTTTAAAAGGTCAAAGAAATTCTTGCCACTAACTCTGTTGTGTGTCTGTGCGTGCTTTCTGCAGGAGTTGCGTTACCAGAGAAGCAAGTTTTGATGCTAAAATGGGAGGGAGTATGACTTGTTGCGATTTTGTCTCCAGGCAACATGCATTGAAGAAAGCCAGAGAAAAGAAAATAATACTCCAAATGAAAGTGATAGAGAGTTGTGATTGGATAACACCTTTGACTGATGAACTTTTGACTGTGATGGAAAGTCATTTTTGTCTTTGTAACAATGCTTCCATAAGAAAGACAATGTTCTTCCTGTTTCCTTACACACCTCTGCTGAGCCACCTCAGATAAAACCACCACGGGTAAAATGAGAAAAAAAAGAGCCCGTTTTCATTTCTGGGAGAAAAAAAAAGAAATCATGATGAATTTACACTTGCTCAGGCTTATCTTTACAGGCGGATTCTTTGCATAAATGTGTTGTCTCATTTCCTGATTCACATCTAGTTGTGTCTTATCGGGATGCCTTTTTTTTTTTTCAAGAGGGATGATTCATATCACAGGGCCCCATAAAGGCCACTGACAGGTTTATATAAGCAGGCACGGAGAAGTGATGTAGATTTTATGGTAACCACAGAAAAAGCAGATCTTTTGCTTTACTATGAAGTGAATGGATAGGTCTGATGCAAACAATACATTTTGGGTAACAGATTATACCCTCAATGACATTCATAAGCAGTTGCATCAACAAAATTTAATGACAACACATTTGAGACTTTGAATGTGACACGGTTGTTGGTGCCAAACGGGCTGATCTAATTTACCAGGATATTCCCACAATTAACTCAAAATTCTAGGTTTTTACAGAGAAAACTACTTGGTGAGTTTTCTGAGTGAAAATCTCTTGTTGATGCCAAAGGTCAGAGGAGAATGGTCAGACTGCTTAAAGTTGATAGGAAGGCAACAGTAACTCAAATATATTATGTCTTGTTACAGCCAAGGTATGCAGACGAAAATCTCTAAATGCACAACACGTCTGACCGTGAAGTAGTTGGGCTGCAGCAGCAGACAACCCCATCGACCAAGAACAGGAAACTGAGGCTAAAGTTCACCAAAAGGTGCCAATAGAAGATTAAAAAAAACAAAACATGAAAGCACGGATTAGAGGTGGGAATCACCATACATCCCACGATACGATATTATCACAATACTTAACGCACGATACGATATTATTGCAATTTTTTAAAAATATTTTGCGATATTCAGATTCTGTACATAAAGGTAAACTTTATCAATATTAATTTTATCTAATATCAAAGTCTCACACTCAGTCTTTCTCTCATTTCAGTCAGTTTTATTGTTGACAAACTGAACGGTTTGTATTACAGTCTAGTCCAACTTAACTGAATGCAACCATCTGGTACAATTATAGCTATTCTGAACTATGCAATTTATGAAAACTATGCAGCCCCTTCAGTAACTGAAGAATTTGAAAGTAAATTAAAACAAAATATAATTTTACATTAAATAAAAAAGTTTTAAACTTAATTAAAAAACTTAATTAAAATAAAACATGTCTTAAATTAAAATAAGTAAACTGTCATGTTTATTTCTGCCAAAAAAAAGTAAAACACATTTGGACAGCGAAGGAATGTCAGGATTCTTGCTCAGAAAAAGGATCAACATGCTCTGAAGTCAGTCATGTTCCAGTCCACAAAAACTTTTTTTGTAACAAAATATCGATTTCTGCTGTCCCTGTATCGATACATTATTAGCAAACAAAATATCACGATACTACACAGTATCGATTTTTTCCCCCACCCCTAGCATGGATCCACTCTGTCTTGTATCAACGGCTCAGGCTCCTGCTGGTGATGTAACGATGTAGAGGATATTTCCTTGGCACACTTTGGACCCCTTAATACAAAATGAGCATCATCTAAACACCACAGCCTACCTGATTATTGCTGCTAACCATGTCCATCTGTTTATGACCACTGAGTACTATTCTCATAAAGCTCAAATCATTTCAACATGGAAATGAGTTCACTGTAGTCAAATAGCCTAAACAGTCACCAAATCTCAATCCAATACAGCATTCTTGGGATGCAAAATCTCTGAGGAATGTTTCCAGCAGCTTCTTAAATCTATAACGTGAAAGAATTTGGGCGGTTCTGAAGGCAAAAGAGGGTACTGGCAAAGTGTACCTAATGAAATGTCAAGCACAGTCATCAGTAGCATTATACACCTTTCCTCTGAAAACCTTATTTTTTCAACCACTTAGCTGTTCTTTGTCTATTGAGATACAAATAAACATCAGTAAAAGAAATGACATAAAATATGCACAGATCCTTATTCTACGCAAAGAAAGAAAAGTAAGTAAATACTCAGAGCATAAACAGACACTTTGGGCATCAAACCCATTTTTATTTGAATTTAATGCAGTTTAATCGAACACAGTGCACATGCAAAGTATCATATTTAAATATCCTGTATGTTTGTACCAAGTGTCATGTTTTGAAAGTTAAATATTTTAACATTTAGGTAATAAATTAACAAAATCGAAACATTACTAAAAACACTGCCCACAATGAGTATACACATTTTAATAAAGCATAAAATACATGATAAATTCATAAATATGCAATGTTCATACCTGTACCTTTTTCTGAAAATATTTTCTTAAAAACACAAATTCAGTTTAAGACACCAAAAAGGGAAGAAAAAAAAATCACAACTGGACAAATTTCTTTATGTCTTTACCATAAGAAAAAGAGTACTTTGCTCACTTAAAGGTAGTATGTGTAGGATTTTCACTGCCTAATAGAATAACATGTGCTACAACATACAGTCACTGAGCTCCTTCACTGCCTCTGTTGCTTCCGAATATTCAGCTACCAGTCTGCTAATTAAGAAGCAAAAGTGACTTAGTCTTGGACTTAATACAAAATCATCAACAGTACTACACCTTCTTCAATAACTCAATACTACACATAGCACCTTTAAATGTATTTTCTGCTGTTCAGATCATCAAAAAATACAGTAAGAGACTGTCAAACAGTGCACGAACCCTTAACAAAAGAAAACAAAAAAACAATCACAGTTGAAGAAGCAATTACAGCATAGCCATGGGGGCAGGGTACAGCTATAAAAGTACTGATGAATGAAGTGTTTTGTGACAGGGAACCACTGGGTTCCCACGTTACTGATCTGTTTTTGAGAATTTCAACACCTTAGGGTCAAGCAAACGGACACAAAACACCTTTGTTGTGTGCCTGAGTGATGGAGGTAGAAATGCTGGGCAAATGGTTGAAAATCCAGCATAGGCAAGAATGAAATACTCAGTCATTTGCTTACCATAAATATGAGTTTTCCTGTATATTAAATACAAGTAGCATATGGCTTACCTGTAGCACAGTCTGCAAGCTCACTCTAAACTGTCAAAAATGTGTTTAGATTTGTCGCAGAGGGGCAGGTTAGGCTTGTTGCACTGGTAGACCTAAAGGGACAGTTAACGGACGAAACGTGCTTATTTGCTTTTTTGACACTGTGGCGCCGACACAATGAAGTTGAGCTGCAGCCAGCAGTTATCAGCAAGCCAAAGCTAACTGAGTGTCTACACAGAGAGCACAATGCAACCAGTACATCTAGTAGATGTACTGGTTGCATTGTGCAGGTACACGGTTTGAAGGTGCTGGAGCCAAAGACATAATGACTGTAGTTAAAAACTGAGCAAAAACGACTTGAATAACGTAAATGCATAATGTTCTCTCAGATGTGACAAGTAAAAAAAAAAAGATGGCTGAAATGTTTTTTTGTGAAAACAGCAAAACTCAACTCAAGTCTGGACACGATATCCTGTTCGTTACACAGAAGTGTGAAGAAAACATTTCACAGTTTAGAAGAGAATCTGTTCTCATATTCTGACGTCTCGTGTTCGCTGCTCCGTAGTATAGTGATTACTATATTTTGCATTAAATGCAAAAAAAGATCTGTGTGTGTGTGTGTGGTGGTCCCAGGCCTGGACTATTGGGAGCATTGTGTCAGGGTTTTCCTCTGTTTCTAGTCCTTATCCCTGTAACTGCCCAGACAGGTCATCAGTCTGCAATTAATTTCCGCCAAAAAAAGGGCTAATAACCACATTCCTCCAAAACTGTGAAACTTTTCCTATAAGTCTCCAAGAATAATGTTAGTCACCAGTGTTGAATTAGTAAAAAAAGACCTCAGAGATTGCCTTTACACTCAAAAGATGTGTGTTTAACACAGAAACACACAGCTGTTTCTAACTAAATAAGATTACACAAAAGCTGATTAAAAAAAAAAATCAATGGGGAAAAAAAATCCTAAGTACAAAATTAACAGCAGGCCTGATAACACAGAATACGTAATACGTTTTGACTCCACAGGCTAAACAAAACTAAAATAACTCAAATACAGGCTGAAGCTGGCCGAACCAGCTGAACCTGAAGTGCTACCACTCTGTTTGTGCTTCTTTTGGCAACCGAATTCTCTGCACCAATCAATCACATTAGCAGACATCTGACACGATCCTTCCCACTTTGCAGCTGCTATTCACCCGCATGGACGGTACTTTTATTTTCAGTCAGTGAGTCATAATGCTGCTGCAAATCCTCAGCAATGTTCACCAAATACTCTTAACAACTAGAAGGGAAAGTGTTAGGAAATAATCACCTGATAATACTTGCCTGAAACAAACAAACAAACAAACAAATCTATTTCAGCCTAAAGAGAAGTCACTGTGCAGCTCTTCACTTTTGACAGGCACGTTAAAAGTTACAGACTGGCCTTAAAGTTAAAATGGCTTTTGCGTTGAGCCAAATCAGAAGCAAACACTGGTAAAACACATTTCTAAAAATATTTTTTTCTTCCAGCCTTGAATCCTCATGGCTAACACATTTCATGAGTTATTTCTAGACACAAGTGTGATACTTCTATTATACTCCACCATACTAGATGAGAACAAGACAATGGAAAACTGTGAGCACCATTGGAAATCCTTCACTGAGGTTCTCCAGTAAACCAAACAACAAGTGCTGAGATCCACTTTGACCTTAAAAAAAAAAAAAACAAAGGGCTGTACGATTGTCATATGAGAGAAATGGGACTGCAGAAGTGTTGAGTAACTTCTGAAAGCTAACAGCAATTTATGATGTTACAACATATAATACACTGTCTGGCCAAAACAAGTCACATCTGAATGTAACTAAGGAAACACATAAAAGCCTATTACTGCAGTAATGAATATGTTTTTGCTAACAGATTATCCAACACTAACCAATGCAGTTCTCAAGCAACCATGTTTGAAGATATTCTGCGGTTGTGGAAAAGCCATTAGTCCATTTCAGAACGGTCAAATTATTGGCCTACATGGTGAAACTACTAAAACAGATCAACAGCAGAAATCAAGGATATGTTTAACAGTGAAGGTAAATATTTCTAAGTGCACACTGAGAGCTCAATGGAAGCTACGTTGCTTTAAGAAAACGTGGCTTAAATGAGGTTTATATTTGCTAGGGAGCATGAAGATCAGACTCTGGAGCAATGGAAAAAGGTCATCAGATTGATGGGAATATTTGGGGAAGAACAGGCAGGTGAAATGCCTACCACACAACATCCTGTGGGATCAGCGTTATGACCTGAAGTTGCTTCAGTTGGTCAGGTTTAGGTTCGAGAACATTACGTGCCCCAAGAAAAAGGTCAGCTGACAACCTGAAGCTACTGAAGTCAATTAACTTCCATTTTATTTATATATTGCGAAATCACAACATTGGTGGCCTCGAGTTGCTTGAGGTAAGGTAAGGTAAAGAGCCTAAAATAATACAGAGGGCAAGCACTTGGCCACTTGGAAGGAAAAACTCATTTTATTTAACAGGAAGAAACCTCGAGCATGGGTGAGGCGCTGAATTACTAGGTTTTTCCCAATAATGGGAATGGGAAGTTCGAGGGGTACGGCAGACTGGAGAGCGCTTTATCCACACTGAGAATCTTTGCTGAAGAAGGTTTTATACAGCAGTCTGACTCTCCCATCATCAATGATGAAACCTTTGGAAAATCCTAATAGAACTCTGGATGGAAATAAATGCTGGGGTATTCCCTAACCTTACAGAAACAAGCCCACGGCAAGTGCACGTTGTCATCAATGCAAAATACTGAAATTTGTCTTGGTCAGGCAGCATACAGCAGTCTTGTTAGGGGTACAATGTGTAACACTAATAAGTAATCTCATGGTTTTCCAAAGGTGCTTTCCACATTTTTCCAAAGTGTCCCGATATCACGCTCACAAAAGTAAATGCATTTGAGAGAGAAAATATGAACCTATTGAGCAAATGTTTCAAGCAGTCTGAGCAAACTCTACAATCGCACATCGAGGAACGATCCATGGTCGACGAAGGACAAAGAAGCTCAACAAATTATATTTATGGCTTTAGGATTATGCATATTTTTCTAAGCTATTTGGGTGGAAGTTACTCCCCAAATGTTTGCGTCAGTGTGTGGAATAAAATACAACCTTTGATTTTTTTAATCTGCACGGGTGACGGAATTTCAGGTGGCTCCATGACACACTTATAGGGATATGCCCAAAAGTTATGCTCTTCTCTCTGCTTGATTTCTTAGTATGTAGAGGAGAAGAGCCTCACAAACATAGACATAAACCAAGTGAATAAGAAGCATAAGGTTTAAAGAAAAATTAATGTTGAACTTTTGATTGTCAGCTGTTCTTGGTGCTTGAAAAGCATTTAAAAAAATGCTAGACTGATTGTTCATATTAACCTAGAGTATTTATTCATATGCGCACCTGGCTGCTAAAGCTGAAAGTGCTCTTCTTTCAGAGAGGTGCTGATTTTGGACAATGTTGTCTGTAATGCTAGTAGTAATATTATTTTCTCCCCCCAAACTACAGAGATAAGTACAGAAATGTGGCTGTATATAATATAGGATTTACTGTTATATTACACTGCATTACTTTAAGCTTGTTGTCACTATCTGTACTCAGTCATTGCATTTCTGAAGTTAAAAAAAACATTTCTGCAGGTGCACCATAAGGATTTCAGCTCTATTAATGGTTGTTTCAAATGTAGTTCTCTTATTATTATTACTGTACTAATGTTAATATAATGAAATGTGTCTTTGAAGGTGAATTTTTTAAGACAGTATTGGCTTTGATTCGGTTTTTGTACATCTATATATGTACTTTTTGTTAACAAAACTACAAGGTGGGTGGTTCTCTTCCTCACATATTAAATAATGAATGATGTACCAGCCCTTTTTGAGTGAAGAAAAACACTAACATTTTATAGTATTAGTGATAACTTTCTTGCCTAGTTAGTGAAGCTGCAAGTGATTTTGAAATGTGAAAATATAGTAACAGACATGCTGGTCATCATCACATTCAGAGATCCACTCTGAATATAATCAAAGATTGGACTATTTGGACCTGAGATTTTAAGAAGCTGCTGTTGAGAATCACTTTGTGAGTTCAGAGGTGCGTCTCATTTTCTGATACTTATGAATATTAATTTTGATGTAGTAAACCAAGTACCTACTTGTGTAGGGTGTGACATTTGACAGGGTACTGTCATTTCAACTTGAACATGGCAAGCTGTTCACTCAGAGAACTACTATAGTAGCAGGTAGCTCGAACTGTCGCAATACTTGCAGCATTACAAGTTACAAATCACTGACCTAAAACTAGTTTTGCCTACACTAAAACAACCCAAGCTACGAATGCAGATCCACTGCCTAAAAAAAACAGGTTGCTTTTTGCTAAATAGTGCGCAGCGACTATTTAGCCTGCTCCTACTGGTGGAAAATTGTTCACCGGCTCCTCCCTTTCCACTTCAACCATTAAGGGTCCAGTCATACAAGTCAAGAGACTGGTTGGCAGGAGCCTGGCAACCACTGGTCACTCCAGCAACCATTGATTGTTAAGGTTTCTATAGGCTGCTGACAAGAGACCAGTCAGTGGCTTGTTGGTAATAATTGGTCACTAGGGAAAAATGGGTATTTCTTAATCAGTAGGCGAGTGGTTGCTAGAGGCTGTTGCTAGTTGTGAGGTGAAATCGGCTACAGAGAGGTATACAGTGTGTAACATATTGCCAACACCTGAAAACTGTTCGAAAAGTGGTACTGAAACTGTGAAGAGTCCAATGTAAACACAAATGGATAGTCTTGGTCTTCAGAGTAAAAGTTGTGGTTTTTGGAAGATGTTGGTGTAAACGGTAAGGCACAACTTTTACTTTGAAGGGGACCACTCCCAGTGTCCAGGATGTAGTCCACTTTTTCTTTCTCAGATTCTTGGTGGTCAATTAGTGTTTTCATCTCCGTGTCTTCCATGAAAAC
Source organism: Rhamphochromis longiceps (assembly GCF_057381845.1). Taxonomy (NCBI): domain Eukaryota; kingdom Metazoa; phylum Chordata; class Actinopteri; order Cichliformes; family Cichlidae; genus Rhamphochromis; species Rhamphochromis longiceps. Next base: position 18,015,681 of record NC_140571.1, on the reverse strand, counting down.
TAAGGGCGACTGCAACAATTTGCTAGCGATGAAAGCAATCACAAAAAAGGCAACAACATCGAGGAATCACTCACCAACTGGTCAGGGAATACACAGTTCGGTGACTAGTCTCTAGGCCTATAAGTGACAACTGAAAAGCATTCTCCAATCAACTTTTAATAAATGTTATGTTTACAGCAGGTACTTAGTGTGAATTGCATGTAGTGTACAGAAGCATACAATAAGAGACAGAGCAGGTTTGTGCATTAATGGTTTTCAGCATGTGAGTTTTGCAAATGAATTATTATAAAAATCAGACTTTCACATGGGTTACATTTTCTGAACATTTTTCTAATTAATATTGATGTGATTTATGGGTTCATAATGTAACTTTGATGTTGTGTGCAAAAAATAAACAATCTAAAAATCAGAAAAATAGAGGCTACTGCCTTAAGACATCATGTCCGCAACAGTATACATTTGAGTTCCTCCAAAACTCTAAAAAACAAACATACAAAATAAAAAACGAAACAAACTGTTGTTTGTCTGAGACTCCACTGATGTGCTACAGGCTTGAAAACGCCTGTAACACGGCAGTGTGAAGATGTCACCAGAAGTGGATTTAAGTGTCTCCAACTACAAATAGGCTGCTTTTAATCACGATCGTGCTTCAGCGCAATTGAGTTAATTAAACTGAGGCCCTCTGCGCAGAGGTAAGTGTTTGCTAATGTTAACTGGTTTGACTTCACGAAGAATTTGATGAAAAGGATAAGGGCTGATTTCAATGATACTACGATTGTTCAGCCTGGAGTACTTAGGTAAGTATTGCTTGAAGGCTATGATTCAGAACTTAAATGGGGCATCCCTGAATACCCCAATCATTACAAGGCCCCATGATTGACTAGTATAGTTTTTGCATTACTGGATCATGGATTAAAGGAATACTCCACTGTTTTTTTGTAACCTCATCTATCTATCTTTACATTATAAACAGTGCAAAAAGTAGCTACTGTATATGTGCTTTGCATTGTCACAGTCAGACTTTTTCAGGAAAGCAAAAATGCTTTCAAGATTTCAGTGGAAATGCTGGCAAACTGAAGGTAACCAGCGGCACATTAGAGGTTAATCATGAATACTGACAGCCGTGTTTAATGTAGCAGAGGTGAGAAAGAGGAATATTTTCACTTGCAAGCCTTCTCATCATGTGCGAAAATGTGTGAAAACGGAAATACAGTGCATTGACCACAAATAATTTTGAAACTGGGTTTAATTTAGTCGAACAGTGGTTTTCAGTGGCCTCCAATCTGGTTTTGAGGCATTTCCACATAATAATAGAAAATACAATATTGTTACAGTATTATAAAATCATATATACTGGAGCTTTAAATTCTCTTTACTAAAGCAACTAGCAATGGAGAAAAAGTTTAAAGAACTTTAAAGGCCTTTTTCTCAACCAAATTTTGATTTTAAAAACACTAACATGTAGATAATATTTAATATCTACATTAAAATAAAATTAAAAAAACAGTGGAGCATTCCTTTAATTAAGGGCAGGCAAATGAAATCTGTGATATGCAGCCACTGATAACAAATGGCACAGTAAATGAATGATTTACGTATAAAAAGAAGAGAAAAAGTGCCAGTGACAACCAGCTATGGCATATTTGTATTTAGGAAAAACACTAGGACCACATAAAACAATTGTCTTTTTAAAAAAGCTAATAGGACAAACCTTAAAGATACCAGCTGGCAACAAGACAAGGGGCCCACCCTTCATCATGTACCAATAAGCAAAAAGGCAATACAGGATGAAGAGCCTTAAGGGGAGGAGTGAGTGTGCTGGGGCCAGTGTTTGATTTAATCTGGAATAAATTGTAGAAAGAGGGCTTATTTTAATACTAGTTACACATTGGTGGAGATCTTGTACTTAGGAGACATGTTATTATGGAACCAGATGAAACTAAAAATGACGCCCATGGTTTTGGGTATACGCTCGTCGTAGGCAAACGTCATGGCCTCGTGCAGCGGGACTTTGACCACCTCGATAAGCTCTCCCTCCTTTGGCTCACCTCCACCTGGGCTGACGCAGTTGTCATCGGACACCTCAGCGTAAAACATGGTCTGCTTGGCACCGGTTACACCGACACCCGACCTGGAGGAGAGACAAAAAATAAAAAATCTAAAAGGACATCTTCTTTCATTTTTAAACAGGGCTGAGTGTCTTGTGCTGGTGCTTCAGTATCAACACAACACTCTTAGAGACCAAAACAAAGAACTCAACAAAGTCACATATGAATTCTGTAAATCTGTCTTTCACTCTTTATAATAAAAAAACCCCCATATGGTGTAAAAACAATAAATTCTTTAGCATTTCAATAAAATATTAAATCTCTGCCGCAGGCGACAGTGCCCTCAGGTTGCCTGCTATTAGCAGAGCGCTTCAGTATACTGAGTACTTCTGTCAGAAACACCCTCATAGGTGTTATGAGGGTTAAGGTGATCCCCGTCTGTATAATGGAAGCAGCCTACACACAACAATGGTCGTAGACAACACCAACAGAGCTGGAGGTGGTGTGTAAGCTATATCAAAAGCGTCCTTATGAGAGTCATCACTCAAAGCTGTCCAGCTGCTGCTGTCTAATGTGGGACTGTTCGTCTCCTGGGTCTTTTCACTGCCGCTTCAAGCTCTACTCAGCTAATAATACATGGACAAAGATGGATGACTTGCCTAATGCTTATTTCCAGGTCACTTATATAAATTGTGCACTTTTAGTTTATAATTTCAGAACTTCCTCCAACCCCCGCGCCCCCCCAAAAAAAACAAACCATACAAAAAACCCTGCACTGTCACAAAGACTGTTAAGTAATGTTCTTATAAATCTCTCTACTTGACCACTCAAAGCGCTTTATTCAACATGCATCATTCACCCATTCATAAGAGCAATTTTTCTATGCCTTTCTAACATTCACAATCCAATGGAAGCATCAGATTGTGCATCCACTGGATTGTGAATCAATTGGAGAGCAACTTGGGGTTGGTATCCTGCCCAAAGATATTTGGGCATGCAGACTGGAGCAATCAGGGATCAAACCACCAACCTTCTGATCAGTAGGTGCTCTTCTGAGCTACTGCCAAACAGTGTTAATGCACTATTAAACCACTGTAAGGGTAATTGTCAGGCACTTTTTTCATTTTTACAGACTAAACTAGTGAAAGAGCACCAAATCACAGCAAGAAACATTCATATATAGAGCAAAGAATGATCCGACCTAAAGCCAGACTGATATATGATTTTAAGACCCATATCGATACCGATATTTAGTGATTTGAAAAAAAAAATACGATATAGCCTTAACACATGAAGCATAAATGGATTGGTTATGTGTATTTATGAGTCTAAAATATTATGATAATGCAGTTTAAAAATAATCTTGTTTTAGTGTCATAACTAGTGATGGACTAATCGTTTACGCTCTGCCCAACTCTCGGATGAGAGAGTTGTTGCGTTTCCAAACAAGTATTGCCAACAGGAATGTTGTAGAGTGCCCTCTGGTGGATAATCTATGTAACATCAACACCACTAGCATGGCTGTGAAGGGTGTTCCTCCTTTCTCGTCTTTATGTTTTTACATTTTTATTTATTGTCCGTTAAAGCAGATACAGATATGTCAGCTAATATTGGCTGATATATTAGCCCTGTCTACATATCAGCTGGGATATAATCTAACCTATCATGTTCACGCAGCTAGTGAAAAAATAAGTGGAAAAATGTTCATTTAGATGAGGTTAATAAACAATCATATACCAATCCAACAGTGACAGCTTTTATAGACTAAGCTCATTTTCAATGGCTGTACCTATTAGCTGAAAGAGTAAAATGGCAAACAGTTATAATATTTGCCTGGTTATTTAAGTCTTTAAAAAAAAGTCTTCTTACTTTATTTTCCAAGTGAATTTTGAGAACTCACTTTACTCCCAGTGCTCAGGATAAGGGGAGCACTGGTTTTGCTATTCACTGGCAGATCATCACACAGGAAAATTGCACACATGATTTGACTAACACTTTCAGTCTGGCACCTTTTAAAATCCATCCATAAAGCTTTCCCAAGCCTTTCCAACAGACAGGAGTTTTTGTGTGTGTGCTCCAATAATCTACAGTATATATCATTTAAAAGTTTGAAACACTGCAAATGTAGGTTATTTCCTAGTAAATGCTGCACAAGGAAGTTCAGAATGTATAATTAAAGGAAATTATAACAAAATAGGACAATAGGAAATTAATTGTTAAGGGACAAGAAATCCAGTGGGAGTGACTAAAGTAGATAAGATACACAAGATAATGAAAAACATTGCACTGAGACTTTCCTGTGATTTGAGTTGATACTTGACAAAAGACCTTGACCTTGACCGAGTGCTCCTAACACAAACCATCAGCTGTAAATTATTTTTGAATTATGCGCAATAAACCCAAAAAACTAACCTGTAAGAAGTAATCTTCTTCAGCTTGGAAGCTGGCACATCGTAGCCACATTCTTCCAGCACCTCCTGGCGGGCGATCTCCTCCAGAGAGAGGTTAGGTTTGTCCACCAGGCCAGCGCAGAGCTCATAGGTGACCCCCGCAGAGGCAGGCAGCCACTGAGAAGAGCTCTCCCCTTCTGAGGCTGACTGGCCCTCCTGAGACTCCGTCGCGGCTTCTGCAGCACCCTCCTCGGTTTTTTCAGCAGACTTTGGTGGCTGCGTCTTGGCTTTTTCCCATTCACACATGTATACAGCTGATGGTGGGAGAAATGGAAGAAAATGCCAATACACTCGGGTAAAAAAAGCTCATTTTAACTGCAATGGCTACTTTTCAATCTTTAAACATTTATTGTCTGATAAATTCTATCGTGAGCTCAAGGTTTAAAATAAAGTCCCATTTTGCACTGCAGATAAATACTTAAAAAAAATGGCAAAACAAACGGACAAAACAAATAAATCAGTGCCCAGGTGTCCTTGAATTTAATAAACGCCAATGTGGAAAAGTCTGGTGACTACTAACAAAGGAGGCTAGGTTGCATCGTAATGGGACCTCCTGCAGTCTATTTATGAGTCTGTATTGTTACTTCCATTCATTTGAATAAAAAGTATGCACAGGATGTCCATAGGATGTATACCAAACTTAATCTAGATTGGTGAACATAATGAAATTGAATAAACTGTACTGCAGTGTTTTTGGTGTGCCACTTTGTGAACACAGAAAAAGAAAACTTACCTGGACGGAACTGTTTGACGAGTACAAAACAGTGTGATGTGGTGTTGAAGATCAGCACAGATACACTGCAGACATTGGGGTGTGGGAGAAAGGCAGAGTTAAACAAATGTTATTCTCAAAGGACATGTTTTCTACCTGCCAAAATGACACATCACTGGTGCAGTGACGTCAAGTTCAAGAGAGCAATAAGTCAGTGGTGAACCATTTTTTAAATCCCTTGTGATGGAATCACCAGTCTAAAACATGCACAAGTCAAAGAACCCTGGATTCATGTATAAAGGTGGTCAAGCGTCGGGTCCAAACGCTGGTTTTTGCCAGTTGACAACCAATACTTAGACTTCCTGAAAACAAAAGACCGCCTGGTAAAAACTACTACTCTACCAAATTTCTTTACCTGGCACATTCTCAAAAACCAGTATAAAGCTACCATAAATAGTGACATCACAGCTGTTGCACGACACAAGCAATGTCATGACTTTAAACTTAATGCAAGATGCTACTTGGTGAGGGGGGGGCTTCTCGTCGCTATGTCTGTGTGACTGAGGCTAAACAATCATACCTGTGTTTCATTGTGTCTGGTTTCCGTTACAATGTTCATCCACTTGAAAGTAGTTTTACTTGATTCTGCAGTTTATAATTAATCCTGGTTAATCGTCTACTGGGTCTTAGTCCTTCAGTTCATCCTCTGTCTGAAACGAGTTGTTTCAGAGACTCTCCATTTAAATAAACCTTCGTCCAATTGGTTACCCTTCACAAATGGAAGATGTGAAAAGCAGGTGTGTGGGGCTTCTGTGCAAAAAAAAAAAAAAGCCATCTGCCTGAGACGCCCATGTTAAGAAAATCCACCCTTACTAACATTAAAAAGAAAGTTGGGGAAAAGAAACTGAAATATACAAAATGTTATGTAGTTCTGTGTCATTCAGGGAGACACACATCTCAGTGTTTAACAAAAATCATAACCTACAAACAAACGGAACGATCATACCCCTGACTTAACCTTTGTATTAGACATTTCCTGTTACAAAGACCTAAAAATAACATGCCACTAAAAATAAAATGGTCTGCCAAAATGAACAGTTTTCTAAAATAAGAGTCTTGCTTCACTGCTGATATTCACAATGACTCTTAACAAGCAGGATATGGAGATAAAATAGAAGGAAGGTCAGCATGATATGCTTCGCCACTGGCACCCAAAGAGCTCTATAGGCACAGGTGGGTCACCGCTCGAGTGTGTTTGTGTGTATGTGTGTGAGAGTCTGACTGTTGCTGTTTGTGGCGACTTGAGGCCTGGGGTTTGTGTTGGGAAAGCGGATGCGTCTGAGGCAGCAGGAAGCCCTGCCCTGTCTTTCCCATGGAAAGAAGGAACCAAGAGTTTGCTGGTACAACACCTAGCTGCAGCTCCTGGGCTGATACTTGGTTAATGTCTGTTTGCGTTTTAGATTTTCAGTTTTGCCTTTTCAAACATGTGTAATGTCAGCTGACTGGTTAATCCTTCTTAAAAACGGGATCATTCCCTTTTTAGTTTATTTTATTGAATCCACTACCTCATTTAACCTTCAGTGAAAACAAATGTCTAGTCCCTACAGTGTGCATTAAATCAAAGGAAAAGTAACTACAGACCTCACTTTTATTGGTACAAACACAGATCATAGCACACACCGATTAAAAAGTCATTAAAAACACCTCTACTGTGCATACTTAAAGTTAATAAAAAAGGTAAAGGAGACTACACCAGGTAATAAATGTAGCAGCAAGCAGGCCTGTAAACTATGACAGCCATTAACTGCCATTTTTACAAATTCAAACATGCTTGCTGCTTTGTTGGGTCCTTTTTCAAAACACTTTTGTGTTCAAAATTGCAGAATTGAACTTGCACTTCCAGCAATAACAAGTTAAAATCAAAGCTGGAATTAACTGTGGGGTTAACTTATAAATCCTTATAAATTTGCATAAAATATACCATCTCATGGCCCTGAAAACAGCTTCAGAAAAAGGTCAACCATCTTTCTATTACTGATTAAAAAGCCTTTGATTCATATCTGGATCCAGTGAGCAAACTCTGCGACTTATCTATTCAGCTCCTTTCGCCATACTCCATTGTTTGCTCTCACCTTGAGAACACAGAACAGCCATTTTCACCTCCTCCCTTGCATCTTTCTAGAGCTTCTTTTTCACACTGATATTGCTGAAGCTGATTGCAGATATACACGAGAAGACTGCGCTGTAGGGCAATATCACCTCACAAGACACAAGTGAGGAGGATGTAGACAAAAAGTGGGTCACAGGCCTGAGGCATTGGAGCTGTCCCTTGTGGCAAGTCATGGTCTTATAGTGCTGTTACACACCATTACTGCTCTTCTACTGCTTCCTGGTGAAAAAAAGGAGCTCTAACAGTTAAACCAAGAAGCAGGCTAAACAGACACTCAGGACTTTTCATGCACGGTTAAGCTTTCTCTCTGGGGCATCTGGCTGAACAGCGGGAAATCTGGGTTAAGGCAGACGTATGAGACGCAGGACTAAGGTGACTACTGGTAGAAAGCTTATGGTTTAAGGATATTATTATTTGGCCCAAGTCCCACTAGAAAAAAAAAATGGGTTAAAGGCTACACAATCCATCTTCTGCTGTCAGATCGGAGCCAAGGACATAACCACATCCCTTCTTTCATTTACCAGCTTTGGTTTAAATGAGTCAAGTGTCGTAATATTACATTTTTTAAATGTTTTTTTAAATGAATTATAAGATGCAAATTCTTTATTGATATAAACAGAGCCACATTACGAACTAATAAAACTTACAGCAAGCTAAAATGCATTAGAACAAACAAACAAACAAGGGTTTAACACAGTAATCATTTTATTTTTATCTTTGCCTTTCTGTTGCCTCTGGGCGTCTTTTATTCTCAGATTCATTATGTGAAGCTTTCTGTTATAAATAAGGACTACAAACCAATAAGAATGGCACCTGTGCAATGAGAAACCTCCTATTTCCAAAGGTTTATCAGCAAGCATCTTAATACACATATATAAAAACAGGCAAAGAAGGACATGAAGCTGATGTCCCATAAGTATGAATGATCTAAATTATAGTTTAGAGTGTAGTTTTTATGTTTGTCTTGTTTGGAAAACCATTTCCACGCAGTCAAGTGTGATTTTACAGTCAGGTAGCTTTTCTCAGAAGGCAATATGCAAACTTCAGTTAGCTTTGTAAAGTTTTAACGCTCTCCAAGCTCTATAGAAATAGCAGTTTCTTAAATAAGTTAAAGAGGTAAAACTATATACTCTTCAGATACTTTATTACTAATTCTATTAAAAATGTTGCAGAGTTTGTTGTCATCCATGACTCACCTATAAAGTAATTTGTGCTGTTGTGTCTGAATGTGTCCCATGGAAGAGCAATTCAGTTTCATGTGTTTTTGTAGTTTTCAGGTCAAACCCTGCTTGTGCAAACAAAGTAAGCACTTGCTCTAGATAAGTGGCAGCTAATGAAGCATGTACTTCCAGAATCTTTGGCTCCTGCATTGACGATCTGCACCTCTAAGTCAAAAGCCACTGAACATTTTACAGTCAACTGTCGTATTTACACTGAGAGTAAATTGTTCCCCTTGTGCAGAGTTAAGTACTATATCTAAGGCAATATCCACACACGGAGCTATTAGCAGTTGTGTGGCAATCAGAGCCCATAGAATATCAATTACATTGAGCAATTTCAAGTGACAACGGGAGAAATAACCCCCGGGCAAAACGATATGGACAGGTACAGAGGTAAATTTTTCCCATCTTAGAGCAATCGAAGTGACTACCAATGAGAGCAAAGGATATGCAGCAGTCGATTGAAAAACACATGGGTGGCAAATGCATTAAAGGCTTAACAAGGCAAATAGAGCCTGGAATGTCCAGTAGCAACCAACTGTCACAATATTTAAATATTGACAGGCCTTAAGAGGTGAGGCCTGTCCAACAAGAAGATGAATCCATAACATGTGGAATACATGTGAATAGGTGGATAATCCACATAGTGAGGGAAAACCCTTGGGATCCTTCAGAAGAAGCTAAAAGCAAAGACTGTGAACCAGATACACCCTGAAACATCATGAAATATCATGAAAACCCAGGTTATCAGTTAACCTTACAGTTTAATTGTATTTATTTATGCAGTACTGTCAAGACCTTTTAATAATCTTGGTAAATGAAATTTCTATTAACTACTGTAATTTCCCCAGGAGGCCACTTATCAAATAACCGCAAATCTTGGTAAATGTGCATGCTTATGAAGCAGATGAATAACTGTGCACGTCGCCACAAACTCATCTTCATAAGAATTTTAGAAACAAGCTGAAAAAAATGTATTCAATAACGCATCTCATAGCATTCTGACTACAGTCTCTTCTAGTCTAATGTTGCCTTTGATAAAAAAAAATCTGTCTTTCAAATCTTTGACTAGTTCTTCTGAAAGACAACATCCTGCTGAGAAGAAAATGCTATGCACACTTGCACAAAAATGCAAAACAATCCAGGGTCTATTTGATATATGCCCCACGGGGAATAACCCGTTTCGCAATATCCACATGGGGTAGAGAAATGCAGGTTTGGGTTTACTGCTTCTTCCCTCTGTGGCACTATTTTTCAGAAGAACTTCTCTTTGGGGTCATTAGGAGAACAAAATGGGGCTGAAATAACCCGAGACTTACCTCAGGGCATTATGGCAGACTGCGAGTTGGAATTACGGCTTTGACGCAAATGTGTGATATTTCTCTTACAGAGCCCCACTAAAGTTCAGACATTTATTGCCACTTTCCCTGTATAATTGCATGGCACTGCTTTCTTCAAAACAAGGTGTGTTAAGGTTGACGATCCTCCAAATACAATGCATTTTTAAGAGAAACCAGATCATTGTGGTGTAAAAATACCAGAGAAGTCAGATGAGAGGAAATTGGTTTGGATGTTCAGGAGCAATCTAGGAACCAATAAGGCTTAAGCCTACCATGGTCTGGAAACTGCCGTTTTACATAGCCAGAATGACAAGAGGTATGTGTGGAAGACTAAAGGCTTTTAAACTTAAGTACACTGGACCGACTGCCAAGCATGGTGGTGGTAGCATCTTGCTCTGAGGTTGTTTTACTGCCTGTAGTACTGATACACTGCATAAGTGGATGTAATAATCAAAAACGAGAACTACCTCCAAATTCTTAAAGCTTTACTCAACAGTTAGACAACTGAAACTTGCACACAACTGGAATGATGCTAAACACACATCAAAACAGGTTTTGGAATGAATAAAGCAATCTAACATTAAACTTCGGAAATGGAATCCCAAAACTGAGTCTATCCCAGTGACGTTAAAAATGTTATTGCTCCGACTTGTGAAATTATGAATTCTTATAAAGCAACAAATCTTGTCATGATCTAAAGAAACCTGAGAACCAGTAAGAACCAAAGTCATTGACATCTATCAGTCTGGAAAGGATTACAAAGCTATTTTTAAGGCTTTGGGACTCAGGCAAACCACAGTGAGAGCCATTATCGACAAATGGAAAAAAACTGCCAATAATGAGAAAACTTCTGAGCACGGCTTTATGTTTAAAACAAGCTCTCGAGATTGAATAACCTCTCCTGACATAAACATGTATGTTATACAATTTCTCAACAATAACAATGCTGTGTGTCAAGGTCTCATTTCAGGCTACATTAATGTTTTCTTACCTCTTCTGTGTAGTCTGGTATTATTTATTAGCCATTTAGTTTGCCAATAAGATGTATTGAGTAAATATACATGCAAGTAAAGGACAGGAGCAGTAAAAGTAAATTGAAAGTGTTTTTTACCTGTCATGGGTCCGCATGAAGTCCCACGATTTCTTTGTACCATTCTGCGTAGAAATAAGATGACAATAAAACACCATAAATTAAAAAAAAGTATGATCTCATAGTAATTCTCAAACACTGCTGGGTTCCAGCTGCATCAATCAAAGTGTTTAAAAAGATAAAGAGTGCCTACAGTTTGCAATCAGTGTATTATAACCTGTTTTATTTCATATGACTTGCATGACAAGATATCAAATCCCCTCTCATTTGGTTAACAAGAATATTTGCTGCACAATTAATGTTGTCTTATTGAAAAAAGTGCACCCAATAAAAACATCTGCAGATGCAAAGCAAAAGAAAAGCACCACGAAAAACGTGTTTTCTTTTTATGCCTTGCAATTGCCTCACAATTGCAGAGAGAGATTCCCGATAACTAAACAATAAAACCCTTAAGTGACAGAAGTTGTTGTGTTTGAAAGCCCTGTGGACACATCAGCACATTGGCATAACAGGCAGCTTCACTCTTTCAGTAAATTTCCATCTGTATAATTATGATCAAGCTGCAAAGGAGGTGTGTTACCCACACAAAAGACAGACAAAAATATTCCAGAAATCACAGGGCTTCAATTTATAGCTTGTGACACATGCATTGTCTGGCATGTGACTCTCATCTGTAAAATGATGAGCTAACATCCTGAAAGTTTGGTTTCCTTTCTTTTACATTATTTTCATTAAAAATGGCTGGAAAAGATTTTAGGAGTTTGTTCCGAAATGTATAAAGCCAAATTTGTTCAATGGAAAGCTACATGCTCTAAGCTTTGCTGCTTTTTGAAAATATAAAAACTGGCATATCCACTTCTTTTAGCATGTATTGGCCAATACATGTCATTGCTTCAATCAACTGAATTCCTAAAGCTACATTTAGCTACATGGGTCAAAATGTCAGGATAAGGCTCAAGGTCAACCTGCTTTCTACATACAGCAAGGCCAGTGTAAAGCTAGCATGACCTAATGCTACAATACTCAAGGTGAAATAATACCAAAATGTTTGTCTATTTCCAGCATTTACTCAGCCAATACAGTGGCACTGAAGAATAAGTCGGGCAGATGAAAACAACATTCATCAAAGCTATAATTACATGAGTAATGGAAAACAGCGTTTTTTCGTCTGTTTTCCGAAAACAGCTGAAAAAGCAGGAGTAACTTCCAAAGAAAAGGTGTGCCAAGCTTATAGGATCATTACCAAGAAGACCTGAGGCCATCATTGCTGCCAAAGGTTGACTTCTTACTTGTCATTTAAATAATTGGTTCATGTACCATCAACAAGCTCTCCCTGTGTGAAATAACCACATTAACCTAGCATATTCCTATCTCTGCATCCAGTGCTGTTTAAATATGGTAAAGTTGGCCTACATTTTCTATGCCTGAAGAAATATGGCCTTGATTCAAATTTAGGCTGCACCTCCTCTCCACCTACGAGCTCTTTCAAACGCAGGGATGACAGTTTTACTAGAACAGGCTTATCCCAGCTACAACACACGGTGTGTTAGTGAGCTGTTTTCAGTACCACCCAAGAAAAAGGGAGGTGGTACGGCTAATTTCACTGATTCAATCAGACAACATAACTGCTGTTGTAGCAACATGATTTGTGGTTAAAGCTGCAATATGGAATTTAAAGATTTCTATCTGAAAGGGAAAAGTTTAATCACAACTACTTGATTGTGTGGAAGTTAATTTCCTTTCAAAGCATGTTCCACAAACAAAATCAGCCCCCCCAAAAAAAAAGAAGAAAGAAATGAGAACGGCAAGCTTGGAAGGAAGGAAGAGGCTTTATTTAGCACCCATATTATCAGTTACTCATGTCTTTTTTTTTTTAAAGTTCATTCATTCATTCAGGGTTTCATCTGTAGCGTAGTAACTAAATGGCTGGGGCCTTTCTGTATAGAATTTTCATGTTCTGTGGGTGCTCTGGTTTCCTCCCATATTCCAAATAGATGCAGTTAGTGAGGTTAGGTTAACTGGTTATTCCAAATTGCCCATAGGTATGAATGTGAGCACATGTGGTTCTCTGTCTGTGTTAGCCCTGTGATAAAATGGCGACCTGTCCGGGTGTTCCTTGTGACCCTAAATGGGATAAAGCGGAAGAAAAAAGATGGATGACTGAATGAAAACAATGCCTTAGATCCCAGTCTCTCCATCCTACAAACTGGTCAGTGACTCTCTGGGAACTACAAATCCCTTGAGATAAAATGTATATTCCTTCACCAAATGGCAAGTGACTGCTGGAACTAACCAGGTATAATTAATCATAAAGAGGTATACGGATTTCACCAAAAAACAAACAAACAAACAAACAAACAAACAAAATAGCAATACGACTCAAAACTATGATATTTACAAGACCAAAAAAAACTCACATTTTAGGAGACAGTTCTGTCTTATGTTGATTACTTTTGCTTGATAAATATTTTGAAGACAAGTGAATATCATAATTTGCGCTGTACAATAGCTGTGTTACTACATTACTATCCCCTCTGTAAATCTGCGTCTAAGCAAAGGAACTAAAATGCACATCAACAAAATGCAAGCTACTGCAAGAACACGGCATCCAGCGCATGATGTAAGAGGTCATAGTCACATGACCTTAGCATGAAGCCAAGCCAGGATAATTCTGTTCATGCACCATTAACTGTCCTGATTTGGTGTGAAATGGAAGCATAAAACATTTATGTTCATTTATTTGGCTCCACAAGTAAAAGACTGCCCACTTACATATGCAATTTTACTGCATACTTTTATTTTAAAGCTGAGATAGCAACACTCAGTGATTAACTGAAGGCATTTTCTGTGTCAAATAAGAGAGGAATTCCTGTCAAAAGATCATGAAAGAGTGAAAAAGTCACTGCAATGAAGTCACTCAGAAATGCTGTAAATAAAAATACATTTTTACTCCAATTGCAGTGACTAAAAAAAGAAAAAAAAGATAGAACAATGAGAGTCATACATAATCTCATGTTCAGCCATTATTAAAGGCCTGATATTATGTGATTAAAACACTGCAGACATGCTGCGGGTGTAATTACTCACTAAATCCTTCCATGTCAGAAATTGGTATATGTGTTTTACATGCCATCATATGAAACCAAGCCCTTTCACTTCTCCTTATGAAAGCAAAGCTGGTATGGTGATGGAGTGTGTGATAAATCATTTTGTCATGACTGAGGTAGGGATGCACGTCTCGTAGCTTGTTGCTTTATAAAAATGCTTGGCTCTGGAAAATGCTCTGCTGAGGCGGAGTATTTTTGCCATCACTGAACGTATTACATGGAAATTGCAGGGTATTTGCATAAGTAAATGGTTACAAATGCATGCACTAGGGCCCCTAAACCCATCCATGTTGTTCAGAACTGAGCCTTTGTCAAACTGAGGCTATACATTGCATTGCTGTACAGCAGACACATTAAAATATACAATAGAGCTATACTTTGAGATAAAATGGCATTTTATAATCCAGTCCTCCAGCTACGGCAGGTTATGGTTAAAGTGGCCCTACAGCCAAGTACAAAAACAAGATCTATCACAGGACCAGAGCCTCTGTGTGAAGGCAGCTGAATAATCTCGAGAACCCCCAGAACAACCTGGTCAACCTCCCGGTACAGAAACACAAAACAAGAAGAATCTGAGCAAGATTTTAAGACAGAGACTGAACCTTCAGAAGAAAACCTTCAGATCTCTTGGAACAAATGCTAAAAGGAGTCAAAAATGCTTAGGTGGTCAATAATGCATCTAAAGGCTTCTGAATTTGCTCAGTGCAGAAGAAATGTGCAGGAAAGGTGCACCATCAGTTCAGAGTAAGCTGCAACTACTATACAGACATTTCTGGTAACAACACAAACTCAAGGTTATGAAACAGTGAGGATAAAAATAACATCCAAGAAGGTCTTTCTATTTAAAAAAGCAAAAAAGAACAAAAGTCATCTGGATTTCAAGATTGAAGAAATACCTTAATGTTGTCAGCAATTTCAGACAGCACCACAAAGAGACTAGCAAACACCTCGAATAGGGTTTGTTTACAGTACATCACCATTAATTGGCCATGATTACTGTTAAAAACACTGTAGATACAACACATTTATCTTCCAGCAGTGACCTACTACATAAGGTAAAACTGCACCGCATGAATGTGTCAGCGCACACACATTCCCTCTTTAGTCTCCTGTCACCACTCACAGATGGCGGGGTTCCCCTCATTACTCAGGCCACTTGCTGAGAGAGGGGAGGCGGGGACAGCTTGAATGGCCCAGGGGAGATGGAGAATCATGGCCGACACAGATTACGACAGAGAGATTAGCCCACGGGGGGAAAGAGAGAGACACAGGCAGAGAAAGAAAGAGAGAGAGCAAGGCAAGCAGAAGCAGGCTACACAGGACCTTGAAATTAATGTGGTCCCTCTGGCTTTGGCCATCCGAAATGACAGGCTCGTACGTGAATGGCTGTTGTAGGGAGGGATGTATGGTCTTGATCTTTTAGGTGCTTAAAGTCTAATAACCATCACACACACACACACACACACCTTCTATGCTGACTATAAAGCAGACAGCTGCAGCAAGAATAAAAAAAATTAACTACCATCCTCAAATACAATAGCTCCCTTTGAGTCTCATCATGCGCGCTCCAGTTTTTTTCCTGGTTTCATTTATAGTCTCTCTGTTTGACCCTGCTGTCTCGACAAAGGCAGCAGGACTATCATTACAACGGTCAACGTGTTTTAAAAGTAACAAAAAGCATCTACACGTGCAGGGGGGGGGAAAAACCAGCATGTGCAGTTTCTTCTCAAGGACGCAGTTTCCAAGTACAAACTGACTGTGTCCTCCAGTGAAATCCACAGAGAGTATATAAACCTCAAATCAAGGCCAGTATACATCAGTGCCATCACCAAACTGAACTTCAAACCTCCTGCCTGGTCTGTACCATACACACACTGAGCCATATTATTTTATTTAGATACTTCCATTAAAAATGTTCCAAAAGGTACAAACACCACGAACAAGGTTGAGTAGTCCAAGTCAGTGATACGAATTAGCAGACAAGAGGCTAAAGCAGTCACAACCGCCGTGTTCCTAACTCTAAGCCTCACCGGACACAAAAGTAGTACCATAAAGCAAGCACAATACGTCATTCTTCTTGAAACAGGAGCTTTACTGACCTCTCAAAATTCCTTATAAAGTGTTGTGAATGTCAACTACTTCAGCTGCTACTGAAGGAAGGGTTGTCTGCCAATCTGTCTCCAGCACTACTGTTTGAAGTTGTATGCCAACTGCAGGAGGCAAGACAGCACTGTTGGTATCAATACTGTTGCAACTGAGTATCCAATAGTAACATTTTTAGTACTGATTAATATTTCAGTATTGATGTATTTTTTTTTTTGACAACTCTGGTGGATTTTAGTTAGTTTCTGGAACTTATTCACAGGGGAACAAAAACTAGATGCTCTCTCTGGATCAACTAAACTGACCATAGTGCACCAACGTTCTATCTTCTGTCATCATTAGCCTAAATTGAGTCTAAATGAACATAACATAGTGCTTATGTTAAGGACATAGTGTTTTCAGTGAAAGAAAAGTTCCGTAGAGTATCGAAGAAATCAAATACTTTAACGCATTTATCTCATGGCAAACCTGTAAAATCAAATTTTGAAATAATTACAATTATTGGACCGTTATTCATTAAATCTAGACTGTTTAAACTGTGATAACCCGTGTTGTTATTGGGTTGTGAACAAATAATTTTAATAATTATATCCTCCTGGAACTGTGCCCTTATTTATAAGCAGATAATCACTATGGCAATCAGTTAACTGCTGTGATTCAAGCACGAGCAGATAAATAACCATTCACGTAAGAAAATGTGCGCTTCAAGATCATAAAGATCTCATATTCATTCACTGGCTGAAAGACGCACAAGGTACATAATTCTAGATGAATAATTCAAATCATTATAATGAATAAATAGAAGGTAATTATCTCGCTCTAAGCACCAACTCGTGATTCGCTGTCAGCACGAGGCGACAAACATAAGAGGGGTTTCCCAGAGTCAACAGAGCACAATCACCTGCTTTGGAGAAAGCACCAATAAACACTAATGATGCAGAGAGTCTCTTATGCATGACATTATGTACTTTTGGAGTGTGTTGCTGTGAGTGTGAGTAGATTTCTGTTAATGGCCAATAGCAAAAGCTGAAGATGTACAGATGAACATAAAAGGATTGTGGGAGAGATGCTCCCTCGGCATGACTGAAAAGCCTTTGTGGGGAGTCTCTGAACAGCCCCTCCTGACGTGCAAGGCAGAAATGATGAGAATGAAAGAGAAGGCAGGACAGAGAGAGAAACACAGAGGGTCCACCCGTCATCTCTTTTGTTGTCCATCTGCTGTCTTTAGCCGTTCCACCATCCTCTTGACAGGCTTAACCTTCCCCCTCTGCTGTCACAGGTGTGTACCCCAAATGGGACAAACTCCCAAAAAGAGTACCATGGTACTTGAGTTTTTGGATTACACTGAAAACAACAATACAAAAAAGAAGCTTCCATACATGTAAACCACAATTTGTCACTGCAAGTACCAATTAAAAGCCCTTTTTTCTCATTTGTTTCCAAAACAAAATATACAAAAGAGTCTTTTTTGGCATGTACTAATTACATGAAACAGATGTCATTAACGTGCTCTTATAATCTACTGTGTAAGTAACGCAGCAGCTCCTAAGTTTTAAGAATGAGTTCAGCACCACAGTCACTATCCAGGTTTTACACAACCATATCCATAGCCCAGCAACAGAGAAACTGCACAAATATTTTGAAACCTAAAAATAAATTCATCCTGGACTGCCGCCCGTGTTTGGGTAAGGAAGCACTTCTCACTTTGCAAGGAGACCATCGGGACACAGTCATCACACTTTGCTTTTAGTGGGAGGACAATTTTTATAGTAAATTATTAATGGCTAACCTAAAAAAAGTCAATCAAAGTTCATTGGCGGGGACACTTTAGGAAGCCCAGACCTTCTCATATTTAAGATGCATATATAAAGCAGTGCAGTGAGGTAAACGATGAAAATGAATATCAGATTTTGGTCAGAGATAATCAGCACTGCCTAAATTATTTTACCACCACCTGGATAAGAAGCTAAAGGTGGATAGATCATAGATAGATGCTGGCATGGATGGATGAATAGTGACTAAAACTGCACCCGCAAGCCCCTGAGACACCTATGTCCTTGGATAATAAATATTATCGACCTACAAGACAATTGACTCTGCACAAGAAGCGCTGCAAAAGCAAGGACGTGTTTGAAACGATTAAGTCATATTTACACCTGAATGCTAACTAGGAATAACAAAGTCTAGTTAGAAAAAATGAATCCCATCAACATGAGCATAAACATTTTTCCCCTCTTTTAGGTGACTTGGAGATTAGCACTTGCTATTTCAACCTCACTGAACTGCATTGCATTCATATTCAGAAAAATGTGAGATAACTGTGGCACTATGATCTGAGTCACAGCGTGACTAAATGAATGACTGAATGAATAATTTGTAACTGATAGGAAGAAACAGTGAATATCATTATGGCACTGACAAAGAAACCAAATTTTATTGGGGATGGGAATCAAAACCAGTTCACAAGCTTATCAGTTCATTTCATCAGTGTACGCTACATCTCTCAAAACAATCAAACTCAGAGGAGTAGCTTTCCTTTTGCAAATACTTTTTTTCTCCTGTTTTTTCCCATGTGTTCAGGTGCAGTGAAAGTAACAACTGCAGTGCTTCTAAAAAAGTTAAGTAGGCTTATTTTTTTCCACACCTAAAATTGATGATGAGCCACTAAGAGAGTCCGTAAAAATACCTACAAGCAGAATTAGTAATCACATTAGCAAAAAATATACTGACTTATTTTCTATTCATCCTCACTAAGGAAACTTATTGGGCATGGTCAGTAACAGTCCAATCTTACTGATTACAGTCTTCCTCTTTTCCTCTTACCTGGTAGCTCTATATTCAACATCCTTTGTTCAATATATACTCACTATCCCTCCTCTGCACACCTCCAAACAATCTCAACCTTTCCTCTCTGCATCTCTTAATAATGCTGACTCAAATTGCTTGATAACTGAAAAACCAAAATTAGGTACTCAAAATAACTGGGTAAGCCTTATTAAACTAAAGCGTTTGAATATAAAGGCACATCTACTATGGTTTATATTTAAGACAGGAGCATGACGTTGATACTAACAAAAAGACTTATAGTTATATTTTCTTAATTGAAACTTAATGCAAAAGAGTGATGCTGATCTGAGGTAGGAGCATGTTTCTCTGCACAATGTTCTGTCCATGATCTGCACATTTTTGCAGGTCAATAAAACACAAACACACGCATAACACTTTAAATCCCGAAAGGATATGAAAAGGAAAAACTACTCAGTGTCGCTCAAACACAAGCCTGGGCAACTTAGCTCTCTACACATCTGAACTTTCAAAACCTTCGACCTTACTAGACCCACCAGACTGGGTCACTTTGACAGCTGAGATCAACAAGTCTCGCCTGTCTTTACAGTGCAAATAGCGCGAAAAAACCCCTCTCTTTTCACGTTAAAAAGACCAACTCGAGCCATCTACATCTCCTCGCTCTAATATAAAGCATGTGCCTCTGTTAAACCATGAAAAAAACCCTCTGCAGTAGCAGCAGGCTACCGTTAGCATGGTAGCTCATAGCTCCCTGTTAGCTTAGCTGTCTCGTAAAACACAGAGGTAACTGCGTTTCAAACCAGACCAAATACAGACCTCTTTAGGTCGTCGTGGTGCATGTAATGCCAATTTTTGCTGTCAGTGATTGTGTTTAAGGTCGGCTTAGCCTTCATGTTATGCTAAAAAAATGAATGGGGGTGGGGGTGGGGGGGGGGGTTGGGTTAGCCTACATCATCCAACAGCATCTACTAGCCGTTATTACTCAATAATAACTCACCTGGCTATAGTGCACCCTGAACGGCTTTAGATAGTCAGACTCTGTGCACGGAACCACTTCAATGTTGTTAATCTCTTCCATAGTTTACACTTGGAGCTTAGATTTGGAGGCTCACCGCTGTTGTCTGTCACCCGCACACTAACTGACAGTGAAGGAATGCCTACGGAAGCCGGGAAAGGACATGAGACTTGGCAGTAAGGGAACAACAAAGGGGGGAGTGAAATGAATGGCGTTAAATTTATATAACAATATAAATATATGTGAAATAAAGAAGAAAAGAACAATGTTTTATTGTTGCATCATCTTAGCCCCAGTTATCTTTAAATGATTAGTCTAGATTAACCTAAAGAGCCAAGGACAATGCAATATTGCACACTATACATTCTATGTCACTCACCAGTGCTGCCCATAATACTAGGATAAAGGATGTAGCTATCTTCTGATACCTGTTAGATGGCAAGACAATGTACTTTGTGCAAAGGGAAACGTGGTGGCTGATGACTGAAACCAATGAAAATGCAACAGCCTGCAGTTGTCAGCTTTTCAAAGCCAGCTACAGCAGTCAAACCATCTAAGGCTTCACTCACGCAGGCCTAGAGACTGTTCTGACAGCATCTGATTGCTAGGGAAAAATCTGTATTCTCTGACTGGTTGGCTCTCATAAGGTGACTGCGTTGCAAAAAAGGCTACTGTAACAAAAACCTCAAAAAGCTCTTCCGTTCTCCTAACCCTGACTTGTACATTCTGTAACTCCATGCATACATCACCGCTGACAATCATATCCAGGATGTTAAATCCAGTCAGTCAAAACCACATGAGGTTCTACCCTATATTGACTGTTCATTTATCCCACCTAATAATACCACTTGGGTCAGTTCAGCACAGAACCCAAGGTTAACAGCGTTAAGTTAACTGCCTTTTGATCTGTGTGGATAGTTTTCCTCTGTGCTGGGTGAATTTTCCTTTTTTCATTACTCAGTCATGGATTTGAGCCCACTTTGATTGGCAGATGTTCTAAGACAGGCAGCTGTAGCTGATATGTGTCTGGAAGACAAACTATTACAGTACTGTTTATGTCTGTCCATCACCTGTACACACTTTTTTCCTTTCTCTTTCTTTTGCTACTTGGTGGATTTTTCCTTATCTAAATCAAGACTGTGAACACAGAGGGTATTTTATGCTGCAAAGATTTCTGTAAAGTCTCTTGAGGCCTTGTGCCTTGTGATATTGGGCCATACAAATAAAAGTTACTTTATCCTGTGAAAGATCACAAGAGACCGAGTGCTATTATCGTAACACAGACACCAATTTATTGCTGTAAATAAACCTGCTGGCAACTTTTGACATGTGAGTAAAATGTGAGCACTTGAATTAAACCCATAAGACATGAAGATAGGCTATGTTATTATAAGTCTTCTACAATTTTACTTGAACAGGTTTGAGCTTGTCATAAAACCCTGATCAGTACTAACAGGCTTCAAATAGGGTAACCAGCTGCTGATTGGACCCATAGCTGTAGCTTTCTACCAGCTATGAGCGGCCATGCAAGCCAGGACATGGTGGTACTCTGCCTTTATTATAAAGCTGGCATTCCGTTAATTCGTTCCCCTTTGCCTGCCTATTAGATGTCTTCACGAGGGAAAGACTTTCTAAAAAAAGGGAAAAAAGGCAAAGTATGCAGGAAAAAATATTTGGATTGTACCTATATATCTACAAAGATTAAGCTAAGAATTAAACAGAAGAAGGGTTATGCTGTGTGTCAGTCTGCAGTCATGGGTCACATAGGGTTGCCAACCGTCCCTTAAAATACGGAATCGTCCCGTATTTCGAAACAAAAGTACACGTCCCGTATTGAGCTAATAAGGGACGCACTTTGTCCCGTAATACAGTGAGAATCAAAAGTAGTCTATAACTTTTAATGGAATTAACGCTTTGTTTGAAAACATAATTCCCAGCCCCTCTCCTGCTTTGTGACCAATGAGCTGACAGCACACTTATGACAATTCGAGTATGACAAGTCAGATTACCGCTCATCTCATTGGTTGAGGAAAGGTCGCTTACGGAGAAAATACCGGAAGACAACCGATGACCACAACAACAAGCATGGCCAACAGGGAAACAAACGCCGACACTGCGGTGCAAGTCTCGGACGGCACACTGTGCCTCCATAAAATGAAGGTTATAACAGAAAATCTGTCGCTCGCTCTCTCTGTCTTTCACTCACACAGACACACCACCACATCAACTTTGCTAAATTGCTAATGAAAAACATTAATAAGGCAGCTGTGATTGAGCAACAGTGTAAATCCAACTATTTTCACGGTTGTTGTGGTCGTGATAATTTTGTGATGCCACATGGAAAAGGCTCGGATGAGCTTTCCAAAGTTCTACAAGTTGTGCCTCCATCGCTTGTGTCCAGATCACACGCTGCACAGCTGTGCAGCAACGTCTTTTTCACCGACGTTTACGTGTTTGCGCGTGAGCAGCTGCGGTGACACCCTCACGAGCGATTGATGATCGGGAGCTGGTCGTGAGGTGTTAATCGCTTCTCGTTACCCCACGTATACTACACGACGCACGATGAAGGCCAAAATCGGGCTGATCACCAAATCGGTCGCACGACTCAAAAATCGGCTCAAAATGGGCCAAAAATCGCACAGTGTGAGCCCAGCATTAGAGCAGCAATGTTTGTTCGCTCAGAGAAAGAAAAAAAAAAGGCTGCAAAAGTACAGGGAGAAATGGGAAAAGGAAAACACCTGGCTGGAAAAGTGCACTATAAAGCGCACTGCACTGTGTGCCGGCGCACTTTTTCCATAGGCATGCTTCTATTGGTGGGCACATGAAGAACACGAGGGGCATGAAAGCTCGGGGAACCCTTTACCAATTTTTTGTCCGCCAGGCCACGGCAGAAGCAGATATGGTATGTAAACACTGGTTTGTTTTTTAAACCCTCTGGTTAAGGTTAATATGGGCATGTGCGGTGAATATCAGGGCTATGTGGCCAGAAGTGTGATAATATAATTTATTTTGTGTAATAAACAACTGCAAGGATAGATGATTACAACAAATAGATCACTAATACATAAAAGTAATACATAGATTAATAATGATGATGACTTAAGATGCGTAATCATGGGAACAAGTGGGTTTACAAACAGGAGCAGCTGATTAGCATTAGAAAAGCTGAAATAATACCTCAACTGAAGCCAACTGTACTAAATGCACTAAATGTGCACTGTTACAAGAATGATTTTGTTCTATTGTTTTCTATTAATTTATATAATTTTAAGTTAAGTAGGACAGAGTTCTTTTAAAGAAAGATTTACTTATATTCTCAAAAGTTAAGCATGACAGGCTTCTGTTTAAGAAAGAGACCTGTTTTACTGTGTTAATGTTGTCATTGTGAGCTAAAAATAAATGGCTAAATGATCATTTGTTTCCCATATGGTCATATCACAAAGAATATGCATCTGCTTAAATCAAGTTCAAGTCAAATGGTTAAAAAATAATTTCACACACAAAAAAAGAGCTACCACACTGGGAAGGGTGAAGACAACTGGGTTGCCCGGCCCTGGCCACGAGGTGTCCCTTATTTATTTTTCAGGGAGTTGGCAACCCTAGGGTCACATAAAGGTGGCATAGCTATTACCAACAGTCTCAAATTAGTACTGCATTATTCACAGGCCGCAGAATGACTTATGTTATTGTCTGGCATTTTTTGCCAGAGGAAGCTGAAAGTAGTTCACTATTTTAATCTATCTAATGAAAGAGGGTTCCTGTACCTTCATATTTTTATACATGGTCCGTTCATCCATCTATCTTCTTCTCTTTATCCAATGCACGGTGGCAGGCGGGCTGAGCCTATCCTAGCTATCATGGGGCAAGAGGCGGTGCACAACCTGGAATGGTTGCAAATCAGTTCCTGGACTAACATAGAGAGACAGACAACTCTTTGTGTTCAAATATGGCCTTAAATATATTTCATGTACTAAAAATGGCATTGCATATTCTCTTTATGCAAGATTACGCCACTGATTAACACATACTGTAAAAAGTGCAAGGTTGATTTTCAAACTGCTATTAAATAGTCTTCACTGTCTTCATTGGTAAATATAAGCCTTTGAAATGTAACCGCAATGCCCTGAAAAAGTGAGAAAATTTACACTTTAGATTTGAAACATAAAAGAAAGGTTTGGTATTTTATGGGTTTCTGTTGCTCAGACTGGTGCAGAAAGTGCTTTTTGAAAGTCATAGGAACTTTGAAGTCTTATTCATCCTTCTTAAAGTCATTCTGTTATATAACAACAGCCACAGGTCCATTTTGTGTGAACCAGAGGCCAGGTATGCTGTGGCATTTGGGCTACATCTGAACCACAATACTTGCATTGACCCATGACAAGCCTTCTTTACAACATCTGGACCACATCTGGCCCCCCTCAGCATTAGCAAGTGCAGTAAGTGAGTCATTAGTGCCAGAAAGTAACCCAGATTCAGCCAAAATGTGTCCGTTCTCTGGGCCTGGCTATAGCTTTGACTGCTTGATTCACCAGAATGTTAAACTATTGCTTTTACAGCACATTTAGGTACTTGCTAGTCAATTTCCATGCTCCAGCCTTCTGCTTTGAGCTTAGCTATTGGAGTGACCCTTTTGCGGGATGGGGGGACTCTTAAAACCTCCACTCAACTTATTTTTGGATGAAACATGAAGACAAGTCCATCCTCCTCGCTGTGCTGAGTAATGAATAAGAGATAGGCTCTTTCTCACCAACGCTGCCTGTGAGGGCGAGGCAGCATGATGTCACCCTCTCACATCAATAACAGCCTTATAATGGAAAACAATCTGCACAGCTCCAATCTCGATGGGGCTGACTTCCTCCAACAAATGAGCACCAGTCCTCCGCCCACTACACAAGGGCAGGACGTAACACTTTTGCAAACTGATTTACATCTAAATAAATACAGGCCTAGACGAAACAATGTGCGGACCCAAAAGAGAAACCGGCGTCTCTCTGCTGGGCAAGTTCAATTTATATTGCCCAATCCGGCCAAGCTGCAGGGCACGATAAGACGGGAGGGACTGCTGAATTAAAGCATTGTACAGGAGTCACCGCCTCTGGTTTGCTGCCACACTTAGAAAAGTGAACACAAAGGGACTATAGCAAATGACAAAGGGGATAAAATGAGAGTGAAGTCTAAAAAAAGTAAAAAGCACAAAAGTCAACAACCAAGAGTAAGTGCAGCCAGTACTCAACAGTTGTAGAGGTTTCAAGGGAGATTGCAAAGTGACCATAGAAACACAATGTTATACACTTGCAGGGCAACATTGGAAATAATCCATATTTTTATGCCTCCATGCTGGAGAACACTGTTGTAGCAGGCGTTGTATTTTCAGGTCGTTCCTTCACCTGTTTGTATGATACATCTGTCTCACTGAAAGGTATATTCTTGGAGTACCTGAACATCCACGGGAACTCTGAAGTAATAATACTTAGGTGGACAAAAGCCAGGTTTAGGTGTTGTGTATGTGCCTAATTCTAGTTATCATTGTCAGCATGAAAATAGTGAAAAGACTAAAACCATCAATGTGTGAACTGATTTCTCACCAAGCTCATCATCTCTTCACCTGCTCTTACGGAGGACTTAAATTTTAAACATTACATAATTCCCTAATATTATCCTTTAAAATCTTACAGCGGCGTGATTGTTGGTGGCAAAATATCAGAGTATGTCTGGAACTGCAGAACTACTTGGCTGTTCCCACATGATCAGCTCTTGGGTTTATAGAGAAAGGTCCACAATAAAAATATTCAGTTCTCTGGCAGGGTAACTAAAACTGGAAAATATGTTGCTGGTCTGACAAGTGTCAATTTCTGCTGTAATGTAAAAGCACAGCCTTGTATGATTGATTCAGGCTGCTGGTGGTGTGAGCTGGTTAGAAATTCCAATTTTTATATGTTTAAGATATTCTCTGTAATTCCTGCAACTTTCATGGGAACCTAAAACGTTAAATACAACAAGTAGAAAGTTTATCAAAAAATTCAATGGTTTTTTTTTTTCAGTTGACATATACAGAACTACTTAAAAAGATATTTATCAGTGCCATATGAACAAAAGACTCCCCCCCTTTCTTAAGTATATTTCCTTCTAGGAAGTGGAAATAAGGGAAGGAAAGAAAACTGAAGTTTGACAATACGCTGTTTTAAGAGGGTCGTTACATGTTTCAGTTAATAAGTACCACTTCACATGCTTATACTGATACTTTCAAGATAAATGGTCAATAGAAAAGACTATTTCACTTCATGTGAACTAACAATACAACAGTGTAAAAAGTCCATACATTTACAAAGAAAAGTCCTGTTTAGCTGTAAAAATATGTAATATTGTTAGATCATAAATGACCCAAAATCTTATCCTAATTTTTATTGCTAATGTTGCTGGATAACTAAATCTTCTCTCATGTTTTGATTTTTTTTCTTCGTTTTTTTAATTGTTTTATATTTCTTTATATTTACTATTGTTTCTTCCTAAAAGGTGAACTTTAATGCCATCACCCAACGATACTACTTCCTCTCTGAGGCCTCATTTGAACATAACCTGCACAAGAGGCCTCCAAAAGTCTTATCAGCTCCTCAGCCAGAACCCGGGGCATCCATAACGTGTTAATTCCATTCTTCCAAGAACATGTGGGTACAGGAGCTTCTCAGTCATGACCAATTATTGTCTGCATGCGGATGATGCAGGCCAGATCTCCTTGGACTATGTACAACTCCAAACCTGGAGCCTGTTGAAGTCATCAAACCTGGTCCTTCTGTCTGTCCATGTAGCTCATCCTACTTAGTATATTTTTATTTTATGGCATATTGATTGAAAACAAAAGTTTGTTAAATTTATGTAGATATGATTCACACCCAATAATATGTAAAAAAAATAAACCAAAAAAATCAACACGACTTTGTGAAAGCGTTTAATTATTAATAAAATTGCGTTATTCAATGTTAAGAGTAGAACGAAAATCTTTTGGGGCCCATATTTTGAGTCACAATAGTCCAGTTTGTTGTTGTAAAAACTTTCCACTAACCTTTATTTCAAAGGTAAAAGCTCTCCTTTGGTCTATCCATAGCGTAGTTTATCAGTCAGGGTCAAGCAGGGATTTGGGCTGGGGCCTTTGGGAATGCACTTAGCAAAGGTGGCTGCTGCGTCGATGTTAGTGGGCTCAGGGTGTGGGTCAAGATGACCAGTATCCGTCCACCAAGCAGTCTGGACAATCAACCACTGCCGGCCTTGTTCAGGAGAGGCTCCTAAATCCTCCCACACAAGCCTGGATTTCAAAATAGCCCCATGTGTCAAAAGGGCACTCGATAACGCGGCACAGAAATGTGAACTCTGTGTAACAGAGGTGTGTGGGAAGTTGATGAAATGGCGAGGATGGAAAGAGTGACAGAACTGGAGTTTTCACATTGAGACACATTAAACTTTTTCTTGAGACTTAAATGTCAGATTTAAGCAGTGGGCTTTTAGACCCCACGAATTTGTTGTTTTGGTTTATCACTATCATTGTGTTTCTAGCTGCAGCAGGTAGTTGTTTCATGAAGCAAGTTCAGATAGCAAAATAAGGCTGAGGGAGAAAGGCAGAATGAATATTGATTTCATACCTGCAGGATTTATAAACATGCTATTACATCTTGGAAAAGCTTTAACACCACTTAATGTTAAAATTGTAAAATAAAAAAAGTATTGATTATTTCTTATGAAAACATGAAATAATGCTAAATAATAAGCCAAAATAGTTACATCATCAATTCATCTACATTAAAGCAAGCATTCCAAACTGATCACAATTCAGTTTAATTCTCACTGGATTTGGATGGTAAATTTAATAAGGGATTTTGAGACTGTATTTCAGAAAACCTGTGAGTGTGACTGGGAAAAAGTATTTGTATAAAGTACAAATACTTGGTTACTGTACTTAAGCAGAATTATCAGGTATCTTTTTGACAACGTTATACTTTTAAGCCTTACATTTTTACAGAAATATTTGTACTTTCTACTCCATACATTTTCAAAACATTTGGGTTAAGACATATGAGAGAAGTTATTCTTTCAAGCTATTGTGGGCCTTCAAGCATCAAACCAATTTGAGCCTGAACAGTACACGAAACATGAAAGGCAATCCTAATGGTGTATCAATCACCAGGGTTATTGCATACAAAGAGATGAAAGAGATAAAATCCATACAATTTATGCATAATTTATAACCCAACAGTCAGGGATTAAAGTGGGCATCGTTTTTTATGCACAAATGTCCATAAGCTGTAGTCGTGGTATTTCAGCATCCAGCCAGCTCTACAGAAGAGGAGCAAACATAAAGGGGAGCAACACTTTTTAAGTCAAGTCATTTAAAATGCAATGTTTCTATCAGCTCAACAAATATCAGCAAACACTGTGTGCAGTTTGTCCCACAATGTGTTGCTAGCTAAAACTCCAGCTGCTGTATTTCACAAGGAGAGAAGTGAATGTGAGATAACTTCACTCAGAGATGGAGAAAGATGTAAAAAAAAAAAAAAAAAAAAAGACAGTACTGCTCAGTGGTATTTAATAAACTGAAAATTTAAAGTTTAGATGTAAGCCCTCTTTTGTTAAATCATATCTTGGATCTGAGGTGTGTATTGACTGACTTTGTGTTATTAAAGGTTCCATGCAAATACTCTGCAGTTTAGTGCAGCATAAACAGGTTAGTCTGCTGTACTGTGAGGGATTTAAAGCAAAGAACAGTTTGTTGGACTGGTGCAAAGTGGCTGTGGTGCTTGTGGTCAGGGTTAGGTTACATTAAGTGTAATAGAGATGGATTTGAAATTAAATTGATGACGCTTAGATTTATTCACAGAATTCCACCTACATACCAACTGTATACTGTCTTGTATAAAGACAGTGTGAACAGTAGACCGTCAGTGTAGAGGGTGGAAATTATCCAGGACAACTCTTACAACTGCTTGCAGTTGGGTAAATCCACTGTATCTGTACTTCTATTAAAGAATGTCTGTATTCTTTCCAGACTTTTTGCACTGGCAGTATTAATTTAATCCATTAATGTGAAAACAAACTGTAACAAATTGCCTTGACTGACAGTGTATTGGCAGTCACTCTGACCATAGCTGATCCCATGAGCACTAACCTAGTAGGTTGCATAAAGAAATCCCCTCTGCAAGAACTGATTCCATTGTAATGGCAAGCTTCATCAATCAGGCTCTTATATTTTTAGAAGAAGCTCTCATTGTCGTGTTGCTTTGTTGCCCGTGTGCCCCAGGATGTGTTTCCCTGTACAAGATCAAGATTCCTTCTATGTCATCGTTCTACCAGAGAATAAGCATCTCACCCACAACAATGCTCTCAGTTGTTGGGGCTCCTGATACTTGTTTTTCTTCCGTGAATACAAACAGACCTGAAATGGCAGTTGGATGAAACATACAGATTTAGTTGAACTCAGCTGGAAGTTATCTGATAGATGAGTTAGGATTCCTTTCCATTCATATATCCTTGGAATCTCCCAAGGCCGACCCCAGCACAAAATAATTACTTTAATCACATGAACTTCTGTATCTTAACATACAGCATATTTTAGTGTTTTATTTAATTTTTCTGCACATTACACATAAATTCTCAATGTTTTATTATCACCTTATTACAAATGTTTTTTTCTGACATAAAATTTCAACTTTTCGTGACTAAAGTTTTTGCCTTTTTCTGTTGAATGTTACATTCTTTGCAAGTCAATGCAGAAGTGCCTTAACCCTGCATTTTTTCCAGGGACCAGCAGGGGGCGACACCTGTGGTAGCAAAAAGAAGTGCTCGTTCATTAGAAGCCATTGGAAAAATGATCCTTTTCCTTCTTTGGGCTATGACCTCAGTAAACATTTGCTGAGTTGTTTGTCTCTGTTTTAAGTCTTTTTTTTTTTTTTTTTTAGAAAGAAAACAATGTATGTTCTACAAATTCTGGCTCCAGTTGGAGTCAAATAGGAGGAATAAAACAGGAAATGCTTTAGAGTGGAGCCACTCTCAGATTAACCAATCGTAACAATATGAATATCTCGTGTCCCTCAGTGTCTTAGTCACGCCCACCTCTACTCATTATGGCCATTCAAAACCTTAAGATTCTGACAAAACAACAAAATGCTCAGCTTGTGGCTCCAAGACAGGACTTGTCTAGCTAGTGGATGACGTCATCATTCTTTCATCTTTTATATACAGTCTATATTATATAAAGGCTGTGGTCTAACATTGGATGACTCACTCTGGTCCTATCACATGCCACATCCTGGATTGCAAATATCCCTTTTTTTGTACATTTTACCCCTATTGTAAAATTACCGTTAAATAAAAACAGACTTTTAATTTTCACATTTTTATGAACAATAACCTTTCTAACATTCTCACATAGCAGCGGAGATCTAGGGAAGGTTTATGTTAATACTTACAACATCTCATTAGGAATGAAATATTAAATGTCCTCACAGAAGTATAAAAAAAGCAAATCTTTGTACTGGAGGTTCTGTGGTTGCTCAGACTATTGAAGCTTTATACTATGGGACAGCTGCTGTGGCTCCTGTGTTCCCCCGCTGAGAGGGAGCCTATTTTAACAAGCCAGACCTATTGTCTTTTCCTAAGAATGACCAGAGAATGTGGCAACTCCATGGGTCACATAGTCTTTATTTGAGTGTTGATGATTGGGGTGAGGGGCAGGACGTGGCTATGTCTCTGTCATTCTCATCACCATGGGTGCACATGCCATCAGAGCTAATTACCTGCCTGGAAGGATCAATTAGAACGCCCTCTAATGCCCCCTAACAACAATGCCCCCAACCTCAGCTTTGCAGTAGCGCAGGAAGGCTGTGAGTGGGAAGTGGGGAGAGGCTGATGGTGATAACAACAATGCTTAGTAGTAAACTGTGTAGTGACACAGCTCCCTACCATCAACACACTATCGCAGCAGAAAGCCTGCACATATCCCCTGTTGCAAAAACACCTTTAACCCTTTTGTTCATTCCCGTCAACTGGATATACAAAAGTTACATACAATCCTATTCTTGTTACGGAAATTTGGAAAACAGACCTAAATAAAGTGCTTATGTTCTTCATTTTCATGCATGTTTTATTTCTGGACTAGTTCTCCAGTGTGTCTGACAGATGGCTGCATTTAGATCTAAATACAAATAAACGCTCAATGAACTTTTCCATCATCCAAAACCAATTGTATTACCTCAAACCTTCCGTCTTTCTGATGTCAGTGAAGGACACTGATAGGGTTACTAAGGTGAAATACTGCTCCTAGATCAGAGGATAAATAGATTTGAATGAGGCCACATGAGGCCAAATGTTCCACTTTAGAGAATTAGGCCTTTGGTGCAGTGACAACATGCTACCACCTAATTTCATCCAAAATCACAATGTGACTTTATATTTGTCTCCCAGAAAGAAAAAGTGTTTAATCTCATATACCGTGTATCTCATACAAAGATGTGAAACATGTATGCTTAGGTTCACTTGGACCATCTCCAATCAAGCACAATTTTATTTTCTAATGAATTCTTTATAAATCAGTAAACTTTTGTGCGAAGTGTTGTTTTTATGTCTGTGCTTCAGCAAAAAAACGAACCCTTTAAATTTTGGTATAGATCGCGATCACGTTCTAGAAAACTCTAAGAAGGGGCATCACTTAAAAAGCAGCATCATCCTTGGTGGAGGATTTGCCAAGTGTCTAAATGCCCTTCTAGTTCTCACCTTCATGTGGTAATTACTAATTAATCACCTCCAATCTGTCCAAAACATCACTCCGAGGCTTTTAACTTACTCTCATAAATTCTCTCATATCACATCAGTTTTAAAGTGCCTGCACTGGCTTCCGGTCAGCTTTAGGTATCAATTTAAAATTGTGTTTTTTACTTTTAATGGCTCTCATTTATATTCTTGATCTACCCCACCACTTTTCTTCAAGCTGGATCCTTAGTCCGTAGACCTTTTTGTTATTCTACGTATCTGTCTAAAAACTAAGTGGGACTGTACATTCCAAACCTTAGCGCCAAAATTGTGAAACACTGTAAAACTCTTTTTGGAACTTTGTGGTATTTTTGAAAAACTAGCTTAAAACTCATCTATTCAGACATTTGGATAATGTTTTTGTGTTATTGTACTCATGCTTACGTGTTCTTACGTGTTGATTAAAAAACAAAAAAAAGCTCTGTAAAGCACTTTGTGACTGACTTCTTGTTTTAAAAAGCACTGTACTGTAGCTCTAAGACTTTCATAGTATTGAGATATTGAATCCAGTTAATTTTTGGTTTCTTCTTCTTGAGGAGCACATAGGTTTGTGAATTACATTGGTTATGCCTTACTCTTTAAACAAACATCAGGTTAGTATTTAGTGGCAAAGTTGATGGCTTGGTAACTGGTGAGCATTACAGCAGCAGCATCATATCAATTGTATGCTGCTGGTTGATCTGTTGACTCTAGTCTTCTAATGTGTTTAAGTACAAAGGAAAGCCCACTGATCTGAATTATTTACCTTTCAGATGGTTTAATAAATGTTCAGTTGCTTTTCACCCGAATTTGTCCGTAACCATTATTTCATTTTGGGGTAACACTGAAATTACAGTGATGAATACCCATGTAAATAATTGTGCAAAGTGGATTATTAGGCACTTTTCAGGAATATCCAACACATAATTATGGACAGTGAAGAAAGGCCATGCTAATAAGATTTAAAACATCAATCAGTCCATCCATTTTCTTAATCAGTTGTCAGTCACATGGGGGCATATCCTGACTGGCACAGGGTGAGCGGTAGGGTACACCGTGAACAGCTTGCCAGTCTGTCACAGGATTTAAAGCAAATTACATAATCATATAATCAAATAATACATTAAGTCTGGAATCTGTTTTTAATGACTTAATTGCACAGCTAATAAGAAGGTCACATAACTGCAATAAACTGGTAAATACGTTAGAAAGGAAATCTTTTCAAGCAGGAAAGGAAGCAATGACTGAGCCACATTTCTTCTCAGGTATTTGCAAAACAAAAAGAAAACCAAGTGAAATTCAATCACGTAATATAACAAGAGTGACCTTGAGGAAAAACTTTGCTCCTGTTCTCAGTGTTGTATGATAATCTAATGACCGAATGAATCGCTCACACACATAATGAAAAATCCTTCGGTTGATCGATTAAAATCAAATTGAGTTGACCCTCAGGAGGTCAGGAGACCCAAATGTTGCTGTCCTCTATTTGGTTTGACAGCAGCCGTTGTTCCTGGGGGAGGAAGGGAGGACTTCATCTCCCCTTGTGGCTCACTCGAGGGTGACGGTTTGGAAACATCCACTTTGACCCTTGATGTCGGGGCTCGGGGAGTAGACTGTCATTGCCCACCCCCATCCGTCTTCTTAGAGGCTCGTCTCTGGCTGTTTGACCTTTCAGATGAACTCCGGACACTGTCCATGTCAGTCATGTCTTGGCTGAGAACAGAGCCAGGATCAGGCAAGATCCTGGCTCTGTTCCACTTTTTAGCAGCCTTTAGCCTAAACTGGATGCTTCATTAAAAAAAAAAATGTAGTCAAATTTTGGTAAGATAGAGTATAGTATGATTTTTTTTTCTCCTTCAAACATGCCTTAAAGCAGCAGTCCCCAACCTTTTTTGCGCCACGGACCGGTCTATGCCCGACATTATTTTCACGGACCGGCCTTAAGGTGTCACGGATAAATACAACAAAATAAAACTAGTATCGGTACCGAAAAAAAGAAGATTTATTCATAACACACCTGAAAAGACCCAGGAAAACAGAGTTAACGATAAAAACGATAACATAAATAACGCTGAAAACCAATAAAAACCCTGAAAACCATACATTTCACACCTGAGCCTCAACTCTCGCGGCCCGGTACCAAACGACTCACGGACCGGTACCGGTCCGAGGCCCGGGGGTTGGGGACCGCTGCCTTAAAGTATAGGGACACAGTATATAATATAGGTCCATAACCTGCATACTCTATCTACCTACAAACTACATATAACATCTTAAAGGTTTCTTTTATTTCAGGACAAACACTATCATTTGAAATGTGGGACAAAACTTTCTAAATATCTTGATTTTTTTTACTGAACAAAGGCAACAGCTACCAGAGCACCATATATTTCAGACCCATAGTGACCTCCGAAGTCTAACCAAAGTACAGCAGTTGCAGAGGAAGATGCATTTTGATGCCTTATTTGTAGAGCTTTCTTTAGCACATTTAAGCTTGCAGTTCAGCTGTTTTGCAAAAGTCAGTTTTTACCCTATGTCCTTTGCAATGCTTGAGAAATATGTTTAAGAATTAGAAATACTGACCATTTCAAAGACTTATTGAATCATTTGAGGTCATGGAAATTTTAAATTAAGCTTAATGAAGATGGATTATTCTCAGTGGTGTCTACTCACCTGCAATCTAATTTCACATTTTAATTTGTATTATTGATCATAGCACGTGTCACATGTTTCAGCCAATTTAACAGACACCCTGTTTTATTCTTTACTGTGATCCATTTTCAAACAAAGAAAATTGGGTGAAAATGTGGCACAAAATACTCGCACAGCCATTATAATGCAAAGCATGTTTATTTTACAGTTACTGCTGTCTAATAAAAAGGCCTGGAAAGAGAGTATGTGCTTATAATCATTTCAGTATAAACAAAATGAAGCGATACTGATATTTACATGTGGGAGGTTCAGCAAAAACTTCCAACAGGTGATGGGTAATGTCCACCATCTAGAGGCAACTCTGGGAACTGCACCACACCAATAATAGGGTTTTATGCTTTAAACTACAGTGACCATAATCGTGCAGTCAGTAATGCTGGGTTGTTGTTGTTTTGTTTTTTTTAAAGAGTTGGGATTTCAATGTTTGCAAATCCTTTTGCCTCCCAACATAGCTTTCATTTGAGCCAATTCATCTTTTTATTTTTTTGCCCATATTGGGACATTAAAGTCTGCAGAAACAGAACAGATTTGTACAGTGAGAACTGTTTGTGTGTACAGCAAAAAGCAAAACAGCACATCTTTCAAACACCAGAAGAAACAGACTAAGACTCTGTACATTATACTTATTCTTTGATTTGTAAAAGAATTTAAGTTTTTAGTTTTTCCCCTCTATACTGTACAACAGAGTTTAATTACAAACAACTAGAATCAAAATGTGATCCTGGACTCATTCCTGGTCTCAACATAATAACACTTCATGAATCTCTCTGACAGTCTTTGTCAGCAGGTTCTTGGCGGGAGTGAACGAAGCCACAATGTCTTCAATCTGTTGAATCCTAGCAATACACAAAAATGTAAAAATTTAATGTTATACTTGAAGATAATATATTATTCCTTTGACACGGTTACCTTCAATAGTAATATGCTCCGTAAAACAACGTAATTTCTGTCAGTATTCATTAAATAAACAATAGGTTTTTTTAAATCTAAATTTCTTGATTTATATTAAAATTTTACTTACGTTGTGCTTCCAATTAAGTTTTTAAAGCTCTCTACTTGCAGGACACAGAAGTGGTTGATGAGAGAGATGCCAAAGACTACCTCAAATTTGGAAAATTTCTTCAGAGTGCTGAAGACAATGCGCACTCTGGAAGAATAATTGAATGTTATACACCTCAGTATTGCAAAATGCAAAACTGCATGCAGATGTGAATGATTTTTTTGGATCAAAAAGTGGAATATTTGTTATTTCTGTGAAGCACTGTAGTTCTTACTTGGTGTCCATGCAGCTGATGTCGAGTATATCCAGCCGTAGCCCTCCCCACAGTTTCAGGAGACGCAGTTCCTCTCCCAGAAGACGACAGCGACTCACCACCAGGCTGACATCATGGAGCAGCTGGGAACAACAGCAGGCAAAATACGTTACCACAGACTGTATAAACAATAAACATACATCTTCTGGGTCTCATCACTTAAGCTAAAACAGAGTAATTTAAACTGGCATTTGTTTTAATGGCCACCAGGGGGCGATCACTGCAGATGCAACAAAAGTATGCGAGAAACAGCCCACAGGCCTGATCTAATTAAACACAGGCACTTTTCTCTAGTGCTTTATCACACGCATTCACATTGGGAGCAACTCGGGGTTAAGTATCTGACCTATTTTACATGAGCCTGTTTCTGTCCTTTGTATGCATCTGGTGTTTATTTACACTTACCTTTGGTACTTGTCTTCTTGTTGGGTATTTCTTTACCCAGCAACTTTCACCTTCAATGTACTCGGAGACCAATTTGTGAACAAGGCGTGCATGGCACTGCGACTTCTCATCTGGTAGGAAACATAATTGCTTTCAGTACATATTCTTCATAGTAAGTGCAATTAAAGGTAGCCAAAGGCCATTAATTTAGCATGGCAGGTAGGATGAAAAGAATAACCATCTAATAACCATCCATCACAGAATGCTTCTTGTACTTATTTTCTTACCATCGAGTTCCAGTTTAAAAGTGATGTGTGTTATTTTCTGCTCAGTGTCGGCATCATTACCTTCAAAAGCAGAAAAACAAAGTTATTAGAGTGTGCCTTAAAAAAAAAAAAACCCCAAACCAACAAAATTAAGCAAAATCTAAATTTTAATATTGTTCAAGGTTTGCGCAAACACTACTGACTGAGGTGCAACCATGAGTACAAGATATTCACAACTGTTAGAAACTGCTTTAAACTGTATGAGAAAACATGAAAAAAAGAAATACCATTGGCCTTTTCAAACACCAGCTGCAGATGCATGGTCTCATGGAGGAAAGTGAAGACTCTGCAGTTGTCCCTCATTTCTCTGAGCTTCCATTCATTCATCCTGATGTAAACAATGTACAAAACCAGTTTTGCGTTATCATATTTGTTTACAGGACTGGTCTAAAGCTGTAAAAAATGTTCCTGGTACTGACATATTCAGAAGGCCCATATGAATCTCCAGGTTCCTCGTTTCAGCTCGAAGCCTTTTGACTTTACTTGAATTCTGCTTCTTCTGCATCTCTAGTTCAGGTATTTGTCTTTAGCAGGAACAAAGAAAACAAAGAAGAAATAAACGAGACCGCTCAAAACTGGTAATTCTCAACATTCACTGCATAATTCAACGAAGAAGAAGAAAAAAGGATAGTTAATTTTAACCGACCTCTCATTATCAGCCGTCGTCTCAGTGACTCTCTTCATTTCTGTTAAACAAAATGAACCAGTAAAGGCACTTAGGACTTATTCAATTAAACTGACGTAAAATAAAAAAACAAATAGATGAAACTGTATTAAGTTACCTTCCTGCAGCGACTTCAGACTTGGTTTGTCTTCAAACCCTTTTTCTTCAACTGCAGCAAATTCTAAATGAAGGAGAATATGTTAGGCTAGAGCAACACATCCAACCTACTTGTGCCCCCAGAGAAAGGTTTGCTAACAGGTCATCATCTTCCATCAAAACTACTGACAACTTTGGAAATGTGCCAGCAACAAAAGCAATCACATAGAGATTTGCGGTGCAGCACCATCTTTGCGATCGATTTCATCTAGCAACAGCCAAACGATAGAGAAATACATATGTTAGTGACTGAAACATTAGTTAATATCTACAAAACGAGCAAACTCTGTGGTATATCACAAACAGGAAAGTCATGTTTTCAAAGTAGCTATACCTGTTTCTAATTCACAAATACAGTCATCCAGAGTTTTTATCATCTCATCTGCTTCCTGAATTCTTCCTCTTAACTTCTGTTGCTCCTCCTGGAAACAAAACCAAAACAAAAAACAAACCCCAAAACAAAACAATGTCAATTTCATTTTGCATTCAAAGAAGTCCCCAATTTTGCATTTTAGTGTTTTTTTCTAAATGTGTGGAAGTTCTTACCAGATTCGCCTGCAAAAGATTTGAGTACAGAACCTCCTTCAGTTCATGTGACTGAACTTTGCTTGTTTTTCTGAAGAAGTTATTTCTCTCCTTTAGTTTAGCACCGAAAGATTTCAGCTGTTGATTCAAACAAACGCCGCATTGGGTGAATTGTGGGAACAGATGCCAAATTCATGTCACACACAAGCGCACAGCAAAGGCCAATAGCTAAATAAAGTTAAATAAAATGCATTGCAATTAAAAAAATATACACTGTAAATTACTTAATGTTCATCCTGCCCAAATAAATGTAAACATATCACATAAAAAAAAAAAAACTTTGACTAATACCTTTTTATCTGAAGCATATCTCATGTCCTCCCACAAAGATCTATTGACAGTATTAAGAGGTTTGTTTAGATCCTGCATTCGCACCTTCAGCCTAGAAAGAACAAAACAGACATGTTTTTAAACTTCAATTGTAACGTATGAGATTAAACATAAAAAGAATTGTACAATTTCTAATGAGTTATAATTGTGTTTGTAAGCTACACCCAGTTTTTCCTTGTGATTTTGTCAGTTTACAGCGATACAGCGCAATTCATCTAAACCAGTGGTCCCCAACCCCCGGGCCACGGACCGGTACCAGTCCGTGAGTCGTTTAGTACCGGGCTGTGAGTGTTGAGACTCAGGTGTGAATTTTATGGTTTTCAGGGTTTTTAACGTTAATTTTTAAATTGTTTTTATGGTTACACTCAGTTTCTCTGGGTCTTACCCCGTGTGTTATGAATAAATTTTCTTTTTTTGGTACCGGTACTGGTTTTATTTTGTTGTATTTATCCAGGACACCTTAAAGGCCGGTCCGTGAAAATATTGTCAAACATGGTGCAAAAAAGGTTGGGGACCGCTGATCTAAACCACAAGTTTAGATGAATAAATGTATTTAACTACTTAATGTTTTCAGCATATTTCTGTAGGTTTAATCATGTGTACAGTATATGTTATAAAACTTGAAGTGCACATACCCTTCAACCTTTTCGTTGAGGTTAAAGACATCCGTCTCATAAACCATCTGTTTAGGACGACTGATATGTTGGTCTTTCAGTAAATCCATTGGTGAGGCCTCTGTGTCTGACAAAAACTGAAAAAACAACAAAAAGAAGTCACTATAACATAATATTTTTTTTGTGTATATATAATGGGGAAGTAATTTTTAACACAGAAGATTGACCTACTCTGCCAGGAAGGACACTCTCCCGAGGATTATGGATGACAAAGTCAATGCCGAAGAGTTTAAAGAACTCCAAGACCGTTATGGTGCCATCTTTGAGTTTCTGTAATCAAGGCATCGAATGCAGTCAAATATGAGGCAAGTGCACATTTTCAGATTTCAAATAAATCAATTTTTAAAAATAAAACTTCTTACCATCTGCACATCAACAGCACTGTCTTCAAGCTGAGATTCAAACAAGCTGTGTTTAAAAGCTAAAAAACAAAACCAAAAGAAAACAAAGATATTTAATAATAATAGTGTAAAAGGAAACATTATTTCAATCAGGAATACAAGATCTTAATGATGCCCATCAACGTCAAAGATAAGAACTTACTTGACTCAGATGCAGTTTCACATTTGATGCTGGCTGTGTGATTGCTGGAGGAATCTATTGTCTGTGTAGTCGTACGAGCTGTAGTAATATTACTGTCACACTCTATGACCTCTGACTGCAATGCACAAGAAGAAACAAAACACATGGGATAAAAGAAACCATATTAAAGGTAAATTACGTAAAACAGAGAAAGCTGACCTACCACTTCAACAGTCACACAGGATGTTTTCATTCTCTTTTGATCCTCCACATTAGTTTTATCTTCTGGCAGAAGTCTCTTTTGTCCATGAACAGGGCTAATGACATCTTCTTCAAACACAGTGTTCTCTAAAGGCTCGACCATGTTGAACTCTTGACTTTTCTGAGGACTCCTAGTGTCCAGTGCTTCTGACATATCTTCATAACTACCCAGCTCTTCATCATAAATATCACTAACATCATCATCAAAGTTGTTCAGCTCCTTGGCAACGTTGACGGTGATCGTCTTTGTATGGTCTCCTGAAGATTTCACTCTCTTTGACTCATCAGGTTTGCATTTTTGGGGCAGTTTCGGCTTAAAGCCTCCCAGTGAGATTCTTGACATAAGCTGTTTGGTCTTTGAGCTGAAAGGAGTTGTAGTAATAGCATCACTGGGATGCTCTGCTTCTATAAAACACTGAGCTCGTGCATTGTCTTCAGTGTTTACCAATTCCATTTCAGCTTCTGCCATAGTGACAGGTAACGTTTTATCTTTTGAGTTTTTCCCCAGGTCTTGTTCCAAATGATGCAAAGGTGCAGTGCAGTTATCAGTTACGACTACACTGGGAGCTGCACTTATCATGTGACTCAAACGCCTTACTTTTGACTGAATATCAGCTAAACTGATTCGTCTAGACTTTCGTGAGCACAATGCATCCACATCCTTTCCAGGAACCTTGGGTGAACTTTCCATATCCTGTGATATCAGACAAGCTGTAGTTCTTGGTTCAGGTTCTTCTGTGTTCTCCCTTTCATTTGAGTTAAGAGAATCTGGCACATTCATAATTTCCTGGTCATCAGGATTGGATAACCCCAAATCACCACTCCTCTGTGATGCAATCCCAGTTTGCCGCAAATGGTCTGAATTGTGATCTTGTGTGGAGGACAGGCGCTGAAGGGGGTCATCTGTGCACGTCTGACCCAAAATGCATCCTGTTTGAGCTTCAGTCATATCCATGCTCAAATTGATTTCTGTACAGTCCATCATGGTTGTACTTACTGGCTTCTTTATGAAAGATGAAACCAAACCTGGAGCTTCACTTTCAGTATTCATAGCAGGTTTCTGTGTTTTAAGCTGTATCAGTATGTCCCTTGGGTCAGTAGCTTTTTGAGGGGATGGTATATCATTGTCCTGTGATTTAATATCAGTCCATGGGTCACTTGTGTTTGACAAGTTTTTAAATTCTTGATATAAATCATGTGCTGATGAAGATATGTTTCCACGCAGACCACAGGCTTCACTATTTGATTTCTCTACTTTAAAAGAAAAACCCTGGATTTCCTGGATGGGCAGAACCTTTTGCAATGGTAGAACCAGGTATGGTGCAGAAACACTTGGAATACTTTCAGTGAGGCACTCTGTCATATCCATTGCTCCATCATTTGCATTGAACCTCCCCGTTTTTTCTTCGGAGGTAGGTGGAAAATCCACATTTTGATGTAACTTCTTGTCAAAATCAGTGGCAATCTTTACAGTGTGACTTCGTGTCATATCCATCGCTGCATCATCTGTACTGAACCTCACAGTTTTTTCTACATTGAGAGGTAAACTGTGATCTGACAGCAACTTTACATCGGTGGCAATGTTCACCGTGTGACTTTGTGTCACCTCCATGGCAGCATCATCTGTACCGAACCTCACAGTTTTTTCTCCAAGAGGAGGTAAAAGGTCTGAATTGTGATCTGACTGCAGGTTAAGGTTGGTGGCAATGTTCACCGTGTGACTTTGTGTCACCTCCATGGCAGCATCATCTGTACCGAACCTCACAGTTTTTTCTCCAAGAGGAGGTAAAAGGTCTGAATTGTGATCTGACTGCAGGTTAAGGTTGGTGGCAATGTTCACCGTGTGACTTCGTGTCACCTCCATGGCAGCATCATCTGTACCGAACCTCACAGTTTTTTCTCCAAGAGGAGGTAAAAGGTCTGAATTGTGATCTGACTGCAGGTTTAGGTTGGTGGCAATGTTCACCGTGTGACTTCGTGTCACATCCATGGCAGCATCATCTGTACCGAACCTCACAGTTTTTTCTCCAAGAGGAGGTAAAAGGTCTGAATTGTGATCTGACTGCAGGTTTAGGTTGGTGGCAATGTTCACCGTGTGACTTCGTGTCACCTCCATGGCAGCATCATGTATACTGAACCTCACTGTCTTTTCTCCATTAGCAGGTAAGAGGCCTGTGTCTTGGTGAGACTGCAGTTCTAAATCACTGACAATGTTCACTGTGAGACTTTGTGTAACTTCCATAAGGGCATCATTAACAGGAACCACTGTCTTCTCTTTGCAGTCATTGTCCACATCAAGCTTAACCTGAGAAAGACAGTATAGCAGAGCACATGTGTTCATGAAGATATGTTTCCACACAGACCAGAGGCCTCACTATTTGATTGACTTTTTATGACATCTCAGGTTTGTAGTAAAATTAAAATGTCTTACTGAAACCATATAAACTTGATAAAAATAAAACAAATGCCTTTAATGTAAGCAAATATTGACCAAAATGACCCTGTCTCTTTAAATTTATTTGATCCTTTGTTAAAACAAAGGCATTATTTGGTGCAGCTACCTGA
The DNA here is from genome assembly GCF_057381845.1 of Rhamphochromis longiceps. NCBI lineage: Eukaryota > Metazoa > Chordata > Actinopteri > Cichliformes > Cichlidae > Rhamphochromis > Rhamphochromis longiceps. The sequence continues at coordinate 17,973,357 of NC_140571.1, read as the reverse complement.
ATAAAACTAACCACAAAAAGATCAAGACATGTTTATGCTCACCTGCTGTCTTTGCACCTTTGTGTTTCCAGAAGTCTTCAGGAAGTTTTCTTTACCTTAAGGTGGACATGGTAAAACTGAGTGAGAAACAGCTACCTGACCATAACTTCAATATATAATAATTATTAAAACTTAACTGAGGCACTCTGTACATTTTCTATGTAAAAAAAACAAAACAAACAAAAAAGCCCAATAACTTTGCCGTTTTCATACCTTTACAGCTTGATAATCCAGTTGCTTTACTGTTCTGCCAGTCAGCTTTTCTGACATTACCACTTTGGGCGTGTATGCTTTGCGTGGGAAAATGATCCTGAAGACGGGCATCTGTAGCTGTGCCTGCATCCCCTTCCAAAATGTAGCCAGTTTGAGCTTCAGTCATGTCCATGCTTATGTCTGCTTTGGGACATACTGCATTTCCATTAGAATTCATTTTAGTAATCATAGGATTAATGCTGGAGGAAGCTGTAAGGTTTTTTGACCCTGGATCCAAACTATGTGCTGACAAAGATGTGTTCCTAGGCAGATCACATATTTGACGGTCTTGTTTCTTCTCAGAATTTACTGAATTGGATGCTGAATTACTGGCAGTGTTGGTAGTGAGGCCATAATTCTTATCCATAATACCGTCATCTGGAGTGAATCTTAAAGTTTTCTCTTTAGCAGGTAAAAAGTCAAAATTTTGGTCAGACTGTACTTGCAACTGGTGGATATTTACAGTGTGACTTCGTGTCACATCCATACAGGCATCATCTGCAGAAAATCTCACTGTTTTCTCGCTGTAGTTGTTCTCAATGTCAGGTTTGTTCTGTGGATGGGAAAGGAAATACTTTGAGTATACAGCAAAATATCAACCTTGATTTGGCAATATGTTCTATCTTCCAGACCAGCTAGAACAAGTATTGCGTTGAAAAATAAAAGGGGAAAATATTTAATCTCACCTGATTTTTTAGTGCCTTTGAAGATGAAGCTTCAATGCCTAAATGTGGAAATGGGTAATAAATAAATAGATTAGCTAAAGAAACCAGAACACTGCAAAACTAGTGAAATCATTAATTAATTGGTTGAAAATAAATAAATAAATAAATAAATAAATAAATAAATAAATGAGAATCTGTTTTGGAAAATAAATTTCAGGAAATTAAATACAAAAGCATTCACATGACCTGAAACGAAGATTTAAAGTTTCTGTCATTTCCTTTTTTTATTCTTAAGCTCTGGTAGAGTAACTTTGTATGGATTACAGTTCAGTTTTGCTTTTCCCCCCTCTCTTACAATAGGTCTTGGTTCAGCAATTAAATTCATCTACTGTCTGAAATTGTGTTTAAGCTCCTCCTCACTTTAGATTACCCTTTTCCCCCCTCTCAGAAACAACAGGGTTCGAACAGCACCTTACCTTTATGGTTAGATGATTTGAGTGCTTCACTTATCCGCTGTCCTGAAGTACCATCTGCTTTCTTGAGACAGTGGGTGTACATGTCTTGTGGTGGAAAAAGAAACTGAAAAGGATCGTCCTGCACACCTTCCAAAACGTGGCCAGTTTGAGCTTCTGTCATATCCATGCTTAGTTCAGGACAGATGATAACGGCTTTAAAAGGCTCTCTAACATTTTGAGTGGTATTTAGTGGCAAGTTTTCTTTATCAATATCTGCTGATTTTTCCTCTGGAACCAAGGGACCACAGGCGATGTTTACTGTGTGACACCCAGTCATGTCCATAAACTCGTCATCTGCAGCAAACACTACTGTCTTCTCTCTGCATTCGTTTTTCGCATCAGAGCTCACCTGAAGAACAGAACACAAACAATTACTACATGCCAACCAAAACTTTACTTTGAAATAACAATTATTAGCATTCAAAGACAACATTTTAAATCTATACTATGTTACGAGCAACTAAAGACAAAACCTCCCATGCATGACTTGCTTATATGTTCTATTTCATCTAAAAGCAAAGTTTAAAAAAAAGAAATGCCAAACTTACCTTATGTCTTTGATGAGGAGCAGGTACGAGAGGATTTATCAAGGACACTTTATCTGATAATTAAAAGTGAAATGAAATTAAGGCCATTTGAAATTCCATTCAATTAGCATTAAAACTGATGAAGCATAAAATTCATACAATGCATACAGGGATAATTTCCTTGCTCTAGTATTAGACTTTCATAAAGTTGTGAGCCTAGACAACAAGATATTTATGAAAAATGGTCTACATTAAAGGAACCGTGGCAGAACACAAATTTGTCGTCTCTGCTTGGCATCCCATATTTTCTTCTTATCACTTATAAGCTGATGTATAAATGCTGAAGAGTTGTCCTTTAATTTGAGTGACAGACATAAATGTGATACCTTTTGGGTTGGTTAATCCTGATGCTTTACTGCTCTGCTGCCGTTTCATCTGTGAGTGGGTGTACATGTCTTGAGTAGGAAAAAGACACTGGAAAGGATTATCGTCATCATCACAGACTCCCAGGATGCGACCTGTCTGGGCTTCAGTCATATCCATGCTCACATCATCTTCTGGACAGAGTGCACTCCTGTAGGAGGATTCTCCAGTTTTCCTGGTGTTATGTGGTGTCTTCTCCATCACAGCAGAAACGGACACTGGAACTTGATTTTCTTTATCCAAATTAGGCCTTTGTGTTTTAATCTGGACCAGGGAGCCTTTTGTTTCTTCAGAGGATGCTTCAGCAGGAAGAGTCATCGTTATGTTTACAGCATTAGTGCTCTGGCCACTTGGTTTAGACAGACTTGCAAGGAAGTTTTCAAATCCAGGATCCAAACATGACAATGATGTGCTTACATCGACATTTCTGCCTGTGGATAGTGGTGGGACTGTGGCTTTATCATTTATCAAGCGATTTTCTCCAAGAACTGGGAAAATGTCATACTTGTGAAGGGGTATATCTTCAGGTATGTCTGCAGCAATATTTATAGTGTGGCTTTGGGTCATGTCCATGGCTGCATCTTCTGTGGAAAACATCATTGTTTTTTCCCCAAAGTCATCTCCAGTGGCCTAATAAAGGTAAACAACCTTTGGTCAGTTAATGGGAACAACAAATGTTAAGTTAAAATACTTCTGCTATTATTAAGCATTATAATAATGTAATAAATGCAAATATCGACTTCAAATTTACCTTATCCTTTTGTTGGGAAACATGTAGAGGAGCATTCAAAAGAGTTTCCATACCTACATTTGGAGACCTGAATTTAGTAACAGCAATCTCTATAACTATCTAACAGATAATGTGGACAGTACATTGAAAACAATGATCCTACCAATTATTTCACTCCCATCTTCAGTGACTCCCTCTTGCACCCTTGTACAAAAAAATCCAAAGCATTTATGTGAGAGATTTATTTGACTCTTTGTGATAAGACTTGAAATTCACATGACAGGCTGGACCTTAATAGCTCATTTCACCTTACCTATTTTGTGTGGTTGTTGCTCCTGCTGTAGAATAACATACAATATAATTATAAAAATTACAAAAAGTTTTAAAAATTACATTCTTATACATAATACTACATTACATACTTGCTGTTATTATTTCTTGCAAAGGGCTTCGGACAGGGGAGGCATTTTTGACATCCCTATAAAGAGAGAAGCGCTGATTAGGTCACCTTGTGGTTAGGTACTTTTTGTAAAAGGAGCATTTCTTCGTGTCTCACTTAGAAAACAGAAGGACGTCATTAGCAGGGGCAAAACTGACTCGTCTTGAATTCCTCTTTTCCACTGGTTTGACACGTTCCACCTAAGAGGAAAAAGGCTAAATTATATCACCACTTTTTAATTTTTAAACCTTAAGGGTGTCTACTGCCACAGGGAGTTGGAAATCTTATATCAGACTCTCTGTTTACCACATTTTCTTGCTGATCTTGGTCAGGGAACCTGGCTGATTTCCGTGGTGCTTTTAAAATCTGAAAATTACAAGGTGCAAACAGTTTAGTTCATTTGTACAGAAATAAATAAAATCACACCTCTGATTAAGATACTTACCGAGGAAAGGCGGCGCCTTGAAAATCCACTGCCTTCACTGTAACACAAAGCATGAACAATAAAACTATTACATAAATATCACAATACATTTGTTAACATAAGGTGTAAAGTAGGAATGCCTCGATATCAATGTCCTTTTTATTTAATACAGTAATTTCGCACTCACTTATTTTTTGGAGGATCCAGAGGCTCCATCGTCAACTGTACGAATATAAAATAATGCTTTATATAGAAATCATTGTTTCTGCAGTGTCTTCCTGAAACCCAAAATGTTGCTTAAGAAGCATTTTTAATTTGTCCTGGGTATTTGGGATTAGCAGACATGATAAGTGTAAAAATGAAGCATTATCTTTGGACACAAAAACAATTGTTTCTAAAGTAGTGGCAATGGTTTTATTTGACAATAATTACAATAAATTCACCACTGTTTAACAAAGTTTAAAAGACTTTATTAAGCAGAATGAAATGCTGGGGTAAGACCTTATGAGCTGTACATGAACAAATGCCAACAAACAGTTATTGCTGCTAAGGTGGTTCTGGAAGCTCCTGAATCTCGGTGTGTAGTTGCACAGAGTCCTGTGCAACCTTTCTTTTTCACATGACCGTAAGTTACAACCTTGATTTAAAAAAAAATTTGAAAACTTAAAGTTACTACGCCACACCTGTCAGGTGTGCAAAAGTAACGCCACTGTTCTCCAGCAGCCATGAAATGGGAAACCACCACTACACTGTCATTCAATTTACCAAGACCTTATGAACAAATGCAGCTCGATAAATACTGCTAACGTAACTTATTTGAAATAATAAACAAAGCTAGGCAGCGTTCTGCATTTCCCCTTGTAAAAATCATATTTTAAATAGACAAACCGATAACCACTAACTCTGACGTTACTATTAGCTTCCCATTCACGTAATCAAACAAGAAAACAACCGAACACCAAAGAAGCATTACGGCGCTTACCTTGCTATTGTTGATTGTGATGTTGCGGCGTTCTAAGACAAATACGTTTTTTATTATTACTTCTTAACTAACTTGAAACCATTTTCAAGTCGTTTATCTTCAACCACATTGCATACGATACGTAACAATTTTGAAGCTAATGTGAACAAGTCTCGATGCTAACGTCTTGAGTTTTGAATTTAGCCGCCTTCACGCGTGCGCACTGAGGTCCGTCTGTAGCTTAATTTTTATTTAGATAACTGGAGTGTAGTTAACAACAGCCTGTCAATTAAAATGTTAAAACTGATAACTCAGTTTAATTAAAAAAAAATCTTTTGAGGAACACAATTACTGAAAATTTATTTTATTTACACAGGAAATAACGTTAAAACCGGAAATGGTCGCAGAGGGCGGGACGTTTTTAAAAATTGTCAACTGGTATTTGTCTGTTGAGAATTCAGCTTGCATACTTAGTGTCCTTAAAGGTAAGCATTGATATTGTGCTAATTACCTAGATCACATTCAGTAAGCGACTATTATTTAAGTACTGCTTTTTTGATTTGTTGAGTATTGAAGAAACTACGACCGATATCTATTTTTCCATAGAGGTCGGTCGTTTTAACAGAGTTTTATGTGTCAAGCTCCCCTAGAGGGATCTCAGTGAGGCTGCGGTGAAGAAATAAATAAACTTAAATAAAACGCATCGATTTTTGAATTATCTGGTCAGTTTGTCAGACTTCTGATTTAAGTAGTTTAACATGACTGATATCCAGATAGTTTAGAGTTTTATGTAGTCTTTGCTGTCTCCATCAGGGATTGGGGAACTCCAGGCCTCAAGGACCGGTGTCCTGCAGGTTTCGGATGTGTCCTTGATCCAATACATCTGATTCAAATAGCTAAATTACCTCCTCAATATGACTTGAAGTTTTCCAGAGGCCTGGTAATGAAGTAATCATTTGATTCAGTTTGGTACGGAAGCTGCTCTGCCAGCAGCCGTAAATCACTACAGAGGGTGGTGAAGGCAGCAGAGCACATCACTGGCATGAGGCTTCCTGCCATTCAGGACATTTATCTCCAGCGATGCCTCCGTAAAGCACACAGCATCATCAAGGACCACAGCCACCCAGCACATCAGCTGTTCTCCTTGTAACCATCTGGCAGACGTTACAGGAGCCTGTCTGCTCGGACTACAAGACTTAAAAACAGTTTTTACCACCAAGCCATACAACACCTCAACCACAACACTTAAACACACACAACACAGCACTCAGAAGCTACCCTGCAGCTTCACAAGTACTCTGTTAATCTGCACTGGTCACTCCACTTTATTGTTATTGATATTTATATTTAAAAGTGCAACACTGTAATTTTCTGCTGCTCATTCCTCCTGTCATATTTCTTTTCAAGATTTTCTTATTTAATCACTAGTGTACATATATTTATAGATGCATATATATTAAGATAAGATAAGATAACCTTTATTAGTCCCACACGTAGGAAATTTTTTTCTCTTTTACCATGTGTCTAATATTTTGCTCCTTACTATTTTTCTATTTTATTTTATTTTATTATATTTTCTCCCACTGTATCATGCTGCTGAGTGACTGCTGCTCATAAAACACATTTCATTGCAATGTTGATCCTGTGCTAACTTGCATATGACAAATAAAACTGAAACTGATTCAGGTGTGTTGACCCAGGGTGATATCAAAAACCTGCAGGACACTGGTCCTTGAGACCTGGAGTTCCCCACTCCTGGTCTACATTCATTGAAAGTTTATTGTTACATACCTCAGTCGCAAGATTTTAGAGTAGCCTGAATGCGAAACAAACCCAACAACAACCTCTTACAGCAGTTAATTTTATTTTACTGTTATACAACATCTTAGTGAAAAAAAGAAATGAAAACACCCAGGATACAAATACGGTCTTACTGTCTTGTGTTGTTTTTCCCATGCAGGTGCCTTTTATTATTGCTGACATTATACTTTTTAGGAACAGTCATGTCTTCAAAAATTCCAAGAGGTGAGGTGAATTTGAACTTTTCTAGTTATTTCAATGGATTACTTTAATTTTGTTAACAACTGTCATTCTTCCAGGTATACACCCATCTACAGAAACAAAGAAAAACAGTCATAAACAAGAATCCAAAGACACAGCAACTGCACCCACAACAAGCACTGCTGCCCAGAGACCAGATGGTGTCCTTAAACCACATAAAGAAAATGCACCAAGGTAACAAATTATGACCAGGTAGAATGGTCACAGTTGTATGAGAACAATAAAGGTTACCAAGTGCATGCATCTCAATGTTTCCCTAGTGATGTTAGGAGTCAACTGTGGTAACAAAACTGTGCCTGATAATTTCCTGGCTTACCTATTCAGCATCATGTAGTGTAAAGACTATCAAACGTTTGCTAGTAAGCCTAAATGTGTATATTCTCTTAGTACATGCCAGACTTTAGATCTGCTGAATTCTAATTTTGTTTCACTTTTTTGTCTTTTAGGAAAAATGTTGCTCCTAAAGTTCAGAAGGCGTGAGTCTTTCATAATCATTAACATGGGTATTGTTTAAGCCTGTTGGTTTTTGCTTTTTTTCCTAACAACTTTGATGCACATTTTCATAGAGTCTTCACTAGATATGGACAACAAGCAGAGCTCAAAGAGCAAAATCAATGTTTGATTGCTGCCAATGAGGAGCTGGCGAAAAACCTCACAGACACACAGGTATAGAAAGTAATCGCTACCACACATGACTGCCCACTGATGTTTGTGGGCTTTTGGTTTATGCACAGCTCTCTTAAGGTTCCACCATACCATTCAAATCAGGTTGAAGTTGAACTTTTGACTGCTTTGAACAATCTTTTCTTTTTTAGCCATTCTGTTGTAGATGCTGTAGATACTGCTATGCTTTGGATTGTTGTCCTGTTGTATGAACCAGTTTATGCTTCTTTTTTTTCTTTTCTTCAAAATTGTGCTGTCATGAGCTTTATCGTTTAAAATATGATTATTTCAGGCCTACAGAATCTAAGGTGTAGCCCTTGTTTTGATTAGGTTTTGTTTTTGGCACTTAACTGAGCACTAAAACTGGTGCTCGGTTAAGTGCATTTATTAGCAGCACCTGGCTGCTACTTACTCTCTTAATTCCTATTCTTTTCTTTATGCATCTGTCCTCTTTAACATTATCTGGTACAAGTTTATAGGAGAAAATGCAAAAGGGCTACTTCATGGATGGATCTGACACAAAAGACACCAAAAACCCAAGCGGAATAAATGCCATGTTTGGTATCAGCCACAGCTGAACAGCCCTTCTGTGTTATCTTTTTACCATATTCTATTTAATTCTGAATTCATTTTCCTATTACAGCAAAGAGTAGCTAAGCTGGAGCTGCAGTACTGTGACCTTCAAAAAGAGAATGCAGAGGTTCAGAAAAACCTGAAAGACTGCCATGCTCTTCTGATTACTGCCAAAATAGACCCAGGTAGAAAAAATACAAAAATATATTTATCAGTTTCAGTTTCTTCAGTGGTTTCTGTAAGAGACTTAACAGAAATACATCTTTCATTCTTAGTATTGGGCGAAAGAGTTGGAGACACTGCACGGCAGAATGAAAGTCAGAGGAAAGAGGTTATGGTATGTTTATTTGATTTCACTTTACATTATGATATGTTTACACTTGGGTTTTATTCGTTAAACATTTAAGCAAACTTTAAATCATATTCACGCAAATAACCGCAAGCTGGAATATAAAGGAACACCAGAAGCATGCACTTATTAGTTTGTTTCATGCAAAAATAAATGTGCAAATAAAGAACAAATATTATAAATGCACCCAATATACATGTATTGTAGACACCCACAGGATTTATATAATCATTTACAGAAACACCAGGTTAAAATATTTACTCCTTGTATTTCAGAGCATCTCTGCAGACCTGCTGAATGAAATAAAGGCCTTTGGTGATATTGCGTCACAGCAACGTGCTCGACTAGAGGTGAGTAAAACTCTGCTCAGTGAAAGTAACAGGTCACTAAAAGTTACGTTTTATTTATTATTTTTAATTATTTTTACAACCTTTAGGAAATCCAGGAAATGATGAGAGGCCTCAAGGAGGCACGAGAACAAATGGTTCAAGAAAGGGAGAACTTTTCCTCTGAAGCAGCTGACCTGGAAAGAGCTCTCAAAGAAGCGGAAGCTCTTCTACTCTGAACATTTTCATTGATTTCTTAATTTAAATTGTGTCCATTTAAAGAGTAAACGTTGTGTATATATATTTGCAGATATGTATTTCTATGGCAGTGTGAGTGAAACTGAATAAAGAACCATTTCCACACGTTCCACATTCCTTCTTATGTCAGTGTACAAAATTTAATGTCACCCAATTTGTGTTTTTGTTTTGTTTTTTAAGAGGGACTGGCACTTGTATAGAGGCAGTGTGTCTCTTATTCACCCGTTCACACATCAGAAGCAGCAGTTCAAGGCACTCACCTGCTACCAAGTGCAACCTGAGGTACATCCTTTGCCAGGAGATATGGCCAGTTAGTAGTCATGGCTATTATAGTCTTTAGTACTTGACTAGAGCTATAAAACTATTAACAGTTTAAAATGGCTAAAAGAAGGACAAAAGTTTATTATATTCTATTGATTTTTCTCAAACTATCAAAGTTCATTGCTTCCAAGACAAATTAAGACCTTTAACAGTAAAGCCATTTTCTAACATGTATTTACAATATCAACAAACCTAACTGGGACTCTGTGTGTTATTAACTATTAGAGTGTTTTACAGCAGTTTACACTTAACGGTACGGGTCTTCAGTCTCAGTGTGTCTGTTTCTTCAGCTCAGCCAGTTCGAGTAGGGGTTTGTAAAGCTGCTTAGACTGGTTTTATCAGTGATGTTACTGACGCTGCTTGACTTCTCATCAGAGGCTGGAGGTAACATGCGGGAGGTTTTGTAGTAGTAGACGAACAGGAAAAAACCTGGCAAGCAGAGAGACATGGTCAGTAGTGTATAGAGAAAAGGCAATTTGCATGAAGAATATGAAATATTTTTGTTCTTTCAAATAAATATGCACAGTTTTTAATATTAAAAACTGAATTTAATCAATAAAAACATCAAGTGTTATCCTGTGAGTGTTATTATGCAACACGGTTGACTTAGAATGATTGAAAGGTGCTTGCTGGTTGTCAGTACCTTGGAAAGAATTGAGGATGGTGAAAAGGTAGAGCGCGGGGACCTGGAAGACACCATAGGCAAAGAAAGCAAAGCCCCATGTAATGCCCAGCATGAAACACAGGCCCATGACGCTTAAGATGTTTATGCTACTTTGCTCCCCTTTTGCTTTGGCTCCTTTGACATTCCTGAGACAACAGAGCCAGGACATCATGATGATGAAGGTGGTAAAAGTGAAGAGGAAGACCAAAGCATAGTAGCCTATGTTGATGATTAAGTGGACACTGTTGTCTGTTATCCAACACCTTAGAAGGAAAAGACAAGTCAGCTTTTCTGAAATTTAATATGAAATGTAATGGAATAGTAATGGTACGTGATAGTGTAGCAGGCTCACATCATCACTCTATCTGCAGCGTTTCCAGTGTTTTGGTAGCTGATGACTTGTTCACCATATTTCCCAATGCAGAGCAGGACAATCCCAATAACTGAAGGCAGTACTGGAAAAATAAATGGGGAAAAAAATCAGGTGAAACAGCAAGAAGGAAAGAGTGAAACTTTCACGAAGTCTATAGATGTTCAATTTTTAATTATAACATAAACTTACTCCAGCTGGTAATGGCGATTTTCAGTATGTAGCGATGGATTGCGATTTTCCCTCCTGTATACAGGCTCAGACACAGGTGGAAGGCCTGCGCAGCAAACCAGGTGAAAGTGGCCAGCATAAAATAGTGCATTAGAGCCGCCATGATCTTACAGCCCACACTGTTGTTCAGGTTCGCCACATAGTTATTGACCAGGAAAGTGAGGTTAAGCAGGAACAAGGCACACACAAGGTTGATGAGGATCTTTGTGGCATTAGTGGCCTTGATCCGCCTGTATGGGGAGATGATTAACAGAGAGGAAACAAAGCGTGAAATAATAATGCCCTGTGGGTCTAAATAATTAGCAATCAAGGTATTTGTTGATTTTGGTAATTATTTCATTTTTAATTAATATAAATTGGGAAAAACTGACAAATTCAATATTCTCACATGTGGAGATTCGCTGAATTTAACAGTTTGTAAAAGACTAAAGCCTGCTTAGTCTTTTACAAACTGTTAAATTCAGTCAAAGAAATGTGAAGGGCAAGTTGCTTCTGAGAGAAACTTGGTTTTGAATATCAGCAACCACAAAAGGTCAAATTTCCATATTGCAAATACAGTAAAATAAACATGGTTATAGACAGTAAAAGTAGGAGAGATGTTACATACAAATAACTGTTTTAAAGGGAAATTATGATAAAAGTGATATAGCCTCAAACAAAAAGTATAGATGATCATTTCAAGTTACAGTTGAACTTCCCTTTTTAAGCCATTTTAATACAAAGTCCCAAGTTTTCAGAAGCTCAAATTTTAGATTGAAAATTGACTGACAATCAGTTTCACTGCCCAATAAAACCCGTTCCCTTGTTATTTCATGACAAGTAAAGCACACATAATACCTGAAGTTGATTCAAACCCTTGGACTTTATAGCTTTTAAATGTTAACATTTTGTATAGGAGGGCCAAAGAGATGTTAGCATAAGAGAGACGTGCCATTTTTTAGCTGAAAAAACACAATAGACCTATGTGGGAGATAGCAAAAAAAGTTAGGAGTTTGCAAATCTAAAATCTGGTGCCTTCTTAAATAGATGCAATACTCTGCCCAGCTCAGGAACATCAAAAGACCGCAGAGGAACACTTCACAAAATCTAACCAAGTAAAGACCACTCTTGAGAAGGTGCGTGGATCACTGTCAAGATCTACAATCCAGAGACATCTTCATGAATGGAAATGGAGACAAGAATCTACACAGCACAACAAGATGCAAACCACTGGTTACATTCAAGAACAAGAAGGCCTGGTCAGCTTTTCCAGAAAGATCCCCAAGAACCTGGTGTGGTGGGATGTGGTTAGCTGCACGAGCAGGGTTCAGGGGACAGTGCCAGGGGAGATTGGCCAACACAGCTGATTTTTATCATCTATTTAACCTCTTGCAGTAGCTGCTGGGGCCTGGGGAGAAGCAGCATGGACTGAGAACGGACTGCGGAGCAGAGCTGGGCTGAGCAGGAGAGAGCTCCAGAGCAGAACTGAGCGGTCAGCTCTGGACAGTGTGTAAATAAACGTCACCTAAAAGTGCAACTGAGAACTCTGTGTATGCATGTGTGTTGCGCCATGGTCAGCTAAACAGTGTTATATCTGGAATTTACTGGGGGAAAAAAAATCTTCGGCCACACGAAACCAATATTAACTTGTATCAGAATGACGCAAAATGTCACATATTAGTCATGGTGGAGGGGATGCTATGCAACTGGCAAAAAACGCAGGTGGTGCCCGTGTAGGCTAGCCGATGTGTGTCATACATCTACAGAGATGCAGGTAACATGCACCTGCTTTTCTTTAAACAATGCTCATTCATAGAGGGTTGTGTGCTGAGGACTTAGAAATACCCCAGGAAACATGGCAGGTAAGGAAAGTATTATATTTGCATAAGATGTACACTGATACATACTGCTGATATTTCCATTACATAACATCAGGCCCCTGTTGATGAATCTCATTTCCCTGTGGTAAACATTATAACACCTCATCACAGTGTTCCACTGTCCTGGAAAGCAGCCTTATTTACATGAAGCTTCATCACACCAGCTGCCAGAAAAGCACGTCTTTCTAAACAAGATTTTAAAAAAAATTCTGTACAGTGTTTGAGGCTATTGCATCAATAACAATTTTGCTCTATTTTATTCATAAAGATCCCAATCATGTTTTGTTTTTTTCAGGAATATATCACCTAGTTATAGTGAGAGCTGTGAATTAATCTGGTAAAGACTTAGTTGCTTACCCTTAAACAGCAAGACTTTGCTCTTATACCCCTTTGTGCAATAAACATTACATATTAAGGTCCAAATTATTTAAAACCTAAACAATATTTCTATTCACAATTAAGGATTTTGACCTCTGATGATGAATTTTACAGTTTCTCTGTACTGAGTCTCTCTCTTTACAGAGATTTTTAGAGTGATTTTATATCTTCTTCCTGGGATAAGTATTAGAGACCTATACAGCGCAGTACTTATTATATCAGCTAATTTTCAATAGATTTTCTCTGTAAAGCTTATTCTGTTCTTCTGTTGTCATCTGTATTAATGCACACTTTTTCTTTTCTGACTATTATATAGTTAAAATGCTTCAATATTGGGAAAAAAAAAGCCCAACTTACTACCTTGAAAGGAAGTGCATGAAGAGGACTATGGCGAGGAAGAACATGGAGAGTCCACAGCCAACTTGGGTGATGATTGTGAGGTTTTTAAAATCAGAATCTGAAATGGTTTCATTAAGAGGAGTCTGCAAAAAGCACAGCAAAGCACATCTCATATGAAAACAGTGCCTCGAACAGAAAGTACAGCCCCAGTAATAGTAGCTAATTAGATAAATGGGCAAAAAATTAAGTCCACAAACTGTGGAAAATGTCTGAATAATATTCCTCAACATAAAATTGTGACCAATTTGATTATCGCCTAAAGAGTCAAATTCAAAATGAGCTCGTATTTCAAAACAGTTTAAAGATTTCTTATGTTTTCTGTGATACATTGTTAATAAAATGTGGGTTTACTAATGATTTATAAATCACGTCATTCTGGTTTTATTTACGGTTTACACAGCATCCCATTTTTTGGAAGTGGGGTTGTACATCATTACAGAAGAAGAAAAACATACCATCAAGATAGCGAAGAATGTCAAATGTGAACACTGACACGTAATGCCATGTTTAGTTACATTTGTCACACAGCCATCACTCGTCCAGTTTGGTTGACTTCCTAAGAGAAATAAAACAAGGAACACAATGACGGCCTAACCATCCATAAGTTCAGTTTGCTCAAGTGTCAGAATTTATCTGCTTGTGTCATTTGTACTGCTGATGAGAAATGGTTTCAAGACTGGTTTAAAATAAAACTTCAACTTCTGTTTCCTGATAAATAATTCCACACATTGAAAGCACCATAAAACTCACACCAAAAACTTTTAGCATGCATCTGTGAGGAAACACACTTTCAAAACCATAAAAGTAATGTGATCAGTTTATGTCCATTTTCTGATTTTTACTTGATACCATGATACAGCTGAATCTTTAAATTGGCCATCAGATACGTGGCCTTTGCAGTGGAAACCATGACCCTGTTGTTGATTTTTACTTTGTTAGTTATTCATGCTATGATGTGGCACTCACCAGAAACTGGGTTTCTGTTTTCATTATCTCTCGCAGTGTTTTCCATGTTAAAACATTTGCATGAGCTTTTTTTTTTTTTTAAAGTTCACCACAGCATGTATTATTGTGAATGCAGGCTAAACTGGTCCGATACTGATTCCAGTAAAACCAAAGAAATGTTGAGTTTATTTAGTCATGACAAGTCATGGCAATGTGGTTAGTTTTGTGTTTTTATAACCATCTAACACCAAATCCAGTCTCAGAGAAGTTTGGAAAAAAGAAGACACAACCTCCAGTCTATTAAGTTGTGTTTCTGTACTTAAAGTGTTCTTCTTCTTCTTTCCCAACCTTATTTTGATGTCCCTAAACATGTTTTTTATTAGTTCGGTCTCATCCGGTACTGATTTTTGTTCATTGTCATTCAATTAATATTTTCCACATTTAAAAACTAAAGGTTGGAGTTGTTTCATATTTTTCCATACGATTAATTAATAATACATTGTTAATTAGCATTAAATGCTAACTTGATTAGCTTTAGGATATAAAAACTACTCGGTTAGGGATAGAAAAAAAATCATGCCCTTTTATTCTTGTTTATGCAAATATCTAGTCCCATGGCAGGCATCTAGTGCATTTAAGCATAGAGAGATGACCTGAAACCGAGCATGAGAATGTGGAAGAAAGGTCATTTAAGTGACTTTGAATGTGGCATTGTTGTTGATGTCACGTAGGCCGGTCAGAGTATATATGCAGAAGATCGGCTCTGACAATAAATTCACTTTACTCAAATGGACTCCATAGTCACCAAATCCCAGTCCCATAGGGCACCTTTGGGATGTGGTGAGATGAGATGTGAGATTCACATCATGGATGAACAGCCAAAAAATCGGTAGCAATTGTGTGACGCCAGTGCGAACCAAAATCTCAGGAGAATGTGTCGAGCGACTCGTGGAATCTATGCCATGAAGAAATAAGACTGCTCAAAGCCAGTATTATCAAGACAAAGCGTAACTAATGACATGGCTGATGAGTGTATGCTTCCTACTGAAATACGAGAGTTACAAAATTGTGTTGATTGTCCTGAAAATATGTGTCTACCAATACAAGCAAATACAGTGTTTTTCTGTACATATTTTGGACTTTTACAGAGAGTGGGCTCAGAATTCACTGGCGTCATCATTGAGCTGATCACTTAAGACTGTAACACTTCTCTCTTAAATAATGTAGAGAAGAAACTTTTTGCTCAGCTTTTCTCAGCAATACATAAATAATATGTAACACACAAAACTGTAAATGCCTTATGTCAATGTGCAAATGAAGCAGAGAAGCTACCTTGACCATTCCATGAATGACAAGACGGTATCCCTCTCTGCAAACAAATCAACAGAAAATTAATGAATTTATGCTCTTAAAATGGAAAACAAAATAGAGAAAAAGACCCAAAAGACCCAAACTTTTCACTTACATATGTCATATTCGTAAAAACAATGTTTATTTTGTCTGTGAGGTTGGCGATAGCAGCTCCCATTTCAATGGCTAAAACTTCATTCCCTAAAACAGTACTGTTCTTCTCATCCTGAAAAATCAACTTATGGTCAATCCATCACTGAACATGAAATTTTACATTTGAATTAGCCTGTAGCCCCTTACCTTAGCCATATTAATAAATCGGAAAAGAGCTGCAAATGGGATACTGACGTTTTCAGCGATAGCTTTATCAAAAGCTTCTTTTGGCAGCATAACGGCTCTTGAAAATGTTTTCAAAGTTTCTGTGTTGTCTATAATCTGCAGGAAAGAACACAGAAAGAGTCAGGCTCAGTGCATATTTACCTGGATCTTACTCAAAATACCACAAAAATCTGCAATGTGATGCCCAAGTAAGCGGTAACTTGAACATACTGTAATAACTACATAATAATCTTAACTGTTGTTTTTAGTTGCTGTAACTGTTTCAATTGCACAAAAAAATCTATAATAAAAAGGAAGTCGTAGGATTACAGTACATGCAATTATGGACAAAGGCCCCTTCCAGTTTGTAGGTGTCATGATTTCTAGGTAAATCTTAAATCGAAGCAATGACATTTTGGGAACCCGCTACTGCTGGGATTTTAGTGGAGGAAATGCTAGGACAGAACAATAGAACGTGTAAAAGTCAAAATAAATTTAATTCCACCTACATTTATGCTGTCGTTTGGAGACTGATAAGCAAATAATACTTCTTCTACTTCGTCTTTATGTGTTTCTTTCACCAAAACTCCTTTGACTCCTTCTCCTACAGATATTTCAGCTGAAGATCCATTTATGTTGGCGGCCAAGTTGCTCATGTCATTCATTAGTTTACTGCAGACAGATGTGAGAACATTTCTATATTATACTATAAATGTAAGATGCTGTACGTAAAATCAGTTTTTAAAAAAACATGTTTTACAGTGGGGGGGGGGGGGGGGGGGGGTTAAATGTCAAAAACCAAATTAAACTTTTCAGCATTTTCCTTCTGGGGAAAATAATGTAGGAGTTTTTCAAAGCTGCTAGAATGTCTTACACGTAAGTTGTTTTTTGGCAGCAATGTGTGACGCACAGTTTAATTGTATTAGTGAGATATGGAGATCACTTTCAACTCTTCAGTTCAATAGTAAGGTTTACTGATCCTGAGCCCAGTAGGTAGTAGTGCCTAAATCTAAGTAGCAAGTGAAAGCAAAACTAGACAGTGAGTGGAAAATGAGAAAAACCGAGTGGAAAACTCAGATTTAGATCTTCTAGATATAGATCTTCTTAAATAACTCAATAGAAAATAAATGACGAATACATGCAGTATATCATTTGGTAAGTGAGTGTGTCTTACGCGGCATTTGCAGGAATAATTTCTCCTCCTTTTTCAGAAAGTGTTGTATTAAGTACTTTTTTCTCCTCAGGCTTTTTCACTGGATTGTTACAGTTTATACAGTTGGTGGTTGTTGAGTTTATGTCGATTATGTATTCATTCTGGAGATTTGGAGCTGGAAGGTGGAGAATTTAGGTTTAAACTTAAGAACTCAACATTTAACAAAATATAAAGAAAGGTGTTATTTTACTCTCAGCATTTTACTTATATGAATTTTATTTAATCAAATTATGGCGTAATGCAAAGACTCTGTTAGGCAAGATTTGTCCGATTCATTGTGCACTCATCAGGAAAAATGACTATTATGAAAGTGTGATACTTGCCTGCACTTATCTAAACTTACCCATGGTACTGCATTCTTCTTTATCATAGGCAGAGTTTTTACAAACCGTGTTTGTATTGATACATCTGATGTGACATAACTCTTCAGCATTATTTTGTCAGATTTTACCACCACAATCAGAGAAAGAAAGGCAGGAGAAAAAAAATTAACATTGCATTCTAATCCTTATTTTCAAGGTTTCAACTTTTAAATGTTTCCTATTAGCTCTGCATTTTATCTTTTCATTGATATGAATTTACCTGTGTCTGTGGTATTGAAGCTACAGTTTTCACCTCGATCTGGATGACAAAAATGTTTGGTTAATTAGATATTTTTTTATTTTATCATTTATCATATTTTATCATTTTTTAATCTTTTTTATTTTAATTTGCTAACAATGCTGAAAAAACAAGAAGTTCAAAAATATAAAATACTGAAGAGTTGTTTTACCGGTAAAGTTAAATTGTGTGTCGTTGCAGAATGTCCCATACAGAACGTACATATGCACACGTTGATCTATATGCCATTTTGAAATGTGAAGTTTCAAAATGTTGCTATTGTTTTTAATTTTTGGCCAAGTGTCCTGAATTGTTCTGGTATAATTTTCTGGTATTAAAAAACAACATACAGATACATTTTTATTTGCTAAAATGCTGATTAGAAAGTCAAATATTGGCAACTAAAACAATATGAAACTAAGCTGGACTCACCCAATTCAATTCCGGTTGTCTCTACAAATACTATGCAATTCACTTTTGCTGTAAAGGCAAAGAACAGTGTGTGTTTTTAATACATTTAAATCTTTTACATGCCTTAACAACTATAAATCAATATCTAGAAAAAAAAACATTTTCAGAATTTTATTGGATTGACATTTTAACAAGGTCTAAATAAAGTGCATTTACAGGGATGAGGCATCTCACACAGGACAAAACATCCATGTAAATGTGTTGCACTTCATGTTTATCTAAACTTGGAGTTTGTCCCAACATGCTTAAGTAACCTGTTCAAGTTACCTGATTATAACACATCAAAAGGCTCCTTTAAATGAATTAATCTCCATAAAGTCTTGTCGAACCAGGTCTCATATTAAAATGTCAAACCGAAATGTTCGTTATATGTTGCATTTCCAATCAAAGTTCCCAGAAATCTCAATCCCAGTCCAATTAATTTCAACAGGTCAAATCTTTGGCTTTTGTTTAACTTCCTCTTTGTTGGACGGTGATTGCAAAAACAGAGAATCTCATTTCATCGCAACTTGTGAAAAATGAGAAGCAGTTGTAACTGAAACGTGTATTTGACTTACTCTGTCCCCAGTAGTTTGTTGCATTGATATTGCCATAGAAACTATCGACAACAACAAAACTTTTTTTCTGCTTGAAACAGTTTCTGATATCCATGAAATTATTTTTATTGGAATTTCCATTTCTTGAACATTTCTTGAAATTATTTTGATTGGAATTTCCATTTCTTGAACAGTCATGTCCAGAATTGGATGACCCTGAAATAAAAATTGACAAATATTTTTATCGATTTAGTTAACACTGACATTATAGCTACCATAGTTGAACTTGTGATATTCAAAATTTTTGGTCATCTTGTTTCAAAAGTATAATTCATTTAAAGAAAAATGAATTGTGATACACTAGCACTTGCTGAACGTTTAGCTAAGATAACAAATGTCCTGTAAAGATTCAGCAGAATTCATGTACTCACCTGGACCCTGCAAAATGCTCATTAACAAAACCAAAGCAGTCCAACTGAGCCGAGTCATGTTTGGATGGGATGTGATGTGAGTCAGGATGTGTGACTCATTCAGTCCTGCAGTTAACATATACCAAGTATTGTTCAAAAGCCATTTTTAAAAAGGAACTTTCAGCCAAAGATGCCCCAAGCATTTCATTTTTTACCTTTCTCTGGCTGAAGTCAAATCATTAGTCAGCAGAGCACCTGGAGAGGAACTGAACCTCTGGCAATGTGCACTTGTTGTCAAACTTTGGGTAGATACCCACTGCACAAATTTTGTCTTGCAAATTCAGTTTCTGAATATGTCATCAGACTTGAGTGTGCTATGCAAAGCAGGCATAGGAACTGTGATGTGCTTGGATGAGGATCCAGGTCTAATTTTGTGAGCTGCACACTGGCTGTTATCATGTTGTGCATACAGCATCATTTTTCCATTGAAGACGTGTTAAAAGCATAACCTTTCAGGAGGATTTGTTTCCTAAAACTCTCATAAGTGATCATTTCTCATCATTTCAAGCAGATGAAATATGTTCATATTATTTAACAGCTCAGATGCTATCTGTGTTGCCAAGTTTAATGGAAACATAAATAATGTTATTCACAAAAAACTACAATGAGCTAAATTAAAACTCGGAGTAAAGACCCGACTATGGCCTTTAACAACAAAGTGGAGGTTATCAGTTTCAGTGTCAATCTATATTTTTGGAAACAAGTCTGCGTCACAAACAACCTCCCACGTTTTCAAAGGTGTGACATTAAAATCAGTATCACAGTGGGTGGAAAATGAAAGATTTGACCTGTTTTGCTCAGTAAACCACATTTATTGACACAACTATATGAATATTGCAATATGTAGTCCAAATTCTTTGGGCTAAATATTTGGCCTCTGGACACCACCACAGAGAACATTTAGGATGTGATCAAAGCCCTGATTTTTGCCCGTAATTATAAAGGTCTGACAAAAGTATTTCATTAACTGTTAATGAATTACAGCCATTTTTATATATTTCCTCTTATTTTCAGTGCGGCTCAAAAGTAATAAGTGGTTTTATGGCCACGCGAGCTCAGTTTCCTTGTCATTTCATTACAAATGAAGCAGTTAAAATATCTGGAGCTAATTTTTAACTATTAAACTTTTTTTTTAAAGACACGTATACCAACAGTGACACATAAACAAATAACAGGCAAAGTATGTACCTGTTGAGCACATAAGCTCTTGGAAGCACACCGAACACTTCCTGTCCAGCACAAAACAGCACACATGTAGTCAATGTTTAGCCAAATCCCCCTCTATGCCACACACAGAGGAGCGTTTATCAGCAGCTACAAAGCAACGCTTTTTCTTGCATTAATAGATAAACATCAAAATGACTGAAAAGAGCAAATATAAGCTAGAAGACTCTTGCAAACACTCACATGGACAGATATGAAAATGTTATTACACTAAATAAAAGACATATTATTCCATGCATGCACAGTAGAATGCGGATGAGCGACGAAGGGAAGATGTATTCTTCTGGTTCCATAGTGTAGCGGTTATCATGTCTGCTTTACACGCAGAAGGTCCTGGGTTCAACCCCCAGTGGAACCACTTACTTTATAGCAGCTGGACAGTGTAGTGGTAAGATACACGCCTGTTCAATTCCCACCATGCTAAAAACGAGCCCTGGAGAGGCGCAGCCTGCCTGCAGTTCAGGACAGAAGCATTTCGCTATATGTTGTACTGTGTAAGTGACAAATAAAAATTTGTATTTGTAACCGCCTCTCTATCAATAATGAGGACCAATAATAAAATGAATACCATGTTTTAATCAGTAAAACTTGACACTAGTATTTGAGCCTATAAGCTTATCAGCAAAGGTGTTTACTCTTATCACAAAGCAAATGAGCCAAAGGCCATTTTCTCTTTAGTCTTTTATAACCACAGGACTCGTCCCCTGTTGGCAATTTTTTTTTTAAAAAAAAGCAGTTTTAAGTAAATTTGGATTGATTTTACCTGAAAGCAAGGGCAATTTTTTTTTAATGTGGTCCATGTTTGAGTTCTAAAACTGGCAAGCTTTATTAGCAAACTGCATCCATAGACTGCATGAGTGCATCACACAGGCATACATCTGTTACTGCCAAGTCACATATAAATTCACAAAAACTATAATCACACTCCTTAGACTGGTTGCACACTTTAGTCAGCCTCTAGTAGATGGTGGCAGAAAGTCTAACACTGAATCGAACTGAGCATCAGATTGGGAAACAAAGGTGATTTAAGTGACTTCAAACATGGCATGGCTGTTGGTCCCAGACAGGCTGGTCAGATTATTCCAGAAACTGTTGATCTGCTAGGATTTCTAACAGAGCTCAGTTCAGTTCATTTTTATTTCAAACATATACGTTCACCAACATTTCATAATATAATTCCATGCAGTTGTAGTTGAAAAGTTGTAGGCAGAAGTATATACTTATTTAGCCCTACCCTCTTAGATTTACGTCTTAATCATTTCCTCATAATCTAAATTTGAACAACAAAAACGTATACAATGCCTTCAACTTAGCACATAACGTCACAAAAATATTTTCTCATATACAATTAAAACTATATTTAGATTTACTGATTTGCAGAAGAAAATAAAAATCACTTTGATTTGATAGGAAGGCAGCAGTAACTGAATTAACCACTGGTTGCAGCAGAAGAGCATCTTTGAACATACAACACATCACACCAAAAACAGACAGGCTACAGCAGCCGGTCGTGTAGTGTGTGGGGAACATTTTCTTGGCACACTAAAGGGCCCTTAGTACCAATCAAGCATTCTTTAAACACCACAGCCGACCTTGGGTATTGTTGCTAACCATGTCCATCTCTTTGTGACCACACTGTAACCATCTTCTAATGACTGCATCCAGCATATTGCAAGGTTTCAGTATTCTCACAATGGTTTCTTGAACATGACTGAGGGTTCACTGTACTCAGATGGCCTCCATAACCACCAGATTTCATTCCAATAGAGCACCTTTAGGATGCAGTGGAACGGGAGAGTGACATCATGGAAAATGATCAGCTGCCAAAAAAGTATTTGCCAAAAGGTGATTGTAGGAATTTAAACTGTTGTTAATGTTGTGACTTTTCCCCCTGTAATCTGTCAAAAAGGGAGAAGGTGCAACAGCCTCATAAATCCAGTTCACTACAGTGCATTTACCAACATAAGCAAAGCTATTAGACATTACAAAAACAAAAGAAATAGAAACATCGGCGTTAGCAAGGATTTGTCCAGTGAGTGTAGTGTCCTAGGTTTTCCTCATGAGGGCAGTATAGGGGTTATTTGAAACAAAGTAAACGAAGAAGTGCATGGCGGAAGGAGTTACAGTAGTCACCCTGATGCGGAGAGCAATAATAAACGGCACTGACACGAGTGAGTAGCAAAAACGCACTGCAGGAGATAAAACGGGGAGGTTTAGTTTCTGTCTGGATTCTTGCGCTTCTCTAATTAATGCATGCATTGATGTTTGTAACCCGCTGGCTCCACAGACAAACTGCTCTGTCTAGGACACTTAATGACAACCAACCCGAAGTGCATTCCTTTTCTCTGTGAACTGTAACACACCAGACACTTATGTGCTAATTTCACACTCATTAAAAGACATTCACTCTTATATACTTCGCAAATAATCAAGGTTTTCTAGCTACCATCGCATTCCAGTTTGCCAGACTATCCATTGTCCCAGTGTAAAATGCCCAAAGTCAAGCGATGAAACAAAGCTGATGTGTCCCGAATGACAGATGGGACCCCGAAAGTGTTTTTACTCGTAACTTGTGTGGTTTGTTCAGTAACAAGTAAAAGTAAAACAAGCAAAGAAAATTAAATTCGACTATTTTCGAATGGAGGCTGGCTCGATTATGAAAACTGGATAATTAAACTGTTTTTTTTCGCTTGAAAGACAATTATTGATGTTTAAATTGTGTTTGATGTTGAGCTTTGTGATATTAGTTCTTAAATTGTGAATGCACTGTCGAATAATCTCATCATTTTTTTCTTAAGGTTTAGGATATGTCTGCAGGCTGTGTAAGATGGGTGCTAAGCCATGCAGTGAGAACGGTGTGTGGTGGGAGTCCCTTGTATACGCCACCAGCCTTAAGATTTACAATATGCAGCAAAAGATGTAATATCATCGCTGCCTCTTGGAGACAGTCTGCTTTCTCCACTGAAGTACACAATACAGAACAAACTCCAGCCACGCCAAAGAAGAAAAAGCAAGATCCCCGAGCAAATGCCTCGATCAGCAGCATCGGCCGTAAGATCCCTGAGCGTCAGATACAGGTGATAAGTGCAGCTGGTGAGAACCTGGGCGTCATGCACCGTGCAGATGTCATCAGAATGATGGATGAGGAGGGTCTCAAGTTAGTGCTACTCAGTGAGCACAAAGACCCACCAGTCTACCAGTTGATGAGCGGCAAACAGATCCACGAGGAGCAACTAAAAATGCGGGAGAAGAAGAAAGCGAAAGCAGGTAGATGGTTACCAGATGCTTTTCTCATTCCTCTCTATCCTACTGCCTTCAACCCAGACATTATGTTGAAGGATATCTCAGTTCCTAAAATGTATATGAAGGACAGAGGACAGGGGAGGTAAGGCAGAGGAGCTATAATTGAGGATGCTCAGGTGTATCCTTTGCAGAAGTGTTTTCACCTTGAACATATTAACGAGGCATGGCACACAGCCAGTTCTCTCTACTTGCATTCCTTCTTTGTCCTCGCTGGGGAAATAAGGCTCCAGGAGAGGATGTGAGGAAAGGAACTGGGGATGTACAAACTGAGAAATGAGAAAAGAGGCATTACCTAGGTCAGTTTAAGGACGGTTCAAGAAATAAAGAGTTACATTACACCAAAGTCATGCTCTTTGCTTGAAATTGTCATAGACTTTAGAAAAGCACTTTTGGGGTGACAGGTTGACAAGCAGCTGTAAGTCCAAAAATAGTTGTTTTTTTGCTCCAGTTCCTGTGCAGGTGAAGGAGCTCAGCTTTTCAGGTGGCATAGCGTCTCATGACCTCACCACAAAGCTGAAGCAGGTGGAGAGCTGGCTGGAAAAGAAACACCATGTGAAGATCACTCTGCGGGCAGTGCGTCGTGAATCTGCAGTTAACCTGGTGAGGAAGAACGCCTATAAACCTGAGCGAATTCCTTGATTATTCTTTTATTCAGTAAGGGTCTGAGTTGTGACTAATATAACATAACAAATGTATATACATATATGGTTGCAGTGGTTAATCCACCACTATGTCAATTTTCAAATTCATTATTTCACAAAAAAGCAGAGAAATGGGCAAAGCACGCTATTATTTTGATTAAGATGCCAAATTACAATTATTCAATTGTATTGATGAACAAAAAAATTAGTTTTAGAGATTAATTGTTTTGCTTGATTAATTTCTGGCTTCTCAGAGAAGTCCCCTGTGTCGTTTCAAATACAGTAAGGAGCTTATTTAGCAATAAGCTAATGTATTTTTTTTAAATCCCTGTTATTGGTTCAGAAATATTTAGATGTAGGTCTTGCTTAATTACTTAAACAAAACTTTGCACAGCAATTTAGGGCTGTTTATAGCAAAAAAAATTAAAGTAAAATATGAGTAAGTAAAATCCTCAGTAAAAACTCAGTATTGCTCATATTTCAGTAAAAATTACTTTCGCATTTAGGTTTTTTTTTTTTCTTCCTTAAAAGCTTTTTATGCAGAAACATCTTTGTGTTTTCTTTCCACAGGATGCCACTCTGGAGCAAATCGTGGAACAAATGGAAGTAATGGTGGGATTTGTCTCAAGGCCAAAAGTGATACGTGATGGCCAAGCAGCCGTGTGCATCCTCCGACCGCCTTCAGCAAAGGAACTGTCACAAAAAGGAAAGAACAAGGCTGCAGAAGCACAGCCTGCCAACTCCACTTCAGAGGCCGCTCAGAGTGAAACGTCTCCTGTTGGCAGCACGGACACAACACAAGGGTCCACACAGCACTGATGTGACAGAAATAAAACTTTTTCACAAAAGCAAGTTGGAGTCTGTGCCTAGTGCCACAACTTGTTTCGTCAATCAGACTTTGTAGTTTAAAAGTTTATAACCCAGGGCATGGAGGTCCCACGGGATACAAGACCAGGCTGTCATGTAACCTTTGGCCAAGTAGACACAAACACAAACGCAAAATTGCTTAACAGAGCCACAAAATGACTGTACAGAAAACTGCAAACAACAAAATAACAGTGAAACATAATGAGATACAAACGCACAAAATGTAGACATACACAAAATATTTCATGTAGGCAGCCACCAAAAGGCAAAATGACTAGAAGCACATGTAAAATAAACACAAAAGTGACAAAAAAGACATCAAAAAGAGACACAAAACGATTCAAAACAGATAAAACATAGCTTTAAACACAAGGTAACAACAAGGTAAACACAAGACTTAAAATAGGAGAAAATGTGTATGAATTAAACAATAAAAATGAAAGACCTAATACAGCAAGAAACACTTGCAATAAAAGCAAGATTAAGCAATATGAACAGAGGGCGAAACAAACATAGACAGATAAAAGCAGTGAGAAATGCAGAAATGCAACAGTAAAAAATAATTATACATCTTATTTGTTGGCCTCCATGTGAGGGGGAAGGCTGTTGTTTTATAATTATGAATAAATGGATTAAGGGCATTTTTGAGAGGCTGAAACGTGCAGGTTTTGACTTAAAGTTATGTGTACACTGCAGCGTTCCAGATACGGGATGAATCTGCATCTGGATTCATTTATAAGATCTTCTTGAGCAAATCAACATGTCTTCAATGTTTTCTTATTGTGAAGCTATGACGGGAACTTGAAATTACTTTTTGTAAATGTCTGAGTTTAAAAGTCATTTTAAATTCGCAAAAACTCACTAAAACCATCAACACGACGTGAAGAAATGACTTCATGTCCAAAATCTATATTGAAGTGAGATCAGCTGAAATCAAACTGAGGTCCAGTTGTACCTGTTTCTACCACACGGTAGTGCAGTAAGTCAACGTTGCTTTTGTTTAACCAAGAAATGGTTATTTTATGTTTGAGAGATGGCAGCGTGCAGACAGTGTTTGTTGTCAGACGAGAATAGTGTTAAAAAATGGGATTATATATATATATATATATATATATATATATATATATATATATATATATATATATATATATACATACACATATACACACACATATGTATGTATATATATATATATATATATATACATATATAAAACAAAGACCTCCATCATGGCTGCTCCCTGTCAGACATCCTACAAGTCTTCAGTAAAGTCATGAAGAACATAATCCTTTTAAAAGGGAGAAAAAAATATGTGGAAATCGTTGACACAGTGTACATCAGGTTGGTCTCTCAGGATGTAGTGTACAAGTTTTCTAAGATGTTCACAGCTCAGATAGGAACATACTACATGGTAATACCAGACTTATAAACTGATGAATCTGTCATAGAGTAAAAGGTGTACATTTTATTTATGACGTTTTTAATCAAGATAGAACATATTCTTATCAAAAGCTGCTTTAACAAAGAGGAGCACACCAAACCAGCACCAGTGTCTATCTCTCTCAGCTTTATTCAAGATTGTTTTTGGTAAAAAATAAAAGTAAATTTGGCATACAGATACATTCACTCGTCACGGATAAATGTGTTTGCTTGACTGAAATGTCAGTGCAACACTTTCATCAACACTTATCTCTAACCGCAGAGATACTGCCATGGAACTTTTCTCTAACTAGAATCATACATTTCCTATACATTAAAAAAAAACTGAAATCGTGAAATCAAAAGAGAGAGAACTTAAAAGCCTCCTTAAGGCCCCAAAAAATAAAATCTTTCCTAGATTGTGTTAGAAAAAAACAAACAAACAAAAAGCAGCTCAACTAGCATGCAAGAGCAACATTTGTCAATAAGCCTCAAGAACTTTGTAGGAGGAGAAAGGTTTAACAAAGTGATAGTCCAGGTTGCCGCAGTGGGGGCACTGCTGGACGTTGCTGTACTCGGAGAAATACTGCATCCCGACTCGAACGTCCACCACCGGTTTCCCGCAGTGCTTACAGTTGAGACGGGCCTGAGGACATACAGGACACAGGTCAGCAAACAAGAGGCTGGAAAGAGGCAAGATATCAGCATGGAGGTTCACTCGTGACTCCCTGGGATCTAAGTGTGACAAAATCATGTTAATTCAAGGGTCCAAGCAGCTTTAAATGGGTCTTTAGATGCAAAAAGTGACGGTGAAACTAGATAACAGACTGGATGCACTTTTACTACTATAATACAATCACTATTTTTAGACTAGCGTAGGTTATCTAGCTATTAGGCTCTTCTTCCATGGAACCAGCTTCCAGTGGATTCAGGAGACAAACACCTTTTTGATAAAGCTTATAGTTAGGACAGGCTCAAACCGGCTGCTAGGGGACTTTCCATGATGCAATGAGCATTTCTATTCCCCATGTGTTTACATGCCACTATTTCATGACATTAACGTCAGTCTACTCTCTCCTGTAGTTTGTGTTTTGTATTTTGTCATTCACGGTCTCTCTACGCTCCTGTTTTTCACCTTTTTATTTCGCCTCATGCTCCAATAGTTTGCAGCGGATGGCTGTAGCTCCCTGATCTTGGTTCTGCAGCAGGGTTCTTTCTGTTAAAAAGGGAGTTTTTCGTTTCCTATGTTGCCAAGTTCTTGGTTGTAGGAGATCGTCCAACTTTTGGGGTTTAAAATTGCCTTAACATTTCTAGAGCCTTGGGATAGCTGTTGCTATGAATTGGTAACAAATTAAGTAACAAATTAAGCGCTACAATTAGCAAACAAATGCTGTGGTTTTTTTGCTATTTGGTAGATACTTTGTAGATGCAGGTAATGCAATAAAAATATTATACGCCATATTCCAAATTATGCAAACATCCAGTTTGTCGTTTTCAGTTAAACTTGTGGATGGTATTGTGTCTCAGGGCTCTTTGGATCACTGATATGAATCTCAGACAGCTTTCATAATTAGGTTGCCAGGCAAGCTCAATTAAAGGAAAACTAGCTAAAAAAGATGTTCCAAATTATTAAGCATACCACAGGTTCCATGCAACATGGGAAAAAAGGATTTCTCTGCTGCAGAAAAGTTTCAAATAGTAGAATGCCTTGGACAAGATATGAATACATTCAATACGACACAAAAACTTAAGCGATTATTGTACTGTGAAAAACTTTGTGGCTGATTCACAGCACAGACGGGTTAATGAGGAAGGTTTCTGCCCAATGGCGTGTCCAGCGGGGTGGCCTGGGGGGGCACAGGCCACCCCCCAAACCAGACTGGCCACCCCAGGTGCCACCCCAAAGGCAAAACAATAAAATTCAATCAAATATCAAATGTCCGATTATGTTTTCACGGTGACGCTCAGATATCCGAGTGTAAGTGAATGCAGCATCGCTTCTGAGCTATGCGCATCACGTTAGCAAAGGTAGGAGAGCCAAGCGCGAAAGATGGCACTGCAGGAAACAATTTTTCGGTGAAAGAAAATGAGGACAGAATAAATGTCCCGGTAAGTAATATCAAGTTTGTTGAGTTTAGTAAACTTCGGTGAAATTAGAATACCAAGGAAAAAAATAACACTTAAAGAATTATTGCAGCTGTGGAATATTTCAGACAGTATGCTACTGAGGGCAGCTAACATAAGAGTTATGAGTTATAAGATATAATCTAAGTCGTAACATTGCTGTATGGAGCTGCAGATTTGGTTGCAGGTTAACATAGCTGGACTGGCCATCGGGCATACCGGGCATATCCCCAGTGACTTATTTTTTATTTTTTTTGTAATGGCATGAACAATGAGAGGTGGTGGATTGGCCAGATGCAGGTCGATGTGTAGAAATAACTCCGTTGTTTGGTGGTGGCTATGACGGGGCTTCCACAGAGGCAACAGGTGGACGAGGGAAGGGGAGGCAGGAGGAGAGACCCGAAGCAGCCGCCAGTCCGAGTGTCAGGTGAACTGAACTTCAGGTAAGAAGTTATGACCTGCAGTCTATCTGGGTCAGATATAAACCAAGTTTAGGTGGAGTTTATTTTCATGTTGCTGACTTTTTACTGTCAGCTGCAATAACTCATACTGCGTTCTAGCCAGTTTGACGGAGTTTTTATACAGCTGGGTGGGTGCTATGATGTTACTGATAGTGAACTTTATTTTATTCACAAGGTTAGTAGAGTTGCCAACGGCTCCTTAAAAAAATGGAATGGTCCCTCATTCAGAGAAAATATTACGCGTTTCGTATTGAGCTGAGAAGAGACGCAGTTTGTCCCGGACTTTAGCTAGAATGGAAAAAAGACACAAAGCTGGATTTATTCTGTCTTTACGCTGCACAGCTGCCTCTTCTTCTCTCATTCTCCCCCCCTCCCTCTCCTGTTGCTACTTCAATCATGAAACTGATCAATGATCAGCTGATCGTCTCTCTTGTTTGTTTATCGCCCACTTTGCGCCAGAAAGAGGAAACCAGCGGATATTGCGCTAAACAACAGCAGCACGTTTAAGCTTGATCAGCTGTTGTTAGAATGTATTTAATATTAATTTCTAGTATCAGCTGATGTTTGCTGGAGCCACAGCTGTAAAGCTGCTGGTCATGATGTCTGTTTAGATATGTGGTGAGAGGGAAACATGAAGATGAAACCAGGAGATGTCCTTACTGAATCATCAGAGCTGAACAGGTGATGGAGAAACAGGTTTACCTTTTAGGTGACATGAATGAGTTGAAGTTATCAACTGTTTCTGAGAGATAAATAACACCAGGATCCTTTTTTATGTAGCTGACAGCTGGTAACTGTGCAGGGGCGGGTCTAGCAAAGTTTTGCCAGGGGGCCAGGTAGGGCATTAACAGGGAAAGGGGGGCACAAAGAAATACTTTTCTTTCTTATTCTCATTTAAAATACCTAGTTTTTATTAAATAATTATCTAAATCTTACAACCAAAGTTTTTATCTGACGTAAAATGTATAGAAATCATACATATACCAACAAGACTGTACATCACTGTCACAACAGGGTTTGTTTTCAGTCAAAGGCTTTATGGCTTTAATACCTGGTGGGCCGGTCTGTAGTCAAAATGCCCGATTTTCTGTCCCAGTCCAGCCCTGCAGGTTAATACTGGCAGTGTCACCATGCCAGCTGACTGTATTTTATCATCAGCCAGTGTTGTTCTTTATCAATATTACCAAAGTTTACCATAAGGCAGCATAGAAAGTATTTACTTGCTTTCAGGTTTCATTCAAATGTTAGTCTTTTCAGTTGTTTCTCCACTTTTTTCCTGTTTCAAAATCAAACACCAGTTTGTGAGAAGATTATCTTCTTTTTTTAACAGGCAGATAAAGTTTTGCATTGGAACTGGCTAATTTGTCAATTGTTTGTTACAAATGTTCGTATTTTAATTTTCAAAAATGTTTTTGCCCAAAACATATGTGCACTATATGTCAGTAAAAATACTATGCAAATATTGATGTCCTTGAATGCTGAGTAAGCACTGACAAAGCACTGATTGTATCTCTTGTACTTTATCAACGCAGTATCTAAAAACTTTGCACTGTAGTGGTTAAAATCTCATTCTAATAAGAGTTAAAAGTGCATTTGGTTATTAGGTTTATAGGATTATTGAATTATGGTTAAGGGTTGGTAGAATTTTTTTTTAAACATTATCTGCCAATTAAATCTGCCACCCTTCTCCAAATCTGTGCCCCTACCTGGCCCCCCCAACAAAAATTTTCTAGACACGCCACTGTTTCTGCCAGAGAAATTCATCAGATTAAGAGAGCAGCTGTTAAAATGCCATCTCCCACAAGCAGAAATACATCAAGATTCATTTTCAAACAGTCTTCCAAACTAATGGATGTCGTGCAACCCTGGGTTAAGGTTAGGAATCATGGGGAGAGAGCTGGTAGCCCCCTTTAGGATGCCCAAAGGTGTGAAAATGACCTCTGCAAAATACTGGTATGTAGAGTTTCTTCCTATCTTCATGCATGACAATGCACCATCTCATCCTGCAACGAATACCTCTGTGGCACTGGCTGCTCTGGGCATAAAAGGAGAGAAATTCATGCTGTGGCCCCCATCCTCCCCTGACCTCAACCCTATTGAGAACCTCTGGACCATCCTCAAGCAAAAGATCTATGAGGGTGGGAGGTAGTTCACATCAAAACAGCAGCTGTGGGAGGCTATTCTGACATCTTGCAAAGAAATTCAAGCAGGAACTCTCCAAAAACTCACAAGTTCAATGGATGCAGGACTTGTGAAGGTTATATCAAAAAAGGACTTTTGTTTTTGATAGAAATAGCTTTTGGTTTTTAGTAAATGTGACCTCCTAATACTGCAAATTCAACAAATGACCATTTTCAGTTCTTTACAACCAATAAAATTTTTTGAAACTCTATTGTGCATAATAGTTTAGAACAGTGTTTTTTAAGGTTTGTTTTATTTCTGCAAAAACATGGTTATCATTGGGAGGTATGTTCAATAAAATTTGAATTTGCAAAGCCAAAAACAATCCATTTCCACTAAAAAGCAGGTAAGCGGAGCTTCTATTGAGATTATTTAACCCCAGAAAGGAAGATTTAATAATCCAATTTCAAGTCAGACAAACAAAACTTTATATTAACAACGTGGAGTCAGTAGTTCAGAAAATGAGTTATACGTTGTCTGACTTTTTAAATTGGTATTGAATCATTTAACTTTTGTCAGATCGGTGCTAACAGTTATTTTGGTGTCCATGAGCAAATGTTGGCATCTGCAAGTAACATGGTCACAGCTTTGTAGGAGCTGCAGCTGTTTAATCTCTAGATTTGGTTTAGAGCTTTTTTAATTAACTTTTTGGCTCAAAGTGGCAGAGGAGAAAGCTGTAAACACAACACTGAATTGCTATCACCTCATAAATTGATAACTTTAGCAAACACCTGCTTACACACCCAGCAGAGATAAAGCATCATGTCACTGTACCTATTTGTTGTCAGAAATTACTAATACGGGGAAGGTCTTTGGTTTTTGCTCTTATCGCTTTTGTCTGTCATATTACTCTTCTTCTTCTTTTCTATTTATTTCAGTAGCATGCTCTTCTATGCCCCTCAGTGTTTCTACCTGGCAACACGGTGAAGCAGCCAGTATGTCGTAGGTATACATGGTGCCCAGCTGGTGCCAGCTCCCATCCCAGCGTGACTTGCACTTGATGCAGACAATCTTGTGGACGCCCTCTAGACAGTCCACACAGATGGCGTAGAGGTGCATCAGCCGGCCTGTTGAAAGAACCAAAAGGAATAATTAATCATACATAAAAAAATAAAATAAAACAATAAGCCTCCTCAAAAGTCCACTGTCACATCCCTGCAGTATATACAGACCTTTACGTTGCTTCATGAATATTATTCTTTTTCTTGCTCTGGTGTTTTTCCACTCCAATGCATTATACAGAGTCATTTTATTATCGCCGCCAAGGAGGCTTTTTTTTTTTTTGCAGCATTTGTGATATGATGATAGCTCAAAAAGTTTTCAATTAATTAAAAAAAAAAAACCTTTGGACTGGTGTAGAGTGGGGTCATGTTAACAATACATTCAAATTTTACTTCCATCCACTGAGGTCTTCAGGGTTAACTTAATGATTTATTGGTGAAAATTTGTCAAAAAATCAGAAGTGTATTGTCAACATATAAAAAAGTACCATAAAAAGAGTTCTAATATAATGTTACATTTGACCTCTGACCTCTTCTTCAAGGTCAGTGGATTGTTCTGAAGGCCAAAGGAATAATAATGCTGCACAAAGCTATTTAAAACAATTTTTTACTTTTATTGTTTGTACTGACGATATAAAGGCATATACTGTAGGGGATGATATATGGGGATTCTAATTATTGTGTTATTTTGGACTTCATAAAATGTCTTGTATCTATACAAGACTATACTTGTAATGGCAAACATTTAGAAAATCATACTGGCATAGATTTTAAATATCACATTATAGTTTTCATCCAAATGTCATGTCACATTTGACCTCTGACCTGACTTTTATGTTTGACATCTTCCTTCCTCTTAAAATGACCCCAAAAATTGTTGCATCTTAAAGTCAGTAAGTTAGAAACATAATGTAGAAATATAATATTATATATTGAGCTCAAGTTATTCGCTTAACATTTACAAATCAATATCCATTACCTACTCCTACATAATGTTTGCGTACTCAAAGTAAACACCTGTCACTCTGCCCTTATGTCATTTTTACTGCACTATTCCCTTAAAGGTAAATACAGCCCAGAGAGTGAGCTGTCTTAGCGGAGGCTTGAACTCTCTGAGTGCTTCTTCTTCATGTTTTTGCCACACAGTTCAAGCCTGAGTTATGATTATGTTTTCTGGGGGGTTCTTACTTACTTCTTCTGTTTTAGCTCAAATATAGAAAAGTATCATGGCTAGTATAATTTAACTGAACTCTTTTTTTTTCACATCTGTTGGACAGAAATTAAGCTACTCCTTCACCAACATTTAAATTCTGCCTGACAAAAAGCAGCAAAAATGGAATAAATAAGCCTTTCATACTGATGCATATCAAGGACATACATATCAAAGCTTGGAGGCCAGCACATCAAAGAAGCTTCACGCTGATTTACATTCATGTAGGACTGTGCAGAAGCCAGCAGAAAACCTTTCATGTGTATTCACACAGTGAATATTGGGCTTACTGATGGATCAATTTCTCTTTATATAAGGAAAACACAGTTTGAAAACACTTTAAAGGAGCAGGAATGTATAATTGAGCATCATGATGCACTAATAATTTATTTATAACCACTGAGAATATACATTTTTCATGATTAGCGGCAGTCCTGTTGTCGTACTCTGCGGTAGTCTTAACAAGGCGGTGACCCTGAGCTCTCAGTGCGCTGCCAATTAGGAAAACATGCAAATACACAAAAACAAATGAAGAACTTATTCTCATGAGTTTGAAAACGTAGTACACAACAAGATGATTCACAGATCAGTTTCATTTCCTTTAAAGGTTTAAATATCTTTTTTTACTCTAAATAGTCTGATTGCGTGATGTATTACGACTTTATTACATTTGTTTGCTCACTTTTGAGTTTGACTGCCCAAGTCAGAAGCTTAATCACAATAAGGTCTGTGTAAACTTAAAGGTTTCATTCAATTTGCACCACTAAATAAAAATCTGATAGAAAATGGGTGAGGTTAGAAGCCTCTGTTATACATTTTTCCCTATTCTCCCTGCCCCATGTACAATACACAGGCTGTATATCCTCACCAAATCTGATGTCATTCCCCCCTTTCTCAACTCTCCTGGCGCTATACATTAAAGGCAAAATAAGCTGATGAAACAAATCTTGCGAGGTCCTCTACTTCCGCTATTTTAATCTTCTGTCTATCTTCTAGCCAGGCATTGTAAATACACTTGATTAATTGATGGTTAGCAACCGTGACGACCACTGAAAAAGCAGAAGTTCTGACAGATTGCTGTTCAAAATCAGACCGCTCAATGCTGAGCGAAATTTCAGAAAACTCAAATAATACATCTCAGACTCTTACATGCATGAATATTTACCTCCACAAATTAAGCACAGGCCTCATTCCATGCAGTTAAAACCATGTCTGACCTTGAAGGTGGCACGGCACATCGTACTCAATCTCATCATGGCGTGAAGGGCTGAGGAACAGCGTCCCATCCACCAAAGGAAACTGCTCAAATACAGGCAGCGCCCGGTGGCACAGTGCACAGTTGACCACGTTTCTCTGGCTCGCACTGAGAGCTGACAGGATGAACCTACAGGGTGGCGACACAGTAAGAAGAACCATCATCAAATCACTTGCACTGAAAGTTCAGGCAGTTCTTCTATGTAGGATATCAGCAGAAATGATTGTGGCACTGCATCTCGTGACCTAAATCAACAATCATTTCTTTGTTTTAATCAGTGCATGCAGTCAAAATTCTGCTAAAAACAGTGATAAGCCACTCTGTTTACAGGAGGTACAGAATTATAATAGAGGAAGCATGTATGAGGAAAGAAAACCATATCATAGATCCATTTTAAGAAGCTTTTTTTTCTGAATATGAACGATGAACTGTGCAAAAGTCTCTGGCCACCGCTCGTTTCTTTATATTTTGTTAGGAAGATTGGAAATACACACAGTGATTTAGTGAAAGATGTGCAAACATAAATATGTATTTCAACAGTTTGTACAATTCTATCAAGCTGTCGCCAATCAGACACTTTCAGGATGATGGATCCAGATGGTAGATCAAAATCTGATACAACTATTCAGCATTTATATTTCCATCGCTTTTAACAAGATCCTCACCACCACTTGGTTTTTCCAGATGGCTGTAGACACAGTGTTTCACCTTCGTCCTGACGTCTTCAGTGCATACAAATTCAAATTTGTATTCATCACTCTTGTGAAGTACCTCAGCCTTCTCTGTGTTTTCCTTCCCTAAGAATGGCTTCTTGACAGCCACCATTCCTTTGAGATCATTTCAGATATCCACGTTTTTAGGCCTGTCACTTCTTTTTTTGACCTCATCTTGTCCATTTTCCTCAATATTTTTAGGCACACACTTCACACCATGCTGTGATATGCCAGGTTTTCAGCTAATAGCTGTTTGTTGTACAAAAGTAATACTTTATGCCTATCAAGCTGCGCTATCTTAGAATTTTTTTATAGATTCAAATAAATAAATTGGAACAAATCATGCATTTTTGTGACAGTCTGCTAGTAACAAAGATATAATTTAAAAATTTTGTGTTTCTTAAATCGTCTATTGTGTGTAGACACAACTGGGTCACTGGGCTAGATGCCTATTTTAAATTTGAACAAGTCATAGTTCAGTATTAAGCTTAATGAACAAACAAACAAAAGCCTTTCTCTGAAAAAGATTAGGTCTTATCTAAGGATAAGAGGTGGTTTAAGACTTTTGCACAGTACTGCATGTAAATGTATACATGAATGAGTGCTGTGCAAATGCTGTAATTATATTGCAACTTTAACCGCTGTGTGGTTATATGATGTTATAACTGCAAAATGCTGCAGTTACAATATATTAAAACCACATGTGCCACAAGCAGCTGTGAATGTGACGACCTGCTCTGTGTGCAGCCTGCTCGTTCTTTACCTGTACTAAGCACATGAATATAGGACCTGGCCTGTCTGACAGTGAATCACGTGCATTGCATGGGCACATCTGGTAGGTTTAAAAGTTCTGAGTTTTATTTAGCATTTTGATTAAAAAATATGTTTAAAGTTTCAAGATTTGCATGCAAAATAAACATTTCAGATTGATCACTTTCACCATGTGTTCACTGTGTCGCAAGTTTAGTGTTCAAGAAATGTTGCAAGAAATAGATTTGTTATATTATTTCCCAAAAGCCCTACCTGCGCAGCTCCTCTCCCTGGCCTGCCTGGGCATCATCTTCCATGCGGACGTGGTAGGTGTTGAGCTTGTGGCGCGGGATGTGGGTGAGGAGTTCCGAGAGGTCCAGCCTCCTCAGGAACTGCACCGGGTGAGGGTGGCTACCATCACCTACACTGCCAGAGGTGAGCCGGTGATGAAGCGGGAGGGTAAAGGATAGCTGTAGCGGCAGGACAGACCCTGCATCTAAGTGAGGAGCACCAGCTGCACCGCCAGAGGCTCCCAGGGAGCAGCCTCCGCTCCGACCGAGAGATCCCCCAACCAACAGGTGTTTCCTCTGTGCGTCCATGTGGACGGCTGATTTGAAGAACTCTCCCAGCTGACGGGAACCCCGCATACCTGTTCCCCCACCTCCCGATCCGAGAGCAGCAGTGGGGGAGAAGGTGAAGCCAGTAGGAGGAGACTGTCCCGGGGAGTCACATGGAGATTTCTGAGGAGGCCCAAAAGGTAAAGGCCCTCCTATTGCATATCCCCCTCCTCCTGCTGCTCCACCTCTCTCTGTGGAGTTCTGTCGATCAACTGATTGTCTACGAGGCATCTCCTGACTAGAGGCCCTATTAGCTAGTTTGGCTCCTCCTACAGCCCCTCCAAGTGGTTTGCTTTTCTTGGGCTCTTCAAAAAACCCATCCCCGGACCCTGAAGCCCCTCCGCTGGCTCCAGTCCTGCCTGAGCTCCTTTCCGACGATTTCTTCTTACGCTCATCCTGCATGCGTTTCACCTGGTACCAGTCGGTGTCCTTCTTCAGGTGACCCTGGCCACAGCGGCAGGAGCAGAACCTGAAGGCTAGGTCGTAGCCTTTCTTGGTCCACATGTTTTGTCGGCATTGCTTCTCATTCCAGGACCGCGCACGGCCGATGCAGTTGAACTGGACAAGGATGGAGCTCTCCCACTCATAGAAACACTGTAGATGCATCCAGTTGCCATAAGGGCAGAGCTCGCTGTTGCAAACAACCCTCTGGCAGTCGTCCTTCTCCAGATCAATGGCACGGCTCAGGCTGCAGCCGAGAGGGGTTGCACACTGGGCCTCTGAATGAACAGAGAGAAGAGAGGAGGGAAAAGAATTTATTTATAACTCAAATTCATAAAAAGTTTAAAAGCTGTGTACAATGTAGATGAAACCAGACCGCAATGATTTGTAAATCTCATAAACCCATATCTTATTCACAACAAAGCATACAAAACATATTGAAGGTTTAAATTGAGACAACAAAAGGTGGGGAAAGTACCAAAGAGAAACCCCTGGAGGAACACAACAGGACAGTAACAAGACTGGGTATAAAAAGAGCATCTTTGAGAGTTTCTCAGAAGTAAAAGATGGACAGATGTTCACCACTCTGCAAATAAGTGTGTCTACTGTGTCTGGAACAATTTCAGAATGTTCCTCAACATAAAACTGTGACAAGTGTGAACATCTCATAATGTACAGTACTGAGTATTTTCAAAAGATACAGAGAATTTGTAGAAATCTGTGTGTGGAAGAGACGAGGCTGAAAATCAATATTTGATGACCGTAATCTTTGCTAAAAACAACCATGTTTCTGCATTGGCTCAGGAACTACCCCAGAAATCATTATTCAGGGATACAGTTCATCATGCCATCCACAAATGCAGGTTTAACCTCTATTTTGCAAAGAAAGAAGCCAAATGTGAACATCTTTTTTTGCTCATTTTGAGGGTCACCGCACCGGATCATCTTCCTCCAGCTCCCCTTTTCTCAAGCATCTTCTTCTATCACACCAACCTTCTGCATGTCCTCCTTCGCTACATCAATTAATCCTCCTATTTTTCTCCTACCTGGCAGCTCCACATTCAACATCCTTTGTCCAGTATGCTCACTATCCCTCTTCTGCAAACCATCTCAGGCTCGCCTCTCAAGCCAATCTTCAAATGTTATTTTGAAGATTGATATATGACGACATTGATCTACGCCTATCAGATATTTGACAACAAATGTAACCTAGCCAATCAAAATTAGGGTGACTTTGCTCTTTTCAGTCTACAGCCTATTTTATTTCTTTAACTCTTCTAATAAACCTCAAGTACTGCAAACAATAAATCTGTTAATGTAAAATACATAAAATAAAACTAAAATATGAAGATTGGAAATAGCTAAAGTTAAAGATAAATGAATAAAAGTATTAATAAACATTCTGATTTGCTATTTACTGAATTAATATATGTGTAGGCATTATTTATATTATAGAATGTGACATAGTATTTTTGCTCTTTTAATTTCCTCCTTATTTACCTTCACTTTGACTCTCCAGCTTATTCAGTTTTCCATTTAATTTT
Organism: Rhamphochromis longiceps; assembly: GCF_057381845.1. Classification (NCBI taxonomy): domain Eukaryota; kingdom Metazoa; phylum Chordata; class Actinopteri; order Cichliformes; family Cichlidae; genus Rhamphochromis; species Rhamphochromis longiceps. The sequence goes on along the minus strand of NC_140571.1, from coordinate 17,934,276 downwards.
TCAAATAATTCAATTGTTTTAGTTTGGCACCTTTTGTCCTCCAGAGAAAATTCTAATTACAAGTTAACCATTAAACTACAGCATTGTTTAATCCAGTGGTAACTTTTACTATTCATTTACTGCACAAGAGCCTAAGAAGAAGTCTTCAAATTAAGTAAACAAAACAACAGCAAACCCTAGAAGCTAATTTTACTTTCATAAACTGCACTTATGACGCTTTCAGCTTCTTAAAAGCTTTTTCGGTGTCTCGAATTTTTAGAAACTGAAGAGAGTTGTGGGGTTTTCTTTCGCACAAACTGAATACACCACTTTGGGATTTTTATTATTATTTTTTATTTTATTTTAATCAACCATTATGTGCAGCTGAAATACTAAAGGCAACAATTTATTCATGTCTTCAGCACAAATGCATTTTGGGTGACATTTTCCCTCCGATTCTCCATCCTAAGCTTCATCGCAAACAGACACAACATGGGGTGAAAATGTTAAACGGGTGCTTTCGGTGTCCTTGCTGCCTCTTCTGCATCTATTTATGAAATTCAAGTAGGCCATCCTGTGAGCAGCTCTATTCACAGGATGCCAATTCTCAAATCTGGATGTGAATCAAACAAAATGTGGCCACACGGTCTCTATGAGAGGAGTAGCTCATGATAATACACTGTGTGTGTGTGTGTGCGTGTGTGTGTGTGTGTGTGTGTGTGGGGGGGGGGGGGTAGTTTCCTCCTTCCTTTTCCGGTACAATTGCAGGGCTTTCTTCTTCTTCTTCTTCTTCACTTTCTAACTCACCACACAGCAGAAAACAATCCACTTTTAGCACCGTGTATCACTCTGGTGTCTACAAGTGTGTTCAGGCTTCAGCATCCGCAGAACAAGAGCTTTGCAGAGATTTTGTAACTTCCAGTTAAAGGCATCTTTCATACCATAAACCTAGTCCTAGACTATAAACTTATTTCAGTGAAGGTCTTCAATGAATTTTCTTTTTTAGTGCAGGAACAGGCTTAATCCACATCTGGGGAAACCTGCTGCAAAAGATAGATGACAGCAAAAAGGTAATTTTTTGTTAAAAGGCCCAAACCCCCTCTTGGAACCGCCTACCTTCTGGTTTTGCAAACATGCACTTTACACTCTGAACTAAAAAAAATAAATAAGTGTAATTACTAACTACCTGTACAGTATATACGTTAAGTTTCTCTGATGAGTTACACGGTAAAAATCCCGATTTGTGCTTTGCTTTCCCTTTTAAAAAAGTTAAAGCAGGGCTTTACTTAGTCTTATAACACCATAAGAACAATCTGTTGTCACTGGATGTGTAATGCTGCACTAGCAATACCTGACAGTTAAGATGAGGTTTGCTGTGAAGTGGTTTCCAGTCTCAAGCTTTGTTTAATCTGTACAGTTTGTATGAATGCACGCACCTCCAGCAGCTCCACGTCCGTGTGGACTGCATTTGAACTTGAGTGCGCACACAAGCGGTGAGCTGTCAGTATTACCCTGGAGGAGGAAGGCCACAACCGAAAAACTGTTGTGGACAAGGTGCCCGTCAGGAAAAGACAGCTGAGGCCTGCGAGAGAACCCGCGATCACTGACGTGCACGTGCAGACAAAGAAATAAAAGAAGGGTCGCGCTGTGTCGTTAACACCTCTTATGGCCACTTTTGACGGCGCTGCGCGTCACATTCACGGGCGATAATCCCTTATATTCCTAGAGGAGTTCCGAGGAGCCGAACTCCATTCATAAATTTCACGATTTCGTATCTCTCCCATCATCCACCTCTGAAGCCAATAACAAACTACGACCACAATCGACTTAAGAAACACCAACAGCCGCTGTCAAGTTCGCCTTAAATCCGACACATTAAGTAACACCTACTACTTCAGCAATATTTCAACTGCTTTGCCGCCTGCTCGGCATTCGTCCTGTGCCCACACAAACCCCGAATGACCTTTAAAAAATAATAGAAAATCAGTTTCCCAACCACGATTTAAGCGCAGTTGAGCAATAGCTACTCCAACAGCTACAATTATGCAAGGCCTGAAATCGTGCTCGACAAATGTGGCCCATGTTTGCCACTATTCACGGAACCGTAATGCCGCACATTTTAAACGAAGTTTGGGCTTGAGCTGCAAGGAACAAGTGGATGGGGGGGGGGGGGATCGAGACATTTGCACCGTTGCAGTGAACGTATGTCACAGTCGTGCAGACAGACAGACAGGGCTTCCCCCCTGGCAGGAAGGCAGCATCACCAAACTTCACTACATCTGCGTCCGTTTCCTCTCTTACCACTTGAGCGCTCGCTCCTGGGTGCAGCCGCCGCGGCCGCGCCTCCTGTTGTGGCCGCACAGGCTCCATTTTCCTGCTCATCTCCGCTACTGTTCGTGCGTTTGCTTTTCTTTCCCTTGCTGCTCTTCTGGTTGGGCATTTTACAGGATTCGAGTGTCAAGTGTTATTTTCGACCTCTATCAACGGCTCCTGTCAGCGCTGTCTGACATTTCTGTGGACTCCATTTCAGCAGTGGACCCTTGCAGTGCTTTGTTTTTAATGCGGGCTTTTCTCTTTGTGGTGATGCTTTTGGGCCTCTTCTTGCACGGCGGGTTGAATTTAGTGCAGCAGGTCTAAGAAATAAGCTGGTATAACCTTTAGGAGCGAAGGCGTGTCCGTCTCTTGTTTTGATTCCTGCTCTGCTGTTCTCTTCGACCCCCTGACGTCACGGGACCCCGCCCCCTAGTGTTGACCGTCAGCGATTTAGGCTGCGTTTGCGTCCCGTGGGAAAGCTCGGAATTTGCTGCATCTAAAGGCATGTTTCGGTTTTTAGTCAGGTATCAGATTTATTCCCCATACATAGAAAGTTCACAGAAAGGTCTTAGCAAAACAAAGCCTTAAAAGTTACTTCAACTTCACACCATATGATATTATTGTGTGGATGCCCTCAATGGGCATCCACACTATTGAGTTCCTGTTTCTCTTTATTCTTTATTATTCCGGGTGTTTCCGTACACTTTTCGCCGTGGAACTACTCCCACAGTTTTCATCCGATTTTCGCCATTCAAACTTTAAAAAATTCTGCTCTTTCTGCTAATGCCGGCTATGACTTTTGGTGCTCATAACTTCTATACTTTTTGAGATATTGAATTTTTTTTGCAATATTTTTTGCCCATTTCTGCCATATCATCAGTGGCCTCACTGATTTTCCTTGCCGGCTTGACCTGTGTTTTAGCTCAGTGAGATGAGCGTCCGTTCTCAGACTGGGTGGCCCGGGTTCAAATCCCGCTTATGGCAACATTTCTTTCAGTCAATACTTAAACTTTTTTAACTCTTTTCAACACAAATTTAAGCTTTTTCACCCCTTTTCAGCACAATTTTGAGTTTTTTCACCACTTATCCTCTTTTCAGCAGAATTCTTCTGATTGAACTCTTTTCAGCAAAATTTGGAGTTTTTTCTGCTGTTTTCAGCACAAATACCAGCTTTTTCAGCTGTTTTCAGCAAAAACCTCTTTTCAGCAGAATTCTGCTCATTCAACTCTTTTCAGCAGAATTCTGCTCATTCAACTCTTTTCAGCAAAATTTTCAGTTTTTTCTGCTGTTTTCAGAAAAAAACATTTTTCAGCAAAATTCTGCTGATTGAACTCTTTTCAGAAGAAATTTTGCTGATTGAACCCTTTTCAGCAAAATATTCAGAGTTTTCACCTCTTTTCTGCCCAAATTCTGCTTATTCACCTCTTCTGAAACATTTTCAGCCTTTCCACCTCTTATCAGCACAATTCTAAGCCTCTTCTGCTCATTTCAGCACAATTGTCAGTCTCTCCACCTCTTCTTTGTGAGAATTTCTGTGGCGCAGTGAGATGAGAACCTCCCTTGAGTACCAGAAGGGCCAGGTTCGAATCCCGCTCAGGGCAATATTTTTTTTGGTTTTTTTTTTTCAACTTTTTCAGCTTTTTTCAGCAGACATCCTCAGCATAAAGGCATCCACACAGCATTTTCGCAGGAAATGCAATTTTTTTCTAGTTATATAATATCTTTCTCTATACTTATTTTACTGTACTGTATTTATTTTTAATTAAAAAATTTTTAAATTTCATTAAGCTATAGTTTTATGTCACATTATATACTATTGCCTTATGTACTCTACCACTTTCTCAAGCCATTTGTTATATACTTGTTATTGTTAATTTAATTTTTTCCCTAATTGTCCTATCATAGCTTACTTAGCCATTATTTATTTTTAAAAACTAAATAAAGAATCTTTTTTTCATATCTTTCTTAAAGGCAAAAGCCTGAATCTGACCATTTCATGGTTATGGTGAATTTCACCAAAATAAGTAAAATAAATAAATAGTTTAAATGTACCATACAGCCCACCTTTCCAGTGTGAAGCCACATGCACAGAAAATAACCCTAAAAACTACAAATTAGCTGCTGTTTCTCAGAATTTGAATGAATTGGTGGGCCAGATTTACATTTGCAAAGAACTATGCTTTAGTTTGACACATGTGGCCGAGTAGTTTAAAAATTAATCAGATTCTTGACTGACTGTGATAGCATTAGTAAATTAATTATGTTATTTCTAAGCTAGGAGAATACGGTAATTTGTTACTTGTCAGTACCTTTGTTATACCTCATTATAAAAGTACTTTTATTTGTCTACAGTGCTGTTATGACAGTGTTCCAGCGTCATCACCCATCCTCAAAATTTCCCCACTTAATGCTTCATTTAAAAAAAATAATTATGCCAATTCGAGATTACAGTTATGGGAAAGTTCATTCTCCAAGTTGCTATTGAAGTGTTCACAACAATAGTAACTATCAGTGCTATCAATAGCATTGTAAATGTATACTTATCTCCATAGATAAGCATAAATGGTGATCATTAAAACACACACACGTTACACAGCCTCTGGTTAACTATTTACATGAAGCGGCAGCCTCAGTTGGCACTAAAGTGAACGATAGAAGAGGATGGGAAGTAATCAGCACCACATACATGTGGGGAAGTATCACTGCCTCATTCAGGATACCTGAATGTGCAGCTTCACAGCAAAACAGTATTCAAGGGTGCAGTAAATGTGTAACTCGCTGAATCTGTATGCCAATATAAGTAATTAAATCAGATAATTTACAACAGGGATGAATGAAAAGATTGATTGAAATGAAGTGAGAATATGTTATCAGCAGGAACCAGACTCCATTCATAAATCAGACAATTTACAGACCTTGCTTGTAGGGTACTGCTCAAAGCTGGTAAAACCTGACTAAAGATGATTTATGAAACAGCAGCCATCATGCTATAATTCAGCTTACAGTCAACACCCCAAGCAACAAATATTTTCATAATGATGCTAATAAGTTTGCCATTACCACAGTATTCTCACACCACACCATAGTGGCCCATAAACCATTACACAATCTTTTATTACAGTGCTTAGATGAGTATCTTCCTCAGTTTAACATCTAGAGTCATAAAACACACAAGGAAACAAACAACAAAGAAGTTTCAAGGCTTCGCATGTAAAGATTTTATTCCTTGGAATGTATTCCACAGTAACACAAACCTCTTGTAGGAATGTGTTATTGCCAATAGAAAACACAGTAATGACACACTTGAACACATCACACAGGCGTCCCACTTGTTCACAGAAATGGCTCGAGGTATTGGCTCGGCAGTGATCATTACGTTCTCCCTCCTGCCAAACGTTCGCTTGTAATTTGCATTTGTGCTTCGAAAGTCACGCCTGAGCATCAGCAGGATGGCAAGCAGCACGTTTCTGTGATCAGGTTACAGTTTAGTTTCATTCATAATCGAGCTGGATCCATTTGTGCCATTGATACTGAGAAAGAGAGAAATACACATTTCAAGTCAAGCTTAAACAAATACACCTGAATGTAAAATATTTAGCAAGTCTGACACAACAGCAGTGAACGTGACATGGGTCAAAAAAACTAGCAGACCAGGTGTCGTTTCACAAGGCTGATAACCAGCTTCGCATCACGAGAAGCAGAAAAATGTGACTGATAACATGATGGAGGCCTAATTTTAAAACAGAAAAAAAAGGATATGACTTTATTAAAGAGGTGTCAGCTACAAGATGTTACACATTCAAACAGCTTCAAGATTTTCCAAATGTATGGAGGTCCAAAATGCTCAAAACGATATTAATTTACATTAAATGACTTAACTAAGATAAATTGTGTTTAAACTTTGTAAACTAAATTTTAGTTTACAAAGGAATTTATCTGTAAAGATTTGCAAATGTAATTTTTCATGGCTGTGTCTTGTCTGTCCATCGACACCACCAGGAAAGAGTGATGCAGTTGTAAAACAAGAACATTGTGAATAATATTTTCCCAAATTTTCAGTCAGAATAAACTCTCTTATTAGTAGAAAGAAGCGGGCTAGCTTACAACCGGATGTGTCTTGCCTTTGCTCCAAATCAAAATGAATAGGAATTACCATTTGATTAATACTCCATGCTGATTTCAAACATCTGTTTTTTGTTTTAAATCAACCATATCAATAGTTATTCAGGAAATTACTTAACTCACAATTTTCTTTTTCTATTAATTTGAACTGCTTTGGGCCTCCATAGTGGGCCAGGAATGGCTGTTGATGATATTTCAGAAAAACTGATAACAAAAATGGCTAAAACAGAATAAATCACCTATAACTGCTGAATTTTGATATAAGAGTGGTCATGCCTGGTCTGCTAAGTTTTGTTTGACCTACAGTACAAAACAGTGCTAAAATTAAAGAAACTAACAAAACTGCAAATGCACCTTTTGTATCTCTAATTTAAGCCGCAGCACGATAGTTAAACAGATTTTGGTTGCTTTGTTTTGGTCCTGAGTCACCTTTAGCATTTGGCACCAATCACCCTGTAATTATACATTAATAAAAACTGCACAAAAAATACATTCGCCATTGCTCATCAGCTATTTCTATGAAAAGGCAATTTTTTGGAGTTTGTTTAGCAGAGAAATTTCACTAATGACTACGTATAAAAAGATGGAATAAAAACGACTTTAGCACATCGCAGTACAAAAAAAAAAGTGGGTTTTTTTGTTGTTTTTTTTTTAATGCACTTGAGCTGTCATTTAGTTAGTTTCTATCACGGAGATGTTCTTGAATTTCCAAAAGCCCTGGGCAAATAAGAGGTAGTAGACATGTCTTGTGTAAACAATTACTGGAATGGCCGTTTGGTGGCACAGTTGGAGAGCACACACTACCCTTTGTCTCAGAGCTGGACAAGATTTTAAAGCAGTTACACGCACCAAGTAATGAGGTCGTAACTCCCACTACCAAAGGGAGGATTAGCCTAGTGCAGCTTGGTATCAGTCACAAACAATTAGAGAGAGCAAATGAAAAGTGTACAGTAGTTTGCTAAAGCAGCTAAATCTAGTGAGCATGCTGTCCTGTGGGTCATCTCAGGTTATGATAATAAACTGTAGAGAGGCAAGTGAATGCATTAGCACAAAGTATTATATTCCTGATCTGTGGTCAAAATCACTACTTAATTTGTCACATAGAAAGCAAAAAAAACAAAACAATCCTATGCAGACATGCCAGCTGAGTCTGCCGGTGTACTGTTAGGTCAAATCCGATTGGTTATTGCAGTTCAGTTCAAATACTGAGCCTTGTGAAGGAAAGATCCGCAGCTGCTAGAAGGCTGTCCTATCCCAACACCGGCTTCTCATTCTTGGAGCAGGATGACGTCAACGTTGTCGTGGACGCCCTGCAGAAGCAGCTCCCCCTGGAAATCGATCACCTTCTTCTTCTTGGCGGCCTTCAGGGTGCCCACCAGCGCTTCGAAGATGTTGGCACAACGGTCGTCATTAAACAAGACCCCGAACTTTACGCTACATTTACCGTCAGCGTCTGAAATAAGAGATTTAAACGATCGTTACAGCTTCGGGCAGTCAATTAAAATGACTGTAGCGATTTCAATCTCAATTCAATTTCAAAATAAAATGAAACAACCTAATTTTTTACTCCAATTAAAGTACCAAATCATTTCAATTGATCCCCACAATTACAGACATTCATGCCTATTATGTGTATTTGTAAAATAACTAATGGACACACCTGCATTAACTCAGAGTGGTTTGATCCACTGCCGTGTTTATAGAGGCCACCCTCCACAAACGTGGCAGTGCCACCCTGTTTCCAAAAAACCTTGACACACCCCTGCTGCAAATGGCATAACTCTGAGTTTATTTGTTTCCTGCTTTAGAAGTGGTCAGAACCACAAATCAACACTGGATGACTGCATGATTGTTGTTTATTAAAGCTCATGGGATAATATATCAAAGTACTTCAAGGCAAACCATGTCATTCAGCAATATACAATGACAGTTTTGACTTACTTTTACTGCCGAGTCGCTGGATCTCTTGAACCAGCAAATCAATTTCATGGGAGACGTTCATTGTTGCTGCAGGCGAAACAAAATGCAAATAGTTGCATTAGCTTTAAATCTGACGTCACGGTTTTGAGTGCACTAGACATGAAACTAAACAATTAAACCTGTATTGCACAATTCTGACCCAACTTGTCTATTTACTACTGCAGTGCTTTAGATTATTATGGTTGATTTATAACTCTGCTGCCAGGGCGTTTGGCCAGACTACATAAAACTTGGCTGCCTGTCAGCTCCTACATCGATTTTAAAATCTATTTACTTGTTTTTAAAAGCCCCTGATGGTCTTCTTGCTCCAGTATTCATGTCTCACATCCTCAGTGCGTAGGGTGCAGTATGGATGCTACATCCTGTGAGTAATTCCAAAGTGCACGACAACACAGCTGAGGAGGCAGATTTTTTAACTTTTACACTCTGAGTCACGAAGCAGTCTGCTGTAGAGAAAGAGAGCAGCTGAAGTGTTGAAATCTTTAAACATCTTCAGCCCAGCTTTTGATTGAATATGGTAAACAGACAATTTATTTCTATTTACACTTTCCTCATTTGATCTAATCTGTAGATTTGTTACATTTGATCTACCTTACATTTTTAAATCAATGAGTAGAGCTTATAGATTATTGTGCATTAAAACACAATGAAGTCTATGCACTGTGATGCATTTTATTTTGTCTAATGTCTTCTATTGTACTTACAGGCCATTTTTTATGTAATTTTAGATCTGTTTTTTTTTTCTTTTTACACGTTGAAAGTCTTACCATTACACATTACCGGTACTTACTTTTTGTCTAATAAACATCCGTGTAGCACTGTAAACAGACATACCTGGTGTCATCTGAACAAAATCTGACTGATTTATTGAGTGATCATCCACCAGTAGAGGAATTTTCTGACTTTGGAAAAACAAGGCTAGATTTAACAGCAAGTGCAGTAATTAAAGTTAAAGAGCTGTATTCCGTCAATAAATATGCGCCAAATTTTCCTTTCTTTTTTTTTTTACATTTTAGACAAAAGTCTTAACATTTATTCTAATCATGAAATTGGGATTATCAGAAAGGCGTTTTTTCAATTTTGTTCCTTTTGTGAAGGGTGTTTTGGGAGCTGGGGGACTTTCATTAAAAGAAAACAAACTCAAAGTCCAGTAAACCCATAAATAAATGCAATTTAATTATATATATATCAGACACATATAAAGGCACTCGGTATGAGTACAACATATAAAAGGAGGACTGACTGCAGCAATGCAACAAGCTCCAACACGAGCAGGGCGGACTCATCAATGCGGAAGTAAGGGATTAGCGTTCACGGCTAGCCAAACCTGCTAATAAATACTTCTTGCAGTTGATTTATTTCAGAGATGTGCAGACATTCTCAAGTGCTGAATAATATTAGCAGCTCGGCGATGTTTTACGCGACTTCAGGTGCAAAAGAAAAGACTCCTCTGAGTGGCAGATGTGAGCTCGCCGGTATGATTAGCTTCTAACATCCGACAAATCCTCCGCTGAGAGGGGAGCGAGGAGTTATTCAGACCGATGAACGGTTGGAATAAATGATGGAAAACGATGTAACACAAGCGAATATAACACCGACACAAGGATATGAATTTTACCTGATTACTTGGGCTTGTTTTTGCTTGTAATGAGGTGAGGGACGACTTTCTGATGAATCGGCACCGGTGGAAAATGATGCTGCGTTCAGAGTGCGCTCGGAGAACTCCACCCTTTAGAAATGGAACAACAAAGTGGTGTAAAACGAACGGAGTGAATGTGTTTAATATTCAAAAAATAAGAATATTAAACAGAAGCATGAGATCACTAAGTTATCTTAGTAAGAATATGCATGTAAAGATAATGCAGTGTTAGTGTTTATTTATATAGCACATGTGTGAAGCTCTACAATGTCTCCAGGCAATAAAAATAACAGAACAAAAACTTTACAAACACATAAGATAGAAGTTGTCACACCTGTTTTAAGCCTGTTTTTTTAAGTACACACAGCTGTAATTGACCTGTGGGAGCAATTTAAAGATCTGTACCCGATGTCCTGAGATGTCTTTACCTTAGGATCAAAGTATTCTACAACAAAACACAAGACAACAACAACAACAAAAATCCCTTCACAATAGAGCCCAACCAATATTTTGTTTTGGGAGCCAACACTAGTACTTAGGTCGTAAACAAATCCAGTAATGGTTTATATTCTAAATGAGGTAATTATTAACTCTAGTTCAAAAGCTAGTTCCCTTGAGGACACTCCTTGTATGCTGTAAAGTCACGAAATGTATGCTATTCCCCACAAACTGCAGTTTACAATGTGTATAATGTTCCCCCCATAAATCAGAAGTACAGAAGCTCTTGTCCAACAAGCCACAAATTTCAGACATTTCCGCGATTAACTAATAATTACCTACTCGTAGTGGAATGCTGTGAAAATGTGCAACTGTTTTCATTTACTGGCTTAATTTGAGTAGATGTGACAAATTCCCTACAACATATGAAGGCAACACGAGCGCTCATCTGACTTCATCGTGACACGCTGCCGATAGTTTGATGGGCTGTGGCCCATATAAGGTATTGAAGAGGCAGGAGACCGCGTGTTGTCCTACGTTTCAGCCTCTCCAAACTATTTCTTGCGTCTCCAAGAAACACACAGGTGCTCAGCGAACACAAGTCCCATTGCAACACAGAAAGAGCTTGTTAGAATAGTGTGCTGACTCCAAATGCTGTTACTTTTTGTTCTGCACATTGAACTCTATTCTTCTCCACCCCATCCCTATACCTCTTATGCATGCACTGCAAATAACAAAGCAGTGACTCCATCATCATAGTGTTTAGAACAATGGAAAATATTACATATGTGAAGGATTACTAACCGAGCAAAGGCATAAAAACTCAGAGGGCCCCAAAAAGTTGCAGTTATTCAACAAGTTTATTAAAAATATGTATCAAAATGCAGTTTAATTAACATGTTCTTTATTTTATTTTATGTTTAAAGAGCACTATACAGAACTAGTGAGAAGCAGATCTTAAAAAGGGTTTTTTTCCCCCAAGTAGCTGACTGTTGCAAATGTGTCACCAAGACGTCAAGACGGTTCCAACAAGAACCAGAGTGAAATAAATAGAAAACAATTTATTGTTTTGTTACATAGTTCCAAGAAACGACTTTATGTGTGAAAACATTTCAAATGGCCACACAACTAATCATTGGAGTTAAATGTCAGAATATCAGACACAAAAAAACAACAACAATGGGCGACTTATTTGCGGGGGGGGGGGGGGGGGGGGGGACATGTACATCTGTATAGCCACTGCAGTATCAAGTCGCGTCTCTATCAATTATAAACCATGATATGAGTGCAGCTTTTATTTTGGAAATTACTCATCCGGGTCCCCGAGCCCAAGCAAGCTCGCGCTAACTCGGACGTCGCGAAGTGTCAAGCTATCTCATGAGAAACCTGAACTGAGACCGGAAGTGTATAGAGTGTGACTTCGCTATAAAAGAAAACTTCTATTCCATTTTTAGAAAATGCTTTGAGTGTTTGACACCAGTGACAGAACTTGACAATTAATTATCTCATTTATGATTCACTAGTTAAATTGAAACATTTAATGGAAAATCTGAACAGATGTCATTACATCAGATTTTTTTCTTGTCTTTCTTTAAAAGGCTCCCACATGATAAGACTTAGGGAAAGACTGCTCAATTTAATTGTTACCGATTGTAAAAGTTAAATTGGGCGTTTTCCTTTATAAATACAAAGATGCCACAAACATGAGGCCTCGGGCTTAATGTGGAGCACAGATTTACACAGAAATATGCCACAACTTCTGTCATCCATTTGTGGTTTTATCCTAAACAAAAATAACTGCACAAAATTGCATGTTTTGTTTTAATCATAAATATTTTTACATTTGTTATCTGATTCTAAATACCTAGGGTCAAATATCTCCAAGTTTTTTGCAATTGTTACACTTACATGTTTCAGATTAATAAACTATTGTTAATGTCGCACAAAGATAACCTGAGTAAAAATAAAATGCAGTTTTAACATAAATATTTCATTTTTTTTTCCATTCAAAAAGTAATTGCCCCTTAACTTAATAACTGGTTGTGCCACCCTTGGCAGCAAGAACTGCAATCCAAAGTTCGTCATAACTGGCAATGAGGCTTTCACGCCTCTGTGGAGGAATTTTGATCAACTGTTTTGTGCTTGTGTTATAATTCAGCCACACTGAAGGGTTTTTGAGGATTAATGGCCTTTTTAAGGTCATGCCAAAGAATCCCAATCTCAAGTTTAAGTCTGGGCTTTGAGTAGGGCACACCAAAACCCTCATTTTTTTTAATCCATTCAGAAGCAGACTTGCTCAATTGTTTTGGATCATTATCCTGCTGCATAACCCAAGAACTGAACAAACTGATGGTTGGACAATCTCCTTCAGGATTTTTTGGTAAAGAGCAGAATTCCATCACTTACAGTTTGCAGTGTATATTTACTCCTGTTATATTTGTCTAACAAAATGTGTGTGTTGATGTGAAACATTTAAGTTAAGTGTGACAAGGAAGGAGGCAAATACCTTTTCTCATCAACTGGTTGTAACAGGTTTATAAAGAAATAGAAAATAAAAGGGGACTTCAAAAAAGTTCAATTACAGTGAAAATTGTAAAATCAAAATACAGTTCTTATATTCTTTCAAAGGCCTAAAAATGTTGGTACTTTAATGGCAAAACAATAATTTAACTTAAATCACTATGAAAATATTAAAATAGTTGAACTGCAGGCGAAGTGAATACAAAAGTTGTCAAGTGTATAGTTATATGTAGTTTACTCTTCCAGCACAAAATGATATTTTATAAAAAATAACATAAAAAATAATACATGTATACAATCTATAAAACTAGATGCTTCTGAGTGAACGCTATGTTTTTCTTTAATCTGAAGACTCGGACCGGAAGTCTCCTCTTAACTCCGCGTGACTTGACACTGGTGGCAGGAATGGCGGCTATGATCACTGGAGGAAGGAACCAAGAGACCCTGAAACTTTACTTCTGACGGCCCCGCAGAGGAATGTGTTTCTAGTGAAGGGCAGAAACACCCTCCTGTAACGGATTACAGCGAGAAGAAGTGCTGTAACGTGAGATCACGGCGGTAGATGTCCGGGTCGGGGAGGTAGACGCACTTTGCTAGTTAGCCTAACGTTAGTGCCACTGACTTTGATTCAAGGTAGCTGTTAGCCCGCTGCACTACTAGCCAGCTGTTGGCTACTTGGCTTGGCTGGCCCAACAAGTTATTAACTGTGTGAAAGCAACCTTTATTTGAATATTCGAGTTGGGATCGGCTCCTGCTTGGTACACAGTATTAGGGACGTTTACAGAGATTGGGATAAGGCGCGTTGGGAACATCATTACAACAGCTAACCTCAACGTTAGCTCGGCTTAGCTAAGTTGGGATCCTGAAGTCTCGCCCATTTTTTGGATCCTGCCCCAGCCATTGGCTAAGGGCTAATCAACAGCCAACTTGTGTTCTTTTCAGGCTCATTTGGTACTACGATGGAAAGTCTAACGCTGAGTGATGTCGAGCAGAAATATTACTCGGATTTGTTCGTTTACTGTGACACGGACAACACTAAAAAAGTGGCTTCCAACGGGAGAGTTCTTGACCTTTTCCGGGCGGCCCAGCTACCCAGCGAAGTTGTCCTGCAGGTAAGCTAGCGTAACCGTGTTATCATTCAGACTGTGAAGGTGTGCGTGAAACGAAGGGCCATTGGGGGATTTTTGGTAAACTTGGCTGGCAGGCTGACTGTTGGAGCTGTCCTGTCAGCCAGTGTCGTTGTGGTTATTTAGCCCGGGTGCTTAGCAGAGCTGCGCAGCAAGAGAGACACACCTTCTTCTGGCTAATGTTAGCCTTAGCTAAACAGAGTAGGTAGACAACTCACACAATTTATTTCTTTATTGAGTTTTTTTTTCTCTAACTGACATATTATACATGCAATAAAAGCTGGCATGCCCTCTTCAGTTACCTTTCTGTGGGTATGTGTTGAACTGTGTATCTAACGCACTAAATACTTCTCATTGCTCTTGCTGCCCACTCTTTCCTGTCTTCTCCCTCCATCAACATCTGCCTTTTTTGTTCATTACTGGCTAACATGGTGGAAATGCCTGTGCCTGCACGCCTGTGATCCACAGAAGTGGAGACTTTGTTTATTAACCCTCAAATACGGATTGCCTTCTTGGTCAGATTGCAGAGTGTCCCTGCTCTGACAACTGTGAGTCATGAGTAGCCAGTTAAACTGCAGCAGCCCATTCTTGTGACTCCAGATCTCTCAGCATGGCCAATATTTGCAGTTTGTGAGTCAGCATCCTTTTCAAGGTCAAGAGGGGGGGGGGGGGGGGGGGCTGTGTGGTGGGAGAATTAAGGAGCGTTGTAATCCTACCACTTCCAGAATCTACACTGAGCTCTGTGTTGGCCCGTGAGACACATACTGCTACAGTGTCATGTTGTAACAGGCTGAGAAAAGTCACTGCTGCTTTGTATCCAGTCATACTTGGATAAAGTCCCTCATCGGCAAGAAAAGGATTGCTGGTCAGCTGTGGCAGTTTTTTTTTTTTTTGAGTGACTCGCAGCACTTAAGGGCACCCTCTTAAACAGTTATCCTCATGTTATAAAATCTTACCAGTAGTACTAATCCTGAGGTTTCAGTTGTTTCTTTTAACCACTTTATCTTTTGTGTGTAGAAGGCCGTTTCATTGTTTTGTAAAGGACTACAAAACATGATAACCAGACTTTTTACGCATAGAACACACTGGACATCTGCTTGTGAACATGGCAGATGAGACCATTCTTAAGGGAACAGTTCATCGGATAATTTAAACAGACACTAAACGATAGCTGTTGTTTATTCTCCTTTTTATTACTTGGATGCTATGTTTGCTTAGAGGAAAAAGCTGCTCTTTCAGATGAATACAATGTTGTTAACTGTTCTCCCTTGTCCTTGTGTGCGTGGGTTTAGATCACAGAGCTATGTGGAGCCACTCGGCTGGGTCACTTCGGTCGGAGCCAGTTCTACATCGCTCTGAAGCTCATCGCCATCGCCCAGTCAGGGCTGCCTCTGAGGGTGGAGAGCCTCAACTCGGGTGAGTCCATAAATCGAAGTGAGTCATTGTCATTGTTGTGCATTGATTTCTAAACAATACCATTACACAATTGTGGTCTAGGTCCTCTCTGAAGTACTTTTAGACTTTGGTTATATAGAGATATACTGTTGTTCTCAGGCTAGTTAAAATGTTTCAGGTTAGAAATGAGTTTCATGAATTTCAGAGACAGCTGTTCTCTTCATCACCAATCAATTACATTTAATGGCAGAGCTATCATTTGTCAATTAGAGTCTTAAAGGTTTTTTTGATAAGAAAAAGGTATTTATCTCAGAACTGCATGCATGTGGTGCAGTGTATTTTAAGATTTTCATACAAGCATGTTCTCATGTTTTTTTTAAAGCTGTTTCTTTGTATGTTAGCAGGATTATTTAATACTTTTTTATTTTTTATTTTTTTCATTTTTTACCACATTTGAGTCTTGGGCCATTGTATAAGCGAGTAACTTTTGGGATAGATCCAGATATGGTTAATAGAGCTTTTGGAAGGACTCTTTACATTCATAGACACAAATCAGATTCTTCTTCTTATGCCTGATCCCTGCAGGGCTCCCACCCTATTCCTAATGTCCTTTTTTGTCACACCAAAATTCTGCATGTCCTCTTTCACTACGTCCATGAAAAAACTCCTCTTTGTCTTTTCCTCTTGCTTAGCAGCTCCATAGTTAACATCCTTTGTCGGCTGTATCCACTATCCCTACTCTGCACATGTCCAAACCATCTCAGCCTTACCGCTCTAACTTTGTCCAGACTGCTCAACCTGAGCCGTCCCTCTGATGTACTCATTTCTAATCCTGTCACTCATGAGGAAAAAAGTCTGCCACCTTCATCTCCGTCATAACCGGTCTCACTACCATCCTGTAAACTTTCCAGTTTAACTCTTGGGCCTATCCTTCTGTCACAAATCGCCTCTGACACTCGTCTCTACCCGCTCTGCCCTGACTGCACTCTGTTCTTCACCTCTCTTGTGCGCTGTCTGTCGCTTTAGAGGTTTGACCCCAGGCATTTAAACTCATTCACTCTGTGACTGCCTTTGCTCCTTGCGTCTTCACTATTACGACTGCCTCCCTCTGAAATTAAATGAAAATGGATCAAATTAGAGAATGTATTTATGTAAAGAAAACAAACAATTGCTGTCTGATCCAGAAGAATCCAAAAGGAACTTTTTAGCTTTTGGAGAATCTATTTCATACGCTGGATGTTTGATACATAGGGTGTCTCATAACCCTGTGTTTCTAAAACTGGGAAAATAAACACTGGTACATTAAAAGTAAGCTGTAAAAAGAGAACATTTTAAATGGAAAAATGGCTCATCTTGATTAGTTGATGGGGCAGATGGCATCACATTTCTGATTGGAATAGTATTGGCCATTTATTTGTGTCACCAGATGATTGTAATAGTATGAGCTGTTTCGATGACTTCCCTATTTATCTTAAGTAAACAATGAAGCCGTGGTGGGTTTGACTGCAAAATTGCGCTTTTCTATTTGTCCCTGTTGAGTTCTCTCGAGGAAAAAGAGAAGGAAAAACGCGGCGCACGATGTCACACTCATCCTCTATGCAACATGATCAGTTTGGCCTGAATATATTGCAAAATCGATTTCATAATTTGACAACAATATGAGGAAGCAAACAAGTCACTTCCTTCTAACAAAAGATTTAGGGATGTTTGAGCTCGGTAAACCTCGCCCTCAACTCTCTCTTTGTAAAGTTGGTGCTTTCTCAGAAGTAGACAGTTAATTACAGGATTTGGAAAAAATGTTTAGTTTACTCAGTGCTTTCAGAAAGCTTGAAGTCACCACAGTTGTTCCAAAATATTAAATAGAAAGTTATTTCTGGAGCGGAGGCTTTTGGGGTAATAATACAGGCGTTCAGAAGCAAAGGCGGTGGTTTGGTTTCTGTGTGCTTACTAAAAGACAGAGCGCTGCACATAATAATCCTGTGGTGAAACAATTCTTTTAACCAGACTTAACTTAGAGATATAAGAGGATATTGTTAGTAGGTTTAAAGGAAATTTCAACCTTTTGTTAAAACTGATTATTTTTCTTAAAAGTAGATTCTCATATTCACAATGCTTGAAGCAGCAAACGACTTGTACTTTTGGTGGAGGAAGAAAAAAATGTATGGCAAAAAAAATCCAGATCACTTTCTTCCCACTAGCTAATCAATTTGTTGCTGAGTCACTGAAACCATAGTGGGGTCATATACAACAGGATTAGCTTATTTGGGTGTCTTGGTCTTGGGTCTGTTTGCTTACCCACTCTCTGAGAAAGCCATAAACACCAGTAGAAAGGGTTAGGGTTAACAATATTAGTACCAGTATCAGTTCAGTATCTGCCAATGAGGCTGCCTAAAAACTACAAACCCTGCTTCATTCAACCATAGTTTTGTGGCACACGTTGAATTTTTGAATCAGTTTTTTTTTTTTTTTTTTTTTTAAATAACTGTGGAGTTTAGAAAGTCCTGCCTCGCTCGTCTTTACCTCCTTGAGATTGGATTGGTTTGCCTGAGACAGATTTGCATTAGTTTTTTAGCAGAGGTTGACCCAACATAGAAGGGATTAACGTTTGATTTGGTCTGGATCCAGGATTTTTTCAAAGGTGTCTTTAGTATTGTAAGATAGAGCAAACAGAAAAAAATACATTCCCCAAGGGGGAAAAAAAGAAAAACAAAAATGGGCAAGCTACAGTGTGGTAGAAATTTTCAGTCTTAGAGCAGGCATGCTGGCACGGACTGTATTCCTGTGTTTGTTTATCACAGATCTTTGTTTTAAGTCCTCAGCATTAAGAGTTAAGAGACAGCAAACATACACTCGGTGTGGCAGTGTGTTTCATTTTCTATTTGAGGAAACGGCTCTTTCTGAAAGGTATACTGTTGTTCCCATTTTATAGCAGTTACTCTCTTTCCAAACCCTATAAACGTCAGCTGATTGCAGCAGGCACAAGGATTCTGGGAAATCTACGGAGTCAGTAGTCGGTTTTTCTCTCTCGAAAGCCAGAAGCAACTTCTGGACTCTAGTGCACTGAAGTTTTCAGCTGCTGCTGAACAAATATTGAAACTGAATTTAATTTGTGTCTTGACAGTCAAGGATCTACCGTTGCCAAGGTTTGTGGTGGGGAAGAATGAGGCAGAAGCGAGACATGCTGCACTGTACCAAGATCCCGACAGTCAGGGATTGTACCCTGCCCCCGGTACTGCAGTAATACCCAGGCCACCTGGCAGGGGTCACCAGAACAAGAAAGGACATCCCTCATCCACTTCACTTCCTGTCCACGAGGTCATTCAGCCCCTGGCAACTACTATAGAATCACAGGTTGGTAGTAGCAAATGCAAGAATCGATGTTGCAGGGACGATTGTATACAAACTTAATATTTCTTTGAACAACTGAACCCAGTGGTTACTTGGAGATAAGCTGCTGTGTTTCCTGTGTTTTTCCTGTGTATACTTGACAGAGACATTAAAAGGGACACTCAAAGCATCTTGAATTGAAATCTATAGCAGAGCAACAAAGTGGTGGTGGAAATGATAAATTCTTTTCAAAGCCTCCATTTGGGGGAAAAGTCATGAAATTTTTAAGTGATCTTTACCAGATTCGAGTGGTGAATTTCTTTGTCGCTTTTATGTGTCCATGACTCATTGAAATTAAAGTCAATGTTGCTTCAAAGTAACTGCAAATAAGTGTCCAGAGTGGGAAGACTTGCCTCTGGAAGGACTTTGATGTTTGAATACATTCCTTTCTGAAGTTTTCTGCTGCGGACTTAAGTGTGTTGACACGTGTGTCAGTTATTTAGATTTCTTTCGCAAGTTTTAACTTGTATGTGCTGCATAATCATTCACTAGTTCCTTCAGCATCCCTTATCTGTGATGATGCAGATAAGAACTGATTGATGTAGCAGTTATTGGTCTTGGTTTGGATGTGGCGTGTTGAAGATTGACGTCTTGTTGTGTATTAGATGTGATCTAAAGGTTAACGCCCAAAACACTGAACTGTTTTAAAGCAGTAATACTACCACCTTCAAATCATGCTTATTAAAGTTTGCTGATTCCTTATATGTGTACTAAATGTCTTTTTAACTGCTTGTTTATTTCATCGGTTTGTTTTTTTTTCTTTTTTTTAATATGTCACCAGCCTGAACCAACGTCCCCAGTGGTCTCCCCTCACCAGTCTCCCCCAACCTCACCTCATTCCTGGAGGAAGCACAAGCGGCAACACAGTGGAGGAAACGCAGAGCGACAACCTGTGGTGGCAGCAACTGGAGCCGTGTGGACGCAGTTCAGAGAACCACAAACAGGTGACCCACTTCTTAATGATAGTTTCTCAAAAGGAGAACTATTCTGCCTATTTCCAACAACATATTTCTAATCTTAGACTCTGCTTGAGTAGCTTTGCATTTGCATTTATTTCCATTCACAGTTCAAAGCAATCCTTATTATTTATACGGATGCAAATCATCCCTTGACCCATCTTCTGATTGGGTGCCCATCGTAAACAGAAGGTCTGAATGCCAGGCACGTGGGGCTTCTGGACTCATCTTGGAAAATGTTCAAATCTTTTCAGATGTTTTATAGACTAAATAATTATTTAAGATGATGATGAGCAAATTTGTTGATAATGAAAATAAGGACAAAGAGAAAGAAAAGTGGCAACAATTTGAGTTAAAATGGCTTTTTTTCTTTCTTTTTTGCCCTCAATAAAGAAAAAAAGGTAATGCATGTGACAGGGGTTTCACTTGCAAGCACTCACGAGCAGCAGATGATAACAATAACATCTCTAAGGGCAAACAGAAGTGACAGTGTGGTAAAAGTTGCTTTTAGCTTTGACTCCAGTGATAAATTGTCGTTTGTACCACTTCCTGTTGTTTGCAGCGCCTACATGCTGTTAATGATATTTGCTGACACAGACACTTGCTGCAGTTTGTCATTAGGGGACCAAAGTAATTGTGCCTGCTTTTTTTTTTGTTTTTTTCCAGCATAAAAAGTAGTTGAGATATTACAAAGAATGGTATGAAAACAAAACTTCTTAATTAACATTACTTGCAAAAACATACTTTCCTGTCCTTCTCCTTTCAGGTCCAGTGGCTGGCGATGGCATGTGGCCGTCCCACTCACCACCTCTTCCAGGTCAGGAGAGTTGGGTCAGTTTTACAGCGGACACACCGCCTTCCAGCACGCTTCCAGCAATGCATCCATCATCAGTCCAGGTACAGCGCTGTTGGTTCGACTCGCTTCCTATTGCAACAGGCTTCATTATACAAGCAAGCTAGAAAGATGCACATCAGCGTTCCATCTTAAATTACAAGGCGCTAGTTGGATGTTGGATACACTACACTGATTCAGTACTTCAGCAGCAATAATGTGAAGTAATGGGTTGCCATATGATTTTTGTCAATCTCTCACATCATTGTGGCTGAAACTTGGCCCAATGTTGTTAATATTGCTTCAGTTTGAAGTTCATTTATGGGCGGTTCTCCTAAGGCCCCGCCACAACATTTCAGTCAGGTTGAGATCTCGACTTTGCCTGGGCCAGTGCATCGCCATGATTCTTCTCTTTTTCAGCCATTCTAATGTAGATTTGCTGCTCTGCTTGGGATCATTGTCCTGTTGCGTGACCAAGTTTAGGCTGAGCTTTATCTGTCATTGTTCCAGAAGTCTTGCCGTTTGTTCAGATTTCACAAAACAGCATATAGTCCTGTGAAAATCTTCTTTTTCACAATACAGTGAACACCCACTATTTTAAATAAGGGCTCTGATTACGGAAATGAGTTTTTTCATTTTCACCAGTGAAATCCTTGAACTAAACCAAACAGCTATAAGGTGAATCGTGGCCATATATATAAAAAACAAACAAACATTTGATTTGGGTAAAAAAAACAACCCCTAAAAACATAACTACTCAACACTCTTGTGTTGTGTGCGTATTTGGTAGTGTGTAGCCCACAGTTAGTAACAACAATCACCACTTTTGGAGTTTTTGACATTTTGCACTTACTAAGTGAGCTGAGATAAAATTAAGGTCAATCATTGCCAATATAAAAACACTGAAATGCTCAGAAATATTTTGGATCTATTCTATCTTTACCACCATTAGCCAATCACTATGCAGAGATGGGACGAGAAGACAGCAAAGTGAGGCTATAAATTAAAGGACACATGTACACCCTCACAATACAGACCTAGAGAAGGTGATACAGTTCAATAGAGCATTAATAGATCAGCAAGTTACAAGATGACCACACAGAGTATTTTAGCTGGAAAATGTGATGCAAATGTCTGCCATCAGAAACTGCAAACATAAAGCACGAGATATCACAGTAACCACAATCGGGCCTTGAATGTCAGCCAGCATCTTGTATCAGTACTTTATCTGCAAACGCTGCTGCTTGACTGAAACATGAGCAGCTTCTGTGACATTTCTCAGGCAAAGGCCTCTGTACCCACTGTCTAATTATAGGTACACATCATGCCCTCTTTTAGTTTCTTCTTGTCGTTCTGAGCTAACAAGCAAAAAGTCAGTTCTACTTTAGGCTGAAAGTTCTGTAACCATTGTTTTGTTTCAGTTTTGAATATTATTCTTTAAAGGTTTGATTTCTTGTAGTGCCAAGTTTGTATGTATGAGTAGGGGGCCAGGGAGACACGCACTGTACATACTAACAGTGAAGAAGCTGGATTTGCATAGGTTAAAGTGTTATTCTTAATACTTAATTATGCTTGTCTTTCTTAAATGTTTCTGTAAATGGGTTCTCGTAGGAAAGCACAACAATACGAACAGTAGCCTCAGCTGCAACGACCAATGAGATCCAGCGACAGTCCAGCACGTACGATGATCCGTGGAAGATCACAGACGAGCAGAGGCAGTATTACATTAACCAGTTTAAAACAATTCAGCCTGACCTCACTGGCTTCATACCTGGTAGGAACAAAAATACACACACACGTGCTATCAGGATAAAACATGGGTTATTAATAAACTGTGGTTTCTGCGTGTTTCAGGTTCAGCAGCAAAAGAGTTCTTCACTAAATCAAAGCTACCGATTTTAGAATTGTCACATATTTGGTGAGTCACTGCTCTTCTGCTATTTATGGCCTCTGTGTGTGTTTGTGTATCTAAGGGAAATTAAGGGCACCATAAACACGCGTTCATCACCTGAATGGAGTTGATGGCCACATTTAACAGTTTGACATGCGGATATGCTGTAGGTTAGAGCAGGATGGGCATTGATCTTTGCACCAGTGCTCCTTTGTTCTATTGAAAGATCCCTAATTTCATATTTATAAAACTTAATAGGAAGCTGTAGTAAAAGCTTTATTTACTTTTTAGACAAGTGCAGTGTGTGGCAGTTAATCCTAAAAACACCAAGAAGCTTTTCTTTGCTCTTTATCAGAATGTATCATCACTGATCGGACAGCATGTGCAACCTGGATATGGTTAACTGTTAAACTTCAAGACTAATTTTTACTAAAAAAAAATGCCAAACATCAACAAAGACAAAAGGTTTGACCATATGTAGTTGGTGCAAAGAAAATGTGTTTCACCAGTTCTTTGTTAACTCCAAACCAACCTGGCTTTATTTTGCTGATGAGTAAGACGTTTGTGGCTAATCGAGCTCATCAAAAACAAGTTGTCAGTTCCTGTTTATGGGATTATTTCCAAAGAAGCGTGCAGTGTCAGTTGACACAACTTGTTTTGACAGGATTCATAATGACTAGTATCACTAGCTCTAAGCAGCAAACGCGGCATGTAAATGGGCAAGTCGGATAAGATTCAATGTCTGCTGTAATGCCGTATATGATATGATATTCTTACTGTCTAATGTGTGTTTAAAGGGAGCTGTCAGACTTTGATAAAGATGGAGCGCTGACCCTGGATGAATTCTGCGCTGCCTTTCACTTAGTTGTGGCCAGGAAGAATGGCTACGACCTCCCCGAGAAGCTTCCTGAAAGCCTGATGCCAAAGCTGATTGACCTCGATGACTCAGCAGGTGCTCAGGCTTGCCTCTCTCTTCCTCTCTCTGCTGCACCCTTTATTCATTTTCTTATCTCACACCTCATTAGACCTAGGGTAACAGCGCTATTGTGCAAAACCCGCATGTTGGAAGTAGTTAACTGATTTTTGGGCTGAGCTGCACTTTTCAGGACACAGTTTTGTGTTCTCCTGCCCTCTTTTAACTTGACATTGACTCAGTTGCTGATAGCCATAACAAACATGTTTATCAAGTGTTATAATTCAGTGTTGACCTTGTTTTTTACATATCAGGAAAACAGCAGAGAAATAGTCTTTCTTATGTGCTTATGCAATACTCAGAAGCAGAAACGATTGCACTTTGAAGTTTCACGATTTTTGCCATTGATGGTTAAATGTAGTTGGCATTTTGACTGCATGAAAAAAATGTTTTATCTCAAGCTCTTCTCTGAAGTTCATCTTTTTGAAGAATCCCAACCAAAAGTAATGTTGTGTGGATTTTTTTAGTTTATTTATGTGTATTTAACTCGTGTCTATTTTTTTTTTCCCAGAAGTCCCAGAGCAGACTGCTGATGTTGGATACTCTGCGTCACCAGTAGAGGTGACCCCCAACAAGTCTCCCTCTATGCCTTCGCTCAATCAAGCCTGGCCAGAGATGAACCAGAGCAACGAGGTTCCAACGTGCACGCACCACATGACTATATTTGTCGTTTTTACACATCCTCTAAACTCGAGGCTGTTTGCTTTTGCTCCGTTTGCGTTTGATTCATCTTAATTGCTCAGGGTTAATTAAGTGAGGTTGCTCTCTCTTTATCCATCCATTATAATTCGAGTGCCACGTCATCCTATTCATCATCAAACATATTTTCTGATAATTCAGCACCTCCTCTCTCACTTCTTGAGACTGTGTATGAAAGTCGGCAATGTCCGTTTTGTTTCCACGCCTGCTGATGATGCCGCGTCGGTGTGGCATCACGGCAGAGGCTGAGACTGATGATGTAAATGTGTGATGTCACTGCACTGGCTGACTGACTGACATGTTTTTTCTCACTGTCTGTCTGTCTCCTGCAGCAGTGGGAGACGTTTAGCGAGCGCTCCTCCAGCTCACAAACTCTGACCCAATTTGACTCTAACATTGCACCAGCTGACCCTGTAAGTCAATCACTTAGCATGCATGGTTTCACCATTAATGGACAGACATTAACCCTCTCCAGATCTCTCCTTTTTCTCTCTATCTCTCTCAGGTCCTCTCTGTCTCACTGCCTGCATGATGTTCTTTCAAAGTGCAATTAAGTGCATCAGCAATAGAAGTGTGTGTTGTGATTTGGCTTGCTCAGTTTCTATTGGACATCACCTTTTTTTTTTTTTTTTTTTTTTTCTTTAGAGTCACATCCACCAATCACATTTTAAGATTGTAAGAGATGCATTTTTCCTCACATGATTAAGAACTAAAGGTTGTGCACAATTCTGTTGTGCATTTACTTTTGAACAGTCAAAGTTCTTCACGTTTATGTATTTTTAATTTTTAAACCGTAAACAAATAATTGTCCCAAAAATAGCTCTGACTTCAAATACGGTTTTATATTGCAGGAGTGTGCATCTGTTTTTAGACTGCTTTTATGTACTCCCATTCTGAGCTGAAACTCAAGATTAAAAACAAAAACAAAACACTTATCAAGCTTAACCTATAAATCTCCCAAAAATTAGATTTATCAAAGTTTTCCATGTTAGTCTTAATTGACCGTTGAATTTTCTGCAGTCAGTTTGTGTATGAATGTAAGGCTAATACAGTTATTTTTAGCCATTTGAATAATTTAGAATTTAAGTAAATGTAACCCCACTGATGTAGGAGTAAAAAAAGCCCCAAATCTCTCTCTGCTGTGGAAAAATCCTGCACCGACAGCAGGCCCAAACAGCTCCACAAATTCTTTTTTTAATTTGTTTTTTGTGGCTAAATTCTCCGCTGCCATCCATGCACCAAATCTTAATGGGTGCATAGGATCTTTGCTGTCCAACTGTGAAGAACACACTTGGAGCGGAAAATAATTTTTGAAACAATAACAGTCTTTTGTTTGTTTTTAGTTGTCGTTAGGATGGGGGGGGGGGGGGGTATAATTGTATGGGCACGTCTTTTATTTTATTTTTTTTTTTTTAAAGCTTATTTAGAAAATATGTTTCCAGGTCTTTCACATCTTCTCATTTAAACATGTTTGATGAGATGCTCAGTGAGCATGTCAGCTAAAAGAGTGCCACACAGGTTTTCATGTTGACCCTTCCTCCTCACAGGACCAGCAGCAAAAAGATAAAAATAAAAAAATTACCTATCTTCTTCCTGTCGGTTTGACCCTCTCTGTGTCTCTTTTCCACAGGACACGGCCATCGTTCACCCAGTTCCCATCCGGATGACGCCCAGTAAGATTCACATGCAGGAGATGGAGCTGAAGAGGACTGGCAGTGGTGAGAAACTCTCTGACCTTAAACTGACTGTCCAAATCCTGACTTACAGTTGAATAAATAATAATGATATTGATGCACATGTGCAGCAACAGGCAGACCTCTAAATCTGTTTTTGTGGGCAGCAACGTGAAGGAACTTTAATATGACTGAAACAGAATTATGACCTAATTGCATTAGAAAGCATGCTAGTATGTTCTTTATATACTGAAGAAAAAACATATTGTAACAGGTGGGAAAACATCCAGCTGTGCTAATACAGTCAGCTTACTTTGTGCTTTGCAGAGTGCGCACTATTGGGAAAGTAATAAAAATCCAAAAGGTCACCATTTGAAATGATTCAAAGAGCGCCTCACAGGAGCTTTTATTACTCATATACATGTTTTTGTTTTTCTGCAACTGAGCACGTTTTGTCCAAACTAACAGCCGATTGCTAACATTTAATTTTCCCTGTTGATTGACTGCATTTGCTTCAACACTTTCCCCTGTTTGTGATCTCCCCCTTCCTCCAATATTTAGACCACAATCATCCTACCAGTCCTCTGCTGGCTAAACCTCCAGAACTGTCTGAAGAAGCCAAATTACCCGCCTCCATGAAGTTTGTAGCTGCCAACACTGTAGGTGAGTAAAAGATGAGCTGCTATGGCAGGGAGCTTTACTACGGTGTTCCGAAAACATCATCCGACACATGATGCAGTTATTTATTTGTTTAGCCATTTTAATCCACTTTCTATTTTAAGGACAGACTAGAGCAGGGCGATATGATCAAAAATATTTATCACGATATACATTTGAAAATTTGCGATGACGATATAATTGACACTAGACAAAATACTTTACAACTCCACAACTTTATTAGTGCAAAAAAACCCAGCAATGTATTTTCACTTAAACAAGCAGCTGTTTTTTATGTGGATTAAAGTTATAGAAAACTTTAACAGTGCAAATGCAAATTCCTTGCTGACAGTTTAACCAAAAGGCATTTCCAGTGGAAACTGGCCGACATATCCTCAGCATAACCATGTATAATATCCACAAAACTTAAAAAGAGGTTATACACACACAATACGCGAGCCTCCTGCCTACGATAGTCGTAATGCTTCAACAATCCATCAATCGGTGCGGGTTTGTAGCTTAGCAAAGTCGTACTGAAACATTTGACAGATTTTCGAGCGCCGTGTACGACATAAAATCGTTTCGAGGTCAGTAAACACAACCAGAATTCATACATAAGGCACACAGGATTATAAGGGGCACTGTCGATTTTCAGAAAAATCAAAGGATTGATTTTAAGTGTGCCGTATTTTCCAAAAAACACGGTAATAACGACGGCCCGTTAGCATGCGCTACCAAAAATAGTGCTTTGTTGTGTATCTGACGGACGAAAGCTAAACCAGTTCCACACCACTGAAGTTGCAGTATTTTTACAAACCAATTCTGGTTCATCCGTTTCATTCAATGATCCACTTTCGCCCTTCTCATTCTCCGCCGTCGCCATGCTTTTTACGCCATGTGTGTATGAAAACAAAGGCACTGCGCATGCGCGTTTTACCCATATTCTATCGCGATATTTCATTTTCTTATCGTTGCCCAACATTATACTGGTATTACCGTGAACGGTATGATATAGCCCAGCCATAGGTTACATCATTAAGAACAAAATTACAGATAGAAATCTGGCAAGCAGTCGATTTAATGACAAAAGAAAACCCTTGATACTTTAAAGTAACATACAAAAATCAAGACTAAAAATAAATAAATAAATAAAAATGGAAGTATTTTTCCCTTATATGTTGGAAGGTGTCTGTGGCTCAGGTGGTAGAGACAGTTGTCTACCAATCCCTGCTCCTCCATACCACATGTCAAAGTACTGAACCCCAAGTTGCCCCAAATGCATCCATTGGCATGTAACTGGGTGAATACAATAGAAAATACTTAAATTTGGTAGAAAGGCACTATCTTAGTACCATTTCACATTTGTCTTTCCTTGGTGGTGCCTTCATAACCTCAGTTCAGCTGCTGATAGTCCAGACTAAGATTCCAATTTTTTGTGGAAGAATTAAAAAAAAAACAACAAAAAACTACCATTTTGTTAATTTTCTCATGATTTGTATGCTTGTGGGGTTTTTTTCTTTTCTTTTCATGAAGGTGATGGTTACAGCAGTTCAGACTCTTTCACCTCAGACCAGGAGCCAATCACAAGGCAGAGGTTCGTTCATTTTCTGTCTGTCCTTTCTGACAATTACTGAAAGTGATGCTTTTGGGTTTTTCTACTTCCTCACATTGTTACTCAGTTGGTCATGTTGCAGCTCTGTTCAATGATCAACTCCAGACCTGAACTGTGATGAATCGTGTTGTAAATAAAGCACTGTATCCTGTGTGTAAATCTTTAAACATTAATGTGCTCAGGTCTCAGTCGGGTACGTCCCCAGAGGCTTTGAAGGTGGTAGCCCCGCCTCCCCCTCCACCCCGTCCCCACCCCTCCCACTCTCGCTCCTCATCTCTGGACATGAATCGCACCTTTGCTGCCACGTCTGCCACAGGACAACCCCAACCCTCTACGATAGCTTACCCTCCTGCTGTGCCTCCACGACCGCTTCCCACACAAGTAAGAAAAGTATTTTATGTGTCATTGGCATTATTTGTGATTTTGATACTACGAAAGCTGTCACGACACCCTTTCATCCCTCCCCAGACATCAGTACCACTCACCGGGCATCGCGTAGAGGCGGAGAGTATACCAGGAGGCGCGGCGGTGCTCACCACCACATCCCCACAGCAGATTCCCCAGCAGCCCAACTTTGCAGATTTCAGCCAGTTTCAGGCCTTTGCAGCCTCTGAGCAGCCCTCAAGCCTACCAGAGGTGGACAAACACATCGAGCCAGGACAGGTAGGTCGATCCTGGAGGGTCAGGGTTTGGAAATAGAATGATGCTCCTCTAGACAACATCAGTTCTTCTCAGAGATAGCATTTATAGTCTGGCTTTGTGTATAATATGTTGATGTTAATGTATTGATTCTTTTGATTTTTGAATGTATTTCTTTTGCTCTTTCCCCAAATCCCCAATTGGTTGTTTATTTTAGTTTTCCTTCCCTTTGTTATATAATGTTCTAAACCCACACATTGATTGACAGATTTCATCCATGTTACCGTTTTTTTGTTTTGTTTTTGTTTTTTTTGTCTTCTAGTATTAAATATTAGACTTCTTATGAAATATTATTGTTGCAAACCATCTGCAATCTGCATCTTTTAATTTCTTAACTGTGGCTGTTGTGTTACATTTGAGTAAACACTTTCACTTTCACATGCATTGTTTGTTTATGTCCGCAGGGGGACAAGCCTTCGGAGGGGGCCGGCCCCTTGAGAACAGTTAAGAGTGACGGCCAAGCTGATGAGAGACCCTCAGCTACAGTCAACTCTGTACGTCTTTGAACTTTAAACTCAATAAGACCAGTGGTTTTTAAACTTTTTGTGTTTGTGTGGAACATCAAGAGGCAATCTGAAATTCATAGGCACACTTGTTTATTAGACTGTGTGAAAGTGAGGTAAACTCTTTGTTGTCCCGTCAGGGAGCCAAAGGCTCCTCCGGCCCCCTGGCTCCTCCCCCCAAACCTGTACGTCGAAGGTTGAAGTCTGAAGACGAGCTGAGGCCGGAGGACGAGCAGCACGGTCCACAGAAATCTAACGTCATAGCCGCCGTCCTGGCCACTCAGCCTTCCATTCCCAGGTGGAGAAACTTGCTTTGGTTGGGGACACTTTACAGGGCGTTGTGTTTATCAGCACTTTAGAAAAAGCATATTTCTCTGTTTGCAGGTCAGTTGGAAAGGATAAAAAGGCGATTCAGGCTTCAATCAGAAGGAACAAGGAGACAAACACTGTTTTGGCACGACTTAACAGTGAGCTCCAGCAGCAGCTGAAGGTATGGAAGACATTAGTAGTGTTTTCTAGTTTTAGCAAACAGACTTTGTTCTCCTTTTAACTCCCGCTTTGCTCACACCTGTTTTCTTTTCCCAGGATCTGCTTGAAGAAAGGATATCTCTAGAAGTCCAGCTGGAGCAGCTCAGACCCTTTTCCCATCTTTAACCTACATATGGAGAGCAACTCTACTGTAGTTCATCTGAATCAAGGCTGTGGCCCTCGTTGTGACTCCTCCCTTCCTCCTCTCCTTTTCCTTCCATCAATCTCGGCTTTTCCCGGAGGCTTCAACCTGCCTCAGGGCATTCCGTTAAAAACTGTCACGCTCAATCACACACTGCTCAATCGTAAACCGGACAGACCTGAGGGCACAGTCTTACCAGTGGGAGGGGATCTTAGAAACTGGCACTTTTCACTTTTTGCTAAAGAGAGGCGAAGGTGAGGAGGATGACGGCAAACTGAGAGGCAGAGCGCTCCAGCTCCAAGTTTGCTCTGAAGATAAAACTGCTGGTGTCTTGATTAAATCACTCTCTGAATGACTGAAGGAGAAACGCGGAGTGTATTTGTCATGTTTGTGTGACTGTTTGTGCATTTGTGTTCCTGGTGGCTGGCACCAGTATGCTTGACTCGGCTGCACCAAACTCCTGCAGAAAATTTAAAAAGGGGGCGAAACAGTTTTCTTTTCGTCTTTTGTGTAAGTGAACTGAGACGACCTATAAAGATTTTAGACCTTCTAATATCGTCTGATGTCACAAACTCGACAGGTTGGGTCTTGTTTATTACACTGAAATTGACATGGAAGAGTAAAGACGGGCAAATTGTGCTTTAAGTGAGCATTATATGCTAAAACTTAGAAGTTTCTGGTTTATAAAAAAAGGTTACATTTTTCCTCTTTTCACTTTTTGATCCGTGCTACTACTGTAGTGCTCTGAAGGCATTTCTTGTTTTTGAATCCTCATGAATGGTCTGTTCTGCTGAACACGTGGCACCCATGGCTGTCCATTATTGTGAAATAATCCAAAGAACACAGATTTTATGGGCTTGCAATGGGACACATGAAGACCGAAGGAAGTCTACAGCACAAATCATCCGTCGGTACATCGGTCAATAAGCAAGTAAGGATAAATTTGTCTTTTTCTAAATGGAGTTTGGTGTAGTCGCCTCTCTATTTGTGAAACATACTGGGCTATCTCCAGACAGGACCTTTTGTGTGTTTGTGTGGGGCTTAATGACTAAACCAACACGGTGAAGGCTTTTTTTTTTTTTTTTTTTTTTTTTTTGGTGACGCATCCTGTGACATGAACTCAGTCCACCCTTCCTCTCTTACCGCCCCCTTCAAGTCTACATGTAAACATTTGCGTGGTTGATGGCATGATGCAGTGAGTGAAAGTGCCATGTCTTCTGTTTTTTGTTTTTTTTTGTTTTCTATGTGTTACAGTGTTTTGTTTTTTGGGATCGTGGTGACTGAAGGGTTTCACTTTATGCCAAATGACTGAACTTTCACTCTTCTCTTTCACTTCCGCTCGGGCTGTGTTTGAAGAAAAATGCACCACCTTTTCTTTCCCTGAAGTTTTCTTCATTTACTTTCAAACCTAGCTCTGGCTTGACATTTCAGCTTTCTTTCTAACGCTGTGGGTTTTGTTTCCTTTTTTTTCTTTTTTTTTTTTCTCTCCCAAACTTTAACTTCACCTTTATGAGTCAAGAACAGACGTTCATATGAAGGGTTTGAAGATATTCCAGCTGTTTGATTGCAGGAAGCGGCGTTTATGAAGAATACATTTGTTGCTGATTGGGGAGAAGTTTGCCTGTGATTTCTCTTCAGCAAACATGTGCACAGATCCAAACTGATGCAGCAGGTAGTGATTTTTGATGATTTAAAAAAAAAAAAGAGAGAGAAAACAACAACAAAACAGCTGTTTTCCAATCGGGCAGTCAGCACTATGCAAGAATGGGCGATACATCCTCACAGACCAACTATACCTAAGTGTTTGTCCGATGATAGTAGCAACCATGTGAACAGTATACTCTGGTTTTTGTATCGTAGCTCTTCCAGAACCTCATCTACTGTATGTTTGTGATGTATTTTTGCCTTTTTGTTGTGTTTTTTTGGGGTGGTACTGATGAGCAGTCCACTTCCCCGGGCTCCTGGCTCCAGAGGGAAGTAAACGCCAGATCAGTGTTGTATCAGGGCAGTTTCACCTGAAATCTGTGGGTGTAGATGAAGCTTAACAGGAGACCAGTCAACAGAGTGGGAGACCTGAATGTCCCAACTGCACTTTGAACTGAATCCCCACCTTCCCCCCCCTCTTGTTCCCTCACAATTTCTTTTATTTGTTGTCTCTCTTTGCTTACTTTTAATCTGCATGTTGTCTTTCACGTGTATTTAAAAAGATGCTTTAAGATGAAAAAAATGATGAACCACTTGTTTTATTTCTCATGTTTTTGTTTTGGTTTTTTTTGTTTTTTTTTGTGCCAGTGTCATAAAATGCCCCGTTTTTGGTCAGTGAATTTTTCTTTTATTAATGATTTATCCTTGTGTTGTTGTTTGGTTTTTTTTTTTTTTGGTGAAGCATCAGTCTTCTTCTAAAGCCTTACTTCCCCCGACGGCGTTCAGGTTTCCACAGCGGCTGACTGACCTCTCTTCCTTGTTTTATCAAGGCTCGCCTTCTTTTTTTTTTCTGCTATTGAGGACGATGATGTAATTTGTGTGTGTGTGTGTGTGTGTGTGTGTGTGTGTGTGCGCATGTTGTTTCCAGACCTGGAACTAGTACCATTTAAAACCCTGTTAGACACCTTCAAGTGGGATTGATTTTATTTTTGCTAGCACAACAGCTCCCTCATCATCCTTTAACCCAAAAGGCAATACAGGCAGGCAGAAACAATCAGTCGGTAATGAAGTCTTTGATGGGATTTTGAATGCTATTCGCTCCCAGATCTGTGTTGTATATTGTATATGATACACACTTTTGGACTCATATGTAAATTTGCATTAATTGCTGACTAACAGCGAAAGAATATTCTATTTAATTCCTTCTCTCTTGGCTGTGGGAACCCTAGATGTTTAACTGCATGGATGTACTGTATCTCTGCAGATTCAACTAGCAGCTGTGTGATTTTTACACAAAAATAAAAAAACGGCACAATATTTTAAAAACTGCTCTCTTTACTCACTAATTTATCTGGAAATGGTTAAAAGAAAATGCACCCAGTCACCAAACAAGTCGTCTCAAACTCTTTATGACCATGCTGGTAGACTTCCCCAGTTAGCCAGCAGGGATGTACATCTGACAATTCTGTCGAGAGTATGTGACGAAATCATGTCTATGTGGAGTAAGACGCTAATTTACTTGAAATTTATCACCCCATGGTTTAATGGTGTTGGGAAGAAAATGGGTTCCATAGTGTAGCCGTTTTTATATATTTGCCTAACAAGAAATTTTGATTTTGGTCAGCGTCACTTGTTTTAAACTTCCGACGATAAAGTATGATCACAGCAAGACTGTAAGATGGATGATTATCTAACAGGGTTATGGAGAGTGCAGCCCATCCCAGCTGTCACAGAGGGAGAGGAGGGGTACACCAAACCTATCGCAGAAACCATTCACACTCTTACATCCACAGGAACACAATGCTAAGCACTGAAGCATTACGCCACCCCAGTTACTCCAAAAAATATAAAAGCAGACTTTTTGTTAATTATCTGGTTTAGTTCAACTTTGACCTGTGAGGTAGTTTGTTGTAGTCTGTCCACCGGAGCCGTTGATCAATTTCTTATAAGTAAAACACAAACTCAGAATAAGAGTAGACAGGGAAGTGGAATAGGTTAGAGCAGGTTTTATTCAGTTTCTACATATTGCTTCATTTCTAGGTTGTTTTACTGAGCGGCTCAAAGCAATCCTGAACTTCCCAGCTTTGGTCGACGATTTTAATTAAAGCCAATAAATCGCTTTCATCAACTCTATACAGGAAGTATCTGAGCTCTGCAAAAGTAATGATCAAGCCATTAAAGTTACTTCAGTGCTCCAGTTTTCTTCAAATCTTTGCAACCATTCAAAACTTGGTACAATCTTTAATGGAAAAACAATCTTTTTAATCACGTGTGACTGCGGCTGAATGCAAAAAGAATACATTTCAAATTCCACAAAAATAAAACTGCACAAAAAAACGTCGCCTAGTGCCCCCCCCCCATGTTGCCTGTAATACAAGTGCGTTTGTTGGAAGTACTATACACATGAGCGGAGCTGTTATCTACTAAATATCTTCTCTTACAGCAGGACTAATGTAACAATATAAACCTCTGAGGTTAAACTATGTCGTTTGCAAAGGCAGGACTTGAAGAGGAACATTGGGTTAGCGTCAGGGTTTCAGGTGTGTTTTGATGAATCCAGAACATTCTGTGGTCAGAAGACGATGCAGGTTCAGGAGTAAATCCAGCTTATTTGACGACACTGTGGAAGAAGAAACAACAGAGATGGAGATCAGAATCTATCACTGATCTGTGAACTGTTATCCACAGGCTGTTAACTGTCACGGAGGGCATTAAATCAATGTCACAACAAGTCAAAGTAGCAGTGCTGGGTTAGGAAAAAGGAAATGAATAAAATCAATCTTTTTGAATCCTAGTCCTCTTCCTAACATTTTTAAATAATCCTTTAATTGATGATTTTCAGCCTGCTGCAGTCCTCTCTGACACTCACACACTGGTTTCCTTGTAGCGATCCAGAGCTTCCTGAGCTACCACCTCAGAGAACTTGGGGTCGTTCCAGGGGATTTCGCTCGGCACGGTGAAGTTCATGGATGGTGAGTCGAAGAGCTTCACGCTCACTTTGGTTTCTCCAGGCTCCTCCTCCCCATCAACCTTCTTCTCGGAGTCCTTGCACATCACCTGTAGCATAAGGAGGTGGGGGTTTTAGCTTTTCAGGGGGTTTCTGTAAGTTGCAGCTGAAACAAATGATTAAAATGACTGATGATAAAGAGAAAAATCGTTTCTGGATCTTTCAGAAGTTGGATAATTTTGCAGGATTTGGTGTTTTTCTTTGTCTTGTAATAGCTGTGGGCAGATACCGGTACTTAGACACCTAACACAAGTTTTTCAGGTGATAAAAATAGAAGTGTTGAAAAGCATAACTATATCTAGATAACAAATTACAACCATAATATTGCATATTTTAAATTAAGGTCAAATGAAGCAACAGTGCTTACCGCCTGAACACTGAAGATGCCGTCGCTGGTGTTGTTCGCGAGAGAAGACACCCAGCCAAACTGACTGTTGAACAAATCCAAGATGGAGGAGGTGTTGAGCATCTGCTCTTCGAACCTCTTCAGGAGGGAGTTGTACTGCTGGGTGAAACGCTCGGCCAAGGCCAGAGCCTCCTCCAGCTCCTCCTTCAGGGGGCCCTCCAGAGGTTTCTTCCCAGAGCAGTCTGTGAGGGAAAAACATCATCGTGGAGCTTGAGTAAAGTTGGAAAATCACTTAACTGCTACATCAGGCTTAAATGAATTAGATAAATGCTGACCCCACCCCCTCTTTTTTAAAAAAAAAAATTCAAC
Source organism: Rhamphochromis longiceps (assembly GCF_057381845.1). Classification (NCBI taxonomy): domain Eukaryota; kingdom Metazoa; phylum Chordata; class Actinopteri; order Cichliformes; family Cichlidae; genus Rhamphochromis; species Rhamphochromis longiceps. The sequence goes on along the minus strand of NC_140571.1, from coordinate 17,898,845 downwards.
CACTAATGCGGTCTCCTAGTTTGGCACATCTGTTTCTACCTACTACTTTCCAAAAAGTCCTTTAAAAGTAAAGTAAACAATGAAATAAAATACTACTCTGTGCTTGCTGTAATTGAGGAAGAAAGGCAAACTTATCCTCACAAGTACTACACACAAGATGGGGAGTGAGTCATCTCTAAGGCATTAACTCCAAAGCGTTGTCACACATACATGTTTCAATTTCAGAATAGTCTGCAGTTATGCTATAGGCAAGCAGACCCGCTGATATTTAGCAGCTGTGACTATTATATATATGCAAGACTGCACATAATGTGTAGGTATGAATGCACTTGCATGTGCATATGGGCCAGTGGTAGGTCACTGGTAAGTTGGATGAATATTGCTATCATTTATTAGACAGGAAAGAGGGGTAGTTTATGTCTTCCTGCTTCTTTTTGAGCATAAATTTGAGTTACTTATATTCAGACAATAATGCATCGGATTTTTTTATTTTATTTATTTTTGCTGAATGCCCATATATTCTTTATTCTTTTAAATGTTTGAAATACATGTAGCTAATTTTGTCCAAACAATTGAGCTACATGACGTTTCTTACCCTCACTTTTGCAACAGTTACTACCATATTTCAACATAAGGCAAAAAGTTCAACCTGCTGGTTGTGGTAAAACTCCTTAACAGGTCACGGTTATTCATCCTCTGCGATCCTACATCTGTACATTCAAGTTTTGTTGGTCTCAATCTCAGATACGCCACATAGACAAACACCTAAAGGAGCTGCTTGGTCATGGAAATTCATGCTACGAAGCTCCGGGTGCACAGTTTATGTGCTGATATTGATGCCAGAGGAGGATTGGAGCTCTGCCTTATTTGCCTCAGCAATTAGCGACCCTGTTCTATAACTTTGTGGCTGAGTTGCTTTGGTTCCTAAACTCTTCCACTTTCCCCCCAGATTTCCCATGATCAACTGTAGGTGGTAATAATGCAAAGTCATTTCCCGAACTGATTTGTTGCAGTAGTGGCATCCAATAATAGCACCACACTCCATTGAATGAGGTCTTTAGAATGAGCCGTTCATTCACAGACTGCATGACTAACTGTTTTACTTTATACAATGTAGCAATGGGACTGAAAAACACCTGAATTACAAGAATAAGAGACACTGCAGACCGTTACTTCTGTCCAGACCGGAGTATTTTAGTTAGGACAACCGTACATAGAGCCTTGATATTATGCCACTGATTTAAAAATGAAAAACAGGGAAACAAAGAGTTCCAGCTGCTTTTCATTGTTTAAAATTGAAACTATAATTTATAGCTAGTTCAAATCAACTAGCTGATGGATCCCTCTGAGCGCAAAAACAAAACAAAGCTCTTTGTATTTTCCAAGAGTCTATAAATAGATGCTTTTGTGTCAGAGCCCAGTTCTGTCCTGCCGTTTAATGGAAGAGTAACAATAGCATCATCGACACAAAGGAAGAGATCACATGATTAAATTACACTCTCTATAAATATTAATTGTGCTGCTCTAATCAAGACATCCCTGGATCATTATTCAGGTCTCAGAGCCTGGCTTCCTGCCAGTCGAATTTGGATGAAAGGCAGTTTGAAGAGGCCCTCATAGCTGTTAAATGGCTTCTTATATAATTTTTTTTTTAAATAATGAAGGATGATGTTTTAATTTATTTTGGTAATATTTCCCATATGCTCCATCTTAACTATTTTTACTCCTGTATCCATGTTAACAGGGGGAATAAAAGGTTTTAGTCAATGAACGAGACACCATCTTACCAATGTGCTGGATTTCTTTGCACTTCTGACACTCGTCGCGGAACTTGAAGCAGCCGGCTGAGTTGCGACGGATCTCTCTGCAGGTCATCCTGCCGTTACCGTAAGGTTTGGTGATGATCACGTCCTCATTTACGTTATCATCTGTGTGAATGACACAAACGCGCGTTATGAACGTTTCATGTGAAAATAAAACCCAACAGTGATGTGCCTCTGCACACGAATTAAATTTTTCTTGTCTGAACGTCACTATTGGTCATGTGACTCCACAGAAACCAGAGGAGATTTGCTTTTTATTTAAGCTAAACCAATTATTACCTAGTAAGTTATTTACCAGCCAATGCAGCAATGCCGTTTACAGCTGCACAGGTATATATTACATCTAAGTTATAGCCACAAAACCTTAATTATGCATTTTCAATTATATCATCATTTTGACAAAAAACGCCTAACAACATGCTAAAATCACAGACCAAACGGTACTCTAATGTCATTAATACAATTTTATGTTTATGGTCTCAAGCTATTACTTGAGACTATAGTCTGATCACGAACCTGTTCACTGAGATCAAAGATCAAGTAAATGGTGGATATATAGTCACTAAAGGCTTCTATATACCCTGACTACCTTTTGCAACCAGATGAGTTGAACCCCCCCTGCTGGTCATTACAAAGAATGCAACTTAAGGGTCCACAAGCGACGTCCACATTTTATAGACAGTCTGTAGTTAGACTTAAAAGCTCTCAGCACACATTACTTTCATTAAAACGAGGGGTTTTTGAGTTTACAGCATGTGTGATTCTGCAGCCGATAGCTCTCTAGATAGTTTCTGAATAAAAACATTGAACCTGACAGAAAAACCGACCCTCATTGGGAACAGTGTCACTGTCCATGTCCATCATGGAGCCCATGGAACTGAAGAAGTTCCGGCTCATTCCCATCATAGGGGAGAACAAGTTCTGGAAGCCGTGGAAAGGATCGTGGAACAGAGAGCGGATGCTTCTGCCGCGGCGAGCGTACGGCGACAGGAAGTTAGGCAAATAGATCACAGGAGGGCTGTAGTGCACATAATCGGCCACCTGAAAACAACAAATACAGAGACCGAGCTGATGCTGGTACTGATGTAGTGAGTGAGTGTGTTTGCTGTATACTTGTTCAAAGAGGAAGTGGTGCTTAAAGATTTATTCTGCACATAAACAAGCAAAGGTAAACTGTACCTTCATGCTATCTGTGAATATGTTGTCCACGCCGTCGGCCATCTCTGTGTATTTTTCCTCCAGGTTCTTGAACTCTCTGTTCTGCCGTTGTCCTTCTTGCTCCAGGATGTCGATCTTCTCTCCATTGATCCAGATGGAGAAAGGAGATGTTCTATTCAGAACCTCCTCCAGCTGCAGACCGAAGGAGCAGGTATCATTTTGAATCAAACTTAAAATGTCTTTCATGGCTTAATATTTCAGGGGAGAGAAGAAGAATGATGAAGGCGAAAGGATGAAATATGCATAGTGTTGTATCTCCTTTAGTGTCTGACCTGACGTCCCACCAGTCCAGATCCGCTGCTGCAGGTTCGGGAGTAGTATTTCACACAGGTGTTCTTCAGACAAGGCTTGCACTCCTCCCACAGAGCCTTCATGGTCTCGTTACAAACCTCCTCCTCCTTCTCCAGCTTGGCCTCCATCTCCTGAGCTGTACGCATCGCTTCCTATACATTAAAACATCCAACTTTATTCTGGCCCCATCTTTGGTAATAATTATCTCGTCCTTTTGTGTTAAATGTGAGAATCGTCAGTTTAGAGTAAATTCTCTCAGGAAATATGTTCTTATCTGCAGCACGGACAGATTTAAGTGAAAAAAAGAGAACACTTTCTCGCTGTTAAACATTTAAAAACAAAGTCTAAACCTCTGGAACATTAAAAAATTACTTTTCTGTGTGTTGTGGCCCAAAAAACCCAAATCACTAGACATCTTTACTTCACTTATTCCCCTAGAGCATCGCCAACAAAGATACTGTTAAAACATATAGTGCTTAATATTAGTGCTACCTCTTTCTTCTGCTCGGTTTTCTCCAGATCATCCAAAAACCTCTTGTGCTCCTCTGAAGATTTCTGCATCACACTCTTCATTTCCTTCACTCCATTGATGGCATTTTCAATTTGTCTGTCCAGATACTTTTCTCCCTGAATGGAAATCTCTGTAAACCACAAACAACACGCAGAAAATGTTAACTTCCATAAAATGGCCTTGAATGTTACTGATATTACATGACGTCTGTTCTGTTTGTTCTGCTCACTGTCAACTTCTGCTCAGGCGATTATTTTATTCTACATATCCTAAGCGGTCCGGTATGTAGAATCACAGCACAAATGTAACACAGACCTGGACATTTATGCATTATCTTTTAATAATGAATTTAGAATTTAGTCATTAAATTAACCTCAGCACCCTGTCTGTCATCCACAGACTCCAGAGTCTGTAGAGTCCCAGCTGCAGAGTATTTTATCACCCTGGAGGAACCAAAAGACATTTGAAGGGCAGACTAACAGACCACAAATGTGCTCATGCAGATAGAATATCAACTACCCTGTGTCTAGACACAACACGGACCTCCATAACAGTAATGCATGCATATTACAAGCTCTTGGCATTGCACAAATCACAGAAATTTGACAGACAAGGAGATCTGCATGAATACTAAATATCCAGGCCTAATTGAGGGGCCTTTTATTGGTTATTGTTAACACCTTTTTTGTTTATATATTTCCTTTAACTATTTTTTTAATCTTTTATGCTGCTCTTTGACTCAACTTTAACAAATATGCTTGAAAAAAATGACATCATCTTCAATACCTTTAGTTTTATAGCACTAATGGAAGATTCCTATTAGTGGAATACCATGAAAAGAAATCTGTTGCCCTATTAAAAGCTATTTATCTAGATAACCCTAACATTACTTCCGTAACTACCAAGTTGTTAACGTCATCAGATCAATCCTTTTGTGTGAACTGGCCCTTTAAACCCTTTTTTCCACACCCTGCAAACTTACGGTTAAGATCTTCTTTTGTCGGAGGAAGGATACAGCTGGCTGAGGCCACCAGAAGAGCCACCAAGGCCAAAGACTCTTTCGAGCCTTTCCTCTTCATCATCATCATCATCATCATTAGCATCCTCTCTGACTCTTGCAGGGCCAGCAGGTAATGATGTGAATATGATGCCAAAGACCTGGAATGTAAATCAAACACAGTTTCAGTCCAAACTGACTCTGGACTGTGAAAAATGTCATTGCACAGACTCCTTATCTCCACCAGAGGGCGATGGAAGCTGGAGAAAAAGCAGGTGGGGAGCTACGCAGTAAAAAATCATCACGTTTGCTCAGCGGTTTTGTGCCCTTACATGGCAACAGCTAAAAATAACCAATCAATAACACTAAATAATTCAAACTGATGAACATCTTATTCGTCCCCAGTTTCAATCATTAAAGGATGTTTTGAGTTCAGATCAGCGTTCTCCTGCGGCAATGACCAAAGTGCCTTTCAGAGGCATTATATAATAGAACAGCAGGCTCTTTCTCTATTTACCCATTTCTTCTCTGACGTGTGCTTGGTCAGCTGCCCGTTCACCCAACAATGACATATTCAGCAGAGGATGTCTGTGGTGTATGACCCCCCACTCACGCTGACATGAGACGGACAAAGACAGAGAAGTTCACCAGTCAGTTGGACCAGGCTTCTCTCCTCTCTGTGCAGCTTTTCCCCAAGCAGCATAAATAATCTCTCCCATGTGGGAGTCTAATCTCTGCTGATTATTTCTGCAGTCAGCAATAATCCTTATTTTCTCTAAAAACACATGGCCACATGCAGCAGTCTAGCTGAACTTTGCTGATTCATTTTGCTGTTTTTCTGGAGCCTTCTGGAGATTAGTCTTTATCAGGATTAGCTCAGTGTTTAACCATCCATAATAACCAAAATTACACACTTACACAATTACACACCATTAGATAATGCGCATGCTTACTTGACACAAAACATAACAGAAAGGAAAAAATCTACTTAGAAGACTTTTTTTTAAAGGCTATTTTTGTTTTGTTTGCAGAACTTGGTGCACACAGTGGAAAGGCTGCCCATTTCTATGGTGATTAAACCGGACGTAGCTTTTGCTGTGGATCAGATTTGGCAGAATTACGACTAAGAATTTTTCAAGACTCTTATGAAGCTCTTCACCCTGATTTAGAGTTTTGATTGAGCAAAAGGGTAGCTACACAGATGCTTTCAGGCTTAAAGAGCTAACTGATCACATAAAAAGCAGACATTGTTTAATAGGAAAGTATAGTGAAAACATTTAAAGAGGGATTCGTTGGTTTCCAAAAATCAAGAAAATCACTGATGTAGAGGATTGCCAATGTCTTCCACAAGATTTGTGAATGGGCAAATCTGTCATGTTGAGACAAGATGAACATCTTTTTCTTTCTTCTAAACTGCTGGAATTAAGATTCAGCCAACGACGCATTTACCCCTCTAGTTCTGTTCTTAATGAGTGTGTCTTCATGCAGACACACTGCAAGCACCAGGTACTTCAGGTGAAGCAAAGCGTTTGCACACCCAGTATAAAAGCACAGGTCTTAGGAGCGTCTTGCTCATCTTCTACAGTGTGTTTTTGTTTGCAGTCGCTCGCCCACAATCTCCTCCTGTTTCTATGGAAACAAGCAGAGTACAGTATGCATACAAATCTGCTGCAACATCCCAAAAACCGTCAAGAACTTTTTCATTGTTTGGTAGTTGATGTTTATATTTCCTGTTCCCTTTATTTATTCAACCCTCTCCTACTGAATGTATTCAATCATCCCACTGAAAGAGGGCCATTCATACCCCTGACTCTGCATGGGTTCAGTCAAATAAGAATATTTAAGATGACCTGCAGATCAGCTTACACACTCTTCCCCAGAATCAGTATGAAAGCTCTCTATCTTTGGAAACTTTTTGGGTCTGCTTGCACTATATGATTAAATGCCTACAGCGAATTAATAATTACTAATCAGAAAAGGTTTATGCCATCTTAAAAGAGTTATATGAACTTTCTGTGTTTTTAAACATACAGCAAACACAGTGAGGTCATCATCCACATAATACTAAACGTCTTGCTTAATTAGAGCATGCCCGGAATTAGAAGGTTTGTAAACACTATTTCCAATCCAGCCTTTTGTAATGAGAGAAAAAACTAATGAGTAAGGCCAGACATTCAGTGAGGGGAAAGAATGAGCAATGCTGACATGAAAAGCACAGAAAAAACAGTGTGAGAGAGAGATGGAGAGAAAGTTAGGCAAATGAAAAGTATTAACAATGCACGGGCCCAGTTGTGTTATTTGCTGAACAACAGCTGCAAGTATCCTGGTTACACAACTGAAATACCAACACTCCTCCTCTCCAGATGTTCCTCTAGAAAGTTCAGCATTACCAGTATGACATCAACGTCTGCTCAGTCTCCCACACGTCACCTTTATTTTCTGGAAGTATTTATTTACCATTGTAAATATTTTATTTGACACTTAGATTACTATTAAAAGACATTTAGTACTGAGAAATGAAATCTTGGCTGCTGAAGAGTAATTTTGTTCATTTTTAAAGCAAACCTCGGCCACTTTAAGCATCGGGAACACAACAAATGTGTTTGTCTGATGTTGTAGTTTATGTTTATAAAATCAGAAAAATACAAAATGTCTTGCTAATTTTGTTTTTTGCATTTTGTTATTGTAACATTTATCTCATACAAATTACACTTTATACTCTAAAATAGCTTACACTACCATAACTTTGTATTTATGACCTTGTTGCCCTACAGTATACTGCTGCACAACTATTCGCACATTTCACTTAAAATGTTTAATATTGTGCAATGATTTAATTAAATTTCTTTCATTTTATTCTACTATTTCTTTATTAAACTAGTGTTACAGTGACAGTGAAATTACCCAGGTATTTCTAAAATATCTTGCCTGATGGATTTGCTCCTTTTGCTTCTGTCCCCCCATTAATGACTTTCCCGGTGCTTAAATAAGAAGAAAAAAATGGACTAATCTGTCAAAAATGGGACACTGGCCTCATTATTTAAAGTGTTTGGGGACTTCTTCACCCATAGGACTTAACTGTCCTATAGGCATGCAGGAGTCAGGGCTATTTCTATTTATAAACCAGAAAATGTAACAATAATGATAAAGATCCAGCAATGCTTTAATAGTTTAACATTTTAAAACCTGCAAACATGCATGTGATTACAGATTTATAATTTAGTTTCACGTTTTTATTATTATTTACGCACCAAGCACTGCGTAAAATGCTGAAGCGTGTTATTGAAGTAAACCACAGCGGGACGTCATACCCCCTAATCCAGTTGTTTTGATCCAGAGATGGAGGTCACACCCATGAGTAAGCAATTTAAACAGCAATCACCTTCAGTCAGCACGACCGCATGAAAGGGAATAACACGACATGGTTTTAATTAATAAGTTAGAAGTGATTTTTACAGTCTGACGTTTTATCTGCAAAACCTGCAAAAATGCAAACGAGGTCTGTTCTGTTTTGTTTAAATATGTTATAGCTTATATAAAAATGTAACCACCACAGTCTGCACACAAAAACACCGACCTGCAAAAAGCAAAGGTCCTCTGACTCACCTCTGTTTGTTTCCTGAGACTCCAGCTCGTCCGAAGCTGCCCCAGGCTCGCTGCTGCTCTTATTTATACCAGCGGATAACGGGGACGGTGCAGACATGTGATGACCGAGCATGCTGCTGCCGCCGCATCCAGCTCTCAAAAGTACCGCAATGTGAACACCAACTTCCTGTAATACGCTTCAAAATAAACCTTTAGAAAACAAAACGAAAATATTTTCATGCAAATTGCTCAGTTCCAGTTTAGGAATTGCAGTTCAGTAATTCTACTTACCTCTTGTAAACCTTTAACAACAAATATGGATAGACTTGCCAAACGTGTTTCCTTCTTTTAAAAACTGAATCATCTGAATAAGTCTGAACAGTGCCTGTTAGAAACCTCCAAAACTAGAAGATTAAGATCATGTAACAACACTACAAAATATAAAAGCACAACATTTCAATAGTTGGCACTGACATCTGCTCTGCTGATTAGAAAAAAAGGCAAAAAAAGAACAAAATAATAAATAAATTATTGAACAGCAACAATAACAAAAAAGAACAATTAAAACAAACTGATATTTTTAAAATGACGCATTTAGTAAGAAGATAATATTTTTGGGCTGTAACATAAAATTAATAACAAAAACTTTTCACACACACATATATATAGACCTTCATATAATATGTATTTGTATTAAAACTAATACAACAGTAATAACAATATGAGGCTCCTACACCTTTAACGTGGTACATCCCAGAATGAACGAGGGCCCTAAAATAAAATAAAAATCAGGCCAATTAATTATGTTGAGTTTTTTTTGTGTAGAATACCTTTTTTGTAAGATGTAACACACATGCTCAAGATAGTCTTCAATTAATATTTTATAACTGATTATATGTTATTGTGTTCACTAACGCGCTATTTAAATTAAATTCAGATTCATTCATAAATTTGATGTACTTTTCCCCCCACATGCTTCTTCCACAAATTACGGAAAGCAGACTTTTATTTTGACATAAAAAAATGTTTCCTGTCATGGTTGCGTTCAATTGCTTCTGGCTTGACATCAGTGAGAAGACTTTTCCAGAAGTTTTTTGTCATTTATTGGCGCCTCTCAGAGGTGGTGAGCAGACACAGAAACATTTGACTCATCCTGACAGTGACTCAGTATTTAAAACGTTTCTTTATTGGCATTTTACCAAACCACACTGGAAAAACACCGTTTCATAACAACCAACAATAACTGCCTGTAATAAACTACTGAGGATGTAAGCTTCCTAATGGATATACTATTATATAAGTATAAATATAAAAGTACACAATGTAATATTTGGGTTAAATTAGTTTGCTGTATCATTGTATATACAGTGTTTGTGTTTAGTCATAATCACACGATTCTTCTGCAGTACTTTCTCTGCAACAGATGCAGTTCAAAAGGATTTACACTGTTTAAAGAAACAGGATTCCTGATGTTACTAATAAGAATGAATGAGGAATGAATGAATTCAGAAAAAAATGACGTTTGTGCTGATCTTCTGTAAATATATAATGTGGTTGATTTTGCTAAATGAATTTGGGCTGAGTTGAAAAGACTTGAAAAGCTTTGTTTATTTCTATAAGACAGAAAATACTAGTGTAATGTAAGAATGTTACCGGGGGTTATCGTTCTATTTTTTAAAGCTTCACTTAACACAAAGACCCAACAAGGCTGGAGTAGGCTCCTGTTTTGCTGATGACAGTGAGTTTTCAGATAAATTCAAGGACTAAGTGTTATCTTAAAAATAGATAATTCTAAAAAACAAAAGCTCCCAAAACTGAAAAACAGAGCTGCATGTATTTGCTGATCTACAGCTGATGTTTTGCACTTGCATGTTTGTCCCAGGAGAGCAATGTAATACAAACTCTAGTTAAAAAACTCAGAGGTCACCGAGATTGTTTTGACACTAGTCATTCTGCACCTGCTTTCCATAAGTGTGAGAGTGTGAGAAGTGTGAGATTATGGAAATTTGAAACATATGACCCAGGAATGTAGGAAAGTTAAAACAGAAGAATCTGCTCATGAATGCACGTCAAATACAAATGTAGTTACAGTCCTAGTGTCTTTAAACACAATTAATCCTCCTAACAAACAACTTACAAGGGCTTGTGTCATCTCAGGGCACGGATGTTCCAGTAAATCTCATGGACACGCACAAAGACACACAAACACAGCGGGTAAAACACAAATTCTTTTGTTGTGCGTCAGCTGCAGTCATGTCTCTGCAGAGCTGTGATCGGCAGTGTTAGTTAGATGTTAGTCTTTAAACAGCTCTGCAGCTTAAATTGTGTGGTTTAGATCAGTGTAACGCAAGTACAGACTAACCTGTTCGACACTCCTTAGTAAAGTTGTTCATAGAGGCATCCGTGTCCTCTTAGAGTCACAGCAGTTGAGTGGTTTGATCAAACTGGTGTAAAGCTCTTTGGTCAGGCAGGAGTTGTAGTTGGAAAAATACAACTGTATGTAACTAAAATTCATAGATTAGAAACAGCAATAAACACACAGTATACTAAATTCCCATGCTTTTTTGTGACAAAGTGTAAAAGTAAAGTTGCTACACTAGGTGGCACAAACTCCATTCTTATAAGGTCTCCTCCTCCCAGGACTTAAAGTTTGAAGACTTACAGTGAGGGTACTTGACTGGATTGTTTAATGCTTTCCAAACATCATTAGCACACTCGTGGTTACATTTCCAACTTAAAATATTTTACATCTTGACCTTGAAATAATAGAAAAATTCAGATGACAACACACATTTGGCATTTATTTCTTTTTAACCTGTTTATATTAAATATAAACATGTTAAATAGTCTTATATTTAAGCTATTTAATCTGTGAAGTTACAAGCCAGAGCTGGTTATTACGCAAATAGGCACACAATTCTGATGAGATGAGAATATATTGACAGGAAGAGCAGTTTTGATAAACAGTCTTTAAAAACATGCACTATTTTATCTAAGCTCAAGTTCAACACAATATTGTTGGATTATAATATTATTTTATGCCATGTTATACCCCTAATTAAAGATTGTGAATTATGTAGTTTTAGTTTGCATTATTCTCCTGGATTAGAAGAAGGTGATAACTATTGCATTTGTTAAACTGATTTGCATTACATTAGACTGCTGATTTATTGTGAATGAATGATATTGTTTTATGATGCATTATACTGCTGAGTTATAAGAAATACTGTTCGCAGAAAGTCATCGCCTTATTTGTCTGATTAGAAGAGAACAGAACATACTGGAGTTTTCTGCCCCATCTCAGCAGGAGCAGATAAACAGGGAGCCAAGGTCGTAGCTTAGGCGCTGTGTGAGAGAAAGCATGTGAATGTTTAGGCTTTAATGATAAGGTGGGGGCCAATAGAGGCTATAAGAGTTTGATCAATGCTCCACCATTTTGAGATCTGATGCTGTCTGCGTACGGTGTCCATCTCCCACGCGTGTCATCATTAAAATCATCTTTTGACTCAACCTGGCCGGACCAGTCTTGTTATTGTGGTTTTCCTCTTGTATCCATCTGTTACGTCCCCACTTAAAAGCTAGGCGATGAGGGTGGGGGACAGTAACAGTTAGATCCAGGTGGAATGAAAAGAACGCCAGGCAGAGGTATTTAATATAAAATAGATCTTTATTGTAGGCAAACACCTCAATAATCATATAAATGGCAACAACAAAAGGAGACAGCACCGCTGCTTTAACGAGAAATCAGGGAGGTCAACCCAAAGTGGTAATGACCACTTCAACAAAGAAAGCAACAATAAGGCTTCAACAGAAAGAGACAGCAACGCTGCTAGCAAACAATATCCAGGCAGGCCACACAAACTAGTGAAGGCCGCCGTCACTCATTGGCAATCACTGCTCAGTTAAGCACTACTCACAAAGAGCCACACACCAGAAGGCTGGTCACACACAGCAGGCTGTTCCACACCTAAGCCAGTAGCACACTCTGACCAGCACAGAGGAAATCCACCAGAAACCTCTCCCTCCTCTTCCACACTGCTCTTCTCCAGCTTATATCACCCCTGAGGGTAATTGGTTGTAACGAGAGCAGATGAGCAACAGGTGTGACCTAAAGGAGAAGGCAGGGGCAGAGAGAGACAAGGGGAGGGGCCAGAACGAAGGAAGAGGAGAGGGAGAAGACAACACCACGCCCACACATTCCCACAGCCTCCCAGAATGTAACACCATCCCCAATATTTGAATCCGTAACAATATCTAATCAACCAATCACATAGCAGCGGCTCAGCATGTACACACGCTGGAGATGACCTACTGAAGTTCAAACTGAGCATTAGAATTGGGTAAAAAGTTAATTTAAGAGTTTTGAAAGTGGCATGGTTCTTGGTGCCAAATGCGCTGGTCTGAGTATTTTAACTCCGTCCAACTTGGTACTTGCAAGGTGTAGCGAATGAAGTGTTCTGAACTCTGTTGCAGGTGATGTATTCAGGATAGCACATTCTTCTAGCTGCCTTCTAGGGGTCAACATCGGGGCTCATTGGCCTCCACCTTACTCTCCCAGCGCCATCTTCAAAATTCTTTGTCCAGTATTTCTTCCATCTTTCCTCTACACATGGATAAACCACCTAAGCCTTGTCGCTCTAAATTTGTTGCTCCCGGTCATTCCCCCCAAAGTCTTAGCATCTTCCTCCAGTTCTGCCTCCTGTCTTTTTGTTAGTACCACCATCTCCAAACACTACGTCATCCCTTTACCAGTTCCTCCACTTACTGTCCTTCCTACCCATATTGTGCCCCCAGTGGCTGGTAAGACAAATATAGCAACCAAATTAAACACTGCTGTGCTTAAATTCTTTAAAGAAGTCCTTTGAAAGAACCAAAGCAAAGATCTGGCTCCTCTGAGTGGTGGGCTGACATTAGACAAGGCATGCAGGACATCTGCTGTATGTAACACAACAGTAAGAAAGCAATGACCTCATCCTTCAGAATTCCTGACAATGAGAGGTAACAGAGAGTGAAAGCGAGAGAAATACTATACCAGTGAAACATCATACTCAGGCATTCTGGGAAATGTGTTTTAAATTTACAATTTGTAATTTGTAATAGAAAACCAGGTAAGAAAGGTCGGATGAATTTGTCATCTGCAACTCACATTAAGCCTTTTGGGTTACACATGACCTGCGTGACACTGGTTAATACTTGAACTTTCATTATTTCACCAACTGATTGGTGAACACATCCAGTGAAGCATTTAGCTTCCAGGGAAACATTTTATGGTTTGTGTTGTGTTGCTTGAGCAACCATCTTTGTTTTGGTCAAAAAGTGCCCTGTAATTATTATTGCCACATGAGCTGATGAACACCAAAACAGAGGTAAAAGAAGATTAGCCATACATTTGCTAAGATGTCAAAAACACAACTTCAAACAAATGGAATTGGTTTTAGCCACATACGCATATTTTCAAAAGAGAAGATATTACATTTCAAATTAAGCCTCACACACTGTGGTTTACAGTTTCTCTTTCCTTTCACAAAGGAGTAGACACCAACCAAACCCTGCCCCTACTCAGTTTTTGGCACTAAGTGGCCAAAAACCGATTTTATAGATCAAAATCAGACTTAAATGCAGTTCCTAATTGACTTGTACACTACAGATGATGTGAGATAAACCATCCGCACTCACTGCTGCTTCCTTTGTTTGAGCTGTGTGATGTAGTTCCAAATGCTACAAGGCTGCAAATTTGTTTTTCACAAATTTCACAAACGGGCCTGTCCCGTTTGGCTCTTTTGCCATCAGAATTGTTGTCTAAAGGCAAAGAAAGATGCCCAACGGATTTACTTTACCAAACTGACCATCCCAGCCTTGCCGTAATGGTCCATTTGATTCACCTTTTATTGTTTATTTTATTTTCACTTACTGAATACGGGACAGACTTGACTGGGGGAAAGAAGGGGAGAAAGAAAGAGGGAAAGAGAAACAGCTGAGAAGAGGGACGGGGGAGAAGGGCAAAAAACAAAAACCAACAGAACGGGCAGAGAAAAAAAAATGCATATATCAATCACCTGGATCACCTGCTGAGAAAGAAAAAAGAAAGCAAGCAGAAGAGAACAAGAGTAATAGAATAAACAACATCACAATGATATATGGGAATATGACAGTAAATACTAAATGTTAAACATTATTGTGCAGCACATAAGATCAACAGAACACAGTGTGCTTTGAGGTAGGAGCCAAAAAGGGTGTAGTTTGTGGGTGTGATCACCCGTGTGTACACCTGTGAGCATGGACGCGCTTGTTTTTTGTTTTTTTAAAAGGTTCCTTCATGTAATAGTCTGCTAGAGGGTGTGGGGGGGCCACAGCCCCGTCCTCCAGGGCATGAAGCAGGTGTGGAGGAGATCAAAACTCCAGACATCCAGAGGCCCCCAGAACACAAGAGACCAAGGAAGACCAACAGAGGGGCAGCTGCGCCACTGTCCCGGAAAGAGCTGAGGAGAGTCCCAGATGAGGGCTCACTCAGCAGCCACGGAGCAGAAGCCAGGGGGAGTTGCAGTGACGCGCCCGTGAGCTCCGCCGGCAGCCAGCTGCGCCTGAGTGACCGAGCCCCAGGCCGAGAGGCCGGGGGCACCCCACCTCCGAAGTGGCCCGAGCGAGCCCCAGGCTCCAGGCCCCGATAAGCGGCCGCCAAGGAGTGAGCCGGTGTGTACCTGGACACAAAGAAGCACCAACGCACCGATGTCTGAGGGGGTCCGCCACTGGCAGGGGAAGTGGTGGTGGGGGGAGATAGGCCTCCAAACCTTGGAGGGCCTGAGATGTCCCCAGAGAGGTGGCGCCTGACACCCGACCTGACATATAGACACAGACATACAGGCACACACAGATACAAACATCCATTCCCACCCTCATGCTCTCATATGCACTCACTCCACACTCAACCAACGTGGAGACAGACATAAAGAGACGCTGTACACACGATCACACTCCCCAAGCGTACTCTACAAACCGGGTCTAGGTGCCCCCGCCCCTGGAGGGGGGAACTGCACCCAGACCCAGGTGGTGTTTCCCTTTTCCCTGCGGTGGGGGGAGGCAGACCGCCCCGACTCCGCAGCAGCAGGAAGGCTCCACACTCCAGACCGCAGTCGGACGGCCAACTCCTCCTCCTCCTAGCCCCCCTGCTCCAGCAGGTCGCAGAGAACGGGGGTGAGAGAAGACTCCGAACCTCCCTCCACCCGCTCATTGTAATGTTGATGCATGTGTGTTCTAAGGTGCATTTAAAACCCAGGAGGGCTTGGAGCTACCTGCCAGAGAGCAGCAGGTAAGCGCATGGTCCCTCCTGCTAGCCCTCAATGTCTACGTGTATTTAAAATTGAGAGGTGGGCAACGATGCCAGGGGTGGGGTGTACACCCTGATGGTACTTTGGACTCCGTGTATCGTGCCCACCCCCAAGATCCTATATGTATGTGTAATGAGAGTGTGAGTAATGTGAATGTCTAAGTTGTGGGATAAAATTGAGGCAGAGGCAGCCAGAAGGGGACAGAGGGGGGGGTAGCCTCCTCTGCACCCTGGTGACATACCCCTACTCCAAGGCCCTGCATGTGTGGGTGGTTGTGGTGGAGCGGGAAGAGGGAGGCAGCTGGAGATGGGGAGGGAAGGAAGGGAGGGGCAAGTGACCCCTCCCTGGGGCCAGCTCCCCCGCTGACCCCAGTAGGCACCCCCATACTCCGCGACCCGCCAGGGAAAGGGGGGCCCAGGCCCATCAGACCGGGGCCCAGTGCAGCAGCGCCTCCCGGCCCCACAGAGCCCGGGACAGTCCACCCAACCCCACCACAGAGAAAACTGCACCCACCCCACCATCCACTCATCTTCCAGACTACATAAGACAATAAACACCCAGGCTGAGATCTTCCTCCACCTCTCCTGTATCTCCCCCTCCTGCAGAGGCAGCTCCTGAGGAGAGGAAAGCTCCTGCAAGATGTGACAATCTCCCCCACCAGTTGAAGAGCCCCCCAGGTGGCTCGACGCACTGGCGGCACCCTGCTCCAGGGCTGGGCCCCCATGCACCCACCCGCCCACAACCCCGGCAACACACCAACCAGGACCCAAGCCCCGGAGGCCCGGTCCGGGTCCCAGCCCAGAGACGGAGCGCCCCCAGAACCTCACGCCCATCCCGGACCCACCCAGGGGCAGCCAGGCTACCAGGTCAGTAACCCACGTCCGTCAGCACAGACCCTCCCCTAGCCCCGCTGCACGCAGCCGCGAGGAAACAGTCACCGGAGAGCCAACAGAGCCCCTAACCGGACATGACTGCTACCCCGGGTTGAGCCCCCCAAGGAAGATGCCTCCGGGGAACCCCCCGACGCCCTAAGCCTGTCCCTACCCCCACATCAATCACAACAGTGAAGGCGGGACCAAACTATGACCCCCCACCCCCACTAGGTGATGGAGCTGATCAAAGGAGCCCAGAGCAATTGATCTGATGTGGTGGCAGAGGCTGTGTCAAGACTAATGTAATCTAATAGATAATTTCTATATTGGTTAGAATTAAGATTATTTTTATTTTTCCAGTTCATGAGGACTGTTTTCTTGGCTGTGCATAGGGCAGTGAAAACCATATGGGCTATATTCTTTTCTGAAGTGACATTATCTAAGCTGCCCAACAAACACACTAAGGGGGAAGTTGGAATGTTACATTTCAGACACTTCGATAAGTCTTCACATATCTCGCGCCAAAACTTCTGAACTGGTGGACAGAACCAAAGAGCGTGGATATAATTGTCCAGTGAATTGGTTTGGCAGTGTGAGCAGTTGTTGGTAGACGTAAAGCCCATCTTGAACATCCGATGACCTGTATAGTGCACTCTATGTAATATTTTGTATTGAATTAATTGAAGACTGGGATTTCTAATTAGATGAAAGGTTTTTAAGCAAATCTGAGACCAGAAGTTTAGGTCTAAGTTAACTGATAAATCCGCTTCCCATTTTGCAAATTCAACATTTTAACTTCACGCACACCAGCAGCGCTCACGTATGTTCAACTTGTTTTCCTCAGTTTTGATGATTTACCAGCAACTGATCTAGTGTTGCTAAACCAATTATCTGTTGCGTGACCCATAGCAAATGTACTTTACACCCAGTGTGAATATGCGTTAGTTCATACAGGTGTTGACAAAGTGTGGTGTACTGTTGCGTGTGTGTGCCAACTGCTGGGCTGCGGCTGTGTTCACTTGGATAACTACTGAACTGAAACCATCCAGCACTGGAGCCAACCCTCAGTTGGTGCCATGACTTTGAGTATTTCAGTATATACACATGCAAGCAGAGAGCTTACTCCGCTGATGTCTAACACAAAATATCATTATCAACAGGCTTAATTGGTCCCACTGGCGTGCTGAATGACCGTGGCTAACAGACCATGGAACTTCAAACATTTGGATGATTCTGGTATCAATTTAGGGAAGAATGTGTTTCTGTGTGGATGGATGTGTGAGTGCGCTGGAATGTG
Source organism: Rhamphochromis longiceps (assembly GCF_057381845.1). Taxonomy (NCBI): domain Eukaryota; kingdom Metazoa; phylum Chordata; class Actinopteri; order Cichliformes; family Cichlidae; genus Rhamphochromis; species Rhamphochromis longiceps. The sequence continues at coordinate 17,880,926 of NC_140571.1, read as the reverse complement.
CGTCAACGAAGCTGATTAAAAAACCCCAAAACTGCACAGTGTGATCAAAGCCCGGTGGGTTCATACAATAAATAACCTCATGGAATTCAAGCTTTTTAGAAACTGTAGCATCTTTTACCTTTATACTGATGAAAAAGAGCATTTCCCGGGGCTACATTTTAGACAATGACAATTTGGCAGCACTGAAGTATCCAGATAAGAATATTTACCATAGTAATGACTGCAAAGAATGTCCTTTGGGTTGTTACAGATTTCTGTACTGGAAAGTCCAGTCGTCCATTTTCTTAACTGCTTATCCTGGTGGAGCTTATCCCAGTTGCCACAATTTATATGAAAACATCTTCGTATTATTTTTCTTACCTATTCAACATTCCTTTTCATGTCAGCCATATCCAGGAGCTATGAGTGTGAATGGCTTTCTGTCTCTCTCTATTAGCCTTGTGATGTACTGGTGACCTTTCCAGAGTGCAGCCTGTCGCTTAGCCCCAGGCTTCATTAGGCTCCAGGTGTCCAGTGGGTCTAAATGTTTACATCTGGAGACTGTGAAGGTCATCAGAGTACAGTGAACTCATTATCATGTTCAAGAAACTAGTTTGAGATGGTTTGAGCTTTGCGATCAGAAAATGACTACACTGTGGTCATAAAGGGGAGTCCATATCTCCCACACCATTGCACAACCAGCAAATGCCTAAACCCAGGCTTGATGGAGCCATGCTTTCATATCATTTTTAGCAAATTCTGACCCTGCGATCTGAACATCACAGCGGAAATCAAGACTCATCAGACCAGGCAATGTTTTTACAATCTTCTATAGTCCAGTTAGAGAGCTTGTGGTAATCGTTGTCTCAGTTTCCTGTTGAGTTACTGTTGCTTTCCTTTTAACTTGAAGCAGTTTGGCTGTTCCCCTCTGATCTCTGGCATCAACAACAAGATATTTTTACCCAGAGAACTGCTGCTCACTGGATGTTTTTTCTCTCACATGGTTCTCGGCAAACCCTAGAGATGGTTGTGAGAGAAAATGTCAGTAAGCAGCAGTCTCTGAAATACATCTGACACCAATAACCAAGAGCCACTTAAATCACCTTTCTAATGAAGCCAAATGAAGTGGTTCGTGAGTGTATACTTTATCAGTAATAATATCAGCAAGTACACCATAAACAGTTAATAGACCTTCTGTTCTGAACTGCAGCTCAGACTAATTATGTGATGAGACTTTTTCACTTCCTGCCTTTCAAAACTAATACAGTTATCTATTTATTTAACAGTAAACAGCTATATTAAACTGCACAGTGAGTGCAGGAGAGGGAAGACAGAGCGAAAATTGTAAGTCTGACAGACGGCCACTGGAGCTGCCTCGTCAGCTGACTGGCCGGATGTGTGTGTGTGTGTGTGTGTGTGTGTGTGTGTGTGTGTGTGTGTGTGTGTGTGTGTGTGTGTGTGTGTGTGTGTGTGTGTGTGTGTGTGTGTGTTGGTGCAAAATTTACACCTGCTGTTAGTCTAACTCGCTGGTAGTCAAGGTTAAGGGGAGCAAACTGAGAGGCCTGCAAACTGGTGCCAGGTCTGGATTATGGCCTCGACATGTGTGTTGTAGTGTGTGCACTGGTGTGTTTTCAAAGAAACTATTTTCCTGTCTCACAGGCCAAGGCCACAGATATTCAAGGTGCTCACTCCACAGTGTTCTGACATTTGTTAGCAATTAGCCTCGGCCACAAAACTGACATTCAACAAAACACACGGACCCTCCCTGCCTCTCTCTCCCCCTCCCTTTGCCTTTGCATTCTGTCCTTTTCCCTGTCCCGCCCTCGTTTTTTACTTTCTTTGTTTCCCTCCCATCTCTCTCTCTCTCTCTCTCTCTCTCTCTCTCTCTCTCTGCCTCCCTGCCTTCTTGCTTATATCTCTCTTACCAATCTTGTGCTTTCTCTTCATCCTGCCATGCTCCAGTTGTCCCTCCCTCTATAAAGCTACACATGGTTTCTGTCTAAGGAGGTTTAGCTTTATCAGGCTCTGGATGGGGAAGGGATGATGCCAGAGAGCTGCAGGCAAATGTGCAAAAGTTAGATGAGCTTTGATCACCTACCTTCAGCATCGACAATTTTTTCAGAATATTTCCAATAATCCAGATATTGCATAGTTATTTTTTTTCTAAATTTTAACAAAGATTGTTTTATTCTTCACTACACTGGATGTGAATGAACATCTTTTGTGCATGATTTGCTTCTTTTTTTCAAATTTGGAGGTGCTTTTTTTTTCTCACTTTCTCTGGAAATTTGGTCACCACTGGAACGATGCGCATGAATGACCCATTGGTACACTGCTGACTACTTCTGCTTTTCCTTTGCACTTGATTTTGAGAAGAAAAAAAAAATAGACCGCAACAAGTTGGCAATACTGCAGACGATATCTGGAGCCAGAAATCATGAAAGGTAAAGAGACTTCACCTACAACATTACATCTTAGCATCTAGAAATGCAACTTTGCCCTGTTTCACCAACTTTTGAACATGCAAAAGATCCATCTGATGAAAACGTAGGTGAATTTCCCAGTGTGGAAAACACTTAGAAATGTAGTGAGAAACATTATGTCTCATGGTGAGATGCAGACAGGCACCTGCGCAGGGCACTAGCAATCACATATGCTTCTCATCATCTCTGAAACCTGGCAGTGCAGATCCTGAGAAAGTGCACGTGTGTTGTTGTTGGATGTGACACTTTGATGAGTCATCTTTAAATCTCTGTAATGCGTACATGCGTGCACCACAGCCTGGTCTCATAAAACTTTAGATACTCTCTAGCCATGCCAATCTACCGCAGATTGAATTAATATTCCGCTTAAGATAGGGCGGGTGAAAATATACGAGTTGAATTTGAGTATTTTTACAACAGTCTATGCAAGGAAAACTGCCAACAGCTGTGAAGAAAGCAGAAGTACTTAGATAGTTTCCAGAGATACAGTATGCACAGCAGTCACGTGGGGGAGTGGATACAGAGGGAATGACTGAGCAGGAGTGAGAGGGAGAAGCCAAACAGAACTAACAGCTTGAAAATATGTGGAGATGTCCTCACATATTCATTATCATAACTGATAATTATTTTTTTTTACTTTGAATGATCTCTTTTAACTTTCAAGTTTTATGTTTACCATATAAGAAGAGTATATTTACTGGAAATATCAATCTCTACCTCTAACTGGTACATCGAGCTTAAATGGGGGAGAAGCTGCACATGAACCACAAGGCGACACAGCAAATTAACTCCAAGAACAGTACTCTTCTCAGCCACACAATGCAGGAGGTCTGTTAGTGGTTTCAGTCCAGCCCAGCCAGAACAAAACATGCTGCCTCATACATTCCTCCCAGAATGGAGAGGAGAGGGAGAGTCCAAAAACAAGGAGGTGCAGGGAAAGGAAAAGCAGGCAGACAGGTGTATGGCTGGCAAAGGAAAAGGAAAGAGTGAGCAAAGTGGAGGCCTGAGTGCAATTTTTGCTGTGGAAGCTTTATATAAATTTACAGTCAACGCATCATGAATTTGAAGTGAAAGGAGAACAAGGACACTGAGTATCTGGAAGCTGTGTTGGCTTCTTGTCACTGTATTCAGAGTGCGTTTCCTCATTTGTTTTTACTAGCTTGGATTCATAATCTAAATGTTTCTCCTGGGCATTTTCATGTTTCCACACTAGAGCTGGCAGCACAAAATGTTGACTGTGATGTTGAATCTGCAACTTGATCTTTAATTAAGACCTTAGCAACATTATAAGTTCCAGCTATAACAGTGGCTGTTTGTTTATTTTTCTTCCCTCTTCTCACCACTTTTATGTGCAAACAGAGCTTAATTCTTTCACTGCATCACAGTTCGGATACTTACATTACCGGACTTCGATGAACCATGTGGACTACATACTAAGTTGTTTATGAAAAACCTTTGACAGGGTCATAGCAACTTGTTGAGCCCCTGACTGCACAAAATACTAGATTCTTCTAGTTGTAGTTGACAGTTTAACTCACACAAACACAAACAATGCCAAAACTAAGGTAACGGCAGTGCCCAAATAGAATTTGATACTGAATTTGTCAGACAGACAGCAAAGCCTCCTGCTACTGACTGAAATGTTGCTCTCTTTCCATGCCACACCCAAAACAAAACCAAAAACTCTTGTTTACCGTTTTAGTGTAATTAATTAATAATAGCATTAATTACCTTTATTTCTACATCTCTCAGTATCTCTCACAATCAGAGTTACATGCTGCTTCCTAGAATTGACAAAAAATAGCATTAAAACATTTCCAAAATCCATGAAATGAGCTAAAATAAGAACACAAAAGAACAAATTTAAGATGACATCATTTTAAAAAACCAAATACAAATAGATAGATATAGATTTTTTTAGGTTGTTTAATATTAGCTGAAAAAGTTTGTTCCACAGCATTGGGCTTAAAACTGTGAAAACATGGTCCCCCTTTGTTTTAAGCCTGGGCGGTCGAACCTGTAACAGTAACTACAGTAACAGTAGCTCAGTGCAGTTCAGGTGGTAGCGTCACCTACTAACTGGAAGGTCAGGGGTTCAATCCCAGTCTGCGCGAGTGGGTGTGAATTGGTGAATGAGGCAAGTTGTGGAAAAGTGCTGTATAATAACTGGTCTATTTACCATCTTTTGGGTATGTGGCAGTACATGGTGTTAGACATTTTGAGATGGATAAAATGGAGCCATACCATTAACAGATTTAAAAGTAATCAGAAAATCTTAAATTGTTTCTGTAGGGAATGGGAGGCCAGTGTCTTATACACTATAAATGGGAAACTGCTGGATCATTTAGGCATGTATACAGTGAGTTTCAATGGCAATGGTAGATGAAGATAAAAACATAAAATCCTGTGTGCGTTAACAGCAGCTTAATTGACAATGTCAGTAAAAACAGCAAAATATAATAAAGCAAAAACACGACTAGTAAGTGTAGACCTTTATGAACAACAGTGTTTTGAGTCTGTTTTTAAATGTTTGCACAGATGCACAGACATATCTGATCTCAACTCAGTGATCACAGTGGTCGAATCTGGAGGAGATGAGGGTGTGAATAAGCTGTCATATTACATGGACCAACTAGTCTGACCTCAGCCATGTTTCTAATCTGTGCAAACAAGACTGGATAAACACACTAGTTGAAACTAAGATGACGATGAAAAAAACACCCAGGTTCAAGCAGGTTAATTTGAATGGATTCTTAGTTATCCAAGGCAAGTAATGTAGCTAATTTAGCTTATTCTGTTAGCTTTGCAGGTAAGTTTTTGGACTCTGAGGTATACTGGATTAATTTTTATGAGTTTTAGTTGAAATCCTTACAGAGATGTTATTATTTAATAGGATTTTGATCCATTACTGTTTTGTTTCTTATGCTGCTGTTGTTTTTAGTCGAGCCAAACAAAGGCATTCAAGTTTTTGTAGTACTAGTTTCTGTGGTGCGGCCTATTTTGATTTGGTACAGTTGAGCAAACACTGGTGTTAATTAGACTCCAGAACAAAAAGAATAAAAAATGAAAAACGATGTCCAAGCTGTCAACTGTACACTTTGGCTAGAAAACCTTTGGAGTGAAAAGATGAAGAAATGATTATAAAATATGAGGGTGAGTAAATACAGAAAGGCTTAGTTGTTGAAGATTGTACATTTCCTTTGGCCTTGCAGTCTTACTGTATAAAACTAACCAGGCCTTTCTTGCTTCTTTTTTTTACTTTCTCAGCCTGGTTTTCCAAAGCAGTTTAATCTAGAAAAAACATCATCCATTTACTGGATGTTAACTGCAAAGATCTTGTGTTTTACTGCCTAACCACAATAAAAGAGTGCTCTATTGAAATGGCCTTTCTATACATTCTGGTTCACAGTTTGCAGCGACACATACCGACCATTTATATTCTTTTGCAGAAACCACGCATTCCAGTCACAGGGCACCTAAATGGCTGAGATGTCAACAAAGCTTTAGAAAGGGACTCATTTTACTTTATGAGTTGTGGTCAAGACCTCCACTCTGATCTGGAGGAGGCCCCATCTCCTAACTCTGGTTCCACTTAAGGCTTGGATTTGCAGGAGGAGGAGATTTTACTGGTCAAAACAGCAGAATGAACCAATGAAGGATGGGAACATGAAAAACTATTATGATGTGGAGTAGGCATCTCTATTTGAACAGAAAATTGGATAATGCAGTGAGTGATGTGGGGAGGTCAGAGGGCATACAGAGCCTGTTATTTACAGAGGATAACATTTTGCACAATGCCTGTAGCGAAAGTAAAGTCCAAAGGGAGAAAAAGGGTGGGTATGGGGTTTGGAAAGTCCAGAGCCCCCTGAGATAAAACCTCAGCAAAGGAACCACAAACTGAAGTGGTGCTGCTTTCACGAACACTAAAAGTCAGAGAGTAAAAGATCAGAACGACATCCTGAGATCTGACTGTTAGACTTCACAAAGTTTCTATATATATTTTAACCTTTCTTCTGCACACTTTTCCCTTAGAAGTATATCAGGGACACAGGAAAGGCTGTTCAAAACTGCTAGTGTTGATATTTGTACATCATCTACACACGAGGGCTTTGACAGCAACAGGAGTTACCTGTGGATGCTTGTCTGCATGACTCAGTAGTTTTTGTCTGTGGCTTTCATGGTAAAGCTACAGCATAAAGCAATGCCCCCAAACCAGTCCACCAAGAGGTGGCTTTCAGAGTTTGGTGTGGAAGTGTAGCTGATCTCTGCTCCATCCAACACCTGTGGGATAAATGGGAATGTAGACTGCGAGACCACTTTGTGTGAACGGGACCAAGAAAAACTTTGCAAGAAGAATGGAGGCTGTTGTAGCAGCAGATGGTTTTTGGCATTTCTGGCTGTGTTTTATAATCTTTATTCCTATTAGTGTTCACACTGAGGACATGAACTATTCATCGCGCACAGAAATACCGAATGTCTCAAATGTCTCACAAAGAATGTCCAAAATATAAATATATTTTGATTGTTTTGTACTTTTATTCTTATTTTTAATCTTGTTGGACACGAAATGTATCTATTTCTATTTCTAGTCCTTGGTTTATGATTGTTTTCTGATTATGATGCATCTTTATGTTGCATATTCTGTCCTTCACATGTTTCCTCTAAAAAAGCAAAGAGTTCAGTGATGTTTGTTTACCTAAACTGTGTAAATCTGTTGTATATAATAAGGTTCACACATTTTTAAACACTTTTTTAGCTGTTTAACAAAATATACTAACGTCATATAATGAGTATGGGCTTTGCTTTAATTTGAAAGATTGTAAACAAATATTGTATTAACCACCATGCCTTCACAGCCATGGCTCAAAAGACTTATTTTAAATCCTTTGTGAATGAGGTCTTTGAAGTTTGGAATCAGGGGACCACCAAAGAATGGAATTTCTACTATGATGTTTTTCCAGGCCTCTAGTTCTTCTCTCCTAACTCTAACTCCTCATTTTCCATTTCTTTGTTTGTCTTTCTACCTTCAGCTTTCTCTTTTAAGTGAAATCCATTCTTGATCGATTTGAGATCAGTTGATTAACTCCAGCGTCGCTGCATATTTCACCTCCTATCTTTCAAAAATTCCTGGCTTGCTTTTGCTGTATTTGTTGGGTCATTACCAATCTGTGCTGTGGAGCACCATCCAGCTGCAGCCAGCTGAATCTTCCTGATCCTTATCTTAGTTTAATCTGTCTAATGAGCGAATGTTCTGAACTATTTTCTATAGTGAAGTATTGTATTACACACTTTTTTTTTAAAATAGAAAATTGACATGGCTTCCTCCTGGATAAGGCTCGACCACCTTGCTTGACCATGGAAAGCATCCTATGATCATCCACGACCTTGGTCCTCTGTGGACCTCAAACTTTTTATGCAAATAGCCACATTCATCAAATAACTGTGACCTGAATATGTTTTATACGCAAATTGTGCTTTCACATGTCCAAAAATATATACACCTAACTGCATGTACATTAACAATGCTGAAAACTCTGACTACTCTATATCCATGTAAGGTCTGTAACTCTGTTACATAGGTCACAAGCACAGTTACCATATAATCAGGGCCAGCTGCTTTCAAGATAACTTACCTGCCAGGGGGGAAATGCCCAGTTATGTGAAGTATAAATGCACTGGGATCTGAAAGCAATGAGATTTTTATGGGTGTAAAAGTAATCTGCATGTGACCACATCCTCAGGGAGAAAGGTCTAGCCAGAGATCTAACCCCTGACTGCTGCTGAGTATGCCTGGGATGTACTGGAATGAACTGGAGGATGGGGTACCTATGTACAGGTGTCCATTACCACAGCTGTTTAGCAGCATGGATTACCTACATAATACCCTTCAGAAGGTTTTATTGTTTTGGTTGGTTTATTAGATAGAAATCTGTTTTTATTTTCTTCACTTTTATCTTATTACACCTCGCAGCAGTTATCCTAAACCCTGAAGGTGTTATTCTCCCTTAATGATGAAATTTGAACCAGCTGAATCAATGTTGCAAGGGTGCTTTTGAATAATCTGACCTTATCAGTGACAGGAAAACAAAGGGTTGGGTTTTATGTGAGCTGTTTATGCAGATGCTCTGTGTTTGTTTAATTTGGAGGGAAATGCTTTCAGACCATAGGTGGTAGGTTTGTGAAGCACCGCAAATTAATAAGACTGCCTTTCCACTGAACCAAAACATCCTTTTAATATGGCAGGGTTGTGTTGTGCTGCTGTCAGATCAGCTCAGTTCTGGTCTGTGTGTGTGTTGGACACGACAGCTTCCCCACTAATGAGACAGACATAAGAGGGGTTTTTTTCCACTGAGAGAAGCGAAAACACGAGTAAAAAAAGGCGCAAGTCAAAGGAAGCAAAGGAGAGTCATACATGTAGGGTTGTTCGATATTTCTTGTTGAATACAGTTTTAGAATTTGAATTTCAACTTCCAGTAACAGACAGTGTGCTGGCATTCAAACATATTTATACCACAAAAGTCCAAAAGAATTCCAGGAATTCAGTTTTCCACCAAGTATGTGCTTTAGTCAGGGTGGGAAGGTCTCTGAACAGGATTTATACCTCTTTTAGACAGACATGAGGGCTCTTCACTAAAACCCCCATTTAAATGTATTACTACTTTTAATTTCACTGTTACAACATGAAGCCAGTTGCAAGATTTTTGAGCAATCTGTAATTTCGTTATGGTTTGTCAGGAAAATGGGAGATAGAATTGCACAAACTCTGTTTTTACCTTATGTTGTAAAGTTCTGAACACAAAGTTCTGAAAATTGCTTGCTGTTTGCAGGGTTAAATTTAGTGTTTTGGCCAACTTAGGTCAGCAGAAGAGACTTCAGAGTCCCAGTTTAACTAGTAGTGGAAATTACAAATTCAACAAATGAGTCATGGCTGAAAGATATGGAGGGGACAAGCTGTTAGGCAACAGTGCTAACCACCGTGTTACTATGTAATGATTTATTTAATGATGTTTTTATTTAACCCATTCTGGCACTTGTGGCCCTCCATACAGCACAGAAATCATGAAATAATTAATTAATTAAAATGGGAAATAATTAACTGAAATAGGGACATCAATAAATGCATCATTAATTAATTAAAATTACCGATAAATAATTAAATGATTTGAATGACACAAATTTAATTTAATTTAACTGATGACATGTTCAATCAATTATTTATTTATAAATATAGTTAATTCACTTTGGCACTTGTGGCCCTCAATACGGGTTTGGTTTTAACTTATAAAGAGCGTTAGAGAAAAAAAAAATACCAGTAAGTGCCAAGTGTTGCAGGTATTTAGTTAAACAAGCACAGGCTGCAGATCACATCGAACACTTCAGTAACAGCTACACATTTGTGAAAGCTAATGAAAAAGATTTTCTGCTGATCAGAGTAGCTGGCCACCAGGTGCAGATTATTATAAAAAGTCTTTCTTGCCACTGTAAGCATGGCCTCAGTCCATATTAACCTGAAGTTCTTTCTCTCACTCTTTCCCCTTTCTACTCCCTCCCCTTTTCTCTGCCTCCACCCATCCTTATGTCAGCCTCAGTGTTTTGTGACTTGTCCACCCAGACCTGACCTCAGCCATTTCAGCACTGACTCACATAAACATTTACCTCATTGCTGCTTTTGCAAGTGTATACTTTCTTCTATCAAAACTTCACTAACATTGTTCTCCAAATAGATCCCATGGTTTAATTTCATTTGACCTAACCTAACATATATTTTCCCTAATTTCATCCAAGCCTTGAATCCCTGTTTGTTTTCTCATTTGTGCCATGTGGAACCAGAACCCAGTCATCTAAGGGCAACTGTGTGTGTCTGCATTACACAGACATTTCTTTTTTTTTTTTTCAACAAAAGTTGTACTAAAACCGTTTCTCTAGTTTAAAAAAAATTAATGTCTTACAGTCCACCATTAGTTTAATTCTCCTGCTGTTTTTTGTCCTATTTTTTCTCACTAGCGGAGGCCAGACCTCGCCTGATGTTGAGATGATCTTGTGGCTAACTGCAGAGACTGATCCATAGCAGAAATTCCCCAACATGTTTTTGCAACACAGAAACATTTAAGGCAGTTTTGACTTATATAACAATGCACAAAAGAGACCAAAGTTATGTTGCACAGTGGAAATCTCAGACCAAACAACTCTTACACCTGCTCATTAGCATGTGGCAAACCTTTCACTAAATGCTGCAACCTCTGACTCTTTTTTCCCACAGCTGTATTGTGCAAAGGAGTAGTTCCTTAAAAACACTGTTTTTTTATAGCTCTAAACATTCATTACATAGTCTAAATAAATGTCCATATCTTTGTCAAAATGTCACAAAAGAAATACTAGACATGCTACGTTGCTGCTGAAGGAAACATTCAGGGACTAATAAGTCACCAACAAAACAGTCAAAGTAATCATTTAATGTCACATTCCAAAAACAATCCATAGAGATGTTTTTCACTCTAAGGATTCCACACGAAGACGGTTAGGATGGAGGTGCGACAAACACAGCTATCATTCAAACAGGAGACTCTCGCTGCAGATGGCTGCTCCTCCCTGAGCCTGGTTCTGCCGGAGGTTTCTTCCTGTTAAAAGGGAGTTTTTGCTTCCCACTGTCGCTAAAGTGCTTGCTCATAGGGGATAATATGATTCTTGGGTGTTTCTCTGTATGTATTATTGTAGGGTCTACCTTACAATACAAATCACCTTGAGATGACTGTTGTTGTGATTTCCAGCTCCTCTTCTTCAGAAACAGTTTCCCCTGTGGTCAGCATGAGTGATTGCTAAACTTCCAGCTCCACACCCACAGTGTCCCAGGTGCAGTTGTATGCTGCACATTTAATAACGTGCAATAAAGCCCCAGCACTTACTTACAGCTATGAAAACATGAAGTCAAATGCATCTGGGGATTTTTAAGTAATCTAGCTTCATTTGGTTTGTTAGGCACTCTGTGGTCATATCAAGTCATGCTTACTCCAGCCTTTTCCATGACTGTGTGTGATAACAAATTTCTCAGACTCACAAACAAACACATTTTCTCATGCTTTGCACCACCGTGGGACTGGTTTGTCCTGAGTGAGCAACAATTCAGAGAAAACATCTAAAAAGAACAAAAACATGCATTTTCTGGGACAGCAGCTTCATGCTGTGTGCACTCGGTACAATGCACACTTCAAGGGAAACAGGGAGGCAGCTGGTTTGTGTGATTTATGAGAGGAGTAATAAAACCTCTTTGTGGCTCCAGAGGAGCTGAATTTCACTCAGCTTCATTTTTTAAACGTCTGCTTTTTGTGTCTCTTTGACAGACAACTATGGTGGATATGAGAACCAGCTTTTCAAAGGTAATGATCAAGCTCTTTTGTTGTCCTTGGTGAAGAGCCATGGATGTGAACCAGTTCATTATGCACGACTGTCAATTTGCCCTCACTTGTATTCACATTCTGTAGACACAAATTTAACATTGAACAGATGCAGGTTTAATTTTCTCCTGAGAAATCAAGCTAACTGGTCTCAGAGACAAGCAAATAAGCCATGTGCTGTATTCATGTTACTTCTTTCTGACTTGTAAAAGCAGTGATATTGACATCCAGATCATAACTACAAGTAGGATTTTTTTAAAGCTCCTGGTAAGAAGCCTCGGAGAAACCTCATTTTTATTGGACAGCATGTATACAAGCTGTCAGAACCCAGTCAGTTAATTTAAGGGTCCCTTGGAATACTGTTTTACCTGCTGGGTTTCTCCACAAATCATGTTGGATATCTTTGGACTAAAAATGGTCTTTCTGCCTATACTGGAGGTTATGTGGCTCTGTTGACATAAACCACATTCACACTGACTGCAAATAGTGGCCTCGAGTAAACTTCTCGGCTGATGTAATTACATCCATAGCCTGTGAGATTTATCATAAGAAACCTATGATTACAGCTCTGTTTAATAACAAGTGTGTGGAAACTAGCCTGTTTAATGGATCAACATTGACTATTCAGATATGAAAACTTATCCATCACCTTTCAACCCTTATGTGCTTCTTTTTAAGCCTTTCTATGACATGGAATGAAGATTTAAAGAATTGAAAATGACATAATGATGAATAAAACTTGTTTTATCTTTTCAACTTCTTTTGTTTGCATTTTCTTTGTTCTTCAGAGGAGGACTTCACTGGAGAGGAGGAGGAAATGCCTTCATTTAGAGGTAAGGGCCACATGAACAAATCTAACAATGAAAAACAGCATTATCTTAGGATGGGCTTTTTTTTTCTTCCCCCAGCAGTGACATATTGTGTACAAATTGTAGGTTTGGTGAGTTTGTTATGTTAAAAAGCTCCAGTCCAGTAATACAGTTTTAAAGTTTGCCTAACGTCAGTCCAATCAATCCATTATTTGTAATTGAAATCGTACCAGTTAAGTTACAATTAACTGAAGCATTTTAGCAAAAATGTTATTCGTAGAGAATAAAATACCAGATGTGAACAATTTTCAAGTTTTATATCAGTTTTAGCTTTGGGACATTATTATTCACTATATACTGACTAAATAGATCAGTTGCATCAGTCGAGTCAATAAATGGCAGAATATTGACAAAAAACCCTCTAAAGTAGCACATTCAGAGATTAAGTGAACATCGTTAGACGATAGAGGCTGAAGAGCACATTTGTTTCTCAGGAGTTGATTGAAAAAAAGAACAAAAAATAATGGAGTTACATTTTCCATGCATATATGAATACAAACACAAATGGAATAGTTGTGTGTCTCTCATATTAACTCTAAGATGATACTGAATAAGTCAGTTTGGTGTTATTCCTGTTGCCCCCAAGCAGGAGAAAATAAATAAAATGAAAAGATTTAAATGTTAAAATCATGTGCTGATGAGCCAAAACATCACGACAGTCCCTGCAGCCGAATCTGATCTGTCCCACTAAGAACTTTGGAGATGATATCTTGGACCAGGGTATTAGCTGTAGATATTTTAAATACTATACATATCAGTTCAACATGTACCTCCAGTATCTGCCAACTAAAGGCTCCGACAAGCCTTACCGTTTTGGAGATGCTTCAGTCTCTGCCTTAGGAACGTGGTTTCTATGTTTTAGCTACTATTGTTTTTGTTTTGTTTAACTAAAGAATCTGGATACTTCTTTTATGAGCGCTTCATTTTACAGTAGCTACAACTAAACGATCAGATCAGAAAATCAATTTTGTTTTTCGTTTGCTAATTTACTCACTTTGTTGACTTTGTTCGTGTGATTTGATCTCCAGGTCGTAGTCGAGGTGGCTGTGTGCGGTGCCAGCAGAGCCATTCTCTTCAACTGGCTGTCAAAATCCTCTATGGATTTGTTGCCTTCCTAATCATAACTGTTGCAGTGCTGGCTTCACTTGGTGAGCTCAACTTGACTTTTGATTTGCTCTAAATGAAAACACAGAGGTCTTCCTCATGCAGAGATTGGTTGGACGCATTCAGCTCTGTGCATTAAAATGAGTGAAAAGCACATCAAATTTCTCTACATACATTTTAGTTGCCTGAATAGTGCACTCCCCAAACTCCCATAGATCAAGTGAATGTGTTCCAGGATTCTGTTGCCCATGTTTTACCTGACAGTTACTCAGCAGCAGCAGGTGCTTTTTACATCAGCATCACTTTTTATTGGGCTTGAAAGCCGTAAATCTTTATGGTTTACAATTGTTCAGGGACATCAGAGGACAGAGTCAGGCAAGAACTGATTCAAAATCCCTCAACACACAGAAGGCTGCATTCAGATACACATCCTAATAAAGCCCAGTTTTGAATTAGGTGTGCCACAAAATGCGTGTGGGCGTTTTGTGTAATTTTTCATTTGCACGTGTGCTGGAAACCTGGACGGAGTGTGCATGTTCATCATCGGCCATCAGCAAGTGGTTTCAGCAAACATTTGGTTGTTAGGAGAAACCACTTTTTTGACCCCTTTATGTTTAATTTCCTTCTTTTTAGACCATTTCTGCACCTAATAATGTTTTTTTTATTTTGCATGTAAAGAAAAGCACACAAATCAGACACCATTCATTTTCAGTGTAGGATTTAAACCACAGTTAGTTAAGAGTTTTAGCAGAATATCAGATGGAAATATGCCTTTGATTTTTCTTTAGTTTTCTCCCTTTATATTTACAAAAATACTATTTTACTGAAGCAAAACTGTTCCCCCAGAAACTGTTCCAAACTCTAAAAAGAGGAAACCTCAAGTATTTCTCTTGTCTCTAATTCATACAGAGCTACACTGAAAATCAAATGCATATTTTACCATTTGTTTCTTTCTACTATAAAGGACAATTAGCTGACTAATTTGACAGCTGATACTGTTGCAAAAGGTTCTCAAATCGCAAAAAGAATAAAAAATATCACTTTTTCCTTTAAAACCTGATCATCAGCAAGTTTAACCACTTCTATAAGGGCAGTTTTGGAAGTTTACTGCATATCTTAACACAATGTTGCAATTTTCCCAGGACTGAATGTCTAAGCAAATTCACCCAAAGTTTAGAGAAGCAGTATCCTGTGCAATAGCCAGAAAGATTGCAAAAGACCCAAGATCTACATCTCAGACTCTACATCCCTCATTTGGTATGTTACATGTTAAAGTTAATGACAACGCAATTAGAAAAAGACTGAAGACGTATGGCTTGTTTGCAAGAGTTGCCAGGAGTCTTGCTATGAGAAATCCAGTTCTTTTTAAAAAGTGCACCACAGCATGGCTTAGCTTTGCAAAATACATTTGAATAACACACACTGACACTGTGTCAACGTCCAGTACAGCTGTGCAGCACCAAAGTACTAAAACTTTAATACCATTGGAAGAAGTCATGCACTTGGCCGCAAATCCCATCCGTGAATATGCACAAGAAGAGAAACAGTAACCTTTGATATTCAATTCCCTGATGAACATCTGTTTTTTAGCAACAGTTTTTTTTCTGCACAAAATATGGACACAGTTTTACCCCTTTATGGAAAAAATAGTTTGGGGAATGAAATGTGTTTTGTCACACTGAAAGCATTATTTTGAAACATATGCCACCAGATGAACACCCCTGCATACCCATAAAAAAAAAATTTACTCATTCACATTCATACATTTAAAATATATTCTGTTGCTTCAACGAATAGAAGAAGCCACAGGCCATGTTCAACTGCACTGCTAGTATGCGCACATGTGGAAGCATTTATATATGCAAACAAACTACAGAACGGCTTCTAATATTGCCCTGGCTCAAAGCTTAGGATGTTAAAAAGCTAACTGTTGCTAAACTGCTGTTAGTCACTTGGGAAATATGTTGAGGGATTACAACCTGACCAGCTGGATAAACCATCATACATAATTAGTGTTTAGGCCAATGAAAACTTTAGGTGTTTTGTTGTCAGGGCTTAAATGACAACTTCCTGTTTTTACTCCTTTAAATATCTCTTATTTCCTGTTAACACCAAGTTACTGCTGTTAATTATTTCCTCCTTACATGATTAAATCTAATGATTTCATTCCCCATTTACCCCAGAGCACTCGGATCGCTCACTGTTATTGTTCCTTTACTTATATATAAGTTATATATATATAAGTACAACTGTTTAAAAATACTTTGAAATATTTCTGTGTAATTCTGTGTACTCAGTGTTCAGGAAGGTGGACAGCCTCTCTGAAGAAGAGTCAGCTTACTACAAAAAGATCACAAAGGTCCAGCAAGGAATAGAGGGTAAAGTAACTTTTTTTAATACTCACTTTGATCCTATAAGAACTATGAGAAAATATCAAGGAATAATTGTTTTTTCACAGATAACAAAGTTTTTGCACATTTGTTGAATTGAACTGTTTTACTTACATTCCTACTAACTTCTGGGATTTTATATATTCCTAAAACAGCTTTAATTGTGTTTCAATTTAAAGCATGACAGGAGTTGGCTGTCTGTGAATATTATCACATGGATCAGCACATTTTAACATATTGGAATTCAGGAAGGTTTACCTTACAAGCTTCAGCTGATCGTTTATACATTAGTTTTCTTCTTCTATTCACCTGATTACACATTAGGAACTTGGTTGTGTGGTCAGCTGTCAAATACAGTAATTTAGAGCATCCTGCCTCTTTTCCTGTGCCATCTCACGTCCTTTTTAACTTCCCATCCCAGATGTGAGGACCACATCTAACTGTTCAGGCTGCCTGGATGCAACTCTGTACAGTGAGGAGATCAGTAAACTGAAGAAAGAGTTTGAAGACATTCAGAGAATGATACTGGCACAGGAGCAGGTATGGTGGCCTTCAAAAAAAGCTCAAATAATAAAAGGGGACCAGTAGTTTAAAGCCCAAAGAAAATTTACCACCATTTCTTTCTTCTCCAGGTCCTGGACCAAGCCTCCAAGACCCAGTCGACACTAAAGGATACAAGTAACCGGCTGACACGTGACATCCAAAACCACCTTATGTCAATCAAAGTTCTCAATCAGTCACTGGAAAGATACCTGGATCGGGTGGAGGGCTGGAAGGACGTGGTTGAAGAAACTCAGGAGAAGATAAAAACACTGCTGGAGGATTCGTTTGACATCAAAGCTACAGCGCATCAAGTTAATACAACAGTGGCACACAGGTGAATGAAAAGCTGAGAAAGGACAGATGTGACTAGATCATACACTTAATGGAGCATGCTCAGTGTTCAGATTTATGAATGGAGGAAAGCATTTTGCAACACCAGTAACCTTAAACTATACAGCATCCACAGCCTGCCGGATTATTTCAGTTTTTTCTTAACTCTACGTGTATTCACCTTTAAGGGTGATGCTCATTTATAACTCAGTGTTTTTATTCTTGCACTCTACTAGAGTAGCTTTGCGCGATTCAAGGTTCATAATAATCCTGATTTAGGTTATATTGGGCCTTGGTGCAGTTCTCAATATATCCAAAGTTCTTGTTGGTTGCCCTTGATAAACAAATTATTAGAACATCATGTACATGTGTGCATATGTGTCTGAAATAACTCTATCAGGGATATTTGCCCTTATTATCAACACTGCTGCTAACTCCCATCTTCTGTGATCCCTCTACCTGTTAGTACACAGTGGATAGATGCCCTGCAGAGAAAAGCAGATGAGGATACGTATGTCCTCCATAAATTAACCAGTGACTGGCAGAACTACAGCCGGGTTCTGAGTGCTATCAAGTCCAACACCAGCAGCACAATGCAAACCATGCGCTTCCTACAGAACAACATCGTAGCAGATCACCAAAGGATCGCCATATCCACTGAGCTCTACTATGATCTCACTCACCAGGTTAGTGCATTTGTAAGCTTGATTGTTCTTAGATATTCATAAACAGACTGTGTTAAATAAAAAATCATTAATCATTAATAGAAGAGATATGGTTGTTTACATGGCCATAAATCAGTTAGGAGGAACAGTTATCGGGATTTAAATTGATTCTAAGTTAACTTGTCCTTTGGGGAATCAAATGGTCAAGTTGCAGCTGGACAGTCTAATCTCTTGTAAATCAGTAAATCAAGCAATTTGGGGACGTGTGAGGATAGGATCCAGATTGTTTGGGTGTTTTCTGCAGGTGATGAACTTACAGATGCAGCTAGACAACGTGTCAACATTCACGGACGAACATGAGGAGAACATGCATGACCTTCACTACCATTCAAGGTAACATTCAAAACACTCAATGTCCTTACACTGACTTTCTCATGTTAAGGCTTAATATACTATCAACTTCCTGATTTTTACATTAGTCTGACTTATGTGAAAGTTAAATACTGAAACAAGTGATGTTTACATATCATGAAGTCTATTATATGTGTATATATTTATTTATATACACAGAGAGACATATCATTCCAGCCATCACAAACTTCTGTCCTCTTTAGGTACTATGAGAACCGGACGGGTGAGCGGTTCTCTGCCTTGGATGGTCGCTTGAACTCTATTGAGATGGAAATTGTCTCAATCTCCTCCAGCGTCAATGCTACTGTGAGCCACGTCCAAAGCATGTATAAGTACATCAACACAGAGAGCTCGTCATGCCAGACTCGCCTGGGCAGACACACCGATGAACTGCAGGTTGCAAAAAACACAACAACTATATTGTAGTTTTTGGAGTTATTTCTGGAGACCAAGCGTTTTTCCGAAATGCTGAAACATATTGCAGTTTCCGTCTGGGTCGTACTAGTTGTCCAATACTAACAGCTTTCAGATTTAGAGTCAGCAAGTGAAAATTCTTAAAGTACACACAAAAGACTCCCAGTAGCAAAATGCTTGTTGTAATTTGCATGATCACTTGGGCTAGTGAGTTAGCTTTAAGGTTAGTTAAGCTGATTTTTGATTTGCCACATAAACTTCTAATATTTAGCCCTTCCATTGTTAAATTCCAACTGCTTCTCATTATCTATGCGCCCCCCTCCTCTCTTTTTTTGTGCAGAACTTGAACAACACAGTCTTGCTACTGCTGCACTTAGCTGACACTCTAAGGCAGCAGAACCTGTTGCTGAATGTCCGACTGGACATGGACATCAGGAATTTATCTATGGTGATGGAGGAGATGAAACTAGTAGATGTTCACCATACACAGCTAATGCAGAACTTCACTATACTTAAAGGTGGATGTTGCTGTGTATAAACAACAAGAATAGCAAAGAATGCTTTGCTTTGATTTGTTTTTTCCTTTTACATTTACAACACCATCTGTTGTCAACAGGCGCTCCTGGACCCCCAGGACCCAAAGGGAACCGTGGTGAAAGTGGCCCAAAAGGACCCATTGGGCTGACTGGCAGCAAAGGTGACCGAGGCCCTACAGGAAATCGTGGACCTGCTGGACCTAAAGGTTCACCTGGTCCCAAAGGAGTACCTGGTGAAAGAGGCCCTAGTGGCAGTAGAGGGGCACAAGGTAGCAAAGGAGATAAGGGGTCCATGGGTCCACCAGGCCCAAAGGGTGAGAGGGGCCAGAAAGGTGATATGGGTCCCCCTGGTAAAGATTGTCTTCCAGGACCTCCAGGGTCTCCAGGGATCGAGGGCCAGGCCGGAATACCTGGCATTAGCGGGCCAATAGGACCCAAAGGAAAACAGGGGCCAGTGGGGCCGCATGGACCACCAGGAGTCTCTGGACCTCCTGGCTTGGCGTGCAGCCATGACCGAATCAACAACCCCACACAAGGGACTGTGGCGCCTGCTGCTGGTTCCAAGAGACAATAGAGAGAAACATGGAGTCCAATGTAATTTGTCTCGTACGAAGAAGTTGAAGGGGTCATGGTCCAATGCCCAATTATCAATTTCTATGAAACTGAGGAGGACAATGAAGAACTTAATGAACAAGTGCATCAAATCAAATTTAACATGGGGGAGTTAAAAAGGGTTTTCCTGATCCTGTGCTGAACTAAAAAGGAAGGCCTAAAACTATGACAGAACTGCTATTACAAACTGAACTGTTGGTGAGAAGTCAAAATGACCAAGCCTATAAGCTGACAGTGTTTGGAAAGACTTTTTGGAAATGGTCTTCACATAACTGATGGGTTCTCTTACAGTGGAAATTATACAACAACAACAAATTAATTTACGGAACAAAATAAAAAACGAAATCTCAAAATCAGTAGGAATATAAAAAAAGAAAAAAAAACATCCATTACTAAACATGAAGTCTTGCCTGTTTAATGTAGCAGAAGCAAAGAATGTGTTTGAGGTTGTTGTCAAGCCGCTAAAACCTCTTGGGGCATAATAAATGGAAGGGTTGTTAACCACAGATTTGGACTTAAGTAGTGGGGTTTTCCATCCAGACTAGCCAAAGGTTTACATTGTCATTCACGACTCTATGGAAAAATATCCACTCGTTCTGAGATTATGTACGCATTGCTGACATAACCTTGCCAATGGGGGGCACTGTTATTAAAGTGTCACAATTAAAACCAAAATCAGTTTTCATTGGAGGTTCAGAGCGGGTACTCTGAGAACCTTTTTTCCTTTAGTGGGTTCAAAGGTGATGAATTGTTTTGTTGTGGGTTTATTTTTCATGTGAATGTCTCTTACATGCAGTGATTTTTTTTTGTGGTAAAGTTGTTAGTTGAAAATAGTAAAAATGAAAGCTAAAACAACTGCTGCTGACATTAGAGATCATAATTGTGATAATTCTTAGTGTAAGATAGGAAGCTTGATATCACTCCTATATCTTACAGCATAGAGCTTAAAGTGGTGATAAATCTAGTTTAGCATAAAGACTGGGGACATAGAGGAAAGCTAGCTCAAGTCTTTCCAAGATACAATATGGAAAAAAACAGATTCAGATGTGCTTTTTGATCTTTGGAGATTAAATTAATGCTATTTTCCACTAGTATCCACTCAGCTTGACTCAACTCTATTCACTATTCTAGTGTCAGTCATTTTGAACACCACCTCAATGTACATGGGGTCGTGATAGCGATGCGGCCGAAAGTCCAGTGACTTGATTTGTATGTGCAACAAGCCCAACACACCAATGGAGGACGCTTAGGTGATGGTTTACCTGCTT
Organism: Rhamphochromis longiceps; assembly: GCF_057381845.1. Classification (NCBI taxonomy): domain Eukaryota; kingdom Metazoa; phylum Chordata; class Actinopteri; order Cichliformes; family Cichlidae; genus Rhamphochromis; species Rhamphochromis longiceps. The sequence goes on along the minus strand of NC_140571.1, from coordinate 17,859,930 downwards.
CTCTGTCTACGGCTTTTTGTCCTTTCTGTGATGGAGTCACTCTCATGACTTATCAAATCACACCATTGGCCAATCAGTGGCATGCAGTCTGTTGATGTCACATTTTCAGATCGACTTAGCTCATTTGGAACGTTGGCCGAGCAGGTACTTAAAGCACCTAGTACCAGGTACCACCACCTAATGGAAAACCCCGAAAAACCGAGTCAAGTAGAGTTGAGCGGAACTGAGTTGTTACTAGTGCAAAAGAAGCATAAGTGCATCACCTCGTATATGTTGACACTGAGAGAGCTTTATTTTTCTCACATCTAGAAAGAAAGCAAATAAGCTCATTTCACTTTATGCGCTACTAATATTTTAAGACGTATGATGCCTGACAGGTCACAGAATTAAAGAAGTTTATATAAATTTATCAAGTATTAAAAATAAAAACACCAAAATTAGGGATAATTTTTCTTTACACTTTGATGATAGATATATGTTTTTTTAATGGTGTTTGGGTCTTAAGAAACACAAATAATCACTGATATGTCAAAGCGAAAGTTTAACAAAAAGAATATCATAAAATGTCTGTAAATCTGGATGATGTAATGAAATGCGACTGGCTTGCATTGAACTTCAATAAATGCTTATTGTAGAGTTTCTACCGTGTCACTATCCTGTTGAACTTCCAAAGATTATGTAAAGAAGGGAGACTGGTTTCATCCCTGCATCAAAAGACATGTCACAACCCTTCCCCATTAGATTTTTAAGCCTGATTCAATTGTCTGTATATAGCCTGGTATTTTAACATGAGTATGTATTATCTAAAACACAGATAATTTATAAATTTAAAGTCTATAGTGCAATTAGTGCAGTACAAAGCTGTGCACAAATGAGTCAACAACAAAAAATACTTTTGGAATGTTAAATATCACCTATTTTATGCAACCACAAAGCACTGTAAATCAGACTGTTAGATGTGACTACGATCAACAATCTGCACTGATATCTGAGAAAGGCTTGTGCAGCTGTGGACGAAACCAGATGAAAACCTCCCTGCAGAAGACTGTGGCTGCCCTGATCTCCTGCTGAATTATATTTTCACAGCCTTGCCCTCTTTTTCCCTGTGCTGGAACATCACATCCCTTGTGGGATGTTAAAGAAACCTGACCTCCAACAAAAACGTCCTTGAGAAAGCCACCAAAAATCCCTTATTCCTTCAGTCTCTTGAGAAGTTATAAGCATAAAGCGTTTCCTTCCTATAAAGCTGAAGCAAAAGTGTGAATTTCTGTCATTTTTAAATCATTTAGAAATTCTTCACCATAATTCAAACCATTTCTTGTCTTTCTATTTTGTAGTTGGGAAGCCCTAAAACAGACATGTCTAAACTCTTCCCATATGTAGAGCCATAAATCATTAGCAGTGATGCTAAACTGATGGATGGGGAATTTGCAGGGCAGAGTATTAAAGATATCACCACAAACAGCTATTAACAGACATGCAAACAATTGTGCAACTATGCTACATTTTTATTTGTTTTAAATACTTTACATACGCATCCCTCATTGTGCTTTTTTATTTAAACAATTATCATTTAATTATAGCCTACCTTGTTCACAATGTTCCGATCTTACTACCGCCCACCCTTGATGTCAGTTGCAGGATCATCAAGTGCTTGGACACACTCTGTATCCAATGGCAGGAATTATTTGCTAATTTCAGTTTGCACTTTGCACCACACGCTAACTTGGAAGGTATATTTGAGAACCTTAAACCTAAAACTTGCAGAGGTCACTGGAGGGGGGATTTTAATTACAGTTTCTTTACATATTATGAAGGCTCAGCATCTCTAACCCCAGACTCCTGTCAGAATAACACATAGCCAAAAGAGCAACAAATATTCATCATGTTTACCAGTGAAAATACTCTACTGTTGTCTTTTTGGTGCCCAAGTAAAGCTAACTGATTTTTTTGCTACTTATAGTTTATCTAGTAGATGTAGAAAAGTTTTGATTCACTTGAAAGTTGTATATATTTTTTTTCAGATTACAACACTCAGTGACGCTGTAACATAAATAAGGAGCTGTCTGCTATGAGAAAATGTTCAAACCAAGGCATGTTGTGCTTACTGACCAGTATAAATCAACCCACCAGATTTGCTTTCACTTCAGAGTGAATTAAACTTCACTTTACAGAGTAAAAGCTCCAACTTCAAAATTTTCCTGAAAATCATTAATGGGGGGATGTAACACTTCTTCCCTCCCTCCACACCACAACTGGCTGGTGATAAAGAAGGTTCAGTAGTCGTAAAAGGCTGTATGTGGGCAACAGTTTATTACCAAAAACCCACAGGACCAATGTGTTCTGCTGATTGTGATGTGATGTCATGCCTGCACATGGCTGAACTGTGTAATGTAGAAAAAAAGCCCTGAACATCTGTAATTCACATTATAGGGTTAGGGTTAGTTGTCTTTTCAGCCCTCTTTGCCCTCCCATTTCTCAGGTGATATATTGCAGCCATAAGTAATTCTTTAATGGCCATGTTTAATTTAAACATGCTTACCTTTTTATTAAGATTGGCACCTCAAGCAGTGAAACTATTTACCTCTGTAAGTATAAAAGCTTTATAAATTAGATAACTTACTTTTCAATCTTCACTTGTCTCTTTAAGATAAAATTCTCCATTAAGAAGTCTGTTTGAGGGGTGGGGCGGGTCTTTTAGCTTTCTGTCTGTATGACAACTCGGGTTGTGTAATTTTAAGCATATTGACATTAAACCTGCCAGAAGTGGGAGGTAGCATACAGAGACATTACCTAACCTTCGTCAAGACACACATACATGCACGCACATATACCACAACATTTGAGACGTTAGCTAACTGTTGATTTGACAGGCCCCCAAAGAATTCATTACATAGACAGCTGTAAAAACACTCTGCTTTTCCCTGTGGCTCAGGTAACTCATACTATGTTTGTGTGTGTGAGAGAGAGGACAGATATCACACCTGCTGCAATGTGTGATTAACAAGTCACTGTTAAATAAACACATACTGGCTTACACTTGGAAAACACACACACACACACAAAATCGTCACCAGTGATGTGGTAAAGACATTTTGAGGCAAGTTAGAGGCCCAGTTAGAGTAGTTTCACCTCAGCTCCTTCACATCCACCCAGTGTACAGTTCTCTTTATTGCCTCAGATGTCCACCAACACACTTGACTGCCAGAAACCTGACACAGTGCCTACTAGCCCAAAAACATGCATTGCGTTGACTGATGTGATTTGTTGTTTCGTTGCCCAAATACAAACAATTGCTAAGAAATTGAAGTTACATCTATACTTCCTCCATCCCTGTAGAATATACAATATATATTTTAATTATTTGTCAGAAGGTTCAATAAACACAATCCCAGGACAGGAACAAACTCCACCCAACAACTCAGCAGGCATGCCCAGGTGTCCACACCCTAAGAAAGAAAAGGAAAAAACCCACAGCCATCCTCTGGTGGGAGGAGTCACACATAAACACTGATAATAACACTCATGTTTGAAAAAACTGAGATTTATCTGGTCATAATTTCATGGTTCAGGCTTTAAAAGGGTTAAACTCTGACTTTAGGAGAATTCACAGAAATGTTCTATGTTCACATAATTTATATTAAAACACCATATGTGTGTGTATATACATATTTCATGTATCCACACACACACAAATATATACATATATAAATTCAAATACATATATATATATGCATGTATATGTGTAGATAGATAGATAGATAGATAGATAGATAGATAGATAGATAGATAGATAGATAGATAGATAGATAGATAGATAGATAGATAGATAGATAGACAGACATATATGTGTGTGTGAAATATGGAACTGCAATACAGTTGTTAAATACACTATGGTTACATTAAGGTAAGATTCACCAAGTGAATCACCATGTAAAGACTAAGGAGAAAACTGGAAAGGTCTGTGACACAACTTCTGCCAAGTTTCAAGGCTCAGAGGCTCAAGATGAGAGATGGACTCAAACAAAGATTCAACCAAAGACTCAGGAAGTGATAAGCAAAGAACTTTATTTAACAGTGATGAAGTGCACATGGTAAACAGAGCTAAAGCTATGAACTGAGCACGAACTATGAACATGAACTAGAAACTCATAGCCAAGAGGGAAGGGGCAAATAACATGAACTGCAAGGGGACACTATGACGGCTGGGTGCGGGAACTTGACGAGGCAAAATGTGACAGGCCAAGGCATTGTCTGGAGGTGGAGAGAAGTAGGAGGGGAAGCCGAGAGACAGAGGTCTGGGTGAGTCCAAAATTCCAAGCAGTAGAATAGGGAGGCAGGCAGGTGAGAGTGGTGAGTAACAGAGAGGTTTTACCAGCAGCAGCAGCATGAATGAGACCAGCATCCAGGCAAGCAAGGCCATGGCATGGTTGCAATGATCGCTTCCGTGAACCGACTACAAGACAGGAAAGCAAGGTAAGTACAAATTCTGTGATTAGCAGGGTTTGGCGAGCGGTCACACACTAACATGCATTAGCTGACATTCTGGTGGAGACTGGTTGAGAATGTTGTTGGCCTGATTTCCATCAGGTGGGATTCCCAGGAGGAGCCATGAGGGCTCCGCCCAGAGGAGGAGAGCAAAGACTGTGGAAATGTACTGTGACTCACCCACAACCATGACACCAAGATTGTTACTATACAGCTAAATGTATATCTGCATTGCTGTGCCTGGAAGAGGCAACACTTGAACGAAAGAACCATGAAGGAGACTGTGACTATTATGAAGTGCCACCTCTGCTCTAAAGATAACCTCATAAAGTTTAATCCTGCATTTTCTACAACTAAATGTTTCACTCCAATATTTGCAACTTATCAAATACATAAACACACCCATATTTGAACATGTAATTCCTAGAAGACAGTGTTTACAGAGAAATCTTTGTGATGGTGATGTTTCTTTATTTATGGCTATCTGTTAACTTTGTTTAAGGTCTCTTTAGTTTGTAAATGTATGTTTATTAGATGGAAGGAAAGTAATGATATATTGGATTGATTATCATGGTATAGTTATGTAAATAATTATAAATAATTATGTAGTAATGATAAAGAAATGAGCAAAGAACAAAGAACTCACTCGAAAACACAGACTTCAATTTTCATGTTACACACCTGTTTACCTTGAACATTCGCCCAGCTCTTAATCCACTTTCTAAGACTTTTACTCCCCCGGAGGAGAAATGGCTCGGCTAAAAATATAGCTTCCTGCAGACACCCTCAAGTCAAGTTATTTCAATAAGTAACCTTACATTTAATCCAGAAATGAAATGAAATTATTATAAGTTTGTTTGCTCTGCATAGCTGCAAAGGAACATGATTTTTCCCCCATTTTTTTATTATAACCATGTGTTTTTATGAAGTTTTAAGAGAAGCTGCAGCCAAATAAGGAGGATTAGTCTGCAGCGACCAGCTGGAGAACATTTGGAGAACATTTTTGTCTGCATTTTATTTTTTGACACGCTGATGTTCCAGTGAACTTGCTGTCTGTTGTCAAGGTCTGTTTATGACAGTTGCAATGTAAACTTTCTTCTCATTAAAGTACTGGTAAGAAATACTGATAAATTGTTCCTCAGAAGTGTAAATCAAGGCATTACACAATTTTATGTGGTTTCATATAAATAAAAGAATCTTATGAACAACTCCAGAAATATGTTTAAGAGTGGGCCAAAGTTTCTTTGCCATTAAGTTGAAAATTGGTACATTTTTGTCTATAGCTTTGATTCAGTTCTGGTTTATTTATATAGCACCAAATCACAACAACAGCTGTCTCATGGTGCTTTACGTGCAAAGTAAAGGCCCTACACTATTCAGGAGAAAATCTTAAGAAGACAGCAGCAACATGATGGTGGCTTGTTGTGGATTGGTGGGTTTTCTCGCTTTGCCTTTTCTCATTGGGTAAAACAGGCCTTATTCTGTCCTTTCCCCATATGGCTGACAGCTGTGAGGATGAGTCCTAAAAGTTTCACAACAATAAAAAAAACCCCAGCCATTTGTTTATAAAGTCAAAAAGAAAGAGATTCCTTCTGACTTTGTTATATCACTAGATCATAACACCAGTATAATTTTACTTTTACCACACAAAACAAGATAATGTCCAGTCTGCACATGTAGTGTTTTTGGATCAATGACAAGGTCATCTCTTTGCTCAGAATTCAACTAAACATCCAGTCTTTCACATCTGCTCCACATTTTAGGATAGGAAGTGTTATTGGGCTTTATGGGGAGCGATATCTGGGTATCATCTGTGCAAAAGGGAAAAGCAAAACCCCTTCTGCATATGATGACACTACAGGGATGCTTAAAATGTGCTTCCTACCTTAAACAAGGTCTGTTTCTTTAAAAACTGAGCCCAGCACATGACCCTGTACAGACACACAGCCAGACCCTTGGTTAACCCTCGTTCAGTGTTTTGGGAGGAGATGGAATATAAAATTAAAGCCCTCGCCTCATTTCCCTCTCTGTGTTTATAATAACAGAAACCCAGCTGCTTTGAATGGACACTGGTGTTTTCAGACTCTAGACTCTGCTGTCTCTGCTGTCTTTCCGTCTCACACTCATTTCAAGTGACGCTCAGCCTGCATGATTTAGCACAGCCGTCCTGACAAGAGGAAATGGGCTGGCCGTTACACATTTAAATAACCTCTATGCTGCTATACATCTTCCTTCACTACAAAAACGCAAACACAACAAAAATAAAAACAAGCACACATATGGGGAATAAAGAAGAGAGGAAAACTGGATCTATGCAGCCTTCATAATTCACTCAGAATAATGTGATGTGTTGAGTCTTTCAGAGATATGCATCCCATATCATCAGCTGCTTTTGTGCATGTAGGGACGTAATCATGTCATAGACAAACCTCAGTGATCCCAAAGACTTCACCACTGACATACAATAAAGTCAACAGTTTTTGATTTTCTTCCTCTGTTTTAAAATTCAGAGTTAGGAGCTCTTTGAGTTTTCACTAAAAGTGCTATATACATGACGACCGCATACCTAACATTGTGTTGGTTCCCCTTTTTGCTGCACAAATGGCCCTGAACTGTTGAAGCGTGAACTCCAGCAGACCTCTGTAGGTGTGCCGATGTATCTGGAGTCAAGATGTTAGCAATCCTATCCTGTCCTGTATGTTGCAAGTGGGGCCTGGAGTGAGTTTGCAAAGCACAAAAATATGAAAGAATGGTCTGGTCCACAAAATAAATCTCAGAGCGAAACGTTAAAACTGCTTCTATAGTTTAAACTTGAAATATAATCAAATGTACCAATTAAAGCTGTAAAGCTGTGTAGCTACCAATGTGTGGTCCTTTGCGTGCGAAAACCGCTGCTTATGTTTGTGTGTAGTCACGTGTACAATCTATAGCAGAACCATATGGCAATGTTGATAATAAATAGTTGTAAAGAATTCTCCTGAGTTAAGAGTTTGGGCGACACAGTGAAATGTGACAAACAAAACTGGTCCCGCATGTCATCATAGGTAATCATTTCCATAGGGAGGATATGAAGCGCAACCTATAAATGTGACAGAGCCTCAAATGTCGAAGGAAAGGTTGTAAGACTGTGGGTTTGAGGGAGCCTGGGTTCCCCACGGAATCACAGTTAAGTATAGGTGTGTGTGTGTGTGTGTGTGTGTGTGTGTGTGTGTGTGGGGGGGGGGGGGGGGGGTTATAAAGTTATTGCCTGAAAAATGCAACATTTAGTGGAGTCATTCCACTACATTTTTAACTGCTCAAGGTATTTATAGCCAGGTGACTGTTTTACTCTCCACAATTCTGGATTCTCATTGAAAATCCACTTTACTGAATGGCCAATGGAAATCTGATTCTCCACCATTTTTTCTGTATTGGATTACACGTCACATGTTCCTTTTTTGTATTCAAACATCCTCATTTTGGTCATCCAGAGAGAGAGAGACCATCGCAGAAGGTAGCTGCTCAGATATTTTTCCCCTGGGATTATGAGCTGCTTATTCCGAGGTGGACGGGAGTTAAACTGGATATTTACTGTACTTGAAATTTAAACTGATGCTCCAAGATGATTAAAGAAGTGTTGGCTGCTACCAAGAAGATGAGTGATTCCCATTTTTGCACCCTGTGTTGAAGGTGCAAGTGTTAAGTAGCTGATATGAATACACAGGAAATATTTTGGGGATGAAACAAGCATGCAGAAACATTTGCTTATCCATTAACTGAGGAGTCTGCTGATAAAATCTCTACCAAAACAAACAAACACGAAATAAATTTAAATTTTAAAAAAAGCAAAACAAATTTTATGATTTTTTTTTGTGTTTTTGTGTTATGTGTTGAGCACTCAAGAAATAAGAAACATCCAGTTTGCAAAAGGAAACAAATTAACGATTAAGGTTCAAGATTTCCACATGGTTTGACTTGTTTGGCATATTTATTCATATCAAAGCATTTTGTTTGACAATGAATGTAATAAACGGGGTGATAACGCAACATATCACCCACTTTTACGGTAAATATCCACATAATCATAAACATCTAGTGCAGAGGAACACACAAATAAAAGAGCTGCCAGATGAAGCAGCAGGACTCCACATGCTCAAAAGACGGGGGCGAGTGAAACCTTCTGAATCACACGATATGAATTAGCTGCACGTTCAAAGTCTTATCTGATCATAAGTGTGAGGACAACAGTCATCTAAATTTAAAGAGCAACTGCAGTGAAGTGATCTATTTAAAGCAAGATTATTTTATGATTTCATGATCAAGAGAAACTTCATAAAGGTATAAGAAACCTTTCTTCCGTGTGTAGCTTTAATTCTAGCAAAACAACTGCCGTAACTGTTTATGGTAGGCTAAAGTTTAAGGGGTTAAGGTGCAGTTTTATATATAGTCCCAAAATGTGTTAACCTGTTGGAAGCAAACATCAGAAGATGCAATTTCCGGAACTATATTCAGGTAGTCTGGTATTGGCGCAATGTTAGTGCTATGGGGTGTGCCATGGATCCATGCTTTCATAATTACACTAAATGCTGACTGTAACATCCAAAGGTTTCAGAATGAATCAAGACTCATCAGAGCAGCCGATGTTTTATTCCAATCTTCTATCGGCCTGTGTGAATTGTAGTCTCAGTTTCCTGTTCTCAGCTAACAGGAGTGGCACACAGTGTGGTCTTCTGCTGTTTTAGCCCATTTGCTTCAAGGTTCAATAACGTGGATTTAGAGATGCTCTTCTGTATCTTCTATATGGTGGTTGTAACAAGTGGCTATCTCTTCTGATCTCACATCAACATCATATTCATCCGGAAAACTGTTACTGAAAATATCCAGTATTTTCTGTTTTTTGTGTTGTTCTCTGTAAACTCAGGAGATGGTTTTGTGGGAAGATCTCAGTAGATCAACAGTTTTTCTGGCACCATGCCACAGTTAAAGTTACTTAAATCACCTTTCTCCTTTATTTTGATGCTCAGTTTGAAATTCAGCAGGTTGTCTCAGTGTTGCTATGTGACTATCTGATTAGATGTTTGACATTGAACGGAATAAAAGTATGCCATAAAGTGGCTGGTGAGTGCAGCTTCACAAGTTTTTTAGCAAAATTTAAGACTTTAACATCCTCTTTGTGGCATTGCTGATGCAATATCTGTAATATCTGAAGACCTCTTTTTACTGCTTATATAAAACCTGCATGAGTTCATGTTGTAAGATCTGTAATCAATCATCTGCTTGCTTGCTTTTTTGGCTTTTAGTCTATTCTTTACATCATGTCCACTTTCCCACACTGTCAAATAAGTGTTGACAACATCAACTTTGTGCCCGACATCTTCAAACAGTCAGCCTCTACTCTGCTTTAAATTTCCCTGCTCATCTGTCATTCTATCCTGCAGACTGCTTTATGCAACCTTCATCCTCCCATTCCAGAAATCTTATGAAGAAGTTAATTTGCGTGTTTAATGCTTGAGATCATTGTTTGTATGTCAACATTTGTTTGCAGTTCTACTACATATGTTCTGTAAGGATTCTGTCCCAGACTAGTTTAAGGACTCAAAGTATTTGTCTCATTCTGTTCCACAATATTGTGTCCCCCTCTCAGACACTTACATCGGATTACAGTAATAGTTAGTGTTGCTGGGTTACAGACCTCTAATCTAACTTGATGTGGCAAAAACATAATTTGGAAAACTAGCGAAACCACATCTTCAGCAGGAACACACAGACATCGTTTTGGTTAAAACAAATGACGTCTGACCTCTTAGACCCTGCCCCTATGGTTGGCTGGTTTGCATGCACAGTAAAGCATGTCTGTATGTACACACATGGACACAGACGCACACGCACTGCCACGGACTGGGCTGCAACGTCAGTTTCATTGTCCAAGAAAAGCAAGCACTGCTTTTAAACACAAAGTGTGTGTGTGTGTGTGTGTGTGTGTGTGTGTGTGTGTGTGTGTGTGTGTGTGTGTGTGTGTGTGTGTGTGTGTGTGTGTGTGTGTGTGTGGCTGATACATAGCAGTGGAATGATTTATTCCTTAAAGTGTGAAGACAAGATATGCAAGATTACATGTGACATCTATGGCATGTTTTTCTGTGTTATCACAATGACAAATACAGAAATGGTTCACTACACTTCCCCATCCAGTTAGAGCCATGGGTATAAAGGTGTGTGTGTGGTCCCCGTCTAACATGTTCAACCACCAGCAGATGTTAGGGTGACCACTACGGGGGTGGCATGCTATTTCCACTGCATGCGTGTGTGCGTGACCTGTACAAGGGGTGGTAGAGGTTGTTGTGACTGGAAGCCCAGCAGATAAAACAACACAGCTGAGACCACCACAGCCCTCACACTGACTCTTCTCTAACCCTCACCCCAACCCTAAACTGAGTCTCAACAACAAGATTAATACAAGCACACACACACACACTGGGACACACAAGCTGTGTGCAGACTACTCGGCACCATGGGTAATTTTACGGTTTTACACGGATGAATATATTCAGTCTTTTCTGCCTCTCATTTGCTGTAGGTGAAAAATGGATTGCAGAATGGAGAAAATGACAACATATTTCCTATACACTGGAATTTAAACACACACTCACAAACACACACACACACACACACACACACACACACACACACACACACACACACACACACACACACACACACACGCAGTTGTTGTGTGGCTCAGCACCTAAAATGACCCGTATAAGATAAGCAGGGGAATTTAACTACATCTGAAAAGTGATAGAAGTGGAAAGGTGTTGTGTGCTATGTGTATTTATACTGCATAATGCAGTTATTATCTGAACTTTATGCTCATAGTCTTCAGATAATAAACAGGGCATGTAAACGGTACTATCGTCCAAGCAGCGAAACACAAAACAACATGACCCCCACCTGTCTCTGTAGCCCGACTAAGTATTTCATTCGTTTGCATGCTCTCCTCATGTTTGCGTGGATCTGGTACTCTGGGTAATTCGGCTTCCTCCCACAGCCCAAAGACATAGGAACTAGGAAGTGAAGTTTCCAAATTACCCAGCAAGCATTTCTACATTGAGCAACAGCCAGTTGACCGTCTGTTCCCGACATTTAGTCTTGGCTAAAAAAAGAGTTATTAACTGAAAGTCATGCCAGCATTAAAAATGCAGCCTCGATGTCTGCTGGATGTCCTCAGTGGAAAGTTTCTGTTCGAAAATTCAATCAAAATGAAACGAACAAAGCATTCTAGCTTCTGAGAAGAGTAACAAACTCATGAGAAACACTCTGGCTTTAGGTGCATTTCTTAGCTCGACAGTGTGAAGACACAGTTAGCACAATAAATATTACCACGCAGTAAATGAGACACAATACCATCAGATACACTGTGGATATTTGCAATTTGAACACAGGTGTTGTTTATATCTATCAAACAGACATCTAGGTTATGAATATCTATATTCAATTTCTTTATCACAATAATCTAATTGATATTTTTTTGCTTTTGTTAGAAATTCTCTGACATGTCCATCTATAGTTCAGTGTTATACCACAGCCAGTTTTGATCTGAGAAATAGTAACACTGTTTCCATCTGTTATATGTGGATTTATGGATCCAGGTTCACACTCACTCCAGATGTATTGTCTGGGACTGTAGCCCTCGTCTGTTTGTGAAATTACTTAGAAAACAACAGTGACCTTCCTGCTCAGCACCAAACAGCAGACACAAGTAGCGACTAGCTGGTGAATAATTGGACCAGTTAGTAGCAAAAGAGTCACCAAAAAAAAAAAAAAAAAAAAAAAAGACATATGGAAATTTCTAAAATTCTTTTAGGAATAAAAACCAAATAAAGGCACTTTGAAAACTAGCTGAAAAATTGTGATAATAATTCTTACCTTCATAATCACCCATTAAGAGACCTAGCCTCCTTGTAGCAGATTCGTGGAAGCACAAGATTAATGGAATTTATGGCAACGTAATGGTGATGATGTATGTATGTATGGAATGACATATGTAAGACCATATGTGTTTTAAAAAGTAAAGTCATTTTTAAATTTATTATATTTTAATAATATTCAGTTATATTATTATGGTAGCTGGGTGAATGAATGGATTCCAACGGTAAAAAAAAAAAGGAGGGGGAAAGAAAAAATAGAGGGGTACCCAAAGGAAGGTGGAGAAAAGGGGGTAGCAGGTTAAGAGGGCAGGCCTGTTATGGTCTGTTTTAAGATGGGAGGGGTGATGCGATTCCTCTATTTGGAAATGGAGGTGGATGTTGTACTTGGAAAATAAAAGAGGAGGTTCTGATAGAGGCTGGATGTTTGGGGTGGTTGAATCATACGTGCAGTGAAAAGGCTGCACAATGGTATTATTATTTTTGTAACCAACAGTGACTTGGACATTGCTTTGCATGAGATGCGTTACTGATAAAATCCCCCAGTACGAACTTAAAATGACACATTACATCTACATCCAGGAAAAAAGAAGAGAAAAACACGATGATGTAAAATCAGGAAGCACCGAGAGGAAAACTGCACTCAAAATAAAGATGAAATAAATGAAACAAGTAATTTAAAAAAGGTCGAGGGAAGAGGATTTTCTTTCCATTTTAAGTCTTCTGTATTTCATCTGCTTGAGCTGACGCCCTTCATCACAGAATGAAACCTTTCTTCCCTGTCTGCTGCTTGTTCAGGTGAAAGTTCTCACTATTCCTGGCACCCAGGATTAAAGGCTTTCCACTGGAGAGCAGCCATTATCGTGGACCAGACACTGACCTCTGGCTGTTACTGCTGAGGAGTTTCACAAGTGAACACTCAACTCTTTGATTTAGTTTATATGAATGTTTAGATGTGCAATATGACTCTCAGTTTTACTATCAAATCAAAGGTTAATCAAAATTAATTAGACCATGAGTTGCCTCCATATTTTTTGTGTCTGTGGTTTTGAATTGATACTTATGGAAGGATTTGAACTGTAACCTGTTGTTCATATTTGTTAACTGCGTGCATGAATACAGGGGAGAGCTTAACTAGCAGTTCATAAATAAATGACTACTACTCTTTTTTCTCAGGACTCTCGTAACTAACAGTAGGTCAGTCACCCTGAGGACAAAATCCAATGGAATAACACCACCAGATGAAAAGGTCTTCACAAACCTTCTTTCTATGATCTTGAACCGTCCATGAAGTTACACAGATGAATCCTTTCCGTCAGCTTAAGTATCAAAAGTGATTTCTGAGTGGACTTTACAGAAAAAGGGGGATTCCCAACAAAGAGGAAAGCGCAATTGCATAACCCCGGTTCAACACCTTTTTTCTAACATGCAACAGAGAAGGTGAGAAGTTTTAGTATAACAGCAGTTGGTGGTGCATGTTAACACTATGAGAATCATTCACATTAAGTTCCTTTAAAAAATAAAACTTTTACCAAAACTGCAAAAAAGTACATAGTTAAAAAAAGAAAATAGCCTTTAATAGGTGGGATAATACAATCCTTTCCCAGCAGTAAAATACTGGAAACGAGGGAGGAGCTGGCTGAATTTTGGGGCCAGTAAAAGCTAAACCATGCACACATCTACACTGACATGAATTATGGGAACTATGGGAGTTTGGCAGGAGATTGCTCAATAAATATGAAATTAAATATCGGTGACAGAGCTGGACCTGCTCTCTGCAGGGGAAATCTGTTTTAATTTGCTTCTGCCAGACCAGTCAGGCTCTCACAGTGTGACTGCCAACACTTACTGTGGCTGATTGAGACGAACCTTTCACCTCCTGCTAATTATACCCTTCCTCGCCAGTATTTTACTCCTCTACACTCCATCTCTTCCACACATGCAAGGACATCGCCATCAAATTGAGAAGTTTGGTAGATCTCCTATTATTCTGATGTGATTTACATGCTAAAATTGAATTATTATTGAAGGAAAATCCCAAAATTAAAGAATGGTTTATACAGCAGACACACCTTTTGGGCACAGATCAGTCTAAATGCATGTGATTTTATCATTTATTACCTAAAGTGGTAAATAGTTCCCTCAACAGGAAGGTTAACCAAATCTCAGGAAGCTAAATGTGAGTCAGAGACTATGTATGTGTATAGGATAATATGGAACACACTGTTAATGCTGTGAGACAGCCTTAAAGGGACATGTGATGACATATGATGTGATGTGTGTCGTTTCATGTCATGTTCCTGTAAAAATGAAACGAGTCTTTGAAAAGCCTTCCACCACCTTTACCCCAGTAGTTTCTCAGTATTTCTTGTAATTGCATCTAATTTACTTTATGCTGTCGTACAAGTTCTACTGAAATCTGAACATCTTGGAACTTTGAGGTGAATTATTTGTGTATAGCTAAGGCAGCAAAAGACGGTGATGGGTTATTTGACCTGAATTTGACCCATGATGACAGCCTTCCATGCTTTCTTCATAGCCAGAGGAGAAAAGCCAGGCATCAGAAACACCTCAATAATATAGTGTTGTCTTTTAAAAACTAGAGCCAACCAAAATGTGGAACAATATATCAATATGTGGCACAAGGGCTGAGGGAAAGAAATGCTGCCCTAGAAGGTGGTTGAAACCACACCAATTTAAAAGGAGGGTTGATATTACTTGCAACGCAAAGTAATATCTAGCAGCCTGTCAGAAAAAACCGAGATACAGAAAAACAGGAAGTGATAAATCCAAATTTGAGCATTTTTGGTTCAAGTCACTGCAAGTATGTACAAAGGAGGTCAGGTGAAAGGTACAACAGTGTTTATGGCCATCTGTAAAACACGGTGGAGGCTCTGTAATGGTTTACAGCCACATTTCAGTCAGTTGTGGATCTTGTTAAAACTGATGAAATTATGAATGCAGAAAAATACATGAAGATTTTCATGCACCAAGCAATGCCATCTGGAAAGCATCTGATTGACTTCACTTTCAAAGAAATGTGGGGTGTGTTATTTCTGTGTTACCTTACAGCCAGTCCAGGTTGAATCTTGCGACTGCGTTAAGCAGTTTGTTTGTTTTTTCCAAATAACTGATAATACTTGTTTCATGTACAGGGCACAAGTGGTACAAAAAATGGATATATAAGTATACATATCAGTTTGGGTAAGAGGTTTGTTAGCAAACATTAATAAACTGTACTGATCCACTGCACAGACACACAATGTTTAAGCATAAACCTTTGGATGTTTTTGAAAAGCATAGCAGACACAACTTGGTTAGCTAACTGTGTGTGTGTGTTTTAACTCACCCACTAGAGGTATGAAGGGTGAAACTATCCAAAAAAGAACAATTAGTAATGTTGTAAAAAAATAGCATTTTAACGTGACTCTGGTGGGCGGCCACTACAGGAACTGAAGTTTGAGTTTGCGTAGTGTATACTTTGAAAAATTAAATCATAATAAAGAGTAAAATAAGGCTCTTTGTCACCATATCTCCACAAGCCTTGTATGTAAATTAAATATTTACACACCAAGTATTTCTTTTTGAGACTGTTTGACACCGTAACATTATTTATTACACCATATTTGCTGCCACCACCATATTTGACAGTGGGGATGGTGTGTTCAGAGTGATGTGCAGTGTTAAGTTTTCCGCCACACATAGCGTTTTGCATTTTGGCCAAAAAGTTCCATTTTAGTCTCATCTGACCAGAGCACCTTCTTCCACATGTTTGCTGTGTCCCCCACATGGCTTGTGGCAAACTGCAAACGGGACATTTGCAGGGAATCACCATGTCACCATGGGCCTCTTGGCTGCATTTCTGATCAGCACTCTCCTTGTTCAGCCTGTGAGTTTAGGTGGATGGCCTTGTCTCGGTAGGTTTACAGTTGAGCCATACTTCTTCCATTTCTGAAAGATCACTTGAACAGTGCTCCGTGGGATGTTCAAGGCTTGGGAAACCTTTTTGTAGCCTAAGCCTGCTTTAAATTTCTCATTAACTTTATCCCTGACCTGTCTGGTGTCTAAATCCAATCGAGAATCTGTGGCAAGAAGGAATTCCAACAAAAATTGATTCATGTTTGTGGCTGTAATGTGAAAAAATGTGGAAAAGTTCAAGGGGGCCGAATACTTTTGCAAGCCACTGTATTCTCTATGGAGCATAAGTGAGCCTAGAGACAGCTCCCTCCTCAGTCACAGACTACAAAGCAGACTGCAGACTTGGCCTTTAATGACCACTACAACAGGAATGCCCCACTCTTATTTTATGACATATTTTACAAGAATATCACAACAAAGGCTTTTTCTTTGTGCAGACTAATTTATTCAGCACAGCAAGAAAGCAGAACAGCAGAACATAAACACTGTCTTGTTATTTGGAAGAATTGAGAAACACATAATTAAAAAAACCTAAACAGATTAACTGAAGTAACAATCTTTCCTTTCTCTGTAAAGTTTACAGAAAGACTACCTGCTCCATCTAGTGTTGAAAGAACAAATTTAAAAAAAAATGGCTGGAGTGAAGTCTCAAATTTTACTCACTGAATTTCTCCCTTGCAGTTTAATTTTATTTATTTTTATTATTAATAACTAGAAAAGCAACATCTATTTTTATTATTTTGATAAATATTAACATATGCAGAAAATACATTAGATTCCATTCCATATGAACAAGGTGTAACAATATATCAATGAAAATATATTTACAAAGTTCTACTTCAATACCTGCAGAGCCTTACACAGTGCTAATTCTAAATAGTACCGTGTTATCATAAAACCAGTCCCAGCATAGTTGTTCTTCCAGTAAGTGCTTACTCAGCAATAGTCTGAGCTGAGTCACCCACCAGCTGGATGCTCAGAGGGGACAGAGCTGTAATCATACTTCTACTACACCTATGAGCATGTAGTACAATTGATACTTAAGGTGTGTTAAAAATTAACTGTTAAAAGTTAATTTTACTGTCAATGCTAAATATTTATTTTTGGTGATGAGCTTTTTGTACAAGTTTTTTAATTGAATGCTGAGTTCATTTTGTAGTGTGCAGATAACACATTCTTTAACAAAATTCTCTTCAAACCATTTCATCTTAATTACAATACTGTAACAGTGTAACAACATAAAAATGCTGCTCAATAGCATCGGAGCACGGCCTTCATCGGAGCAATTCTCATTCTTCTTGTCGTAAAAGATATTCCGCCTGAAAAAACAATTAAAAAAAATTCAACTGCCGTATCAGCTCACTGATGTTCAACAAAGGTAATTCTGTTGGAAAGGGTTTTTTTTAAATACCAAAAAGTCAACAGGGTCCTCCGGTTTAATCTCGCTGCACTTTACCATGGCCTCAGTGAGCGAGGGCATCACATACTTCATCAGGTAGTTTCGCAGGGGAAGAGCTTGAACTTCCAGCTGCTCACTCTCTTGTCTCTTCACCTCTGATAAATTTTTCTGCTAATGATTAAATCATTTAACCTGCAGTTAGTATTTAAGAGTCATTTGCTCCTCTGCATCTTCTGGTATGAAACACTCACAGTGTTACTTACCCAGTCCTCATACTGAGCAGCCATCTCAGCCAGTACAGCCTCATTCCTGAGTTTCCTCTCAGCAGCCTCTGCGGACCGTTTCTGCCTCCTCTCTTCCTCTTTTTTCTGGTCCTGCTCCTCCTGCTCCTCTGGACTCAAGCCATAATTCTTAGGAGGGCCCACCACCCGTGTGATCATCTTCATGATGTCTGTGTATTCTGGATCATCTGTCCTGACCTCTGGAGAAGAAGAAATCACACAAACAGAGCCACTGTAAACAGGAAAGACCTTTTTTTCGTGGGTAACTGACTGCTAATAATGGTTGCAGTTTACTTTCTACCTTTCTGTACATGTATAGGGTTACACATTGAATCTACATAATATTATACATCTGGCCCCTGACGCTGAAAAGAGCAAAAGACTAATAGAAACAGACAATATGGAGACAGTCGGACACTCTCACATCCACCAAACATGTTCTGAAATGTTTGACAGCTTCACTGTTCTGTTCATGGTTTATCATTTATGGGCTCTTCAGTACTCTTTGCCTCTTGTTTGTGATCAGTTTATCAGAGTGCAGTGTTGTGGTGGCTTTGCAGACAGTACCGATATGTAATGGGTGAATCTCAATCTGATCAAAGTAGTCACACACTGTTTCCTCAGCTCCACTGAGCTGTCTGTGTTTTGTCAGGCGAGGTACAAATTCATCCTGGGTGTAGCGCATTTTTTCTGCCACGTTTTCTGGAAGTCCTTGTACTCTTCTTGTCAGGAAGTCATCTGATGCATCAAGGGCAAAAACATACTCTGCAACACATGTTGGAAACAGAAGTAAGTCCATTCTGATAAGTCAGCAAAGGCTTAGACAAAGACATAACAAAGACATAAACAACCTGGAGCGATGGCCTGTTTGTAGGCTGGTGCTTTGGACATCAATGCCAAATCCTCTTTCCCAGCATCCTCATCCACATTCACATCTGAGCAACAGAAACAAGCGCTATACTTTATGAGACAAAGACTTTAAAAGATTATACAGTGACTCAAATAATTGATGAAACCTACCAGAGAAAATCATCTTCGCTTGCTCATAAGTCTTAGGGAAACCATCAAGAACAAAGCCTTGGTTCTTACATGGCTTTGAGTTTAGTTTTTCTTCCACAATTTCAAAAAGGAGACGGTCAACCAGTCGACCTGATGGAACAAAACACTAGTTTGAATAAACCACAGAAATCTGAACACAGACACACAGAATCTGAGAGTTTGGGTAAATTGAAGCCTTTCGAAACAGAGACCCCGACAAATTGTGATTTACAATGCTGTCCATCCTTCCACAAAAGCGTGTTGTTTTAGAGACTTTTCAAGTAAGTTTCAAGTAAAAGAAAAAAAAACCTAGACTGAAAAAGACTTCAAAGAAAGATTTTTAAATAAATCAAACGTGTTTTGCAGTTTTCAGCCTCACAAGATTATATTATTTAGGGTTATAATTCTGTTACCAACCTTGATTTTCTTTCATGCTTTTGTGAATATTCCCCAGTTGTGTCTGTGCAGCAGTCATTATCTCTTGACTGATATTTTCAGGGTTAGGTCCATTTACTATCTCCTTCTGCAGCATACAAAAGAAACATAAGAGATTTTCTTTATTTTTAAATGTCACTGGTACCACATAACAAGTCTCAAAGTACACCTGCATTAGTACATCGACTGCCTTCACAGAAAGACTTCCACAGGAGGGCAGCACATTTTCCTGTAGCTGCAGGACAGCAGTGAGAGGAAAATCAACTGTCTGGTATGTATGTGCAGTTCTGCTTCCACTGACCAGTTGTGCAATCTTCTCTTCGAGGACCTCTTTGAGCTTGATTTGATGCAACCGGTAATGATGGCAGAGCTTTCCTGCAAGGGTGGTTTTCCCCACAGCTGGAGGTCCAAGCAGCAAGATTCGAATGGGCTAAACAAGAACAATTTTTTAAAAAGTCGATGATTCAGAAAAGTTTTTGTTTTTCAGAAATGATCAGCTGTCATGAAAGAACAAGCGAGAGATACAGAAACAAACACTGGATGCATTGTAGCTCAATTTTCAGTTTTCCTGCCACCAAGTGGGACACCTACATTTTGTAGGATACATACATTTTTACCTACATTTTCATACTCATTTTCTGTCTATGATTTACACACACAGTCGTATTTAACACTTGTGATTACGGCAGTGGAATGAAGAGCTAACGTTGTTGTCACACATTCCAGATAACAGTTGGGACAACTTTCGGTCTTCAATAGGTTTTTCAAAATCTCTTCAAATTGAACACATGGACTGGCATGAATCCCAAGATGAATCGATGAGCTCTTCATAATTAGTTGCTTAATTGATTATTCAGAGCAATGCAGTGTCCTCATCTGCAGCTGCAGTGCCTACCATCTGATAAATTTTTTGCAGAATGACCAGATGGTATTTTTTTTAAAATTCTCCACAAATCAGAACGTATGAATTACAATATAATACTATAGTAATATAATGATGTGTAATATACAAATATACTGGGAAAAAAGTGAGAAAAGTATTTTCTTTTCTATTTCAGGTTTTCTCAAAATTTATGATGACTTAAGCAAATGATGTAGCACATCCTAAAAGATGCACTAATTTGCATAAATGGATTGATGAAATTTAATTTGACAGACTTGGAACACTCACAAGCAGCTGCCAGGCGTCTTTGTATTCCTGCACAATGTTATCCATGTTTTCAACCATCCCAGCTTCGGACGTCCAGCTTAGGTTGAAAAAGTCATTTATGATAAAGGTCTCCAGGCGGAGGTTGATGCCGAGGCACTCCAGTTCCTCTGGCTGAAATAAAAAGGTGTTAAATTACCAACAGTGTGTTTGATAATAAATATTTTTCAGCAAACATCTAAATAGCACAGATGTTTACTACAAGCCAAACAAACAGCAGATAGTTTATTTGATCCATATTTACAGAAACTGGAGTTGTAACAGCAAACAGCTCGGAAAGAAAATACATTTTAAATCTCTCAACAACAGAAATTGAACGCAAACTTTTGAGTCTTTTCCTTGTGTCACAAGCTGTTATTGCAACACTTTCAGGGACTAAAGAAAACATTTACATTTGCAAGTGACAGTAATAGCAGTACTAAGCTTGGGTGAGTAGTCTGCTTAAAATACTTATATGTAGAGCTCTAGATCTTTGCATTATAGGCAGAAAAAAAATCGAAATCATCTTAAAATGAAATAAAATAAATCACATAGTTTACAGTACCTTAAACGCCTTCATGACAATCGCTTCCTGTGGTGGTAATTTCTGAATTTCTTCTGGTCCAAGCGCATGACTTATCATCTAAAGACATAAAGGTAAGAAAGAGATTGTTTTGTGTGTTTTTTCTCCTTCTTTGCCAAACGTGACTTCTGACAAAGGATCTCAGTTGGATTTTCATCACCTCAAAAGAGTATTCTTCCTATAAATACACTCACTGGACACTTTATGGGGCGCTCCTTACTAGTTATTAGATACCGTTTTACCTTCAAAGCTGCCTTAATTCTTCATGGCATAGATTCATCAAGGTGCTGGAAAAATTCCTCAGAAATTTTGACATGACATCATCACACAGTAGCTGGATCTCAAAATCCACCACCACATCTCAAAGGTGCTCTATTGGATTCTGATCGGGTGAATGGCAAGGCCATTTGAGTACACTGAAATGATGTCATCTGTCTGTCATCTTCAAGAAAAGTGTGAGATGATTTGAGCTTTGTGGCATGGTGTGTTATTTGCTGTTGCTATATATATTTTGGTGAGCCCATGTGAGTAGTTTTCCCTATAATGATGCTCGGTTTGAACTGCAGCAAGTCGGTTTGACCATGTCTACATGGCTATGTGCACTCAGTCGCTGCCATGTGAATGCTAACATTCACATTAACAAGCAACTGAATTACTATAACTAATAAGGTGGCCAGTGAGTGTAGTTTTCAATCTACTGTTTTTCTTCATAATGAAAAGTCTAGCTGTTCTAGTTGAAATTAGAATCACAAAATCACCTGTACAATATCCTCTAAAGTGTTCCTGGAATTATCAATGGCAACAATGTACTTTGGTCTTGGTCTGAGTTGAATGATGTTCTGGATCACTCTGCAAGACAAATATATATTTAGTCCAGGTCTGTGCCATTTATCTCCAAGTATATATAGCATATGTGCAGAAGTACAGTTAAATAAACTCACCCTCCAAGGTCAGATACATGAATCGTGGGAATGTAATTTGTGCCATGTCCAAATATGGGAACTTTTGGAAACTCCATCAGCCAAGAAACCTTTTAGAAATATCAAATACATATTATTCAAGCAGTATAGACAAAGACATGCAGTGTAAAAATGTGTTAATGTGTTAATATTACCTTGAAAAAGTAATGAAAGAGGTCCTCCCCCTTTCCATACTGAAGGCCACTAGCTACAACATAACCGGCAAGTTTGGACTTTTTCTGTAAGATTGAAAAATCAGAGCACTTTTAGTTAGTTTTAGATATATTTATTTTCCTGGGATCCTTATGAAATCTTGGGATGAATTGCTCCTGTTGTTGTGAAACATATTTTGGAGGATTCTGTGATTTTCAGCATCATAATCTTACCCCTTTAGCCAGGTTTAGCACAAGTTTTTCCAAACTGTGGTGTTTTCTGAATGCAGGGTGAGGCCTTCTTCTTATGAACTGTTCCTCTGATACCAGAACATCAGTTTCATCCTGAAGAGTAAGATTACACTCTCAGTCATGGAAATCTGACAAGTTCACACACTGTTTAGCTTTTCTCCAGACTCACTGGGTTTTGAGGTTTAGTCATGGCCCACGTCATTACAGTGGAGACTAAGATGAACAATTTCTGAGACGTGAAGCTCAGCATCTCATTATGAAGGGCTGTTTGTAAAAGAAGAACGGGCAGGGATGACAAACAACATTAGCATGTTATTGGAACAATGCAGTCTCTTTTAAATGTTGTCTCATGAAGATAGATAGCGATACATTTAAAATGAGCACATGAGGTACAATCTTGCAAACAGTGCCCTTTAAAGGTACCCGGCCTTTAAAAATCTTTGTCTATGATTTAAAAAATCGAATCCTTCACTGGTCTTGTAGAAGTCTTACAGTCATACCTGTAAGAACCCACGTTGCTTCTTCAACCTGTTGCTGTGTGGCACTTTCTGAGATGTTGTACACCACCACATCACACTCCAGCAGGTGCTGGAGGAGCTCATCACTGCTTGGTGACTGCAAAAGGAAATTGTATACCCTATTAAACGTTCAATTGTTCTTGCTGTGTCCATAAATATATTTAAATTAAAGTTGCTTAGTCTAAAAATAATTGGTTTTAAAAATACGGCATTTAAAATTATTTGTCCTTATCAGAATCTTAACGTATGATGTTCTATAAACACACTGCCCGGAGCAAAAAAATGTCACATACTCATATTATTCATAGGACCACCGTTAGCTTTGATGACGACACGCATTTGCAGGAGTATCGATTGGATAACTTTATGCAATGCCATGACATTTTTTTATACAGAGTTGCACTTATTTTTCACTAAATCTCAGTGGGGTTAAGGTCTGGACTCTGTGGTGGCCAATCCATGTGTGAAATTAATGTCTCCCAGACCCACTCCTTTATGCCTTAAGCCCAATGAACCCTGGCGTGTATCTTGCATGTATACCTGTTTCATCAGGGAAGAAAAGCACCCATTAATGGAAAAACCTCCTCATTCAGTATATTCACATACTCAGCTGACCCAAATGTTTTGGCATATAATGTTGCTAATGGTGTTGGGTGCCATCTCCAACAACGATGAGGCGGCCTACATGGATGAAGTGAAGAATCTGGCATCGTGGTGCCAGGACAACCACCTCCAGCTGAACGTCAGCAAGACCAAGGAGCTGGTGGTGGACTTCAGAAGGGGTCAGCACAGAGACTACAAGCCCATTATCATCAATGGAGCTCCAGTGGAGAGGGTGCAGTCCTTCAAGTATCTTGGTGTCCACATCTCCTCAGACCTGACATGGGCTGCCCACATTCAGGTCCAGACCAAAAAGGCTAGGCAGCGCCTGTATCACCTACGACAACTGAAGAAGTTCAGGGTCTCTCCAAAGATCCTCAGGATTTTCTATACAGGCGCTGTGGAGAGCATCCTCACACAGAACATGACATCGTGGTTCGGGAACAGCTGTGTGAAGGACCAAAAAGCTCTCCAGAGAGTGATCCGTACAGCAGAACGCTGCTGCAGGATTGCTCTCCCCCCGCTTCAGGACACCTACACCAGGAGATGCCAGACTAGAGCAGCGCAGATACTGAAGGACCCGTCCCATCCTGGCAACAAACTGTTCCAACTTCTGCAATCTGGTAGAAGGTTCCGCATCTTCCGGGCAAGGACAGAGAGACTCAAGAGGAGCTTCTATCCCCAAGCCATCCGTGCCCTAAACACACACACCCGCCCTCTCACATCATCTATAATTGACTGAGACAGGACTCTTCCAGACACTAAACCAAGGCACAATGTACATTTCAATTCCTTTAATTTTAAATATGTTTATATTGTCTATCCTGTAAAATAGTCAGATGTCTATTCATATTAATGTACAGAATTCACCTGCTTGCTGCTACTACTGCACATTCACCCAGTGTATATACTATATGTATGTATATATATATATATATATATAATGTTCTTCCTCTACCCCCCCCCCCCCCAATTTTTGCACACGTCGAGGAGCGTGTCAGGCTACATTTCACTGTGTGTTATACTTGTATAACTATGCATGTGACAAATAATAAAGAACCTAGTACCTAGAACCTAGTACCTAGTACCTAACCTAACCAACTGGAGCAACCCCAGATCATGACAATGTCCCACAGTCTTTCGCATTTAGCACCTCGCTCACCTCATATTTCTCCCGTAGAAAATCCCACTTTTCACCTTTAGAGGAAGGAGACACCGTACCGACGACATGGAAAGCAGGTTCACCTTCATGGGAGGCTAATGCCTCTGCTTCTTCCTCATCCTCAGAGGTCACCACGCATGAGGCTAAAAACTGTTCAGACAAGTCAATAATATTAAAATGGACTAATGTGACTGGTTAGGCAGGAACAATAAAAACTCTCTTTTCCCTATATTTACCTTTGCGATGTGCTTGGAGGAATATCTGTCAACATCGTTGATAAAAATTCGCTTAGTTTGTTGCTTGTTGTCCCCCATTTTAAAAACTAACGCCTTGAGTGATTTAAAAAGCTATATTTATTACCAGACTGTAAGTTTTACAACAGGAAATGAGAAATACGAGAAAGACAGAGAAACTTCCATCTTGCACCTAGTCTTCTTAAATGTTGCTAGGGACTCGCTACTGTTGCTATGGCTGAGCCAATGAAGCTCGCTAGCTAGCTCTCGAGCGCTTCCATGGCAAGGGGTATGGAGGGCCAGGAGTGACAAAATTAATTAATTAAATACGCCATTAAATAATTAATTAAATGTGTCAATGGTTAATTAATTAATTAAATAAAATTTGAAATAATTTATTAAGTGTTTTAAATGAAATGAATAGGCATTTAATTAATTATTGACACGATGAATTAACTATTTAATGGTGTTTCTAATTAAATCATTTTGTCACTCATGGCTCTCCAAAGTGAGTAGCCCCCATTTTAAAACAACTTTTAAACATTATTAACATGTTTCATTTCCCCCTCATTTAACCCCTTCCTCTCTTCTGCCCTCTTTCCCCATTTAACATTATCTGCTTCTACTATGCCCTCTCATTGCCTCCTTGCTTTCGTTTGCTGCTTTCTTTCCACCCACTATTAGATCTCTGCCTTCCTCTTTCCTCTTCTTTCCCTCTCTTCCTTTCCAGCCCAATTCTTCACCTTTTAGATAGAAGCATGAAGAAAAAGGGTGAGGCTGTACCTCTCTGGACTGCTAACAGGGTTGGGCTGTGAGTTTTTTTCCCATTAAAGTGACAGTTAGCTACATGCAGAACAATTAGCTGGAATATTTCAAAGAGAGAATAAGATCCATCAGCGTGAACTATCGCATGTCCGGCATGAACTGCCCGAAACCGGAAGTGACGTCATTTTGCGGAAATGTAGTTTTTTACCATCATGGCCATATGAGCCTATATTTGTGTTTTTAAAAGTTATGTTTGACTTTATGACTTTCTGTGTCGTTTCTGGGATGCTGAGGACTCATATTGCACTGCTGGAAATATTTTATTTTGATGCATATGCTGTTATTTTGCAAATTTGCACTATAATATTTATTTTCGTTTTTCCTGCAGTATATGAAAATTGGTGTATCTCAAAAATAAAACTATGAAGACACTTAAAATAAATTTCCTTTGGTGGGAAACTAGTTTGTGCAACTTTTTTGTATTTACAGTTTTGAGGGATAAGCCTCTTAAATTTCTCTAACTAGAAATATATGTTAAAAAAACAAAAACGATTTTAAATTTTTTTGTAGTTTATTGCACTTTTTTGCAATTTATGTAATTACTATGCACTTAATGCAGACATATTATTAAAATTTGGGCTATAATGGTTGTATTGATGTATAGCAACTTGAAATGCTCCAAAAAATGGCTCCACAGCATGTAAAAATATACTATAAGCTCTGGCGGACTTGGTTCTATGGTAGGTCTTAAAGGGTTAAAGAGACAGCGCTGTGCAAATGCATATTTGGTAAGTTTGACCTTTTATTGTTGTTTTATGAGCCTAAAGTGAACAATAAAGCGATCAATTGATGTGCTGGGTGCGTTTAACATTTCCTTTGTCCAGTCTTTGCTAGATTTCTTTGTCTTTCTTAATAACAAGATTTTTATGTCCTGTTACTCTGGAGATGGAGTCGTAGGTCTTCGGCTTCTTTTGTCCTCTTGTTGTACAGTTTGTACATCCCGAGGAACCCATGTTTTCTTTTTTTGAAAGGATACACGGCACACCATGCTAAGACATATCAAATGTTCTGCTAATAGCTCTTTCAAAATCAAAGTGATGTGGCAGTTTGCTGATTTCCGCCTGGTGACTAGGGATGGGTATCAAAAACCGGTTCTCAACAAGAACCGGTTCCCACTGTTTCAATTCCTTGGAATTGTTTGCCATTTTTGCAAACGATTCCCTTATCGATTCCAGTCGCCCCGAATGACGTCACCACGTTGCGGAGTGTCATTTACTCGGCAGGAAACACGGCGCCAGCGGCTCAAATGCTCAAAAGTTTGGTCATACTTTACGAGAACGGATGACAACAGGGCAACTTGCAATACTTGCAAAGTAGATATTTCATTTAAGGGAGGAAACACTACGAATATGCAAAAGCATTTGCTCACAAAACACACGATAACCTTAAATGAATGTCGTGTTTTTAATTCCGCTCCGGACTCATGAATCTCAACCCAGCAGCAGCGGTAACGTTTGCACGTCCTCTCCCGTTAATGTGGCAGGTAAATAATCAACAACAGTGCATATTATGTTAGCTGCCTTATTACAAAACCTGCCATTACTGTGCATTTAGGTGACCGTGATGAGACAGACAGTCTGGCTGGCTCAGATGCTGGCAGTTCTCGCTGCAGTGTACCGGTAGCGTCTCCTTTCAGGCCAGGATAGACGAATGTCACCGAGCAGTGACTGAGTTTGTGGTCAAAGGCTTGCACCCATTTGCCACAGCAGATGCCCCCGATTTCACTTTGGTAAGTGAATGTGTTTAATTGTAGGCAGGGACATTTCTGGATATTCTTGTGTAATTGCTACAGAATAATTTATGTTACACTTTGTTATTGCTACAGGAGAATATTTATTTTATTATTTTACATTTACATTTTTTTTCCTGGGGACCCTGTGACACCCCATTGAAGAGCCGTAGGCTGTGGATCTCTTAAGATCTCACTGTTGGGTTTGTAAGGCCATGTTACTCCTAAATTTCTATCTTGTTCAAAGAGAAGATATAAAACAAAGTTCTAAGCTAATCGACTTTAGTGTTCTCCTTTTTTAAAAATAAGAATCGATAAGAGAATTGATAAAGAATCGAATCGTTAAACAGAATCGAAAATGGAATCGGAATCGTTAAAATCTTATCAATACCCATCCCTACTGGTGACTTTCATGTTTATCAGCCCAGTAGTTTACAGACTTTCTCCCAGCTGAAGACAATTAACAAGAGGTTATTCATGTGCTCTAATTCCCCTTTTCCCTTTTTGTTATTTGTATTTTTTTTTGTGTTTATTTTTGTCCTAGATGGCCTGACGCAGCAGGTAGGGGTGAACTCTATGTCTGAGTTTGTCTTTGCTCAAGCTGTCCAGAAATGGCTCAGATGCGCTCCATATCGTATGGGTGGTGCAGGGCGCCCAACATCCATCCCCATCCCGGAGTAAATAACAAAAAGTGATGTGAAACAAAGAAATGTAAAAAGGAAACTTTGTCGTTTAATAAAGTATTTTGCAAATGATACATGTATATTGGCCTTTTTTTGTTGTTTGTTTTGTTGTTTGTTTTGTTGTTGTTTCTGATGCTTTATATTTTCGGGATATTACTATTGACATGATACATTGTAACATAATTTTTAACATATAAAGGGTGTCCAATTTGTACAATTATCTGGTGGTTTAAGTATTGATGGAAACTTGCAGTAGTTTAGTATTGATTAAATTAGCTATAGATTGTATATATTTGTAACTGTAGGTTTCCAGTCATGATTTTACTGTTGTTTCAATAGAAACCAACTGTGCGAAAGAGGTGGAAAATCAACGTCATAGTTCAACAGTGTTTAAATATCAGAATCTAACATTGTTTCAATATTAACAGTGTGTCATAATTATATGTTAAATCAATGTCAGCGTTCAACATTGGTTTCATATCAAAACCTGACGTTTCAGTATTAATAAGGGTGCAAGAGTGACGTTAGGTCAACATCAGATTTCAACGTTGATTCAATAGAATCACCTGATATTGACTAAACATTGTTTCAGTGTCTCCTTGCTCTCTGGGAACACACATTTAAAAAACTGTTTTTACATAATCCCAGACCTACTCAGGTTTAGAAGATATAAAAAACTATTTGAAAGCAATCTAACCTAAATTCAGCAGATTTTTTATAGCTTAACCTTACGGTCCTCAAATGCTGAAGAAATGAACTTTTACTCAAATTGCTAATGTGTAGCACTACATTTTTAGAAAATGTAGAGCAGTCTTTTTTTTTTCTGAAAGGTATATTGTAAATGGTCAAATGATAAACAAACCCCTGTGTACCTAACAGGCTGTGCAGAAGCAGTTGTTGCTAACAGCTGCTTAAGTGTGTGCATGTGGACGTGGGGGGCTGCAAAGGAGGCAGCTGTCAAGACAGACATACTGTGTGCTTCCTACATTCCCTTATAAGGACGAATGTCCCTCAAAACCATGACCCATTTAAGACCATTCTCTTTTTTCCTGATTAAGACCTGGCGATAAAGATAGGACTGCCAAAAAGTGCTTCTTTGACTTCAAGGGAGCTGTTGACAAAACACAGAAGCAGTTTCACCCAAAGGCTGGTGTGATCTTTCTGCTTCATATGTTTTTGCTCAGAACAACAAGCCAGATTATGGTGAGCACACACTAACGCCATATTGAAACAGGTATATTTGAGCATTTCTGTTGTAACACTTTTACACTTTACTGCAGTAATTCTAGTTATTTTTTTATTCTTCACAAATAAAACACACAGTCTATAAAGTCTCAAATAAATAGCTCCAAAATAAATGCAGAGCCATATATAAAACTGCTTTATTTAACTCAGTTGCAGTTAAATATGATTTTTAACTACCACATATATCTATTTAATATGTAGAAAGTCCATCTTTGCCAACAACATGAGTGCACGTAAAAGCAGGAATTCATGTTTTCTTGTCCAACTATATGATCTGAATGCTTTTTTCAATTCTAAGTCCTTTTGCAGATCATCAGAGGGCAAATGACTCCTGAAGCACTGTGGTCATGCACTATGATTGCTGCTGCTATAAAAATGTAAATATAGAAAATAGAAGAACACAGTGTTCAGATATGACCTGACATAATCTATGCACAGTCTATCCAACATCAACACAGGGCGGTCGTGCCTGATTTTCTTGTTGGAGTCCCCATAGACACTGAGATCACCAGTGATATATCAAGCTCTTTACAAGACCCCAGATCCTTTTCAAATCTGTCTTGATTACAAAAATGATTCTGCTCATGGTAGGTGAGAAAAGATTCCTTCCAACGTTACGCAGCAAATTTGATAAACTGGACAATTTAAGAAAGTTGCGATATCCAGTGAAAAAACAAATTTTTGGACGTTGAATTGTATAAACAGACCGTGAGAGTCAAAAAAATGTGAGTAGAAAAAAACAGCAAGTAGGTTAGTAGTGCCTTTGCCTTGCACATGGCTACAAATGGAATATTTCAAAGTCTTGATGTTGCGGGGGGTATTTACATTCTTTCTGCACTCGCTGTTGCCTGTTCTGGCTTCAACATGGGGGTAGTGTGAGTTGACGAATAAGGAGTGTGAGCTACGCTGTCTGTGTGGCGACGTGCAGACTCTGGCACCTGCTGCTCTGTATTTCCCTAAAAGGACACTCTGGAGCCAATCAGAACAGAGAACGGATACTCGTCACTCTTGCATTTGCCATCCCAGGAGTCTGTTGTCTGGTGGAGGTTTTGGAACTGCCTTTAGCTCCCTCCATTTACCCCCTTACATGATTGCCTCTCAGCTATCTGGAATTTTATGGCCCCCACTCTTTACAAACGACGTTGGCAAACTCTCCCAGGCAGGTCCACCGTAGACGACTCCTTAACCAGACTGCTCAGGCAAGATCTCGTATTACTGTCACACCATCTAATCATCCACATCCCCAGGACCCTGTTTGAGCTTAGTCATATTAACACATCCCTCGGGATCTGAATGGCAGCTCCACAAACTATGAATGGGAGAAATGTGTTGCTATGCATAAATCTCCATTACAAACTATTTACTGATGGTTTTGCAGCTGATTGTTTTTCCCTGATGGGAGTACGACAAGCTCAGCTTTTATATTTATAAAGAATCCACAAAAATAATTTGACAGCTAAAATACAACTAAATTCACTATTTTCATGTACAAATAATATTGGTTTTAATAATACTCCCATGCATATAACATTAAAATCCTTAATCATATAGAAGATCCACATTCACTGTCATTTATCACATTTAACCTTCATGTACCTTTTAAATACTTCATAATGTAATCATCTATCTTTAATAAATTTTCCACTTGCTGCTTCCCCCCCCCCCCCCCCCCCCCCCTTACTTCTATCTATGGCATTCAATGTCCAGGACAGCATCTCTATAGATTGGTGGTATTTCCTGACACAGGATCCACTTTAATGGACTATTTTGCTGAGCAACACTTAATTTGGGCTTGTGTGAACCCTTGAGCCCGCCCACCGTCCCCCAGCTCCAGGACGCAGAGGCATATTTAAGGAACCCCTTGCACCCTTGCCCCTTTGTCCCAGTGGAAACTCCAGTCTTGTGGTTACAACTTGGTGAGTCCTTTTGCTGGATCATTGCTGTGTTTCAGATGCTGCTTTTTGGAGGATAGGTGTCAGTGAGGATGACCAGATAGTGCTGCTGTATATTACAGCCAGTACATGGATATACTGTATTCATTACAGCTAGAAGTTGTTTCTTGCCTAAGCAGATGTTTTATTGTTTTGTTGAAGAGTGGTAAAAGGATAAGTTGTGTGTGCTGAATAGTTTAAGGGCTGCTGCGGTATATAAGGGCAAGTCAGTTGCCATCAAGCCTTAGGGTGGAGGATATATGTGATGCTTGACTCGGAGAAACAGGCAAACAACACTAGCTCAGGTTAGACTCAACATAAGGAAAATTATCAGTTCATTATTTTTTCTTAAAAAGGCTTCCTCACTGATGCTTTACTGTTTTTACTGTTTTTAGCACAAGTTAAAGAGCATTCTGAAAAAGGTCATTTCCCACATTTCTAGGTTATATTTAAATGTCGGGCTGTGTAGTATGGAAAGCAACAGATAAAGATTTTTTACAGATTTTTATGTAACTGTTATGTTACTTGAACTAAACTGATAATTAGACTAATTTACTGAACATAATAATTGGTAAAATATACCTTTATATTCAAGTTTTATGTTTCTCAAAATCAAGTTTTTGTAACTTGGTCATATTCACAGTTACAGACAGCAGTCTCTAAGGTTTACAGGGTTGTGGCCTACTATAGGACATATTAGACAGAATAGGACAGCGGTAAGACTCTTCAAAGAGGGGATGCTGGCACTTGGGATGCAGGCTCAGGCCTGAGAGCCTGGAAGACTCCAAGCACATGGTCTCCATCCAAACAGAGGAGACTACTATGTGGCGACAGCTGAGAGGAGAGCCAGGCCTCCACTGCCACTTGTCAAAAGTCACACTGCCTCAGCTGTTAACTGGCTCTGGCTTAACGATGAGATACTAAGAAGGGGTTGTGGGGGCAGAGGGGGCTTTACAAGAGTCCAGAGGCTGAAAATAGACCCATGAGTGTGTGGTGGTGGTCCTGTTTTGGCTTTTCAAGCAGCTATAAGGCTCAGAGAGATTAGACTACTCAAAAGTGTCTTCATACTGAACATAGCGCTACATTATTTCATAGAATTGCACAACTTTGTTTCTTCATGTGAACTTCTGCTTCTTTAAATGGAAATAATATGCATTTAAACATTTCTGTAAATATACCATAAAATTCTGATTAATTTCTATTTTTTGTGTTATATAGAAAGCCAGCCCGGTACAGACCAAACATGTGTGACGACGACGAGACCACTGCCTTGGTGTGCGACAACGGTTCTGGCCTGGTCAAGGCTGGGTTTGCCGGTGATGATGCTCCCCGTGCTGTCTTCCCATCCATTGTTGGACGTCCTCGTCACCAGGTTGGAATACGGGAAAGGCCCCAAGTTTCTGGGAGATTACATATTTGTTGCCCTGTCACAAGATGTCTGTTTTTAAGTCTTGAGCTTGAGTTTGTTTGTTTTATTCATTCTCAGGGTGTGATGGTAGGTATGGGTCAGAAGGACAGCTACGTGGGAGACGAGGCCCAGAGCAAGAGGGGTATCCTGACTCTGAAGTACCCAATCGAGCATGGCATCATCACCAACTGGGACGACATGGAGAAGGTGCGAAAGATATAAAGATGTGGGAAAACTGAAATGTTATTTTTGTCAACAAATAACATCATTCTTTCCTGGATTCACAGATCTGGCACCACACCTTCTACAACGAGCTCCGTGTGGCCCCAGAGGAGCATCCCACCCTGCTGACAGAGGCTCCCCTCAATCCCAAAGCCAACAGAGAAAAGATGACCCAGATCATGTTTGAGACCTTCAACGTCCCAGCCATGTATGTGGCCATTCAGGCTGTGCTGTCCCTCTATGCCTCCGGCCGTACCACTGGTGAGCCCTCTTCTGTGCAATGTCGCATGTAAGTTAAACCATATCAATCTGTGCATATTTTCTTCTAACAAACTACTGCCTTCACTGGACAGGTATTGTGCTGGACTCCGGTGATGGTGTGACCCACAATGTGCCCATCTATGAAGGTTATGCTCTGCCCCACGCCATCATGCGTCTGGATCTGGCTGGTCGAGACCTGACTGACTACCTGATGAAGATCCTGACTGAGCGTGGTTACTCCTTTGTCACCACTGGTAAGAAAATTACCAACTTTAGCCAAAAACAATCCCACAGAATTTTAATGAAAAATGTAAACTGTAAACAGTGATCTATTTCAACATTTTTAGCCTTTTAATCACATGAGCTTACCTACAGTTTCCAAATTCCTGAACAGGCAATATGCATATACTGTGACCGTGCTTTGTCAAACGGAATTCTGAACGTTCTAGATATAAACAGACTTTTCCTGGTTGACTGAACTGTGATATTTCCTCCATTTAGCTGAGCGTGAGATTGTGCGTGACATCAAGGAGAAACTGTGTTACGTGGCTCTGGACTTTGAGAATGAGATGGCCACAGCCGCATCGTCCTCCTCCCTGGAGAAGAGCTATGAACTCCCTGACGGTCAGGTCATCACCATCGGAAACGAGCGTTTCCGTTGCCCGGAGACCTTGTTCCAGCCTTCTTTTATTGGTCAGTCGATCCACCGCACATTCACAGAAAGGCACAAAATATATTTTGGTTTCATACCAATACCAGCAATAGTAGTATCTACTTAGGTGTATTGTTCTCATGGGACCTAATGTCCCATAAGAACAATAAAGCCATATATAGGCTGTGTATAAATATAATTCATAATACACTATACTGGAGTTCTGAGTTCAGTATAGCCTCCCCTAATAGCCCTTTATATCTATAACGCTATTAATTCATAGACACTTACGAATCTTACTAAAATGATGTGTAAATGATAACTAGTAGCATTTTATCTCCTGAGTTTCTTCTTGTTTTATTGTCTACATCTTAAATGTATTGCAACGACCACCACTGTTAGCTGCATGAATACTTACCTCTTTACAACTTTTCCCCAGGTATGGAGTCTGCTGGCATTCATGAGACGGCCTACAACAGCATCATGAAGTGTGACATTGATATCCGTAAGGACCTGTATGCCAACAACGTGCTCTCTGGTGGTACCACCATGTACCCTGGTATTGCTGATCGTATGCAGAAAGAAATCACTGCCCTGGCTCCCAGCACAATGAAGATCAAAGTGAGTCCAAGGAGTGCAAAGTTATTAAAATGTATTTTGTCAAAGAAGAAATAAGCAAGCCTTTTGTTCAAATTTTGGCATGGTGTAAAATGTTCTAATATGTACTTCATTCCTGATTTTCCTATCCACTCCTTCCAGATCATTGCTCCCCCTGAGAGGAAATACTCCGTCTGGATCGGTGGCTCCATCCTGGCCTCTCTGTCCACCTTCCAGCAGATGTGGATCAGCAAGCAGGAGTACGATGAGGCTGGCCCCTCCATCGTCCACAGGAAGTGCTTCTAAATCTTCAGACATCACCAAAAATCTCAAAACCAACCACACCAGCTTTGCTTCTATTTCTGTATTTCTACTGTTCCTTTTGCTGTATATACATGTACTGTTGTAATAAATATAGTTCCTTTTATCAGTAATCCAGAGAGTTGGAGTCATGCTTTTTCCCCAAAGAACATCAAATATAATTCTGAAAAACAAATACAATACTTCAGATGAATAAATAGTGTGTTTGAAAAAGATGGCAACACAAATATACAGTATACTCTAAAAAAAGTGCACTTTTAGCAAAAGAGTGGTTACATAAACCATTTTAATGAAGACTAAATAAACTTTTAATTATTTTAACAAACTGCCCTTTTCAAGGCATTTTCAGTTTTCTATAGCTCAAAAGTTAAACTGCTTAAATAAACAATGATGGTCAACTACTATAGTTAAAGGGTTGAAAACTTCAGCAACACTATTCTGTGACTGCTTTCTTTCCTTATAGACCCTGCAGTTAATAAAATGATAAACTGATGCATTTATTATTATCAATTAGTATCTAAATAACGCCAGTCTTACACACATTATAGCAAGCTGGTTTTGATCAGTCTGTGGTTTACACAGAGTTTTATACATTTTGGTATGCAAGATAGAATAGTTGAAACACTGCTTTACCTTTATTGCTATCAGAAAAAACAAAAATAAATTAAAGCTGCAAGCAGCGTTATGAGGGCCCTCGAACCCCGGCACGTCGAGCCACGCCCAACACCTACAACCAGCACGTCTGATCTGATGTCACATTGATGGAATTCATGCATTTAACCACCAGCTAACAATTCATCTCATTCAATCACGATTATAGTCGTCCCACTAGGTGGCGCTCTAGCCATTACTGACAATTGGCATAACAAACATTTCCAAGCTCGAGTCTCATCATGCCTGCGACCGGAGAGATTGGACATTGTGTTTTTGAGTGACAGCAGATTACTGCTTTTTGGCGAGTGATTGAAACTCCACGTGCCGCCATGACCACCCCGTTTCCCTGAACGTAAAAAGCTTCGCAATTTAACATCACAAAGGTCTTTAGATTCCACACAGAAGATATCGCGTCAATCTGACGAAATCCCTTGGAGGAGTTCCGAACATTCCGGAACCTTGGCGCATTCTGAACATTCTGATTCTGGAATTCCGAACATTCCGATTCCGGAATTCCAAACATTCCGGAACTATGGCGCATTCCTTAATTCCGGAACCTTAGCGCATTCCGGAATTCCGAACATTCCGGAATTATGGCGCATTCCGAACATTCCAATTACGGAATTCCGAACATTCTGATTACGGAATTCCGAACATTCCGGAACCTTGGCGCATTCCAAACATTCCGAACATTCTGATTCCGGAATTCCTAACATTCCGGAACCTTGGCGCATTCCGAACATTCCGATTCCGGAATTCCTAACATTCCGGAACTCTGGCGCATTCCGAACATTCCGAACATTCCGATTCCGAACATTCCGGAACTATGGCGCATTCTGGAATTCCGGAACGTTGTCGCATTCCGAACATTCCGAACATTCCGATTCCGAACATTCCGGAACTATGGCGCATTCTGGAATTCCGGAACGTTGTCGCATTCCGAACATTCCGAACATTCCGATTCTGGAATTCCAAACATTCCGGAACTATGCCGCATTCCGAACATTCCGATTCCGGAATTCCTAACAATCCGGAAGATGGGAAGAGTGAATCTACAATAGGCAAGCAGCTTGGTGTGAAAAAATCAACTGTGGGAGCAATCATCAGAAAATGGAAGACATACAAGACCACTGATAATCTCCCTCGATCTGGGGCTCCACGCAAGATCTCATCCCGTGGGGTCAAAATGATCATGAGAACAGTGAGCAAAGATCCCAGAACCACACGGGGAGACCTGGTGAATGACCTGCAGAGAGCTGGGACCAAAGTAACAAAGGTCACCATCAGTAACACACTACAACGGCAGGGAATCAAATCCCGCAGTGCCAGACGTGTTCCGCTGCTGAAGCCAGTGCATGTCCAGGCCCGTCTGAAGTTTGCCAGAGAGCACATGGATGATACAGCAGAGGATTGGGAGAATGTCATGTGGTCAGATGAAACCAAAGTAGAACTTTTTGGTATAAACTCAACTCGTCGTGTTTGGAGGAAGACGAATACTGAGTTGCATCCCAAGAACACCATACCTACTGTGAAGCATGGGGGTGGAAACATCATGCTATGGGGCTGTTTTTCTGCCAAGGGGACAGGACGACTGATCCGTGTTAAGGACAGAATGAATGGGGCCATGTATCGTGAGATTTTGAGCCAAAACCTCCTTCCATCAGTGAGAACTTTGAAGATGAAACGAGGCTGGGTCTTCCAACATGACAATGATCCAAAACACACCGCCCGGGCAACAAAGGAGTGGCTCCGTAAGAAGCATTTGAAAGTCCTGGAGTGGCCTAGCCAGTCTCCAGACCTCAACCCCATAGAAAATCTGTGGTGGGAGTTGAAAGTCCGT
This sequence comes from Rhamphochromis longiceps, assembly GCF_057381845.1. Taxonomy (NCBI): domain Eukaryota; kingdom Metazoa; phylum Chordata; class Actinopteri; order Cichliformes; family Cichlidae; genus Rhamphochromis; species Rhamphochromis longiceps. Next base: position 17,822,457 of record NC_140571.1, on the reverse strand, counting down.
GTTGCTCGGCGACAGCCCCAAAACATCACTGCTCTCGAGAAGATCTGCATGGAGGAATGGGCCAAAATACCAGCTACTGTGTGTTCAAACCTGGTAAAGACCTATAGTAAACGTTTGACCTCTGTTATTGCCAACAAAGGTTATGTTACAAAGTATTGAGTTATATTTTTGTTATTGACCAAATACTTATTTTCCACCCTGATTTACGAATAAATTCTTTACAAATCCTACCATGTGGATTCATGGATTTTTTTTCACATTCTGTCTCTCACGGTTGAAGTGTACCTCTGGTGCAAATTACTGACCTCTGTCATCATTTTAAGTGGGGGAACTTGCACAATCGGTGGCTGACTAAATACTTTTTTGCCCCACTGTATCTCCCCCCACCACTTCCCCTGCAAGTGGCAGACACCCTCAGACATCGGTGCATTGGTTCTTTGTGTCCGGGGATGGGCGTCCAGGTACACACCAGCTCACTCCTTGGTGGCTGCTTATCGGGGCCTGGAGCCTGGGGCTCGCTCGGGCCACTTCGCGCCTTGAGGCGACTTTTGTTGTGATTTGGCGCTATATAAATAAAATTGAATTGAATTGAATTGAATTGAATTGAATTGAATTGAATTGAATTGAATTGAATTGAGGGTGGGGTGCCCTCTGCCTCTCAGCCCTTGGATCGGTCCCTCTGGCGCAGCTGGCTGCCGGCGGAGCGCACGGGCACGTCACTGCAACCCCCCCTGGCTTCTGCTCCGCGGCTGCTGAGTGACCCCTCATCTGGGGCTCTCCTCAGCTCTTTCTGGGATAGTGGCGTGGCTGCCCCTCTGTTGGTCTTCCTTGGTCTCTTGTGTTCTGGGGGCCTCTGGATGTTTGGAGTTTTGATCTCCTCCATACCTGCTTCATGCCCTGGTGGACGGGGCTGTGGCTCCCCACACCCTCTAGCAGATCATTACATGAAGGAACCTTTTAAAAACAAGCGGGTCCATGCTCACAGGTGTACACACGGGTGCTCACACACACAAACTACACCCTCTGTCAGTGCGCCCCAGGGCAGCTGTGGCTACAATGTAGCTTGCCATCGCCAGTGTGTGAATGTGTGTGTGAATGGGTGAATGACTGAATGTAGTGTGAAGCGCTTTGGGGTCCTTAGGGACTAGAAAAGCGCTATACAAATGCAGGCCATTTACCATTTACCATTTTTGGCTCCTACCTCAAAGCGCACTGTGCGCTGTCGATATTACGTGCACAATAATGTTTAACATTTAGTATTTACAGTTATATTCCCATATATCATCGTGATGTTGTTTATTATGTTGCTCTCGTTTTCTTCTGCTTGTTTTCTTTTTTCTTTCTCAACAGGTGATCCAGGTGATTGATATATGTATTTTTTTGTCTGCTTATTTAGTTGGTTTTTGTTTTTTTGCCCTTTATCCCCATCCCTCTTCTCCGCTGTTTTTCTCCCCCCTCTTCCTTTCTCCCTTTTATTTTCCTCATTCAAGTCTGTTCCGTATCTAGCAAGTGAAAATAAAAAATAAATAAAATAAACAATAAAAGGTGAATAAAAAATAGACCATTATGGCAAGGCTGGGATGGTCAATTTGGTAAAGTAAATCCGTTGGGCATCTTTCTTCGCCTTTAGACAATAATTCTGATGGCAAAAGAACCAAACGGGACAGGCAGAAAAAAAATAAAAATAAAAATAAAAATAAAAAAGAAGATGAGTGGCTGACTGAATGGGTGAAAGCACTGGAACCTGAACTCATGACAAAGTTAATGGCTAAACAGCGGACTGACAGCACACACTCACTACAGATAAATGGAAGCCACCTTAGTTGGGATTGTGTATTTGAACTAGGAGGGGTACGAAAACAGAAATCGGTTGAATGCAGTCTGCTATGTACTGACATCTAGTGTTGAGATTTTGCACACTGTTACTTTAATCTTGATTAATATTCACAATAAAAATATTAATCAAACATTTTGAAGACTGTATGTGTTTCACAGTGTCTAACTGTTCTGGTACATTTAAACCTAACAATTACTACATGATGGAAACACGTCATGTTATCTCTTTTAATAAAGTTTGTGTATGTATACACAGGTCATGCTGATATTGAACAAAAAACACAAAGATCAGATGTTAATCAGATTTATTTGCTCTCTTTCCTTCTTAAACATGTTTTTAATGTTAGTTATGATTCAGAATTGGTGACTGAAGACTCCACATGCCGCCATGACGACCCCGTTTCCCTGATTGTAAAAAGCTTTGCAATTTAACATCACAAAGGTCTTTAGATGCCACGCACTGCAGATCGGTCCAATCTGATGAAATCCCTTGGAGGAGTTCATCAAAGTACAGTGCCTGAAAAGAGGGGAAAATGTCGCTAAAATTACACATTAATTTTAAAATGGCTGACTTCCTGTTGGATTTGGCATATTGCTCCAAGAGACTTTTTTGTACATCTTAATATCTTCCATAAGCTTAACAGGTTTCAGACTCATAGATAAAACACAGAGCAGGGGCTGATGCTTTGAAATTTCAAGACTTTTTAAACTTTCCAAGCCCCTCAAAAGCCACTTCATCTTTCATGGTGAACCGCGTTGCCACCAGGGTGCGCCGTTTAGTTTAAAGTCACAATTTTCGCACTGAAGCATCATGAGGGACTGATGGTGATATTCACCGCTTTTGAGGTGGCCACGATGAACCAGTGGAAATCAGTACAACAAAGTGAAAGACATGACATTTCCTGTTGCCACTCGGTGGCGTTCTGCGTATTCCTGACAATAGGCACATCAATCTGTTCAGGTCGGCCCTGACATCACGCCTGTAAAGTCTGGTACTGATCAGACTGGATTTCATTGAGTTATACTAATTTGTTTCTTCATGGCGAGACATTAAAGTTCGCCATGCTTTCGGGGTCACACCCTTCTGCGAAAACTCACAGTTTTCACTGTAACCCAAGACCAACTCCTTAAGGCTTTCCTGGAGAAATTTGAGGCTGCAGATGTCACCCATCACTATACTGTACCCCAAAGTGTAAAACATGACATTTCCTGTTCCCACTAGGTGGCGCTGTCCTTGATGTCAAATATGGCAGTTGAAATATGTTCAGGGCTGGAGCCTTATCATATGTGTGCTCTTTGGCCCAGATTGGACAATGTATGACAGAATGAGAGGCAATACGATTTTCATGGCGAGTCATCGAAATTCGCCGTGGCTCTGCAATTTAACATGGCCCAGGTGTGTAGTTGACACTGACCAAAGATGAAGCTTATACGACCAAATCCCAAGGAGGAATTTGAAAAAGTTTGAGGCATGGAAATGGAAAAATTAGAGTCAAAATGTCACCTTCACTTCTAAATTGCGGACTTCCTGTTGGGTTTGCCTCAATGGGCCCACAGACTTTTTTGTTTGTCTTGGCATGATACACATGTGTGCCAGATTTCATACATGTAGCTCAAACGATGTGGTCATAGGGCTGTATTTTACAAGGCATAGGTGGCGAATACAGAGCCATTTTCACATGCCCATATGTAAAACCATTAAAATACAAAATTTTTCACCAGACCTGGCATGTGTGCAAAATTTCATGAGTTTTTGAGCATGTTTAGGCCCTCAACAAGGCCCTTGTTTTGCCTGAATAATAATAATAATAATATTAAGAATAAGAATAAGAATAAGAATAAGAAGAATAAGAATAAGAATAAGAATAAGAATAAGAATAATAAGAATAAGAATAAGAAAAATAATAATAATAATAATAATAATAATAATAATAATAATAATAATAATAATAATAAGAAGAAGAAGAAGAAGAAGAAGAAGAAGAAACGGAGCAGATACAATAGGGCCTTCGCACTCTCAGTGCTCGGGCCCTAAAAAGCTTCAGTCTAATTGCAGCATACTTCAGAAAGATGATAGTGGGAGTTTGAACCCTTTAACGACAAACATTAATGCTTTCGAATCACTTTTTTTGTTAGTTGCACTCCCACAACCCACCAACTAAATAACATCTTGGCTACAACGCCATCAGTATGCTGCTTCTGTTAAGCTACTGGCCTTTTAAGAGCCAAACCCACATTATGTAGTATAAGGTGGTATAATTTCCAGCAAAAGAAAATTCTGGGAATGAGGAATTTGTAGGCTACATCTGTGAATAATCATAAATGTCTTGCACAGCCACTGATGTCAGCGGTTCCAACATTTAGGCAGTAATTTTGTGGTGATGACTTTATCGGCCCCAGTGCTGGTATGTTTTCAGTAAAAATGCATTTAATCAGTTCTAGATTTGGGAGCTGGCACTCAAGTATGTTCAAACAAGTGCATTCACACTAGCATTTATTAGTATCACTGCGATCAATACTGAAAGATCTCAAACAGTATTTGGCTACAACTTTACAGTCTTCTGCACTTCTACAAATGTTTGTCGTACATGTGGGGAAATACTGCTGAAACACTGCTGATATAAAGATGTTGTGAAACTGAAACACCCACTTCCGGAAAAAAAGAATTACTGTAAAAGTGTTTCAATAGCAATCTAAAGTGACTCACGTTTTACACCACTCCTGAATGCATCACTTTCCCTTCAGCGCTCACTTCCTGTGTGGCAGGTGATACGGATTAGAATAATAAAGCCCACCTCCTTTACTCATTACTGAGTTTGCAGAGATTGTGGTACCACGGTGAAAGGCCGTTAATGTGCTTAGGTTTTTCTTTGCTTCCGGTCAAATCATGAAGCTTACAGACAGCAATGTCATTCGGTTCCACCTTCAAGTCCTTTATGGGATCTCTATCAAGAGTCTTGAGAAGAAAAGGGAGAGACTGATGATCAGCGGTTCAAAGATCTTTGGTGTTCCTCTGGAAAATTTGCCCAGGTGTTACATTCCTGAATTTGGGCTTGTACCTTGGTGAGTGGGAAAGGGAAATCATTAAATGTAACTTGGGAGGAACACTTCTAAAACTTTGCTTAATAATTTGTGTCCCAGCTTTTTGGTGGACGCTTGTTCTTTCCTTCTGGAGCGTGGTGGGACTGTGGGCCTTTTCAGAAAACCAGGCTGTCTTGCTCGTATTAAGACTCTCAGGGTAAGAGTCTCAATGTTTGTTTGTTTTAAGTCTTAGTTCCACAATATTTTCTGGAGCAATAGTGCCATCTAGTGGTTTAAGTCACTTTACTGACCTGTCACCTACACTTCTACATTTGCAGTAGTTGCCACATGTTTGTAGGGTACAAATACAGGCAAATAAAATAGTTTTACGAATCCTTCAAAAAGGATGTTTGTTGAAACTGAATGGGTGTTTCTAATGTTAATTATATCTATTAAACAGTTTAATCTGGTTATAGCTAGACAAACTACTACAACAACACTACATGCAGATATGCTCTTTTTTTTTTTTTTTTTGCTCTTGTTGTGTCTGGTTTAGGCCAAACTGAATCGAGGAGAGAGTTGTCTGTCCACTGCCCTCCCCTATGATGTGGCCACTCTGATCAAACAGTTTTGCAGGGAGCTGCCAGAGCCGCTGTTTCCCTCGGAGCTTCATGCAGCTATGCTCAAAGCTCAGTCTCTGCCCAACCTACAGGACAGGATGGCAGCCCTCCAGCTGCTGTCCTGTCTCCTTCCTGCAAGAAACGCCTCCTGTCTGCATTACATGTTCGACTACTTGGCAAAAGTTTCCCAGCGGTATGAAAGGATTTTTTTTTTTTTTAATTAAACGTTAGCAGAAATTAGTCGCATACACAAAGTGCCGATTTAAAGTCATTTTTGTCTAGGAAACAAGTGTTTCTGTCAAAGCTGGTTCTGCCCCAGGTTGTGTGCTTCAGATGGAAACAACATGATAGTTCAGGAGACCTGATATTGTTTTTTTTCACTGTATGTACTGCTGTCAGATGCAGCGAGAACTTGATGACCAGCTCCAACCTGGCTATAGTCTTCGCTCCATGTCTATTACCCCCGCCAAACACGACAGAGATGTCTGAAGGACGGCTTGAGCTCAGAGTTCTTGTTCTGCGCACCTTCATTGAAAATCCTCATTTATTTGGTAAAAGACCAGTTATTTGGTGTTGATAAAAAAATTTCAAGTGGCTTTATATGCAATGCTTTATATGCAATGTTTTAATCTGTATGACAATAGGTGTGATTCCCAAAACTGTAATCGATAGTATGGAATATCTGATGAACTTCCATTTTGTGAAAGATGTTGGCTCCAAAAGTAGAAGTAAAAAGCGGCACAGTTTCAAAGGTAAAAAGACCACAGAAGTTACTGAGCAAATCACTCCGTTCAAATTATATTTAACCAGTTTTTACTATTTGAATTCTCGAGCTTAAATTTCTCAAACACATGCAGGAATGCGCTCTGTAAAGACGGTGCCCTTGATTCAGGGAGGGTCGAAGCTCAGGCCACCAGAGCAGAGCCACGGGTCCACATCAGGAGACAGACCAACGCTGAGGAGAAGCCTTGGCCTGGATTCTTTCCCCAACATCCTTTTGTTCAGGACCTACATGCCTTCAGCAGGTAATTATATGGCGAAAGAATCAGACTGGAATGTGTGAGAATATTTTATTTGTGCAGTCTAATCTAAAAACCGTTTCTAGATCAAAGCTTCAGGCCTGCAGCAGCTTTGTTGGATGATGTCATTGCAGCTGAAAAAAAGTTAAACAAGATGCCACAAGATGGTCTAAAAAGGTAAACGGTAAAGGTTTATAAATTTAACTTCAGTGTTCACTCTAACATCAGTGACAAATTAGAGAGCTAAGGCTTAGAGTTGATGCTACTTGGTTTCAGCATTTGGTTTCAAGGAGCCGCTTCAAGTAAAGCAAATGTTAACTGTAGAATAAACCATGGTGCTTATCGGCTTTGGCCAAATGCGCACTGTCTGCTGTGTATTTGTTCAATGTGCCTCTGTGCTTTACATATGGATCATCATCAGGTTCACCAGAGGTGTCGATGGCTCTCCTGCAGGAAAACTAAAGCTCATGCTTTGGAGAAGACGCTCGTCACTATAATTCATGCTTGTTTCCCTAAAGTCAAGACCTCTGATCAACCAGGAGGTTGACAAGAGTGGTTTGGGGGGGGGAAGCTATGTTTTATGATTTGTTTTAGTTGTTTTTTTAACTGTATTTATGTAACAAGAGACTGAACAATGTATGTACGGCTTTCCCATACATTTTTCATTAAATAAAGATATATTTTAGTCTCTCTCCTTTCCTAAAGTCAATTTTATTAAATTTTCTGTGTATTATAGCCGAACCCAGTTTTGAGGAGTCCCATTTCCTTTCTTTATTGTTAAAAAAGAAATTATTCTGAAATATAAGAACATGGAAAACGGAGTAGCCACTACTAAATGGGGAAAAATGCATTTGGGCTCGGATTTGTAGCGTCAGTGTAGCGCTCCCGAAGAGTAAATGGCACTTTGTCATAGCCAATGGGAAAAGTGGATTTGCTGTTTCCTGGCAACTGCATCTGAAACGAGACGGATGCAAGGTTGTAAAATGTACACGTATGAAGACATCAGAAATCAACTCTTCAAAACAAAACGAGACGGAAAATAAAAAAATTTCACCAAACGCTGCCCATAAACGAATAATGCGCAGAACGCTGGTGAATCAACTTGGGACAGAGTGAATTTAGACGAAAATCTGTGTTTGGCTTTTTGTTCCTCCGCGTTTGTAAAGCTTTATTTTGAAGATCCGGAAATGTGCGTTTTCTTTGTGGACGACTTGACGGAGGTCTCCCTCAGCAGGTCTCCCTCCTTAAACGCAAACAAGGTAAGGGGAAAATGCAGAAATCTGATTTTTGATCCTTCGCGATTCCGTTGTAACAACAATAAATAAAAATCTATGTAATTACATGTTTATATTGAGTTTCATTATAAGTGAAGCCGTTTTTGGTTGATGGGGAGCTATTTATAGGCTTTTCACAACGGCCTTAATGACTCTGTTTACAGAGTAAGTGGCGCATCAAAGATTTATTCATTTTACGGACCACATGATGCCTTGTTTTTGTTTGTTTTGCCCACAATGACATTCAATTCAGGCGATTTTGTCGTATTATGGATCTTTATCCACAAATAATTGCGTATATGTTTATAACAGGAAATTCATCCGTGTTTGCACACGAATAAACATCTGTGAGCTACTGTGTGTGTGTGTGTGTGTGTTTCTCCCTGTAGATAACGAAAATGGGCTCGGCGGTGCGGTTATCGTTACTCAGCCTCCTGCTGTGCCTACAGCTCGGCAGAGCTCCAGCCCGCAGTCCCCGTACGGCTGACCAGGTGTCTGAGGCCGACATCCAGCGCCTCCTGCACGGTGTCATGGAGCAGCTCGGCATTGCTCGGCCCAGGGTGGAGTATCCTGCACACCAGGCTACCAACATTGTTGGGCCTCAGAGCATACAGGGTATGTTATAGAGATTTATGAAGGATCTTCTAGTTTAAGAATATTGGAGGCAATATTCCCCACCACTTCATCTGTCTTAACTCTGTATTTTTTATTTTTTTCTTCAAATTTTCATCTTGTGGATAAAATCTAATAAAATCTAAACTTGAGGAAATCTTGAAATTTTCAGATAACCTGAAATATTGACTTATGGATGGGTAAAATGGGTAACAGATTTTCATATCCCCTTGAGACCAGAAAAATACTGAATGCTTAAACCCAACGGATATAAACATTAGGGCCATCATAGCTGGAAAAGTGGCAGGAGGGATCCTTGCAAAGCCTAAAATTAAAAGTTTGTTTTTATTTGCAGTTTTTCACCCTTTACAAATGAAGCCAAGTGGTTTAGTCCACACCATACTCTACAGCTAATTTATTCTATCAAAGTGGTAGCTAATGGACAAGAAGGAAGAAGTGGAGAGGGAGAGGACACGCACTCAGTGAGCTGTTAACAAAAAGAGAGACGAGTCTATGAATGGTTTAGCTATCAGTAGTTGTTTAAGGCAGTAAAGTGGTGTCAGATGTGACTCTGTGTCTATGAAATAACCCACCACAACTTAGCACAATTAAAAAACAATCTGCAAAACCATCAGTCTTTTCTTTCTGATGACATTAAAAGAACACTAACAAAAAATGGCCATAATATCATATAAGGTTAATTGTAAACTTGCTTTATGTTTATAATTGCTCACAGTTATCAGTATAATCACATTTACAGTTATTATGGTTTGCCTTGACCTCTGACCTCTGATATAGTTGAGTACTAAAAAGACTAAGAACAGTATTAGGCTGCAAGCAAGTTAAGAGGCTAATCTTGATCCTGTATGCTTCATTCTGTGTAGCAGACACTGAGCAAGATGATGCGATAAAGACTACCGTATGTTGAGAAATAAATGTTTAAAATGTGTGGAGATTTCAAACTGTGCAGACTTACAGGCACATCATAGATTTTTATTAACAATCTTATTCAGTTCAATTCAATTTTATTTATATGGTGCCAAATCACAACAACTGTTCCCTCAAGGCACTTTATTGTGTAAGGTATAGACCCTAGAATAATACAAGAGTTGATAATACAACATTATATGAACAGTTCCTTGCCTGCTATCGTGATGACAGCTCAGTTATTCATTCAAAAGCAATCAAAAATGTACGAAAGATTTGGATCATGAAAGGAAGGGGGACCACAGTTCTGTGCTGCCCCCCTGGTAAACAAAGCTATTTGGACTTGGAAGACATGTAACGCTGCATTTATGATTTTGTGGAGACTGTAGTGTCTGATTTCCCCACCAGGTGGTGCCCATGAGGGACTGCAGCATCTAGGCCCCTATGGAAACATCCCCAACATTGTGGCAGAGCTCACAGGGGACAATGTTCCCAAAGATTTCAGTGATGACCACAGCTACCCAGACCCACCAAACCCCTGTCCCCTGGGAAAGACAGGTAGGAATTCTTCCCCTGTGCAGAGTATTTTTAAAAAAACACTCATTTCTGCAGAATCAACACAGGCCTTTTATGGGGCTAATGGAAAATGTTGCTATTAATGCTGTTTTTAAGAATATGCATAGTTTTTCCATCTTCTTTTTGGCCTTTAAGGAAGTAATGACATAAATAAGTGCATTAATCGCTTTCTGATTCACTGCTAGCCTTTTCCAGAACACACATGGCTTGCCTAATGAACAGAAAAAAGTGACTCTCTCTCTGCTACCTATTTATTGCATACACAGCAGCAGATGGATGTTTGGAAAATGCTCCTGACACAGCTGAGTTCAGCAGAGAGTTTCAAAAACACCAGCACCTGTTTGACCCAGAACATGATTACCCTGCCCTGGCAAAGTGGGTGAGTACAAAACAGGACCTCAGGAATCGATTAATTTAATTATGGACTAATTACTTGGTTTATTTTGATTTATTGATTTTAATTTATTCTACTGCCCAGAGTCTCAGATTATTTGATAGCCAGAAGAAGTCCAGAACACAGAAAGATTTACCTCATAATGAAATGAAAGAGAGTAAAGCAACAAAGTAGTAATACTGCATAAATATTTTTCAGCAGGAGATCAAATAAATGTGCATTTGGAACACCAGAGTCATCATGATCAGGAGCAAATCACAACAACAGTTGCCTCAAGGTGCTTTATATTGTAAGGTCAAGACGGTACAACAATACAGAGAAACCCCTCGAGGTTTTCAAGCAATCATTAATCGATCGCAATCCACATCTCCACGGGCCAGGTTGGATGCATTAAAATCAAACTACCATAAAAACGAGAAGCTATTCATTTCTTTGTAAGGTGCAAACTTGCAAAATCAAATATTTTCCCAGTTTTAGTTTTGGTAGATACTGCAGACAGTTACGTTAAAATAACAAAGATTGGAAATAATGGAAAGCCCTCTTGATTGAATCATCACTTGGCATTTCTTTGTGCGCAGCTGGAATTCTCAGTCAGCTTTTTCCATATTGCTTCACATATTTGGGTGTTATTCACTATTAACCACATGGGCCACTTTAAGGTAAAGTACAGACTACAGATTGCCAACTGCATCATCTTACCTGCCAAACATGGCTTCTAATTAATTTGAGGTATTTGGACCATATTTGCTTTTTTACCATTTGAGGTTCATGTCAATTTTCCAAGGTCCGAAAAAGGCCATCAGTGTCAGCTGTTTGCCAAAAGAGGCTTATATAAGCCATTTTTTGCCATCGGAGATGGCAACATTGCAACAGTACTCATACTTGTGGATTCTGGGGTTCTGCTGCATTTCTAACCGCAGAAACAAAAAGTCAAGACTTCTGTTATTTGAAAGATCAGATAAAAGTTTCTTGTAATTAGCATGGATCCATTTCCCAGTTTGTCCTCTGATATGTCTGGTCTGAGGAAGTTACCCACTGAGAACACTGTTTTTATTCCCTAAAAGGAGCATTCAAACAATTTGTTGAGCGTAACAAATGAATACATGATTTTAGATCTGAAATCTGCTTTTTTATTCTTTTGTTTTCAGAACAAGGAACTTTTGTACCAAAAACTGAAGGGTGGACCAAAGAGAAGAAAACGGGTATACTATTTCTTGGTTGTCTTTTTGCTTTTCCTGTGTGGGATTGTGTCTGAGAAATCACAAAACTGAGCACTCTGCACTGAGTTTAACCCCTGGTGGGAGTTAAGCCAAGAGTCACACTTTGAATTTCTGTTGAATTTAATCAGATGCATGCAACTTATAGACATGTTTATAAGTTTGTGTACAAACAGTTTTATGCTTGTGTCCACAGAGTGTCAACCCATATTTATTGGGCCAGAGGTTGGACAATGTCGTTGCCAAAAAATCAGTTCCTCACTTCTCAGAGGAAGAGGAGGAAGACGGACCTTCTGTCCCCGCTGCCAGCAAATCCACAACCTAAACTCCTGCAATACCCACTGCAATATTACAACATACTGTCAGATAAAAGGTTTTAATAATTTAAGCATTTTGGTTAACAGTCAGTGGGTCTTTGTGTGTGTTTTGTAAATGCTTTGTTTGATTGTATTGCAAAAACATGGGATCTGTCAAGTTGTCTTTTGGTTTTAAAAAAATGTTTATTTCTTGATCTCAGAGCTTTGCAAACAGCAATTACAATGGACCTTGTTCTTTTCTTTTTTTAAAGATTGAAAAGCTATTTTTGGTTGGTAGTTTGAAATCTTGCCTTGGCAATAAAATAGGTTTTCCCTGAAACAACTCTGTCTCTTAGCAGAAATACTCACAAGTGAGATATAGGAATGAAAAAAGATCAGCCTGCCATGATATCTGTCATACTGTATTTATTAAAACACTGAAGATCTGGGCTCTTTATAGGGGGAAAAGGAGATCTCAGTTCATTTATACCAACTGTTTGCTTCTTTTCTTATTTTTAAGAGATGTAACACACTACCACATTGCCAGAGAATTAACCCTAAATCAACCCCAAAATAATAGAATATATGCTGGTAAATACTGATCTGACAGTGTACAGTATATCTATCCCTCTATCATAACAATACTTTGTATAAATATATATTGATCTGAACGAATGTTATATCAAAGTTTTTCTTGGATGTACAGAGATTGGTTTATTAATACAAATTCATTTTGTATGTGACGAATTACTTTGGTGTCTTGTGTAAGACGTGTATTTCTATTTCCAATCAAATACTTGCCAGTAATTCTGGTAAAAGTCTTACTTTGCCATTCAAAGGATGATGGTGCAATACTTCACTATAGCATGTTCAGTATTTATTCACTGGGTTGCTTCATCTTGTCTAAATGGTTGTGTTCTGTTAAATCAAATAAACTGTTTATCTGCATCAACAAAGTTTGGAAGAGGATTTTGATTTGCATTCACAGACAGGCAGGATGGAGTGGATATGGGTTTGGGGGCGTGTTCTGGAGAAACTCAAAATTGGATATCTCCTCACTGTGTAATCCATAAAACCACAACTGAGGACGGCGGACCTCTAGAAGACACGCATGCTGACTGGATAATTGTTTTCACGCTAGGAGTTTAAAAAAAAAAAAAAAAAAAAAAAACAGGTAACTCCACTTAACAGATATTGGTTCTGAAATGTGTATAATATATATATAACTTGTGTATAAAATTATCCACTGCTTGCTTCTATGGTGCTTTATGTGTGCGTAAAAGTTGTGCGTAAATTCCTTTCCATCGAGGACTTAACTTTTGTTCCGTTTTCCTTTCAGGTTCAACGATGCAGACACATTCAGTGCAGAGCTTTGCAGTCGTTTTGGCACTGCTACTCACCCCGCTGAATAATACGAAAGCTCAGAGCTTTCAAAGCGCGTTTCCACAGCCAAACAAACACAGCCCGAATGAATCGTCGACGTGTGTACAGCCCCCTCTTATTGGATTAATTTCTCGCGCAACGGGGCCAGTAACCTCAACATACGAAGTGCCGGAGTCCAGCCAGGAAGCGCTGCACGTCACTGAGCGTAGATACCTGCGGCTGGACTGGTGTAAGACACAGCCGCTCAAGCAGACCATAGAGGAGGAGGGCTGCCTTCGCCGCACCATCATTAACAGGTTTTGCTACGGACAGTGCAACTCCTTTTACATCCCGCGGAACAAGTACCAGGACGGAAACGCCTTTCGCTCCTGTTCGGCCTGCAAACCCAAAGCCTTCAGCACCGTCACATACACCCTCCTCTGTCCGGGACAGACGCCCAGCACTAAGAGGAAACGAGTCCAGCGCGTAAAGCTGTGCCGCTGCACTACTATCGATATGGATTAGCCACAAACTAAAACATGCTGGCCAGTAATATTGTCTTCTGTGAAAAATATAGAAGGGAGAGTCTATTTTGCTTAAAAGGCGCATAAGTTGGAATAGAAAAGTGAGGAACATGCTTGGGGGGAGAGACAGTTGACCACTAAATCTGCTAAAAGACAGTACACACTGCTAAGTGGGAGATTCATGTGTCACGTTCTGTATAAGGTGATAATTTGACCTGCAAATACAACTTTACCACACAATGACCAAACATCTGCCAATTATCAGTCGCCGCTTGCAGTTTTGTGAGTGTAAACAGACTTGGATGTGTTGGCACATGCACTTGCAGACAGGAAGTTTTAGGCCAATGCGAACCGTTGAGGTGCAGGCTGGTTTGCGGCAGTCCAGTGACAAAATTTGTCCAAACAAACAAACAAACAAAAAAAACCCAACAAGCTAATGGATGTGCAAAAATATAAGATGACTTCAGAGGTTGCATTGTTTCCACTGTGTGGGACATGGAGCTGAAGGTTTTAGAGACATACACTTTTATACATGCACTGCTAAAAGCCACTTGATTTCATGGCTGTGCATAATTTGTGTATCATTCATTGTAATGGCACTTGTAAATAAAACTGCATTCAAGCTATTGCATCACAGTTTTCTATGAGCAATGATTTTATTTGTGGAAAAATATTGTAAAAGATTTGATTTTACAGTTTAGATTTGATGCAAAAATGTATCTGTCTATACACAGTTGAAGCTGTTACTTATGTCTAAATATTGCACAGAAGATTTTTTTTAATATTTAAAACTTAAATATATGTTAGACGACAAGTTATAATATGGTTATAATATAAATCTTCCACTTAACAAATACAAGTAAATACAAGTAAATAAATAAACTACATTTTTCAAGGACCATGCATGTTTGGTACCCTTGCTCACATCCTGTTGGATCCAGCTTTGTGAGGACATAATCCGGTGGTTAGAATGATTTGGATATAAACAATTTTTTTTGGTTTCTTTAAGTTGAAGATATGCTGGCTTCTTTCTGACGCAGTCGCTCTTTCTGTTGGGAGCAAATTTAGACTGGACTGAGAAAAGAAGAAATTTCCAAAAAGATTTTCTATTAAGTCGATAAAAGCAGCAATGCTAAAAAAGTAACTTTGCAAGAGAATTCCTGAGTTGGTATGAGTTGATCTGTTTTTCACATTTAAGGCCTAATTCCACAAATGTCATCTAAGGCAAATCTTTTTGCTTCCTCAGTAAATCAACTGATTCCAGTCTTACCAGGCTGCTGGGGTTGGTCTTTCTCGTCTCCACCTTCTTCTCTCCGGTAATCCTCTTCACTGACTGCTGAGCCTCTTTTAACCTGCAAAGTGAAGCATTTAGTAAATGAAAACACTCCAGAGAACCACAATGAGGCCAAGCTATTCTATAAATATGCAGCAAAACGTAAAGTAGAGAAATAGAAATGTGCAAAATACTCTTTAAGCCAGCAGTTACAGATGCACCTATACGTTGGATAAACACTGATGCCAGCTAATATATAAACAATATCACCTTTACTGATGTCACTGAGAGATATTTGCCTTTTGTGTCAGATTAATGTTGGATTGGTTAAATGTTAAAAAAGACTAATAAAGAGCTAAAAGGATTCATAACAGTTTTCTAATATTAGATATAATTGTTATGTTTCATTCTTATGTTGCAATAATTAAGTGAAGACAAACACATTGTTTTCCCACACAGGGTATCGGTAAGGTCTTTATTAGAGGATTATATTTCTTTAGTTTTTAATTTAGTGATTCCCCTTGAGGTGGTTTTTGTGAACCTGTTTACAAAGGGTGACACACACACATACACACACACAGCTATTACTTACCTCTCTTTAGAGATATTCTTGTTCTCCCTTTTCCACCTGGTCTTGAAGTCGGCAGAAAACTCAAACCAGAGCATGAAGAAATAGCCAGCTGTCACCTCCGTCTCCCCCGTCTTAGGCATTACCCCAAAGTACAGGATCAAGTCCTCGAAACTGAAAACAAGTATTTAAAAAAATCAAGATCAAAATTTTATTTCATCTTAGTGTTTGTGTCTCCTCTCATCTAAAAACATAACCCAGGTCCTCTGCTTTGTCCTCCTCAGCACTTTGTTTCAGTAATACCTGTTATTACACTTCTATAACTTTAACAGACTTTTACCATTTAGTTGGTATGATGTTTGGCCTGTTACTACGAAAATATTTATAGACATGAAAAAAAGACAAAAAGAGATATGATAACAAAGAGTCACAACGTAGCTAAAAGAAATGGAAAACAACGGGAATAACTAAAATGGCAAAAAAAAAAAAGAGTTGCAAGATAATAAAAAGAAAAAAAGGGAGGGAAAATGGGAAAGTGATAAAAATAGACACAATATTATGAATGGATGAACTGCAAATAGCTCTAGGAGCCAAATTCAGATAGAGACCTGCATGCTGCACATGAATGAACAACTTAATTTTCCTACCTTTTTCGTACAGTCATCATCTGATAAGAAGCTTCAGCGTGCTCTTTTCGTGCTGTTAAAAAAGTGTGCCGGTAAAAAGTTTAGTTTTTGCAAGACTTTCCAAAAAAAAAAAAAACCAGATTAATTTTAAACTTTATGGAAAGTCTGTGAATCTAATTATTCATAGTTACACAATAAGATCCTCTTGTATGATGATGACCTTGTCTAATGGAGCCAGACAACCATTTGGTCTTAAAACACCAATTATGCAGTCAATGGAGCCATTCTTGCTATTATGCCATTATGTCAAATAACAGGTAGGCTACTTGTTATCTGTGTCTGTCTCTCTGTAATGTTTTGGAAGTCTCCTTCAGACCCAGAACAATAAAAAAAAAATCAATTTTAAAAAGCTACAGAAATTACCCACTAATGAAATTTGTAAATAAAGACACACCCTCTCATAAAACCCAAATTCCAGTTCTTGTTTGAAGACTTTTTTTAAACTCTTGTGGTTTAATTCACATCTATATTTATCTAAGAGGAAGAGAATGCAGGAGGATAAACTTCAAATCTTAGAACAAAAGATAAAGTCTTGGAAAAAGATCCTGCATGCAGTCCAATTGTCTGGTGTAGTTTTAGAACAAATAAAACAAATGGGAGACAATAGACAAAAGATGATGATCTGAATAGGCGGCTCTCTTAAAGACACTGATTTTGAAGCTTGATTGTGATACCTTTGTTACTGGGTGGAGAGGAAAAAAGATGACGCTCACAAGAAGAATTATTAAGTATTCACTGAATACTCAAATGTGAAATGGGTCACTATAAACATTTTACACAACATGGAATTCCTCAGCTCATAAGAGTTAACTTTTTTTGCAGTGAAAGAGCTCCATAGAAGGCCCAGTGCCTGTGTGTCTCAGCCATTGCCAAATCTGTCTGATCCCTATCTGAGTGTCTAGGCTGTACTCTGAATTCATTCTGTCTCCCTCACATACAAATACCAAAGACACTCCATTGGTAATTTTCAGGCTACTAAAGACACAAAGACTACATTTATAAGAGGCAAGGAAAGACATGTCTTGATTGAATGACAAATTACTTTAAAAAAAAAAAAAGAATCAACAGCAAACAGAAAACAGGTACAAAGATATCTCTTTGAAGCAATGACTCTTGCTTTTCTATGAGGGCTCGGGGGACTTTTACATGTCTGTCGACAGTATGGCTATCTAATAATCTGCTCATGAGTAGGGGTTATGGGGAAATAATTGAGGATAATTAAGAATGTGAAGAAGAGCAGTCAGTTTTTTAAGTGCAAGCAGGCAATTACATGTTAATTGCAGTAGAAGCTGCACGGAGCTTGGAGGATATTCAAAACAACAAAAATCTGTCTTTCAAAAGATTTTAACGCTTTTAAAACTGAGCTCATAATGTCAAATATTCAGCGTGTATGTGACCGTACTTCTCAATCATATTTCAAAAGATGTGCGCAACATTTAATTTCCTTGCTGGAATAATCATTACAAAAAATGTCATGGGAAACAAAAACTAAGTAGACTCCATAATTCAATAGCTTGTAGCACCACCTTTAGCAACAGTAACTACAGGTCTCATTCTCTTAATGATAAAGTCATATAGAGGAATTCTGGCCCACACTTCTTTACAACACTGTTTCTGTTGATTGAGCCTTGTGGGCATTTGTTTATATGAATGTGTCTCGTTTTCTCTTGCAGCTGATGTGACTGCTGTTTGTGCTGTCTTTGCTTTCTGCCACATGCTGCACTGTGCATTGTGACCAAACATCTCCACTTTGGTCTCATCTGTCTAAAGGACATTGTTCCAGAGGTCTTGGGTTTTGCCCAACCCTGGGAAGATTATAGCATTGTGTCAACACGCCTGAATGACCCAGTCGAGGAAACTACCAGAACCTCGACTTTTATAGGGATCAATTAATCAACCATATTTTATTCGCTGTATCTGGCTGCTAAATACCCTCTTAGTTCCTGTGGAAGCACTGTGGGCGCACTCTTTTTTTTAATATGACTGTATCTCATTGATGTTTTTACATAACACATTAAATGAATGGTAACTCCTCACCACTGAGCACAAAAGCCTCCATCTTGTCTTTAAATGGCTGCAGGTATTCTTCAGGAGAGTCAGAGCAAACCTTCTGTACGTCTTTCTCGCACCCTGAAAAGAACACAATGATGACAAAATTCAGGAAGCATTACACTTTCAATATTTAGACAAAATTTCAGATAAGAGCCTGGAGAAGATTGAAGCTATGAAGAACATTTCTTTCTTCTTCTCTTTGTAACAATTTACGGCTTGTTTAAAATAACCATAAGAAGAGAATAAGACAACAAACACGTTTAAAGGTGACCTTTATGCCACCATCTTTTGTCTGAAACCAGAAGATGCTCAGATGCATTCCAGATTTGTAATTTCTGCCTTAAAAAACTATCCTATATTTGTTTATTTGTTTCCAAGTTTAAATATTGGACACACTCGTCTGAATTGGCAGTATTGTAAAGCTAGTATTGGGTTTTGTCAGTTTTAATGATGTTTTTAATACTACAAAATAAGTAATTAAGACCTTTCAATAGGGTTCTCCGGGGTTCTTCATTTATGTATAATTATATGACTTCATTGACTTTTCCACCTCATTTTGTGTCATTACTGTTTTAGCTGTATGTAAGAAAATTCTCAGTGCTACAATTATTTGACATGGTCAATAATCAATAACAGAATACTTTACAAAGACATAAAATGGATTTATAGAACCAGCAGTTAAATCTGATAAAATGCCTTTTTTACCCCAACATCTACAACAACCTCGGCTATTGCTCAATTCTCCCACAGATTTAAATGAAGGATTCTTCAAGTGTCATGTCTTTTCTTTATAAGGTCTCTGTCAGACGTGCAGATTCACATAGAGAAGGACGAGCTCTGGGTTGAACTAGGTCCACCTGTACCCCAGCGTGAGGTTATCTACGCCGCTTCCTCTTCAGATATCACTAGTTGAGATTCGTCCAGAGATGGCGACTGCTCCTCTCTCTCTCCCTTTTCCCCTTCCAGTCTGCGGCTCCACGTTGCTGTGTCCAATCAGTGGATCACAGGAGCCAGTCTGTGGAGCCAGTCATAATATAGGCTGAACCAACCCCACCCCCACCCCGATGCTCGATCAACATCTTTCAGATAAGATTACAAAAGAATACTGTTTTCATTCGGGTTTGTGTAAACTGTAGAGGCGCGTATCTCCCTCTCTTTGCATTGTGTGGGGAGCCTTTCTTTCTTCTGTCTGCCTTTTGGGCCTGACAGACGTTTGCTTATTTCAGACTGAAGAGAGTTATGGACCTTCATGTAAATATAGCTGACTTCAAATGTGAGACTGCAATTACACAAACTGCACTGAAACAATGATTTTGATTCATAGTGAGGGATAAATGCTTTCTTAAGGAGGTTGACAGTATTTTGTGATGATATGCTAGAATTATTCATCTCTCAAATTACACCATTACTTCTGTAGGGGGGTAGTTTATATAGGACTGGTTCAAGTGACATTTTTAACAGTGTTCTTTACTTTGGAACAAGACAAGCAAATATGAAATTTGAACATTGTCCTTGTTTTATCCTTCCTTTTTTCTTATTTATTTGAGCTAAGGTCTTAAAGTGATGGCTCCACTGCCATTGCTCACAAAACAAGACAACACTAGTAGCTACACCTACAGCTTTGTGAGTACTTTGTGCTAGATGTATTGAAGTTTTGCAAACACATGACTACTAACCACATGATTTTATCTTTTCTCCACAATTCTGGACAAGTCACTGGTGAATATAGCCACAGTCACACAGGCTACTGGTAATGAGCGGAAAATCCTTGACCGGTTGGCAAGTGGTTGCTGGAGGCTGATGGCACTAGCCTGGAAATTGTTTGCTAAAGACCCAGTAAAAAAGACCCACAGACCAGTCAGTGACCTTCTGGCAACACGTTTCACTGAGTGTGTATTTCCTGTCCGAGGCAAAAACCTTCTTTAGATAGTTTTGGTTGCTAGCAGTGTTGGGTGTAATGCGTTACTAAGTAACACGTTACTGTAATTAAATTACTTTTCCACTGAAAAAGTAGAGTAACTAAATACTGTTCATTTTTAGGTATTTTAATTACAGTTACTTACAATGTACTTGCATTACATTGTAAAATAATTAAACTCGCTGAATATCATTATTTAATTTCAATAATTTATCTTCTAAACGTAAAAGTAAATTCTGCCGCTTTAACATCGCTGTAGTGCAGCTGTACGTCATTTCCCACCAGTTTGCTGCATAGTTGTATTCTAAAGCGGAAGATGTCGGACTCGGCTGAAGCGAGTGGCTGCTTTATGAAATGGAAATATTCCCATCTCTTCACTTTTCTGAAACAAGCAGACAAGAATATTACAGTAATATGTAAGCTATGTCCTGGGGAGAAAAAACTATCGGCCGCTGTTAATAGCAGGAGTAATCTACTGAAGCGCCTGACACGAGAGCATAGACGAACACTTCTGAGTGATTCTTGTTCATCATCCATGGATAACACCGCGGCAACTCCTGCTAAGCAGGCAAAAGGTGATTTTACTTCAGCAGCACAGAAAGCGTCTGAAGGTGAGCTTAAAAACATTATTGCAGGCTACATTGTGGAAGAGATGCTACCGCTGCGTACTGTAGAGTCTCCGTCTTTTTAAAAAAAATGTATTTATTATTTAAAGAGTTTAATTTCTATTGTTTGTCCACTCAAGGTTTATAGGGATTTTAAAAAGTATCACACCACATTAGAACATCAGCTTTTATATTGTAAAGTAAAGACCCTACAGTAATATAGAAAAAAATGCCTACAATCAAATGACCCTCTAGGAGCAGGCAATTGGCAACAGTGGGAAGGAAAAACTCCTATTTCACAGGAAGAAAACCCGAGCAGACATCTGCCGTGATTGGTTGCCCAGAGTTTGCAATTTACCTTCAAACACTCACCAGCTCTCCAAGCAGCAGTGAAACTGTGAAAAGTGGAAACCGAGAACATTTACTTTCAAAATAAAAGTGGCACATGCATTTGTTGGTGCAGCAGCCTCTTTATGACAGATTTCACAAAACAACTGCCAGCAACCTACAGCAACCAGTCCGGGAATATTCTTTTCCCCCTCGCAGGCAGTGGTTGTATCATGTGAAACATCATGGATAGCTCTTGATCACTGTGTGCATGGCATATACAAGTATATAAGCACTAAGCCAAAACTAAAAAAATAAAAAAATTGTAATTTGATATAATAAACTGTGTGGAGAATATAAAAAGGTGTACCAAATTCAGCAATAACAAATCGGACAGTTTTGAGTTGTTATTAAGGAAAACCAAGAAATCACCAGAGTTGAGAAATCACTTAGGACCATGAATGCTTGTGCAAAAATATATGCATCTACCTGTAGGTGAAATAGCATGGACCAGCACAGACACAGACTGCTAGCATGGCTGAAACCATGACTGATATACAATAAAAAACAACTAAACAAAAAAAAAACCCTTTTGCAACTCTGTGGCTCAATAAACTACTTTTATTGCCACTGTAACAGACACAAGAAAATTTAAGGCCCAAGAAGGGTACACAATGTGTAGTTTTAAAAACCCAACTACAGATATAAATCCAAATCTGCATAGCTAGTTAGCTTTATTAATAATTTGAATGAACTTCCCAATGAATAACCCATGTAAATGCAATATAGTCTCAACATGGATGACTTAAGAGAAGTTTAACCACAACAAACAGAAAGATTTCATACCAGCCAAACAGAAAACAGAGGGAGAGTGACGAATGACAAAAGCAAAGCCTCAAACCAGGCATGAGGGCAGTTCAAACAGGCAGAACAAAAGGAACCTGCGACAGGCAAACCAGATTGCACGGTGGTTTGGGTAGACAGTGCGATAAGACAAAGCTGTGTTGAGAGGTAAAGAAAGCTATCTGTGGCACACATCTGGGGGCCACACTGGAGCCCAGGTGATACAGGTTAAGGATCCGTGCATTTCTGCAAAGATACCAGAGATACTAGGGGTCTGGAGATTACATAAGTGGGAAGCTACGGTCTCCCTGCACTGGCGACAGGGGCACAAAGCAACAACGATGGGAGATCTGATGGGCTAAGGATTAGAAGCTGGATCTGAAAGGCGCCAGGCCAGTATCAGCAGCAAGACTCCTGCTAGTCTCAGAATACATGCACATAAACACGCATTCAACAAAATGCATGCAAAATCACATGCATACGTAGGGACACAACAATGAACTCACTCATAATCATACTCATGCACAGTAAGCATTGTCCTCAGAATGACTTTTAACTGAGCGGCAGGCTGAATGGCGTCATATGCGCACACTTAGGCAGTGAAAAGAACACGCAAAAAAGGATTAGAAAGACAAGAGGAAGTCTTTTGTTCTTGAGCTTTCACTAACATGAGTTTGCTCACAGAGGAAAGCCGTTGGCCTTAAGTATAAACAGCTACTCAATGGCTGGGGCCAGTGATGGGAAACCAGGGTAGTGAAGGTGGGAGGGGGATGTCTGTGGAAAAACGATGCCAGACTGAGCCAAAGTTTGGTCTGTGGGAACCTCTGGAAAGTATCAGAAAATCACACTGACAGAGTTACACTGGCTGATTTTTTCAAACAAAAGCACACAACAAAATGACCACAAGTTGAGAATACTCCTGGTCACCCCAGTCACATGGAAGCTTGCCATCTGTCTGGAATGTGTGCAACCATCTAATAATATTAACCGAGAAAAGGGGACTGAGTCTGTTTGTTATTCTTCTTTTCAAAAACTCAGAGAACAGGAGATGGTATGGTAACGTCACATACTTGTCAGATCTCGTCCAAGATGTCTCAGATCTCTGTCGAGGTCAACAAACTTGACCTGCGCTGCCAGGAAGATGTCCTGCGGTTCAGGAAGAGGGAACATACTCTTCTCTGTGCCTGCATTCTGGAAGGTGAAAACATTTTAGAAATGCATTACATCTGTGGATGCAGTGTGTGTGATGCTGAGTTAGGTGATTCCCAGCTGAAGGACGAGTCCAAACCTGTGTTTTATTGTCTAATATAGCCAATTTTCATAAGAATACAACACAAACACATCAATTTCTATGAAGGTAGTTCCATTTTAAGCATGCTAATCTACAATAAGGGCAGCTGTGGCTCAGGAGATAGAGGAGGTCATCCACCAGCTGGAAGGTCATGCATGCTGAAGCACCCATGGGCAAGATACTGAACCCTTAGCACTGTATGAATGTGTGTGTGGTGTGCTTTGAGTGCTCATTTAGGCTACTACATTTATTTTTTCAATTGCATATTTTTTTTAAAGTACCTTGTCCACATTGTGCAAGTAATATGACACCACGTAATCCACCAGGCTGATGCGATTGTCCTGAGAAGAAATGGAAGGACAACATGAAAGCTGGATGAACGATGAATGTAATGGACTCTTTTACCTAGAGTTTGGTCTCAAGCTACACATTCTAGTTTTGTCATTGGCAGATGCTGCTGAGGTTAAGCTTATGAGTTCAAATCTTCTTCTTTGTTCTGTTCTTTTAAGTACAATACCAAATATTCTCCCAGGAACAGATGCTTTATCTGAACACATACACAAATATGGCAACAGAGCACACCTTTTTAAAAGGTATCAGGAGTTGGGGTTTCAGTAAATGCAACAAACAAATTTCTATTACTCTTAATTTAAATTTCTTTCAGTAATAAGTATTGTTTTTCACACACCCTGATTTCACTGGCTTTTGAAGCCAAATCCTTATCACACTTATCACTGTGATAGACGATAATAACGGCACTTTATCGAATCAAGTCTGACTATTCTACTTTCCCCTCCACCTATACCACTGCAGGTTCTTTATTATGATGTATTTCACACCTACTTTCCCTCATCCTCGTGTTAGATTACAATCTCAGGCCAAACACTTGGCACACTTCCTGTGCTCTGTTCTGAAAGGCAGGCAAAAGAGCCACAGTGACTCCGTAGGTATCAAGGCCTTACCCTGCTCTTTACATCTTTGAGTTTTGGAAGGATTTCCAGGCCAAAGCCGTCAGCCTGACCTCTAATCCTGCTTCCTCCATTCATGTGGTTCCCAAGAGCCAACACCAGTCCCATCACCTTGCTGACACTGTCGCTCTCCAGCAGAGCCTAGATAATCAACAGTTTTTTTCAAGACTGGGGTTCACGCCACTCCATGTCACATTATTTACTGGCCACCTTCAATGAACGTCACGTGCTTAGCTCACCTTACAGACATGGAAGACAGTGTTGAGCTTGCGTTGAATTGAGGTGATCCCATCGATGAAGGCTGACTGGAAGATGACACAGCGAGCTCTGCCTGCGAAGTCTGGAATCTGAGATAGTTCATACAGGAACCTGGAGCACAATCACATAAACACTGAGAGTCCACAATGCAATGACATTACCCATCCCTGTTAGAACTGTCAAATCAGAAGGTCTGGTATTTGTCTATTTAGTCCACAAATACAATCAATTACTGCTGTGCTCTCTAAACATCTGCTGAGGCACTCACTGCTCAGGTTTGTCCAGCAGCTTAACATCCTCTTCTTCTGACGTCTCGTAGTGTTTCCTGATCCTCTCCAGCTCCTCCGGCAGTGCTCTCTGCCAAATTGATAGCAACTTCTAAATTAAAGGTTCATCGTTGTACACAATTGTCTCACACAATTACGTGCCTAAATGCGTACATTTTCATACAGCGCTTCAATGGTCTCCAGGTCCACCACAGAGTGATCCACTGTCAGTACAGCTAGAAGTAAAAATACACAGAGAAGGGAGAGAGATTTAAAAAAAGCTGTGATTCATATATTGTCAGATCCAACTCAGAACATATATATACACACACACATATATTATATATATATATATATATATATATATATATATATATATATATATATATATATATATATATATATATATATATATATATATACACACACACACCTTCCACTAGCAGTAAAATAGAAATAACATGTCTATATGGTTAGAAACTGATCAGAAGACAGTATACTGCAAAGGAAGAAATGCTTACTAGGCTTCATTCACAATATTCCTCCTAGTATTGATCATTTATTGCTGAAACAATAGTGATCGCGCATTTTGACTTATGTCAAAGTTCAGCGGGCAAGAGTAGAGAAATTTATCATAGTACTCACATTTTAACACACTCAACCAGACAAATTCTAAAGATTGCGAAGGGAAGTGACAATGCTTTTCTAAAGTTGCTCTTCTGTATCAATGATGGATAATCAATACATATGATATCATAAACGTATCCATGGAAATACAAAAAAATAAATAAATAAAATGCATTGACAAAAATTGGCTTTCATGCTCCTCTTCCTGAAGGACAGTCTACTGTTTGCTCCAAAGATTTTTCAGTTTTGGATTAGAAATGCATATTGCCCGTCTTGCTGACATTGTGGTGAGCGTTTGGGCCACTAATCCTGCTTCAAATTCACCCCCAGCTCATATTCAGAGTGAAATACAGGGTACATTCTCTGTGACGCCGCGATTAAAGTCCAACCAAGGTTTATGTTCAGGGAGCTGTGGTTACCTGAATGTTTACTGCAGGTTCAAATTCTCAGACTGGCTGGGAAACCCAGCTAGTTTAGTGACCTACTGTAATCTATCTCTCATGTGATGGAAAAGATGATTACATGCACTTTGAGGATTTAACAGAGATGAGAATCTAAACGCTGTTCCAGAGGCTTTCCACCACAAGACGGTAAAAATTTGAAGATATATTTATTTATTTTGTTAACCTTTATTTATCTCAGAGAAAGGACTTGTGAAATTTAAAATCCCTTATGCAAGATTGTTCAAGACAGGCAGCAGCACCAATGTGTGTAAGCACCTATCCTTTATAAGCAAAATATACTTTAAATAATATGCCTGTTACATGTTTTACATTTTGACTGGTTATTGCATTTTGCCATCTTTTATATTTTACTAGAAAACTGTTTTGATTTTATTGTTATTTTACAGTTCTGCGTAAAAGTCTTGAGTCACCCTTCATTTCTTTATATTTGGCTCAGAAAATGTGAAAAATAGGTGCAGCGATTCTCTGACAAGAATTCCCATTGATAGCTGGCAGGCAATGTCACTGGTGGGACAATGCGTGGATGGCCAGTCCGGGCTCTGAGGAGGCCAATCCATGACTGATAGTGCTGTATTGTGTGCTTCTATTCAGTTATACTTTTACTGCACTGGCAGTTTGCTTGGGATCATTGTCATGCTGAACATGAAACCATTACCAATCAGATGCTTTCCAGTTGGCATTGCAAGTTCATGAGCATGACGATTCTGTTAAAAACAATGAAATTCAATTCACCTTTTTTTTTTTTTTTTTAAATTGGATCATGATAGAGTCCAGTTTTGCCTGTTATCAGTGTAGAAACAAAACGTTGTTTCCTTGCAGTACAATGAAGGAGTGAAATGACCTCACCTTGCTGAATATCTTTCATCTCAAGGTGGAGGCTTGATATGAGGATGCCCACAGCCTGAGAGCGTTTACCATCCAACAGTTTAATGATCTAAAACACACACAAACATGGTTACCATGACCACCTTACCAGTAGAAACCATTAGTGAGTCCTGAATAGAGAGCCTAGCATTTCATACCAGCGTTTCCATTTTCTCTTGTTTAAATGCTTCACTTCCTTCTTATATTTTACTAATGTCACTTGGTTTGTACTTTCCTCTTGCTTTAAAATCATAGTATTAAGAGCCATGATGTGGAGGAGTCTGTAAACCATGATGCATTACCCCCCTCTAGTGGACACATGCCATTAAGTATTGCAGCCTACATTTTCTTTAGCAATAGCTAAGGGATTCACAAGATGAATAAATGATAACATGATGACAGACGTTAATTTCTTACCTTCTTAGGCTTTGCTTTTTTCTCATAAGTCTCTGACAGCGGTTTCCTCTTTGTCTGTGTGGTGGTTTTAGCAAAGAGATCTTCAAACTCACTGGCATCAATTAAGTTTGGTTCTTCCAGAATATTCCATAATGTGTTGTTACTGCGGGAGAGAGCAAAACAGTCTGTTTAAAAAACGAAGAAAAAAACAACAAAAACATCAAGTTGCTGATATGAGGCCATCTAAGCAATAAAGCAGGATTCATTAATTTATTATGATTCAATATAAAAATCCAGTCAGTATTTATGAGGTCCTATTAAGAGGTGTAGTGGAATAGCTGTTTGTGCACGAGCGCGCTTCTTTTTATTTGGTGAAAACACAACACTCCTTCGAGCCGGATTCGAACCAGCGACCTAAGGATCTCCACTAGATACACCTACAGTCCTCCGCTCTACCAACTGAGCTATCGAAGGGTGATGAGTTTCAGGACGGCTCTTTCTCTCGAAAACTGCAGTTAGACAATAAAATGATGTAATCTCCAGAACATAATGATTCTGGCTGTTTGCAACTTGTGGAGTCAACCCAGGTAATTTGATCGTGTTTTACAGCAGCTACAGACAGGCTGGATGTCCCCTTGATCGTACCTCACCCACAATTCCGTTTATAACGTGGCCGGCCAATAATTTCCAGCCGTGAGGAGGAAACGGCAGTAAAACGTATCAGTTTCAGACTGCTCAGGGACTGTGCAGATCAGCTCTGTGGGCTGATTATGACATAAAACTCATGGTCTGTTCTCAGAACTGCTGTTTTGCCTGGATGGTCTTGTCTATAAAAGTTGGCCACGGAGTTTTGTGTATGGGGGTTTCTCCTGAATAGTCTTCCTACAGTGTTTTGCTTACTGCGTAAGCTCACTGAGCTACCTGCTTGTAAAGTTGCCGGGGTGGACCAGTTAGATGTGGGGCGAGTTGTCCTGGGAACTTGGGCTGCCATAAGATTTGCAGTTCTGCCATATTCTGTATATAGAGGGATTTTTGTGCCAGAACTATTGTGGGTGAAATTGGTGCCACACATTTCAGGTGGCAGGCAGCCTGTCGTAAATGTTTAAGGAGTACAGACTTTCAATATGCTCTTACACACTTCTTGAGTGGACCTACTCGTTGTCCTGGATCTGGATTCTGTTCCAGTAAAGAGGCTTCATGGGTCGGGAAGGCTCTACTGCCGGTTTCCTGGGAGGTTTATCAACTCCAAGACCCAATGCTGGAGGAGGTGGAGGGAGCGATAACCCTGGCGTGGGTGGAGGAGGTGGAGGTGGGGGTAGTGGCAGGTCATTTGATGGCTGCATGTAGTTAATAGGTGGAGACGAACATGGTGGAGGTAGTGGAGGTGGAGGAGGAGGAGGAGGAGAAGGAAAAACATCTGATTTAGCTGGTGATGCTGTCTGAGAAGGAGCTGGTGGTTGTTTTGAGCTACAAGGAGTTACAAGTGAAGAGGAGGAGGACAGTGTGCCTTCGATCTTGCCGGCGAAGCTGATGGAAGCAAGGTCCAACTTTTTGGGGGCCACCTTCTGCTGCTGAGAGCATGTACAGGTTCTCCCGGAACCTTCTTCATCCTGAGCAGTTTTGACAAATGTCTCCCGGTCGGTTTGAATGCAGACGGTGCGAAATGATTTGTGCAAAAAGTCATCTGCTGTAGACACAGCCATATCTTTAAGTTCCCCTTTACAGTGGGTCCCAACCTGGGAGAGTTTGTTCTGCAGCTCAGCAAGACTGAACTCCAGACGTGCAACATTTTCATCCTTGTCCAACCTCAGTCTGAAGAGTTCCTGATCATAGTCCTCCTGAAATAAATAATGTTGTCCAATTATTAATTAATAAATCTTAGTGATGATCATAATGATATCATTCACATTGCTAAATCTAAAGCCAGCTCTGCAAGGCTGAACTTCAGCATACATTGTTAGGGTCCTTGGGTCGTCGACCCAGTGTTTTGTGTTTTTGGTTCTTTGATTTTGTTATTTCATTATATTCTAGCTTTGCTTTATGGGTTTTAGGATTATTCTTAGTTTAGGTTCTCTGGGGTTTGGTTAGAGTTTTAGTGTTCTGGTTTTCTGTCTGTGTTCCATAGTTGCTGTCTCCCCTGTCTGCAGTATCCCCACGTCCAGTCAGTGTCTGTGTCTGCCCTGGTCCCACGTCTCTGTTCCCTTTGTTATAGTGCTTGCCTGTGAGTCTGTGTTATGTTTCCTGTTTTACTTTGAAAGTCCATGTCTCATGTTAATGTGTCTGGTTTTGCTTCCCCTTGTCTCGTTAGGCCTGATTTGCCCCAGCTGTGTCTCCCTCCTGTTGCCCATTCCCTGATTACTCCCTCTGTGTATTTAAGCCCTGTGTTTCAGTCTGTCAGTGTTGTGATCTATGCTTATCTACGCTCACTTATGCGGTGTGGTTTGCCTGCCTGCGTTAATGTTTGTACTTTGGAAGTTTGTTACTTTGAGTTCAGCATTAAAGCTGTTTTTTTGAGTTCACGTCTGTCTCTGGAGTCTGCACTTTGGGTCCTTTTCCTGCCTGCACACAGCCGTTCCATAACATACATGAGGGATCATCAGTCTCTGAAGCAAAATTCAGAGAAACCTGTTTAGGTCATTTACCATCATCACCAAGATTTATGAGACTCCAACTAAAATTTGTTTACATATTTCACTGAAAATAAAAAAATCTTATCAGTCATATGGCCTCAGATCGCAATATGTTTTTGTGATGGTTCACACATTTACAGGGTTGCTGACAAACATTGAAAGGATTTTGTAGCTACCATCATTTAATTAAAAACAAATGTGCATTTGAGTCTATGATATATATACTCTCTCACTTTTAACAGAATAAAAGAAAACATTATTTATACATATTTTTCCAAGATGTAAAAACTGAAGTATCTTTTAAAATGTTGAAAAACAAGTGTGTATCTATGACTCAGCCCAAACTGGGACTGAACCAGGCAATGAGTGTGGTGGTAATACTGCAATGAAAGACTTTTTCTGTTTTTCTTCATGCAGTCATGGAAATTACCGTACAATCCCTCATCCTTACTGACCTTTAACTTCTCCAGCTCCTCTTTGCATTCTCTCTTCAGCTGCAGGAGAGCAGCCTGGTGCTCTGAGAAAAACAGATCCAAACATCATCAAAAAGTCTGTCTTTTTTAGAAAGCTTTATGATTTTAATGCTTTTTCTAGTAAAAGAAAAAAAAGTTGTTAATCATCACAAGCCTAGTTTGTAAGAGTATTTTTATTCCTGTGAACATAAGTCAGACTAGTGGCTGCTTACAACCCACAAAAGATGAAAACAATGCAACCTGTTACCACATGATGGCAGCAGAGTCCCAACTGTAAACTAGTACAGGCTCGCAGATTATAGAGGCTGGCATCTGTCTAAGCAAACATTTACAGCATCTGCTGTTAGATGACTGAGATAGTAAAAGGGCAGTTAGAAAGTATATTTACTGTAGGCTTCCTCACTGTGTCTACAGGGAGTGTATGTCAAGGGATATGGGCGTGTACACATGGTTTTGTCCCTGTTCAAACAGTGTTCGATAATCTTACTGATTACTGTGAAGTGGATAACAATTAACAAAGAAATTTTATCAACTCATCCATTAAAATACAAAAGCAAGCAGGAGTAGATTATGCCTTTAAAATGCAAGTAAACTGTGATTTATAATCACAAACTATTCAGCAATTTTAGCCCCCCCCCCCCCCCCCCAAAAGACTACGGTGAGAGTACAGTGTGTGATTAAAGAACTGCTTTTACAGATGGAGTCAGACTGTAGATGTTTACACATTTGCGGGTGGAGTTCAGTTTACCTTTGCAATCGAGCTTGATATTACATCCACCACACTGTAAAGTAGCTAGACACTGCTTCTCTGTCATGCATATTCAATGTGTAGAATTTCACATAATAATAGTATTTCTATTTAGATTTTATTCTCTTTTTACTGTGAGGTGAATACCTTTCCTTAACAGTCTAACCAGCGTACGGTCACAGGAGGCTAAAGTCTGTCTATTCCATAGCAAAGAGGGGGTACGCTCACCCTGACAACCACAAACTTTTACAAAGCCCAGTGAAAAACACCAGTTATTCCAACATGCATTGTTTCTGTGGGAGGAAAGTAGAGTCCTTGAAGAAAACCCACACAGGCAGAGGAGAACATGCAAACTGCACATGGAAAGGCCCCAGCCGAACAGGAGTAGCACTATAAACCAATCCATAATATTCACTTCATTAAATCCATTTCAGAACCATTACCTTTAACTGCTGCTTCTTCTTTTGACACTAAAGTTCACATCATTCAACATGAAAAAAGAATTAATCATACTTCTATTTTTTTAAAAAGCCTTTAAACTGTTACCACATTTCCAAAATTCCCTTAAGATGTGTTTTTGTACATATTTGAATTCAAGCAAATTTTAAATGCTGTCAAAATGTGACCTGTATACACAAATTGTAAAAAAAAAAATGTGAGGAATCGAGTTTTATTTTTGTTCCTTCTGTTTAATTTTGTTTGACACATACTTCTGAGTAACTTATTGGCAGCACGATTAATATGAAGTTATTCATAGTACATATTGATGGAGTTACTTTCTTCAGCAGCATTAGCAAACCGTATGACACTGATAAACTGAAGAATAAACTTAGAAAGTAGAACTTGGAGAGGTGTAATGTTAATGTCCTGGGTTGATTTATGTGGAGTAATGTTTTCATGCCAAGTTATGACATGCATACATTAGTCTGTACCTGCTTCTGTGTACTTCAGCCCAACTTTTTCTTCCTTAAGAGGTGGCCACACAGCTTGTAGGCGACCAGGAGTTCGTTCCTCTCCTTCACCTGGGCTCGATGTCTCTGACTATGAGTGAGAAAATTGACAGCAGATATTATTAATGACAGAATTAATAACAGAAGTTGCAGCTACATTGTAAAAATGACTGATGAATTGTGATTAAAAACACGCACAACGCTCAGAATTGCTTTGTTTTTTTATTTTTAGCCTGATTTAATCTTAAAAAGTAACAAAAATCACAGAGAGGACTAATTCCTACTTTGTCATCAGGTGGGTCCTTCTCAGGAGTCTTACTTGAGGTTCTCTCAAAAAGTGTTTTAAGTACATCTTTATCATTTCTTATCTTCTTCCTCAATGCCTCCAGGACAACTTTATCTCCTGGGTCCTTTTTTAAAGGCTTTGGTGTGAAGAAGGCCTTGAAGGCATCAAAAGCTGCCTCTGCACTGGACATGGAAGGTTTTGTAAGTTCACATGATTCTGAAACCTCTGTATTTTTATTTGTTTCTGGTTCTTTCTTCTCCTCCTCTTGGCTATCTTCACTTCCATTCACCCTTGTTTCATTCCGGTCTCCCTCAGCCTCCAACACCTCCTTCTCATCTCCTCTCTTTTCCCGACTCAGAAAATGAGAGATCTGGTCTAAGATGCTCCCTGGAACTTTGGTGTCCTTCTGCTTCTCTGTGAAATCTGCCCCTCGTCCTCCCACAGGAGATGGCTTAATGTGGGCCATGGTGTCATGCTCTGGTCCAGTGACCCCCTTCCTTAGGACCCTAAGGCCGCTGAAGAGAGCCGGGACCTGGATCTGCTTGTCTGCGGGGGAGCTCGGGGAGAAGGTGGCTCTGCTGAAGGTGGAGTCAGGTGGAGGATTATTAGTTGCAGATTTTATTGTCATCTCTGGCAAATTATCCTTTAGGCTGGGAAGATGGGGGGGTGAGTTGGGAGTCTCTGAATTTGCATCTTTTGACTCCTCCTCTTCAGCTTCATCCAAGATCTGTTCCAGCTCTTCAAGCGCGGGTCCTGTTCGAGTCACAGTTATCACTACATGTTTACTTTTCAATGGCCCAGTGTTTCCACATATCTGTGGATCAAAATTCATGTCTGAAGTGGAAGTAATTGTGTCAGAATCTTCCTGGCAGTGTTCCCTTTGAGCATTTTCATTGCTGTTTTCAGTATCCTCCGTGGCACTGATGGATACAACACAATCACCATCAGTATCCATGCAGTCAATTGAAATGTGTTGACAACTTGTCTGCAGAGATTCATTTAAGGCCCTTTCATCCAGTGGATTCTGTGATATGTGACAACCCTCTTTGCTGCAGCCATTAACTTTGTGTTCATCTGACAGGTTATTCTGGTCATGATTTGTTGCAAAGCTCTGTTTCTCGAGGCCTTTTTCAGTATTTACAGCCACGCTTTGCTGCTCGGTTACTTTATAATGACTCCTCTCCTCCTCTGTTATGTCTGAGTCATTTCCTTTTTCCCTCAAGCTTGAATTTCCCAGTGAGTTAGAGGTCTTTTCCTCTGCATGACGCAATATAACATATGACAAAAAATCACTAGAATGCTCCAGAGCATCTGTAAAGTCCACATCCCCATTTTTCTTCAGATCACCACTGATATCTTCCTGCATCATGTCTTCAGTTTCTCCCCCAGAGAGGTTCCTAAAAATTTCCAGGGTGGCTTCGGGCTGCTCCATTTACTGCAAGTCACAGGTGAAGTTATCCAGAATATAGTGAGTAGGAAGTGCTAGAGAAACTCGACTGCTCATAGTTAGACTTCCGTTTAGCATGCAGCACTTCTTTACGTGGTTCCGGTATCATGCAGCGTCAGATTATAATCAATAAACAAATGCAAGCAATGTTTGAGTTAATTAAAGTCTTATTCCTGAAAATCCAACCTGTTTTTGTGCCCCTGTTTGTCGAAAAGAAACAAGCATATCCACGCTGTGTTTTAACAGTGCCTTTTTGCCTTTCCAAAGTGCAAATTTTCCAAACCTAAAACTGGAAGTAGTTGTTAGTCACTCAGACTGACCAATGGCAAGAGAGAAATCCAGTCATGGAAAAAAAAAGGTTTCCAAGCTCAGCTCCATGGCTCTGTGTGGTGGAGTGACTCAGCTCAGCCACATTTGAAGTTAAGTTCCAGCTCCTTTTTCCCTCCGGCTCTTCTGTACCTGCTATAGTAGTTTACAGAGCAGCACCTTGGACATCATCCTGTGGATTGTCACAGAGTAATTGGAAACAGATGGTGTGTCCAGCCGTTGTTTCCGACAACACCCTGACATCCGTGAGCCGTATGGCAAAGGAAGCCACGCAGAACAGATGGAGGAGCACCACACCCAGAGCTGAAGGAGGGTAAATAGGACTGCCAGGGATCACTTGCTAAATGCTTGGCCTGTAAATCCACAGTTACAGGGAGGTCTCTCAATTCCCCTGCAGGTACACAGCAATGCTTGGCTAATCTGGGCATCCCAGCGGGTCTAACCCCACCTACACGGCACTGTTAATCAGCTCATATTGAAACTTGCATACAGGATCAATCGACAGAGAAGGTTTGTTTAAAGTTTCGGGAAACGAAAAGTGAAAATAGTGACAGTTTTCACTTGAATGTTTTAGTTAGAGTATTCTGAAACTTGATCTATAAATAAAATAGTTGCATAAATTGAATAAATAAGCAGAGAATAGTAAGTAGGTTTGAAATAACATTCAAGTTGGTGACACAGATCCAAACAAAACAAGGTAATAAGCAGGGAAAGTCACCAAATGGCCATAATTAAATCAGCAAACAAATATGCTGTTAAAATATATGTTTAAAAAAAGCAAAAACAACTAATTATCCTAAATAAAATGAAAAATTAGGTAGTAGAGTTAATGACCACTATCTTCATACTAATATCTTCACTACTATTAGTACTGGGTAGATTGCTTAACACAAAATATCAAAATAAGAGTCCAAACTTCCTCCTTTGTGTTTGAGTTATTCTTAGCTCTTGGGATCCACCCTTATTTACTTTGAATGTTATCAGAGGCAACAGGTTAGTGACAAACCTCATCTGTGATAACATCTTTACTGTATCAAATTACACTGTGTACATTTCTCTAATAGATATCGTACTCCATATGTTTGATGCATGCCTACACACCCTGCAATGAGTTCTTAATAGGGCTATACTAAAGCTTATGAATACTAATAAGGTGGTTTTTTGCATTCATTTGGTGAGGGACACTGTGGCCTTTATGTGAGTTTGTATGTTTATGAAACAGGAATGCATCCATAAAATCCTGTGAGATTAAAAATCATCTAGCTTCATGCTGAACAACTACAGTGTGTGCTGGATTATAAATCTCCAGGCTGTAATATAAATTAGGACTGTACTGACTGCTACAGTTCACTGCGTCCACAACAGAAGGAATAGATAAGATAAGATAAGATAAGATACCTTTATTAGTCCCACAAGGGGAAATTAGCTTCAATCACACAACTAAACAAAATATTTAAAGCTTAAATTAAATGATTGCATTGTAGTCCTCTAAATGTATAAAATAGAATCAGTTTCCGCTTTCAAATGGATGCACAAATCTCACTGAAAATGGTGAGCCACTTAAAATCAGCCACTTGGGTTACACACACAGTGACATTAGTGACTCTGCAGTTGGATAAGTCCCAGATAAAGGGTATAAGAAGAGCACATCAATAAACAGACTATTGGCCTGCTTGCAAGTGGCAGTGACAGCTATATATTACTGCATATTGTTGCTGAACATGTGCATTTGTTTTTCATCCCATGTAAATTACATCTTCAAAGTATTATAGCACCTTCAGTGTGAACAGTTTGGGGGCATTGGGGGGAATAGATGGAAAGTTCTTTGTGACACATGTGGTGGGAACAACATGTGTAATATGTACAATACCCCATTACAGAAGTAACCACATGCTAACTTCAGTGATATTTTCAATTCTTCATATTCTGTTCGGTAATCTTTTCTTTTAATCTTAAACAGAACACCTGTCTGTCCCAGATGATTTCCTGCCTGTTTCTCTCTGCTTTACTCTTTTCTCTTCATACTGTCAAATAAAGATTCAAAATGCCAAAACAATTAAACAAAACTTCAAATATTTTCAGCAAAGTTAGTCATGCACGCACACAGAAGGAAGGAAGTATTGAATTTATTAGTGCTTATCGTCTCTCCTACAATGCACTTACAGAGTTGCGTTAAATCCCTTCTATTAT
This sequence comes from Rhamphochromis longiceps, assembly GCF_057381845.1. NCBI lineage: Eukaryota > Metazoa > Chordata > Actinopteri > Cichliformes > Cichlidae > Rhamphochromis > Rhamphochromis longiceps. Next base: position 17,786,322 of record NC_140571.1, on the reverse strand, counting down.
GCAACTACAGGGAACACAGAGCTCTTTGTAGCCCTGGACTGGCTCATGAGGCTGGGATTTACACAGTTGTAAAGCAAGGACAAGTTCATTGCCATAGTGATGCAGCACTGACTGATGCAGACGGGGATTTATTTCAGGAAGGTTTACAGAGAACAACGGCACTGAAATTAGATTAAGGCATCACAATAACGGCACTTAGACTCTTTGTAACTTTTCACACATGCAGAATGAAGAGTGTGTGCAGTATGTTGAAATTAAATTACGTTCTGGGAAAAACAGCTTTCGTATTCTTGCACAGTGAGCCGTTAATCGCAGCAGTTAACCGCACTCTCAATGCAACTGAATTAAAAATATTTTCCCACTGATTTATTTTTGCTCTTAAATATAGAGCACAGACTGCAAGTAATAAAGTTTTCTGAGTCTGATTCTGAGCTAGTAGAGCTCCATGCTTACATGCCTCACTCTCCTAATGCCATATACAGAACACAGCCTCTTGATCCTACAACTGACATACCAGTGCCATTAATACTTTGCAAAAGTGGCTGCTGTTTTCAACTGCTCCATCATCATCATCATCATCATCATCATCATCATCCACCTTTAGACTCTAAAACTCTGTGCTGTGTTGAGATGAGCTCAGAGCACATACTTTTCATTCTACTCACCCTCAAATCCTGGGGCACAGGTGTGGGTGTGTCAGTGATGTCATCATCGGGGGCAGTGATGCGCAGGAAATCAATGTGTTTGGGTCTGGATGGATCGGAAAGTGACCTGCAGATAGAGAGAGACTCCTCGATCTCCTGCTGCCAGATCTCCTCCTGCCTCTGCAGAGCTTCATCTGGAGAAAAGATACCTTGTATTAGTTTTGGAAGCAAATTAGGCTGTCTTAGTTTATTGTAGGTCTTTTAATATCACAGGTAGAGAGCTGATTTTAAACTTTGAAGCCCAACTAATTTTGCACACCACTGGCAAATGCTGCATGTTAAGCTTTAGTGTCACCATGAGGATGTAACAAAGAACTTCAGCTAAGAAATCTTACATTAACCTTTAGCATTTCATAAACAAGACAAAATTTCACTCCTGCTCTATGAGGAATTAAGCGCTGATTGATTCTTTATGCAAATGAGCAAATTCAACAACCATTAAAAGTAGTCTAGAGAGGAAGAGAAGGTTTTATGCAGCTTCATAATTTGAATTTAAATTTAAAGATGTTCCAGAGTTTCCACAACATGATGAATGCTTATCAGTATATAGCCAAGACTGCCACTCTGAACTGTTTTAATCCCACATTGGTCCATATAATAATGGTTCTCACAGACTTCAGGAAAGGTCAGGAAAGGAAAAATACCAGATTCAGTAAAAGGCAGCTGTGTGTGTGTTTACATTAATTTCCTCCCTCAAAGGTGACGATTAAGCCAGTGATTAAGGAAGTATTCAAATACTGAGCCATGACAGTGAAAAATTACAAATAAAAACCAAGATTTAAAATTTTATTAGAAAATAATCAATCAAATGTACCTAAAGTTAAAAAATGTGGGAGTGCTCAGTGCCGAAAAACACAGACATACATTGTCTGATGTATTAATGGAAAATATAATTTTACAGTTTGTACTTAGTTTAGGTGGGGCTGATTTTTTATATCAATTATTATATATAACTCTAATTATTATTATAAAATGTATTGCTGTTATTATAGTTTTATATTTTTTTATATGTTCTGTTTGCAAAAATCTCAACCTGTAAAGTGATAAAACATACAATTTAGTGGAAATGAAAGTAAAACATTAGGTAGAAAACAAAGCAAAACAGTAATGCACAGGGCAAATATCTCAACAGTGTATTTAAACACAGATCCTAAGTAAATACATTAATGATAGCTTGACTGTAGTAAATGTGTGAGTATACTTTCAGATAAAATGCTATCAGAAACACTTGTGTCACTTTCAGAGGACACATAACCGTTCCAGAACATTAAACCGCTTATAGAAATGTGCTATCGCCCCGAGTTTGACCACACTGAACAGAAAACTGGATTTATGAAGATAACCCCCAGAAGGCTCTGAATATCTTTCTTCTCCTCTCACTAATCGCCGTCCTCCACACATTGGTTGTATTTCACAAAGCTTAGAGAATTAATCCTATTTGTTCAGCTAGCAGCCCTGCTGCCTGGTCTGAACAGAGTTTTATTGCTACAAAAATGAAGCGAGACAACAGAGTCTGTGCTGATCTGAGGGAATGCTCGACTCTGCTAAACATGCATTTATTAACAAGTATTTCCATGTACAAATGAGTTCAAGCGTTCCCTTTGTATTTCCCTAAAGAGTTAATTTAAATTATTTTATATTTAAATAAAATAATTTAAATCTACACTGTCTGTATATGGACACCGCACAGTAAAAGAGTTGTTAGTTTTTAAAAACAGGCTTGAAGCCCATTTGGCTGCACAGTTTGACTTCAAAGTGAAAAGACCAGCAGTTTCCTGCTATTAATCATTTACTGAAAAAGGATTAAAGAATTTGGAATCAGTTGAACTGATCCCAAATTCTGAAAATACTCCATCATCATACCATCTTCATCTCTCTCCCTATAAACATCAAAGACGTTTGATGGATTTGAGTGCACACTCGGATTAAAAGTTATAAAACTATTGTTGATAATGTTTCGGTATTTAAAAATGGGTTTTTTTTTTCACAACATTCAAATTTTGATTTTGTGGCCAAATAATTTGTAGCTTATAAAATGTCATACAGAATTATGATCTGTGAGAGACTAGAGACCTGTTGAGTGTGTAGCCAACATTTCACTCATTGTCGGTTTGGAGAGGCTCTGGCTCAGGGGTGTCCAACTTCAGGCCTCAAGAGCCGGTGCCCTGCAGGTTTTAGATGTCACCCTGAGTCAACACACCTGAATGATTAGTTCATTACCAGACCTCTGGAGAACTTCAAGACATGTTGAGGAGGTAATCTGGCCATTTGAATCAGCTTTGCTGGATCAAGGACACAAGAACACCGGCCCTTGAGGCCTGGAGTTCCTCACCCCTGCTCTAGCTTATAAATTGCTTAAGTAGATAAAAAAAAAATGTATGAATGAACAGACGGACAGATGGATGAATAGATGGATTGTTAGCTGATGTTTATTTATTAATTGTTTTATTTTGCAGGTACTGCTGATGCATTAACATGCACTTGGTTTACTAATCATCAGCAAGTGTGTCCACCTGTGTCACAGCAGATTTGGCAGGTTCCTCTCGAGCATTTAGGTGTGTTAACACAATGCCACACAGGAAACATACCAGCAATTGCTGCTATACTCAGAAGAGTTATAAGAACATTTTCAAACAGTTTGACATCAATCGTTCCATGATGAAGAAGATTATTAACAGTTGAAAAATTTTAATGACCGCTTCAAGCTTCCCAGGAGAGGACAGCAAAATCACCCTAAGATTAGAGTCATGCTCCAAGAAACTACACGTTCTTTTTCACTTGACTTTATATATTTCCTTCCTGACTAGGCTACCTTGTGTTTTGATTTTAATATTTCCCCTCCTTGTTTTCTTTCTGTTTTAAACGAGGCTACATATTTTTTTTAATTCACATTTTTTATCACTGAATACTTATTTTAAACCCGGTGGACTAGAAGGATGGCAAAGGTTTGATACTGACTCTGAACTGGTGTTCACGAGCTGTTTTATGGCACATTTCAGTCAGAACAGATCTGTGATTACAAGTGTGTCCAAATCAGGTGCTCTCCGGTACTTTGTGCCTGAATGAACACACGCTTACTCAGTTATGATGGTATGTCAGAGCAGCAAGGGGTCATTATTCACAGACTGCCACACATCCGTTAGATCTGATGTGCGTGTGTGTTTAACAACCCAGAGAAGACTACAGCAGTGGATGAGATTGCACAAAGACTTCGTTTAGAGCATTTGTATCAGTGTTTTAATCAATGTTTAAATCTGACAGTCAGGCCTCACCATGTACCACTTCTAACACCATCTGCTCTTCCTCTAATGTTCACTTCACTAATCAACTACTAATAGTTAAACTGAGCTCTTACACACACACACACACACACACACACACACACACACATACACACTTTACTCCTGCTGAGAACCTTCTGAAGGTATTTTATTCAGCTTAGTCCACTTTATGTTTAATGACCACGAAAGATTATCTGAGAGAGAGCCCAGTGTGACGTCTATGGTATGACCTTTTTAAAATAGTTCATTACACCTTTCACTTTCTACTTGACAGGATTCATGGAAACTACAGAAAATATGCTTTTGAGGATAAACTGCGATACATCAAAGCTTTAACTCCTCTGCCCCACACCCACCTCTGCAGTTAGCAGTAAAATAGTTGGGACTGTGATTGAATATTACTGTGCCAAAGTATTAAAAACCTGGCTCGTCTCTTCATATTATACACTGCAGTAACACTATGGATAATATCTATTAACAGCCTCAAGTTATAGACTACGCTGCTTGCTTTATCTTTTGATATCTAAGTAATTCTTTATTTTTATGTCTCACGAATATCTCCATAACATCTTTGTCAGCGTAACAGTTTCCTCACCCAGCTTTCCACCATTTAATTTTCCTGGATAAAGCCCAGCTATGGTCCTGTTTACCTATCAGCTCCAGCCAGCACTCAGCTACATATAACAACTGTTCCCATTACTCATTCAATTCATAACAACACTTCCAAAGGAATGGGTAACATGAGAAATGAAAGTCTGATTTGTGCACAGCAAGTTGGCATCCAACAGCATAGCTTCATATAGCTCTTTCAATACATTTCAGTTGTTTTTAAGGAGTTTTTATGCCACATAAAATATGTTGTACTACCAATAAAACAGTGTATTCTATGGCACAGAGTTTATGTTTTTTTTGTTTTTTTATCAGAGTCAAGATATAAATACCATGAAATAGTCATAATTCCACCGTCTACCATTGTTTTAATTCTAATGTGCTTCCACCAGTTATTCTGGAAATTAGAGTTTTGGGTAAGACTATCATATCACTACAATGACCTACCACTTGACAGCCTCCATCCATCTAAATTGTTGTTTTTTGTTAACATTTTTACCTGAAGAGAGCAGATAATCCTTCTCTGTAAACTGCTCCTGAGTGTCCCTGTGATCACTTTCTCTGGCACGTTCACCGTCTCGAGCCCCACAAATAATTGCGGTGTCTTCAAGTGGTTCAGTCCAAACTCTGTGTGATGTTTCTGCTTGCTGATCATCTGTGCTCAGTCTGGATATGAGCATAGGCGGCAGCATGGGGGACAGTCTTTCTAAGCTGCTTGATTTAATTGGAGAAACCTCCAGGTTTTCAGACAGAGAGGGCGTAGGAGAGATTTTTCCACCTGCTAAAAGAGGATGTGATGAGGCATTGTTTGGCACAACAGAGTTGATGAGGTAAGGAGGTGATTGTGGATTCAGAGACCCTTCTGTTGTGTGGCTCTGCTCACAAAAAGTCTCCTCGGGCTCTTTAAAGCCTTCACTCTCTGCTTTTGATCCCTCCATCCTCAGGGCCTGCTGCAGACTCCGTCTCAGAGCGTCACCCAGAGCACAAAGCTCCTCAACAAACAGAGGCTTGTCCCCACTGGACTCCCTGTTCTGGTCCTCCAGTGGGGACTGAGTACTGATTTCAGCTCTGCGACTTTTCTGCAGTGACACCTGTGTCTTCCATCCATCTGAGAGAAAGTAAGGTTCTTCTTCTCCTTTATGACATTCCTTGATCCAGTCCAAACTGGTGAGACTCACCCGGCGTATTCTTCCTTCCACCTCCTCAATTTTGCCCATTACTCGCCGAGCTGCAGCTCTCTGCCCCATCACCTCAAGCCTCTGCTGAGAGGACTTTATGTCTGCCTTCTCTTCATCTTGTTTTTGGCTTGCAGTCTTGTTACTCTTTGCCTCCATACTAGTGTTGGAGAAAAACATTGAGTACATCTCATTGTCATATTCAGAAAGGTCAGTGTCCGAGTCAGTAGGAGTATATTTTTCCTCTTCAGACATATTCTGTCTGGGAGAGAGATGGACTGTTTCGCTCTTTGATCTAGATAAGCTTGCAGAAGAAGTATTAGGCAACTTTACTCTCCAGAGTGGCTTTAACTCGTGCGTTAAAGTATTTATATCATCTCTTTCTCTCCTAATAATTTTCTTCCTTCTTACTGTGGGAGTGCAAATGATAGGTCTCTCTTCTTCAAAATCCCACTCCTCAAAGGAAGAAGACCTCAACCTCTGGAGCTTCCTCAGTCTCCTTGCCTTCAGAGGTGCCCGTGGAGTCCCGGACACCATCTTGAGGTTATCCTGAAGGTCACTGGTGTAAACATGCCCTTCAGCTCTTCTTCTTCTCTTCCAAGATATCTGGACTCTGGGGGAGTTTGATAAAGCATCCCAAGTTTCTGTGTAACTGTGACAATTTGGCTTAGGTTTGGTTCCCAGTTGGTTGCCCATGCTCATGAAAGCCTGGCAATCTGAACACAACGGTAACAATTCTGTAAGCCAGCAGCTCTCAGATGAGTCATCCAATGCTCTGAGGGTTTCTTTAAAGTCTGTGAGGCCAGATTTGTCTGCGTGGCCAAGCATTGCTGTTTCAGCTGGACCCTCCTCCCAGCGCTTAGAAAACAGTTTTTGTTGGAAGCTGGCGGGGGTTTTGGAGGGGGACGATAGACTCCTGCAAGGGGAGAGGGATGGACTCACGCAGCTCCTCTCTTTGATGGGTCTATAGAGGTGTAAGTTGCTATAAGTCCTCTGCATGGTTTTATTTAATTATCACAGACGATCAGTGACGAACAGAGAAACATTTATTTCAGACCATTTAAAAAAGTACTTGAACTTGTGTAGACTTACAGTTACACACTCTAACAATAAGTTAATTATGTTTTGCTCATTTTTTAAATATATTTTTTAAATGACTAATTAATGATTGCAAACCTAAAAAAAAAGGATAAAAGGATGAAAATAAATGGATAAATGTCCACTTACTCGTAGCGAACAGTAGTGTCTCTCCTTGAAGCACCAGGTCACCCCTCTGTTGCACTCAGCTGCACTTACTGTGACATTGAGGTAACTGACAACTCCACGCCCACTGATACAACAGGATCAGCCAATCACTGGTGCAAGCTGAAAATTCTGACAAATTCTATTGGCTGATCACCTAAAGATCACTACCACTAATTCCCTGATGCCTGACAGGTACTGACAGAAGCAGAAAAACTAACAGACGGCGGATGGGGATTTAGACTTATTGTAATCTTCTTGAATTCAAACTATACTGAAAGAAAGACAAAATAGTTATCACAGAGTTTTGCAGGAGTATATTTATGCTTTATCTCTGTACTAGGCTATCACTTTAGGGTTAAAAATTGGTGTATTGACTAAACCTTGTGAAACAGACAGCTATGCTCCACAGGACAATATATGATATGATTTAAATTGAAGTAAAATTAATAATAATGTTGTATAAAAACAAAAAGGTGTTTGATATTATAAATTAAACAAACAAACCATGAATTGCATAGTTGTTCAATATTGGTTCATGCTGTTTTACACCATTTTCACTCCAGTCCTAACATCCCATTGTTCAGTATTTATTTACGTTTCATCACCTCAGAATAAACTCAGAGAAATTCTGCTGTCAAATGTTCTGATTTATCTCAGTTTTAACTTGCATTATTTAACTCACATCTGCCCTTGCAGAAGTCCAGTGATCAGAGACTGTATTTAGGCCAACTGTTTTCCATGCCAAGCTGGACACTGGTCAGGCTAATCTGACTACTGGCCAGCTGTCTTTGATGGATCACAGAAACATTTACAGAAAGCAAACTGCTATTCATACTGCTACTAACTTTACAAAAAATAATACCTGTGACAAAGAAGATGGATGCTTATGAATCTGATTATGCAAAAATGGCATAACAGGGTGTCAAATTTAATGCGGAACAACAGTTGTTGTGAAGTGATTTTAATCTCCTATTATGTGATATTAATGTATGCACATGCAAGCCAGTGCTGCTATCTCTTCAGACCTGGCCACTGTACACTTCCCAAAACAGGAAAAAAAAAAAAGAATACTCTAATGGTAAAGAGTATTCTTTACCATTAGAGTACCATATCCCTTTTATAAAGACACTGGAGCAGATAAGCAAGTCAAAGACAGTCAAACAGGCCACGAAATTACCAGACGTTAGAAGGATTGCATAATTGGAAAAAATGGGAAAATGTGTAAATAGTGTTGCAACTTGTACAAAGAGTCAGTAAAAGTGACTGAGAGTTTAGTTAAACTGTATGAAGAAAGAGCAGAATTTCCTGGATGATACTGACATTTATTCTTTTGTTGTGGCCATAATGTGAAAACAACTAAACAGATCATGCGTGATAAAATGTACCGGGACCTCACAAGATGACCACTAGATGTCAGTCATGTCTTGACATGATGTGGAGTGCGTTTTCTCATGATCCGTTTTTTTTTTTCAAACCCACATGACTGACACCTGACTAATGCTGTAAATGCTTTACTTAGCATAGAGACGGATGTTAAATGCTTCGAAGTCAAATCCCAGTTAGATACCAGTTTGGTCATGCACAATATTTTGAATCACGAGCAGTAATCCTTAATTTTTATATCAAGTTATTTGATTTTATTTTTTTTTTGCATTTAATCTGCACTGCATCAAGTTATACTGTGAGTGAAATATTTCACACCCAGACAACTTTTATGCAATAAATATGTTATAATCGAATTTGATATTTCTTTCTGAAAACCTGACTACATTTAAGCACAATATATATATATATATATATATATATATATTCCTCACATAAAATCAGGCATTTAAGCACGTAATGAAGCAACACTTTAGGTATGTTCAACATGAAACAAGTAAAAAAAGTTTTTTTTAAAAGTCTCTACACTGATTCCACGTTGTGAAAACATAACTTTATATTTTCTTTATACTTTTTTACACTTTTAAGTTATACATTGCAGAGCATTTCTCGAAACTAAATTTACACCAGTCTCCAGATTTTTGAAAAAACTGCTAAGTGTCGGAGACGGGGGGAGGATGGTGGTGCAGACAGAGAGACGGGGACGTTCAGAACTTTGCATTCAGCTCCACTGCTGCCAGTCAAGACCAGCATGCGTCATTATCAGACAGGGAGTGAGACCAAACCGCAAACATTTTAAAAGTAATACTATTTTAGCACAAGGACCCATCCTCGTACGCACCAGAGCATCAGCTGCCATCATCATCATCACCACTAGCACCACCGGGAGCTCGTCCCCTGATGCCCCGTCCGTCCGCTGATCCGCACTGCTGCTGCTAGGCGTCGGGGCGCGGAGAGGGGAGGGAAAGGAGGAGGAAGAGTGGATGAGGAGTAGGAAGGAGAGGAGTGGAGGGGGGCTCGGCCGGGCTGCCCTATATGGCTGTGGATGTGCTCTCTGCTAATATCGGCTTGAGAGGCACAGCATCGCGTTTCTGCCAGCAGTCAGTGGTGGCTTCCAGAGTCTAAGCAGGCTCCTTCACAGCCATGGCTGAGGGCGGAGAAGGGGAAGATGAGATCCAGTTCTTGAGAACTGTAAGTAAAGAAAATTTCCTCGGTGCGGACAGATAGAACCAATTCACATCATACACTTCACAGTCTCCTGTCGCCAATTAACGCATTCAGAGGCAGCAGACGGCTCGTGAATTAAAGAAATCTCTTATCCGAGGGGAATTATCAGGGAAGTTTTTGTTAACGCATTGCCGGTGGTTAACTTTGCTTTCGCATATGCATGATTAATGATTGTGGAAGTTGCCGCAGGTTGCACGCTGCACCCCGCGGCCACGGCGCACCTGTCGACGTGACTCTTTATGAGGCGAATCTCAATGAGACCCGTCTGCAGGTGCAAGGGCAAAAAAAAAAAAAAGGTGAACACCATCATGTCGTTTAATAACGCATTCCCTGCTCATTTTCATCCACCCATCATCCCTTTTTGGATTTCTCGAGAAACATTGCCCACCCCCCCTCGCCCAACGCACACAATCAGTCGCTGCTGTTTTGACTTTGTATGGTTATATTCTTTTGCCTGGGGGAGAAGAGTTTCAATAAGTTGTGCTCACACGCAATCCACCCTCTGCGATTACTATTTTAGTTGTTTGACGCAGATTGCTTACGGTGTAGCTGCTCTGCGTGGTTATGCACAGCAGATATCCTTGTAAATGATATGACAGCTTGTATGTTGGTGTGGTGGGAAAAGCTATTGTAGCGGTTTGACCGCGCTCGTATTCTTATTATCTGTTGAAGCTTTGTGACCCTGGTGTTGCGTGAGCAATAATATGACTCCCACAACATGGACAGAAGCGATGGCTACAATTTTTTTTATACTTCTTTATGAAGCTTTATTTTTTATTTATGTTTGAATCTCAGGAGGCATTTAGATGACTTTTTGCTGATTTGCACATTGGAAAGAGTTTTTCAGTTGTTGGATATATTGTAATTGGCCAATTTTCTAGTTATTGTTAATCTGTTGTCTAAATGAGAAATTTAATGAGATTATAAAGATCAGAAATACTCTTACTTGACATAAAAATTAACTGTTTTTGAAGTGGTACCAAAATGATTTACAGTACATGTTTTTGCTCAAGCAGCCACTGATTTCCATTCTTCTGTAATTCGTCACTGTTAATAATTCGTAGATTGACATCAAAGTTGCAGTGAATTGCAGAATGAGCTGCTATATTTAGCAAGTTAATGCTTGTTAGCTGTGACGTATTTCATAAGTCAGGCAAGTTTCAGACGTCTGCTGATAGATTTTAATTTTATACACAAATTAAAGGAAAGCAACAGGATGTCAGAGAAAGTGAAGCCTCTGTAGAAATACCCCTCCAGCCATTGTAATGTAATTCTTCCATAATGTTAGATGTGTTGTTGGAGACAAATTGGTTATAACTGCATCTATCCAGGAAGTTTAGCCGCTATAATAATCACTCACACCTCTAGACTCTTATTTTCAAAGAAGGAACTTTTAGTCATTTTCATTAGACCCTCTTTGGATCTTTTAGAATCTAGACAGTCAAGGATTGTGCTGAAACTGAGGGCTTGTTTTGAGACTTCATCCAGAGCCACAAATATTTGGATTATGCAGCTTTCATAGCTAGTAAGATCTTTTAAGTCGCATTGAGTTTAAGTGTTTAAGTTCGATGCCCCAGAGATGGTGATATATAAATGACCTCTGATCTATATGTCAGAGGTCTGTCTGATTGTGAGCAGTAGGCGGGACCTTGTTCTTAACAGCTCCCACTATTTGTGAAGCCTGTGATATGCTGACACATGCCTCTCAGATTCTACTGTCACAATGGCATCCCAGTTATTTGATGACAACAGCGATTTGTGAGGGGGGGGCTTGTTATCAAACCTCTGTGGTGAGAGAAACGTGCCCCCACAGGAAGCCTTAAAATAAGAGCGCTAATTGAAATACACCCCATTACAAACTGTTGAACATTTAGGGATAAGCCTTTGCACGAGTGGTGTGTCTTTTGTGAAGGTAGCGGTCAAAAGTTTTTAAATGATTGTTGCCAACAAGTGACATTGTAGTATGGCTTTTGTTATGGATATGGAAGGAAAATAATTACCCGACCAAATATTTGGTAATTGCAGCTGCTATTTTAAGGAAAAACAAAACATAAGAAACAATGTAATTAAATGGCCAAATGTGCAAAGTGTCCAGCTTTGGATTCATCTTGTCAGATGGTAACAGAGGCCCAGACATTGTGATTTGCTTTAAGCATCAACGCTGCTGATGTGTAACTTTGAGAAAGCTGGCAGTCATGAGAGTTTCGCTGTCAAAGGTGAAGACAGCAGTTGCTTCTGAAACTTAATATTGTACCACCGAAGCTTACTCTCTGCTTTGATTCAGGGAGATGATTAATACTCCACCTTATGATACAATGAAATGATGCATTCATTGATTGAGACCAGGCTTTCTTTGAGCGTTTCATTTAGAATAAAAGTCATTGAGTTCATGACTTGGATCGGATTAAGGTTTATTCATTGACACTCCTCTGTTAACATATGTCAGTTAATCATTATTAAACTCTGGCCACTGGAAATACAAAAAAGGAGTATTTAGGCACTGATTTATGCATTTCGTTTCTCCTGAGAGCAGAGAGAGTTACAAGCAGTGTTTGTAGTAAATGACCAGACACATTATAAGCTAATCATTCTCCTAAAAGCCATAGTTTTAAAAACATAGTAAGTATGCAAGCTTGATAAATTAAGGATGTATTTTAGGATGAAAGAATAATGACCCAGGTCTAATAAAAGTAGGTTCCTTTTTTTCCTGGGTCTTTTACCACAATCATGTTTATAGTCTTCAAATTCATACTACCGTAAGAACATTTAGTGGAGTTTTTGCCTGAAAAATAAATAAGTTGGAATAATTAAACAACAAAATCTGCCAGAGAACATTATTTGTTCAGCCAGTGGCTGAAAACAAGAAGCCTGGTTTGTTTTGCTTCCAATCTGATTAAAATTTCCAACATTATCTCTGTAAAATGCAGCAGTGTCACATGAGAAAGCTTGACAGGAATAGCTACAGTATCAGTTGGGTTGGGTTTAACCTGTTCAGCTGCGGCTTTCTTTGTAGAAGTATTATTGGTATGTTTGCACTATACACACTTTAAAAATAAATAAATAATAAAACCTGTGTTGTCCAGGTGAGCTGCTGTTGCACTTTTTAAGCCAGGTGTTCAAGGCTTGCAGTCCACCAGTAGCTCCTCTGGGCTTATTTGGAGTTTATGTTGTTCTGGCAGCCTTCTGCATACCAAGGCGAGGACTTGAGGGGCTTAAATTTAGCCTTTTTAAAGATGATGCTTCCACAGCACATATAGCTTTGCTCGCCTGGCACTAAACTAAACCACACCAGGGGCAGTGCTTCAGCCGGGGACGCACAACACCAATGGCACTTTAACACCATTTTTATGGGGATAAAGTAGCATTTAGAAATCAAATGCTTAAACCACATAGTAATATACAGCTATTTCTGAAGCTTAGTGTGTCAAAGTAATGGACAGTGTCACTGTTCTTTCAGGTTTCAAATCAAACGTGTTGGTAGGTGCTGGTTGAAACATTTTGAGTAGGTTTGCAGAAAATATGCACTGATCTTAGTCCAAGACTTAAAGCTAAATTCCTCAAAGGGGAAAAATAGTCTAAAACTAGGTTTAATCCAACTTAAAGTGAGTAAATAATTACCAGATTACATCTTGGAGGATCTCTTCATGTAGAGTAAGGGTAACTGTTTGTGGTGCTTAATGAGTGGGGTAGAGTGCACATAACATTTATTCTTTTTCTTTTTTTTCTAGAGTGGTTTTGCATCGACTCTTTAAGGTTAGGTATTTGAATATGAAAATCTGTTTCAGGCAACGTTAAAATTAAATCCTGTATTCTTGAAAATGTCATTTTAGTGCTCAGCAAAGATGAAAATGCAACAATATAATTTGCGTGTTTAATTTTCACACCTCTTTATGAATATTTTATGTATCTTAAAGTTAAAAAGGTATAATCTTTGAAGTTATAAGCTGCCATACTTTGGGAAATATTCAGATGTTTTGTCAATTTAAAAAGAAATTAAAATACAATGGTGCAATTTCATTCACCTTTTTTGCAAGCAGATGCAGTTTCTAACTGTTTCACTATGGAAATGCTTGCTGAATGTTTAATAAATTGCATTGTGTGTATGTATACCATTTAACTTTCCATTTTAATATTTGAATATCGTTTCTAAAACTATTTGAAAATAAAGTGTAAACAGCTTCTCCTGTTTCATGTAATATGGATACAGAATAATGGCGATTATTGCATTTTCTTTTTTTTAAATAACACACGTTAATGTGGAAATACAGGTGTGGCATTTCATTTTCTTTTTTTGTTTATTATGGTCCTGCATGGCTTCCATATCTGACAGTAAATGAAGTGTAATGCCGTTCAACGCTGATTTCGAGCTACTCACAAACTAAACTGGAGAAAAATGAGACCACATATTCTGTCTTGCTTGTCCCCATAACTAATAATGAATAATTTCACAGAGGCAGCTTTGCATTTATAGCAGATGACTAAATCTAGCATAGCCAACAATACTGAAAAGTAATGGGCATGTTAAAATTTCCATATCATGATTCTGCAAGGATCCACTGAGCATGTGAGAGCAAGACTTCATGCAGACATCTGTGCGCCTGCCAATTTTTTGTGACCGCTCGGGATGTGTCCATAGAGACAAAGCACTACAATGCATGAACTATCCACTTCAAGCGGGCTTCAAAGAAATATAACAGGTCTGTCTACTCATACACAACAGAATAAGTGGCACTGCAGCCTGATTGAAGGATGGAGCATGTTCCATGTTGCACTAGTTGGCGCCCTTGCAAAGTTTGTCTCTCTAATAAGATATGGAGTGTTGTCCTGTAGCCTCAGGTGAACCTCCCTGAGCTTGATCTAAATTGAATAAGAAGGATTTCCTCTGTATTGATTGAACACGCTGTGATGGCAAAGCAACTGCGTGTTCTCTGGCAGGTCCAGTTCTTTACAGTCATCAGAACTGAAGGACAGCGAGGCTGCTGCCATCCTCGCCATTTACACAACCTTGATGTAATGGTCGTGCACTAACTCTTCTCCATGCTTTAGATTTCTACATGCAAAACTAGGGCTGTTTAACTGAACAATAAATGAATTGGTCACACAAGATGATATAGATATAAGCTCACGTGGAGTTGCATTAGCAGGAAAATGTCTGTCTTTCATTGTTCTTCTGTTTGCTAAAGCTAGTGATACCTAATCTTCTCATTATTCAGTTTCCAGCCATTTTAACTAGTGTTGAACAGCTTATGTAATGCCCATAAAACATGAAGGAGGGAGGGAAAGGCTCTTGTCTCTTAACCCAGTGTGAGGCTTTTGGGTATGCCTTCACCTGGAGACCTTATGTAAGTGTTCATTCCCAAAAAGCTGCATGTAAAAGTTTCATATTTTGTTTTTGCTTTTAAAACAGCTATGCCTTGTTTTGCTATCCCACAAAAATGCTGTCCCCATAAGATGTAACCAGTTAAATGAGCAAACATTATGCAGTCATAATCAATAATTATCTCTAAAGTCACTTTATAGAGCAACATAATTTCAACCTACATGCCTTGAGTTTCATATCCCAACCAGGAATCCAAGCAAATGTAGTCTGTGTCTTGGATAGACTGTTCAGTTTCAGCTTCAGACGTTGTGCAGCAAGTTGCTGTGGGGGTCCAGGTAGAGTCAGCATGCGAATCCCAGTAGGCGCAGCAGCAGCGTGAGCGGACTCTCAACCTAAATAATTGCCTTCATTAATCAACAGAGGACAGCAAAAGGTGCAGGCACCGAGCCTCTTAAAGTTTAAGTGTCTCTTAGGTCATGTAGTTCATTTTCAGTTAAGCGCAGCACAGTTTAGCTTTTTGTTACATCTTTGGCCACAATGGTGTTTCCTACAGGAGCCAGTTAGCATTTTAGGTAAAAGAGGATTAATTAAGGCTTCAGGAGGGTATTTTCTCTATTTTTTTTTCCTTTTCTTTTTTCTCCAAACTACAAGAACCTACAAGAACACTTCATACAGTGACTGTTTTAGTTGTTTTGCATGAGAGATTTATATGCCCCCCCCCCCCTCGGCCTGGAGTGGAAGCAGCACTCAAGGTAGTAAGAGTGAACTAAAACAAGCCAATCTACCAAACAATAAACTGTACTTTACGATAAAACTCCTTTGAGATGAGCAGAGCTGCAGATTCAGATGGCAGTTAATTATTTTCTCTTTGCCATTTGACGCAAGTTCTTTTTATAGGAGCTTTAAGTGTGCTGAGCATATAAGCATTTTTACAGGGACACCTTGGCATACAGTCAGTTGGGTGCCAAGTGCATTTTACAGTAATAATAAAGTTCAAGGACTCATTTCCACGTCATTTTAAATAAACAGAAATAGAAGTATTGTTTACATTACTGATCCCACCATTTAATAGCATTTTTAGATGTTCCACTGTTTTAGAAATAATTATTATGTTTGTCATGTCGCTAGTAATTCTCTCGTCATCGGTTTTTCAGTGAACTTCTATTTGTTGTGTGCATCCAGCCATGGCGGGTGCAGTGTAGAAATGACATCTTGCAGCAGGATGGATTTGGAATTCATGTCTAGCCTTTGTGCGGAGGGAGGTTTACCTTGTCTCAGACTGCTACTGATCTATGGCAAAACGCTTAAATGCTCAATGATTTTATCCTGTCACGTCTTCTATTGAGCCACAGCTGTCCAGTCTGTCAGAGGAATTAAAATTTGACCTTTGTGAAATGTGTTCTGAAGAAGCTGTATTTGCCCTAACATGTGTGAGGCTACAGTAGCATCAGAGCTAAAATTTGCATCAAATTTGACACACTCAGCGCTGACAGCATGTGGACTAATACACCTGATGCTATAGGCTAGGAGCTGAGTGCTTAGAGGGATAAAAGAAGGCTGAAGTCAGTCTCAGGTGAAAGTCTTCTCTTTACCTGATATCTGCAATTCTCTTCCTGTCTGGTTCTCAGTTCACGATCACACACATACACAATCTTCTCACAACCCACTACACTTTGCCTGTGTCCACTCTATCTCATCAGACAGGATGATAGACCGAGAGACTCCCCAGTTCCATCTCAAGCCCCCCCCCCCCCGCGCGCGATTTTTCAGCGCTTCTGCTGAGGTGGACGTCTCGGCCTTGCACGCATGGTGGCCTCTATTATTTGAAGCTGCTCTAAAGCAATATGCATACAAACTAAGCCAAGAAAATCCAATTTGTTATGAGGACACCATATAAATCTTGGGGTCTGTGATCCATGGCAGTGTACCGCTGGGCAAAACCTACCTGAATGCAGAATTTTATTTCTTTTTCTTTTTCTTTTTAAATATAGAGCTTAGATGTGTGGTGCATTATTCATTTTGAGCCATGATGTTATCTCAGGTATTCACACAAACTTGCATATGAACACCTACACATATAAAAGACTTTAATATACATCCAAGTTAAGCGTGACAGTGACTGTACAATATAAAATGCATCTTCAATGACAAATCGGTGTGTAGCTCCTGAGGCCTGCGAGATTCCTGTTTTGTTTTTTTTGTTTTTAAACATGTGCTGAAGACATGTTTCATTTAAAAAAAAAAAAAAGAAGAAAAAAAAAGACTTTCCTCAAGGATTCTCCAAGACTGTCAGATAAGTTCAAACTATATTTTGTGATATTTTCTTAAGGGTTAGGTTTGTTGTTTTTTTTAATGAAAATCCCCATGGCAGTAATTATAGATGACGACAACAAGAACAAAATAAATGATGTATTGATTATACATGACATCAGCGTTTCATTGTTTTCTACAAATGACAGAAGCTTAAATGAGTTTAATTGAGTATTATTTTACAAAAGTGCTTCAGTTTCCTCTGTAGTTTACTGAGTGTAAAAGCGATATTATAGAAGCGATTAAAATTAATCTTCCAGTCATGTCTTAAATCCAGACAGATCCGTTGTTTCTCTAGTGGAAAGAGAGAGATGGGGGAAAGTTTTCACCTTCAGCCACTTAAAGTGTTTGACAGATAAACTATAATGTTTTTCTTCTCTTTTTCACGGCTATGAATACTATTATAGATTTAAAACAATAAGCTCAGCATTATATGTAAAAACACCAAAAATGGATAGAGCACTCAAGCTTCAGACTTTGCTTTTTATACTCCTGTTACTATATCATGTTAGTGATATAGTAACAGGCACACAGCTTTGGCTGTGTAAACAGCTGCTCCACCCAGCTGCTGTTTAAACCCTCGGTTTGTGAGAGACAGCCAATCAGAAGAAAGTTGGCTTAATGAGAGGGTTGCGTTAAAGGTAGAGGATCTAAAGCAGATTATTACAGACAGATTGATTCATATCTTGTATATGACTCATACTCATAGTGGTTTACACATTTGATTGGCAAACAAAAGGTTCCTGCGGTGGGGGAACAAATGTTTTTGTTTTTGTTTGCATCAGGAAGGGCCTCTGGTCTAAAACATCTGTCGAGTCAAACATGCGGAGCTGCCTGCTGTGGACCCCTTGTGATAAGGGAGCAGCTGAAAGTAACTATATAATTACATCCAATATGGCACTTATGCATTCAAGAATTTAAAAAAATGACCTGGGCTTTCTATGAAGAGAATTTAAATTTATTTTATTTTATTTTATTTAAAAACTGGTATAATTGAATTGGAAACTATCTTGAATAAGTTGAATGCTGATTGGTTGTTTTTGCTGATTTTTGTTTCTGTACTTTGGGACTCGTTATTGTGCAGTATAACTCTTTCCTAATGTTGTGTCGGGCTGTAAAACTGAAACCCCATCTTGACCAGCTTTTCTTAAAAATAGCTGCTACCTGCAACAAAGGTTAAATATAAATGAAAAACAACACATTTGTCGAGTGTGAGAATTCCAGGGTTTTTTGTTTTTTTTTATAGACCAGTAGATGGTAGAGGAGAAAAAGGTAAAACTTAGAGTTAAATCAAAACCGACTGAGTTCAGGGCCCCGCTACACATTGTCAAGAGAAGTGAAATTAGACGAGTTACAGCAAGATTTGCCTGTCAAACAACAAGATGACTGAGAATTGACAGGAGGGCTGGAGCAGTAAGTGACTACACAGGAAGCATGACTGCAAAGGTCAATGTTTCTCCCTTATATTTAGGAAAAACACATTATGCTTTCTGTCAATATGAAATGTTAATAATTTACATAGCTAATAATTTACTGCTCAGCGACTATAAATTATTCTGTACTTTTTTTATGCTGAATGATTTTTGTTTGTGCTCTGAGGCTGAATGTGTGTTTTGTTAAGAGATTTATAAGTAAAGGGAGAAGGGAGGCTAGCTTTTGTTGTTAATGACTCAAAACATTGACTGACGGAGTGTAACAGCTACTGCTGCTCACACACAGACTTGTATAGATGATGAATTGTTATTCCAGGAGGGAGTGCTGTGGACTTCTGTGGAAGATTAAACATCTGGAATGAAAGGACATCTTTCTCCTTCTTGGACAATGCTGTCATTTATTTGTCTTTTGTTTTGTTTTTTAACAAAACACCTTAATTGTAATGAGTATGTTTTGCATGACAAGAATAAAGATTAAATAAATGTAAGATCAAATCAATAACTGGATTCCAGGTTTTATACTTGTGTGAGATTCAAGGATGGAGCGATTTCATGAATCTTAAAGCCAAATAGCTTTTCAGGTGTGAATGGTGTTATACCATCATGTTTTTTTTTTTTTGTTTGTTTTTTTGTTTGTTTGTTTTTGCTTTGTTTGAGTTGGGCGTACTGTAATTTGAGCATTAATATAATTTTAAAGATTTTTTTTTTACCTTAAGTATCAAGACAGTCAAGAATGAATTGGGCTTCAATTCATCATTTATTCCTTAAGATAGACCAACTAAAGACTGAGAAGCTACAGATATAACATTGCAGCTGACTGTTCTGCTAAAGTTCAGTTTGTCTCAAACAAAAATTGAGGCAGAGCAGAAAACAGGCTGTGGCCTAATCTGACGTACCTCGCCCATTAACCAGAAACACTGAGTCTTTGACTTGGGTCATTAGCTCTCATTCAGTGCAGAAGATTATTTCTACCTTCAGGGGCATCTTGGCTTTTGAAAAATGCTCATAAAGCTACAGTAAAATGTCAGATTACTAATTTATCAGGTTTTCAGTACTCCTGTCTTCTTCAAGTACTATTTCTCACTGCTACTACAGTCTGTCAGGCTTTTCTCTTATCATTTTCTTTTTACCCAAGGCACTTCAAGGTTATAAAAAAATTAACATAAGGTTGTGAGATTGTGAAAAATATCCTCACTTATAGTGAAGTTCTTGGAGTTGACTGATCAGTCATGAATGAATGAAATTTTTAGATCTGAAAAGCAGTTGTTTATGAAAAAATCTTGTTTTTCCATATCAGAAACTTAGATATCAGATGGGCATCAACATCAATGTATATCAAGCTTATCAGGTTGTAGTTCTCACACATCTACACTGTTTCTGCTTTGCTCTCCATGTTGTTAGCTAAGCTTCACTGAAAACTCGTAGCTCAATCTGTACTTAGCACCCTGCCTGACATTTATGAGAAACATGACTCCCGAGCAGACAGGGCAATTTTGACAGACTACCCACTGAGGCAGTGTGAACAAGGAGACGAATGTGCTGGGATTTCCTTGATTTCCTTACATTTCTAACCACCAAAGCCTGTCTGTGTTGATCTCCACTGAACGTGTGCAAAGCCTGCATATCAAAATAGAAACACTGAGGGATTGAACAGATTCACCTTTTCTCAAGTTCACATTGGTGGCAGCGCCGGGCGAGTTGTGGGAGTTTATTTGGTATGCTGGAGCATGGGGAGTTCTCGGGTGTCAGTTGGTGGATGCATCAGGCAGCGCACACACGCCCACCTGTTGCTGTCTGTTGAGCCAGGCTGGCTGTTCAGTTATTGAAGTAGAAGAAGAAAAAGAGTGTAGGAAATGCTGCAAGTCTGATAGAGAGTCAACACAGTTCCAGTGGTCATACAAGGAAATCTCTAACCAGTGTAAGAAACGATTTTGTATTCTTTAGATTGGAGATGTGTCAAACTCACAGGATTCAGAGGACGGGTGGGGTTGGTTTCGGTGTGGGCAGGGTCAAGTTCCCGCTCTACACTTGAAAGCTGAGGAATCAGCCACCCAACCCTCATTTACCTCCTCCTGCTACAGGACAGGGCCCTATACATAGTAATGATGCTGGTCTTTAGCTGTCTAGCAGATGGTCACGCTGTTTCTACAGGGATCACTTTGCCTTAGATTCACCAGATTCTCTGGCTTGGAATCAAGTCAAGAGTGCAGAGACAGACAGAAAGTGTCTTAAAGTGTCTTGGCTGTGGCCACACATGGCCATTTCATTACTTTTGGGAAACTGATCATAGAGATGGGATTTTTATGGGAGAAATTCACTCCTTACAGTGTCCCCTGTGGTTGTTTTTATTTAGAACCATCGTCCATTCTGCTCTTCCTCCTGTTGCTTCACACTGCTCAGATGACAGTTTGTCATCCAGTTTATGCAGATTCCTGATCTCAGTGCAACTCTGACCACTTCTGGTTCTAAAGCAACACTATCAAAGTGAAGCTGGCTCTGGAAGACACTGTGGTTGTCTGATTTTATTGATTTCAAATATGCACAAATCCGTAATAGTTGTCCAGTCTTCAGTGAAGGAGTTTCAACTTGTATTGCAACTTTTTCCTACTAACAAACAGAAAATTTCACTAAAAAGCCATCTGTGATTTGGTCATAGTCAAGTCACCCTAGGGTAAATATAGTATGCTGGTAATGGTGCCAGGCCCCATTACTTTCACAAGGCCACCAGAATTCCAAACAGCTGAAAAGAAAGAGCCGTATTTACTTGATTTTAAAGAGGTGACAAGTCTTGGGTCATCCTGTGGCCGTATTGAGTTTCTCCATCTGTAGCCTGTAAGAGCAAACTGTGTTTCCTCCATCACACTACTAGAAAGAAAGCTGCAGCATTGATTCTGAGGCAATACTGATGCTTTCTGCTATCAGTAATCACCTCCCTGAAGCCCACACTTGGATTGTGGGTTTTTAAAATGATGCCCATATGCAGTACTGTGCCAGTTTTACCACCTACTTATTTCACCATGACATTTCACTGGATTGTTTCACTTGGATCATATAGAACGACCAAAATATATTTTTAAAACCACAACTTTGTTTTTTTTTTTAAATGCTTCTTAAAAATCCAATTGTTAGTTTCTTTATCCATTAATTTCTGACATTGTTTTAGCTGTATTTCAGTAGTGGTGAGGCATTAGAAATTTGCTTTTCTTGTGTTTAAACTTAAAGTTGGTGAAATGTACTTGCTGCCACTTAAGGTCAACTAATCCAGTTGCTGCTCATGTGGATCAAAGCCTTCAGTAGGATTAAAGTCACTGGTCAGTCTTTCACAGGACCAGCAGCCAGAAGAGCGATGTTTGCCCTCATCAATATATATTGCACTGTGCAACAGTCTTGAACAACCCCTCATTTCTTTATGTTTTGCTTCCAAGGAGATAATTTATTGTATATTTTCATTCTTCAAACTAGTCTTGAGCTTTTTGAAGGTCTTTAACCCTTTCATGCATGAATTATGACAACCTCAAGCAGGATTTTTTTCTTAAGTTTTTTTTTATTCATCTTTAGGCATGACAAAACTATTTTTGAACTTCATTTTTTAACATGTACTTTTCAGAGAGTTTCTTTTACATCCATTTAGGTGGACAACATATGTTTTGACTTATGAATTTGGTATTTCCAAGTATACCATCAACACTGACACAAATACAAGAAAACAGCCTTTGAATAGCTATCCACTGTAGTGACCACTATAAGTGAAAGGGTTAAAAAGTTGTTGTTTTTTTTTTTGGGGGGGGGGATTTTGGGTGGGGTTTTTTTTTGGTTTTTTTTTGTAGCTGACCATTTTCAGAGGAGTTATTTTGTTGTTGTTCTTTTGTTTTTCTTAAGCTGTTTAACCCTAACCTATGAATCATTCATGCACAAAAATGCACCTAACTCAAGGGATGGACCAGTGTTGTTTACACATAACAGACAACTTGGCAAAGAACCAATTTTAAATCGTGTCCTTAGGCACTTTATCACAAAAATACAATTTTTTTCCTTGAATCTTCAAAAAAATCTTCAAAGAAGCTATTTGGTTACATTTCAGCCAATGGTGCTGGAAATTCTCTCAATATTAATTGAAGTATGACTACAGAAAATAAATTCCAGGTTGTAATCCACCATAAGAAAAGCACATTAGTGGGAACAGTTTTGTTTTTTTAAGCATGACAAAGATCCCATATTTCCTATGCAATAACAGCTTATGTGGATAAACAAATACACAGCGGAAGAGTCTCAGTCATGGATTGGCCTCCTCCGAGCACAGACTTCAGCATTATTGAAGCAGTGTGGGATCACGTTCTCATGACAGGGAACAAATAAAAAGACTACTTAAATAAATTACAAAAAATATTGTCTAAGGGAGTTCAGACTGTGTTGAGGTTTAAGGACCAGATATTTATGTTCAAGCTTATTGGAATTGTTATTGCCTTATATACTGTATTTGCTGCTGATTGCTGTAGACTACCTGAAGAGCCTGTTCTAGCATTTGACACACTTTTTTCATGGTGGAAATTTGGAAGTAAAGACTCCTGGTATGCAACAACCGGTTTAATTGAACTGGAAAACTTTTAAGAAACAGCCAGGTGAACCGTTCTCCTGTTCATTTTATTTATGTATGGTTTTTTTTTTATTTTTAAAAAAAGGTAAGTAAACTGGCTCTGGCCATGTATTTAGTATGCAGACAGACTATTGATTCATGCAAATCCAGACCTATTACTCCATTGGGTCCATCTTTGATATATGAATACCTCCTATATGTATGTAAAGAGATTCCAAACCATCTAGTGAACCCTCACGTTACATGTAGATGCCAGAAAGAGTAAGACTAATATGAAACACAGCTTGACTTTGAACCTTTACAACCTTGTTTTAACATTTTACGTCTGCTTAAAACAATTGACAGATTTGTCATTAGAGAAAATAGCTCCTGAAAGACGCATGCTTTCAGTTGTTTCCAATTCATTTTTATTCATAAAGCAGTGTGAAATTACCGACTGGAGACAATTTTCTCCTACATTGTAGGATTTGTATGAGCTGAAATTGAATGCTTTATGCATCAAGATTATTCGGCAAATAAAAACCCCACTTAAATGATTTTCCATGCTAGGGCTTTTATTTTGCAGTCACACCAAATTCCCTATGATTTAGGCTGCAATGTGCCATTATTTGAAATATTGTTAGGGTCTGTTATCTTGCCTCCTGAGTCTGTGGCTGCTGTACAGCCTGTATCTAAATCTATTGAATTAATACTGCTGTGAAGGAGGTGGGAGCCAGAACCATGGCAACCATCAGCTCAGATTAGTGTGGGATGTGAGCTGGCAGGAGACATGCACACACCACACATACTATACACTTGCATACGCAAACAAATCAATATCCGTGCATGCCTTGCCAAATAGAGCCTGCCCGCTCTCCACTCTAACAGATACAGATGTTCATTTGTTGTACTGATTGAGTTGAGGTCTGTCTTTATTTCACAGCGATACCAGAATCTGTGTAAATGGTTTAGAAATGATATCACTTCAAACTGGTTGCCCTCAGTACTTGATTAATGTAGTTTATCTCCTTTTCTGCTGTTGAATTGAACAAAAGGGATGCTCTAATATAGTAGTCATCGGCAAGCTCCCAAACCCCCAAAACAACTGGACACTGGATACTGGACATCGGGCTGGTACTACCAGACTTAATAACAAGGAATATCCATTCAAAGTCAGTAAGAACCTACTGTTTTGCAGGAGCAACAGTCAGCAACATAATTAACAAGATCCCAAGTTTGTTGGATGAACATCCCACGGCTACATGGTGTGTTCTAACATCAGCAATCAGAGCTACTGAAACAGACTTTTACACGTCTCTTTAACTTACGTGAATATTGTTGTGAAAATCTTTCTAAAATTCCTGTTTTGTTCCAGTGTTGGTTGATAGTGTTGGTCAGTTCTCCAGATTCCTCTGGAAATACTTTTTCAAGGAAGTGATAAAGTTCTGTTTTTGAAAATCACCAAGAATTCAGATATTTGCAAGACTTTTAAATTGCAATTAATTTTAGCTGGACTATTTTATATACACTTGTTATCTAACGCTATAGAGGTTGCGTTAGATAACAAGTGTAGCTATAATATTAGAATTTTTTTTCTTTTACTTTGATAAGCCATAGGGAGGTCTGCAGTAAACTGGCCACCTTAAACCCAAAGAAATCTAAGACCATCTTTCTTTACCTTAATGCCTATAAATCATATTCTTAATTTAACAGCCGCTACAAGCTACTTTTTGACCTTCCCCAAGGGACCCGTTTCTCCTCCTAAGATGGACCAGGGATATTTCATTTGTTAAGCAAATGTTTAAGACACTGCACTGTGGAGCCACTTAAGACTTGGTACAGGCAAAAATCCAGAAGTGTTGAATCCTGCACAGGTGCTCCTACTCCATAAATGTGGTAATAGTGATTTGAATAATTACCCCCAATACCCCCAATCTCAAAACTGTCTTGCCAAGCCAAAAACAAAGAAAAAAACTCATTACTTATTATTGCCAATGAATAACTTTATGATAGAATTCAGCAAATTTCTTCCAAGGATTTCAGGTCAAGTCCATTTACTCTTTATACAGGTGTTCCACAGGGACCCATTCTGGGACCTTTCTTATTCACCCTCTACAAAAACAATATTATTTCTGCCACCCAAAACTGTAATGTATATTTCTATGCAGATGACACTGTTTTATTTGCCACTGGCTCGTCTGTTGATCTGGCCATTGAAAATATACAATCTCCTTTTGAAGCTTTTCAGAAATCTTTTATCACACATGAACTTGTTTTAAACTCTGGGAAAACTAAGTGCTTGCCATTTATAAGGACCCCTGAAAGTATCCAGCCTGTAGAGGCTAGATGTTAGACTCTCTTTTAAAACTCATGTGGAACACCTATCAGGAAAATTAAAGACAAAGATTGTATTCTTATATAAAAAAACAATTCTTTTTCTTTTTATTCACGAGTCTCAAGATCATTGTACATTTATCTACAATCCACAGTTTTGGCTGTGCTTGATTATGCTGGAATATGCTTCTAAATCCATCTAGAACCCTCTTGATTCTTTTGGCTATTGTTTGTTATAAAATATGTAGGTATACTGTTCAAAATACTACCTCCTGCCCCTGCCTAACTGTCTGCAAGATATCTGGTTTTTATTTTGGGTGGATTAATTTAAGTATATTCTTGGCTTTAACCCTCCTTTTCTTCTGGCAGGACGATGAGGTGGTGCTCCAGAGTGTGGCCACCATCCAGAAGGAGCATCGTAAGTTCTGCCTGGCCGTCGAGGGACTTGGAAACCGTCTATGTTACCTGGAATCAACATCTGAAGCTAAGGTGAGGATGCCCAAAAGCTTTGTTTACTGTGCTACTGAAGAGCATAGCAAATCTGATGTTGTTTACATATGTTGATTGCATATTAAACTAAAATTCATAGCTACTTATATTCAGAGTTGCCTCCCAGTAGTTGACCTGTGCAATTGCCTTGTGATTGAAAGTGTTCGCCTACTTCAAACTGGTCTCCAACAGGAAAAAAAAATTTCAGTGTAGTTACTGGATTTTTCTTTCCACTGAAACGAGGCAGTTGAGGTCTCATTTTGACTGAGCCATCACGCAGGGCTGGAAACCAAGCAGCAACACCCTGGAAAAATGTGTATTCCCTAGCCAGTTTCAATGCGGTGGCTGGAGGTTCCTGGTTATCGATATGTGAAAGTTGTCGCCCTCCCAAAAACCTCTTTCTGATTGCTTTAATTGCTAGTGAACTGCATGATCATCTATAGTTTACATGGAAAACACTGGCTTGTCTTCAAACACTTGCTAACTACTTGCCAAGCGGTAGTCCGGTTTCACTAGCATCGTGCTGTGACCAATTTAACTTTGTAACAGCAGGCAACCTCTGGCAACCACTTGCCAACTACTTGGGAAGTACATTTTCTACCTTAGCAGTAGATCGTTGCCAGGGGGTTGTGCTGTTATTGTCTGCATAATTTTTTTTTTCCCCTTATTTTTCAAACAACAGAGGTTTTCATCCATTCTTTGAAAGGTGTATTCTTTATCATTAATTTAACAGACTATTTCAATAAATTTGTATAGTTTAGTTTTATACGAATAATTACTGCTTCGCACTTTCTGACTTAACATGGGACAAGTATTACAGCTGAATGATCAAAACATAAAAAAGCTAAATATTTTTTCAGATTAGTTTAGCTTCTAGATTCAAGTAAAATTTGTTATTAGTGAACAGCCAGAAGTTTTAAGAGGCTGTAAGAAGCTGTTTTCTTGATTTAGCGGCATATTAAGGTTTTGGAAAACCTCATATCTAATGTTCAGTAGTCTTCAAATATATTCATCTGAGCAGCTTGCTTTCTTGAAATTGCTTCAGATAAGAATATTCTGACACAATTACACATATTCTCTCTTTTATTGTTTAAGAAAACTCATCTAATGGGATTAATCATACAGGCAGTTGTTCAACACCAATAGCGCTCTGTTGGCATCTCAGTTTTCTTGTCTTACATTATCATCGAGCAATTAAGCCGAGAACTGTTACTCACTGGACATTTTCTGGTTTTCTGACCATTCTCTGAAAATCCTAGGAGTCGTTGTATGGGAAAATCCAAATTCTGAAATGCCAAAAACTATTCCACATACATTCAAAATAACTTAAATCAAGTTTCCTCTACATTCTGATACTCACTTGGAACTTTAGTAGATCACCTTGACCCTGTCCGCCTGGCTAAATGCTGAATAAGTTGTTATGTCATTGTGTTAACAAGCAGTTGAACAGCTATAACTAATGAAGTGGCCATTAGTTATATCTGATGGCCACACAAACCTGGCTCTGCGGTGTTTTTTATGAGATGTGCATATTGGAGGTTTTAATTGGGCCACTGAGCATTATGACTTTGAATAAATTTTCTGGACCTGTGGGTATATTTTTGCTCACTCACCTGAAACTGTTGAGCTGGAGGGCAACACCTGCAGAGCTCTAGACAGACTGTCATGAGCACCTTTCACCTTGGGATCAGTGACAATGCTTCTGGCCTCCTTGAGTGTGAAATGTGGTCGAGAATTAAGGCCGATAGCTGTGATTTTGCACGAAGTCTGCTAGCTTATCTCAGGTGTTGACACCTCCATTTCCAAGACTCTAACGAAGCCTGGCTGCTTACCAGTGCCAGAGAAAAGGCCAAAGTGAAACAAGGGCTTTTGAGACAATGTTTTAAATATGTGAGATTATAAGCAATACTTCAGATACATTGAAAGCTTGTGTTATTTTATTTTTTTTAGCCACCATTCTTATAAACAAAGAAACAAAATCTGGTTCTTAAGGTTGTTGTTGTATGAGATACTATAGTCAGACTTACAAAGACCATGACTATTAGTAAGCTACATTTTGAAATATGGTAAATGGTAAATGGTAAATGGCCTGTATTTGTATAGCGCTTTACTAGTCCCTAAGGACCCCAAAGCGCTTTACACATCCAGTCATTCACCCATTCACACACACATTCACAATATGACCAGATATATCAAATAAAATGAAGTGACTTGACAATAGAATCACTATTGTAGTTGGATCTCTTCTGAATAGTTTTCATAAGAAATGGTATTCTTATGGAAAATCCTGTTCCTAAAGGATTATTTTACCCATTTTTATTGAGCGAAGCTCGCTCTGGAGGGCACGAAAGACATGAAACTTTCTAAAGGTGAATGTGACCACAGTGAGACATAGTGTCTGCTCTGCCCAGACCAGTCGGCGTGATCAGAGTGTCTTCCCAAGCCTGGAAGAAGTATGATAATTGGAAAATTGGTGGTGAATAATTCATAAGAGGTGCAAGGTTTGCAGCAGGTTGCGAGTTAGCACTGTAGAAGGTCGCATGACACCACAGGTGTAGCTGCATCGTGTCAAGACAAAACTCAATTTTAAAGTGAGCCTTTCTCAGTTTTATGTTCTTTGGGGTTTCTAGCCTTTAATAAAATGTTTTTTCATAACATAGCAAATGTGGACATCTTATCCTAATGTGCATGAAGGTAAAGAGAACCATAAATATCTGAGTGGACAGCAATTGTGTGCAGGTTGTTGGTTTTGGGACGCAATGAGACGGTTGCATACACAGACACCCTGTGGCTTTAGAGGTTCTTGTGCATGTTTGTGTTAAGTTGCACGGCAGCCCCATCCTCATTATCACCCAGCAGCCCTCCCCTCTGCTCACATTTCTCACCTCACTGCAGCGGTCGAGGGTCAGACGGTTGTGTTACTCACTAAGGGCAATCACCCAGTACCTTAAATCACTGCTTGTAATCTTCTTTGCTGGAAAGAGATGGACATGATATATGATAGTCATGTTAGGTGAAGGTGACTGTTATGAAATGGAAATAAATCTGGGAGACACTGACTTAGAGCTATTTTGTTTTTGTACTTACTGTTTAACATGTCTTGTGGCCAGTGTAATGTTAATCAACAGTGCCATCTAGCAAATCACAAAGTATATATATATTTTTTTACTTTCACAAACAGATGCTAATGAATGGGCCAGCTTTAGTACTGCCTTTGAGCTACAAGTAATTTGGAGTACATATTATATATCTTTAAATGTCTTATTTTGTTCTCGAAGACCATCGCTATGAAATTTTTGAATAAACTTTGTATTTTTTTCACAATCATCCCAGGACCACATAACGCCCTGTTGTTGAAAAACTTTCATCACTGAATAATTTATAGAAGGCAGTTATTACTAAATTAACTGAAGCATAGCAAATGTGCTCTTCACTCTAAAAGCCAAATCTGATGCCTATTACAACAGAGTCAAACAACCCTGAGCCTTGAGGAATAAGGTCTAGCCAGACTAATAACTGGTCATTGTAGCTCCAGGCTGCACAGTTCCTCATAATCCCAGGATGGCAAAGAAGATGTGAGTTATTAGAATTATTTATGAGTGCCAGGAGTTTATATATTTCACTTGATTTGGTCTAAGATAAGGGCTTGCAACTAATTCAGTAACCATTTGTTTCTGTAAACAATTCTGCAATGTCGATCACATGTGCTTAAATAAATCAGTATATTTCAGCTCAAAGTAAGGTTAACATACATATTAACACCGCATGTTAAAAATTTGTATCTAAAATCGAATACACAAATGTAATTTCAATGCCCCTATGCTATTTAACCAGTATCATATGTATCATATTTATCCTCATATTTAGTTGCTGGTTTTGGATTAAAGCTACGTCACACTGTGACATTTATGTAGGCCAGCGGTTTGTTTGGATGGTGCACATCATCCGAATTATTAAATACATTTATAGAATAAGTTTCACAGTCAGTACGAGGTTTCTTCAAAGGTTGTGTCTCTGAACTTTTGAGTCTCAAGTTCTTTTTATATCAACCTATTTTCATCTCTGGAAAAAAAGTACTCCAGATTAGGGAAGCTGGGTGCAGAGGCCCTGCAGATGACATGAAAGGAAATTCTAGGAGGGTAAACTTTGTTCACATTTTTATTTATTTATTTTATTTTTGTACTGAGAAGAGTCTGATTTTGCTCAAAATACCTACATTCTCCAACTTTGATTTTGTTCCTCCTGAGCTTTTGTCCTTTCCTCATTCCCTGCACGCTAATTTTTTCTTTTTCTTTTACTCTGTCATGCAGTATGTTCCTCCGGACCTTTGTGTCTGTAACTTTGTGCTGGAGCAGTCACTGTCAGTGCGAGCCCTGCAGGAGATGCTGGCTAACACTGGGCAGAGCAGCGAAGGGGTGAGTACATTCCTCCTCCCCACTGATGCCCCCTTGTTCTCTATCTAATGCATACAAACACACTCAAATGCTTGCAAGACAAACACATTCATGCACACAAACCTAAATTAATCAGTCTGTAATCTATCATTAATAGTCTGTTGTAAGATGAGCTTGAGCTTTTTTTTTCTTTTCTTAACAGTAAACGTCTTGGTATGTAATAAGGCATAATATCAGTGTAAATTAACAATATTCTTCATTCCCTTTTCAAGCTAACACAATTTACCTTATTGTTATTTATAGTTAATCAACTTTAAAAGCTGGCCCTCACAGTCAGAGCAGTCAAAGTACTGGAAATATAAATACATGAAATCTACTTCAAGGGGCTTCTCACTTCAAACACTGGAATTTTTTGCAGGCCTCCCAGTCAAGGCTAATTCCAACCTTTACACCTATTTAAAGGCTGATTTTGAACATCAAATGAAAATCCAGCTGGTCAATGACAGACATTAATAGGCATAACAGAACCTGATCTGACCAACTAAACTAACAGAACTCCATGTTTGTGAAAGCTACCGGGATATTTGTTTTATGGCTGCGTATGCTTTATGCAGTTAGTATTTAGCTATAGTCATTAGTCATTATAGTCACAGTAGCTGTGATAATTAACATCAGCACACAAAGGAACATGACACAAGTAACTGTCCCATTTGGGTCATTACATCTTTTTTGTTGTCTGGTTGTGTCTGAGGGGTTCGAATTAAAATGTGTATGTTCGTATTTTTTTTTTTTGCTTGCTTTGATTGAAGCTTTTTTTTCTTTCAGCTGGTCAGCTTTTAGTTCCTTATGGGAAAGGTTTAAAGTGTAAAACTTTGAGAACATAATTTAGAACAGAGTGGTATGAATGGGGGGAAATAAGCTTGCTTTAACCATGACATCAAACACAGCTGCCTGAAATGTCAGTCCAAACTGAAAAAGGTTTATTTGTTAATGACAACTCCTGAGTAACTGTGTCTATATTTGAAACTTGAGCAGATTTTTAACTTTTTAAAGTTACAGTGGTAAAAATCAATAAGTAGCTTCAATCAAATCCCAGTAGCATTTAGACCAGACCAGACCAGACCAGACCTAGCAATGCTCTGAACTATTTTAACACTGAGAACTGTAATTGAATTCTAAGCAGAACCTGTCTCCCTTCATTCTCTGTAATACATTCCTGATAAGAGATAAATAAAGGTCACTGAGGGTGAAAGAAAGGGGGGAAATTATCTGTGAGTGCACTGCTGCATCCACCACATCCTCTCTTGATTTACACGACAGTGTGAGCCTCTCCCTCCCATCACTGCACCAGCTTACATGACATGTTTATTAGAGCAGGTAAGTAATATTGGATATGACAGATTCTCTGTAGTGCCATGGGGGTGTCATCGATCGCACGGAAGCCCTCCAGCGGGCTGGATGTGGTTTGTAAACCAGTCAGATGTCCATATTCACTCATGCTGCTGTGCTCTAAGAGAGCCATTTCATGTTTCATTTATTCTCATCACCCAGCACTTCTAGCACACATTATAGATTTAATAAAGCGAGGTCAGGCGATGGGTAGCGCTTGATACACCCTTGTTTACTCTAAATTTCTTCTGGGAAAAACAAAGAGAAAACAGTGCTCTAGTATTTAAATTTGGACAAACACCCACATACAAAAAAATGTTGTGCTTGTGTAATTGTTTGTATTTTTTTTAGTCACTGTTCCTACTCAGTACACATGGTCTGTTCTTAGTTAGAAAGCATTCCTCAGGTGACGCATTCAGTTATTATTATGAGTTAAAACTTTGGATAGACCACTGGTACTGTAGGAATAGAGATGACAAAGCGATGGTAGCATGAATCATTGTGCAGTACAACTGTGGCAATTACAGGAACCCGACCACTACAGGGCATCACAGTTATTTGTAAGACAAGCTGAGTACAAAAGCTTACAATACTAATGCAAAATAGCCCAAGTGCTTAGTTGCTCTGCACAGCATAG
Organism: Rhamphochromis longiceps; assembly: GCF_057381845.1. Taxonomy (NCBI): domain Eukaryota; kingdom Metazoa; phylum Chordata; class Actinopteri; order Cichliformes; family Cichlidae; genus Rhamphochromis; species Rhamphochromis longiceps. The sequence continues at coordinate 17,753,819 of NC_140571.1, read as the reverse complement.
GCCTCTGACACAGATGCTTCCCTAAGTGTCTTAGTTTGTAAACCACTTGGTTCCCCTCACTGGAAAATCAGCACTGCATTGTTATTAGCCTGGGTAGCAGATTTGTTTTGTGCTCAACAGTGCAGCATTGTTGGCTGGCCTTGTTTGGCAAGACAACATGATGTTGGCTAGAATACAAACTCTCTGGTAGCAAGGCTAATAAATCGCTGTACCTCCTCACACCACTATAATTCTCCCAATTTTTGCTCTCAACTTTGTATAATTGACTGCCATACATCCCGATAACACATTCTTTTTATTTGTATTTGTGTGTTATTAGAGCGCTGACCATGAAAAATGGGTAGGTCCATCAGTTTGTTCATCCATCATGTTGTCAGCGTGCATGACAGACGTACTTACTGGCAGTTAAATGGTTGAAACTTTAAGTGCTTTCACTTAAAGCAACGTCTATTTCTTGACTGTCTTGAAAGCTTTATTTGTCATGTATGTAGCTAGAAGACAGGTAGTATATTTTATACCACCATTATTATACCACTGGTGGTACATTTAAATGAATTTTCAATTAATAGAATTAAAAGGACACTTTTTTGGGGGGGATTGACATCCTCAAGATAGTAAATTAGGCTTTTTCCTCATCAGTGGTCAGACTAGTGTAGAGACAATTGATTAACTTGTCTCAGAGCTCTTATGGTAGTCTAGAAATAGACATCCATTGGTACTGTCAAACTGTGCTCATGATTAAAATGTCTTTGCCTGTATACCTTGTGTGTAAGCGCTTAAAAGTCTGCTAATCATTTGCTCAAGCATTTATTATCCCCGTTTGTTTTTTCATGGACTAAATTCAAGCCTTGATTTACAACTTGAAATATCTCTGCTAGATATCATAAATTTAGCTTACAAGTGGTATCCTTGGTCATTAATTTGTTTAATTTAGAAAACCCACATTTTGGCAGGAAACTCGCTTTGTGGTCTCGGTGTGCTTCTGTTTTCTCTGGGTTTGGTCTCTAACATCAATTGATTTCAAGAGTACTGACAAGAGGAAATGTCTTGAAATCAGTTTTGATTTCAGAGTCTTCACATGCACAGCTGTTGAGGATTATTCAGTGCACTTTTAATGTTTGGCATCAGATTACTGGATGAATGTTTTCATTATTATTATTGTTATTATTAACTACATGTCAAACATTGTACTTCACAATGCATATGATATTTAATGTGATTTTATTAAGTTAATGCAAAGCAAATTAAGCTGTATGTTATCCAGTGATTCGAAGGACAGCACATTAAATATGTACATGAAAGTCAATGTATCAGGTGGCACTTAGCAAATTAAACTGGGCTGAATTTTTTTTCCCCTCCTCCTTGGAAAATTGATTACTTTGCTTTTTCCCATCCTCAGGCCATTCCATATGAGATCAGACATTAACTGTACATTTAGGAAGATCCATTAGTCACAGTTTGCTATAAAACCTTCAGAAGCTTTACAGCAAGCCTTGGGGAAAAAATGGACAGTGATTAATTCTTGTAATTGTAAATGAGTATTGGCAATTGTACATACACATCACATTTTTAAATGCAAGCAAGAATATATTTGTGGGGATTATCTTAGTTACTCTAGGTATTAGGTTAGGTATAGTTGGTCAATAATTGATGAGCGTCCAGCAAAAAAGTAAGCATGGTAGAAAATGAAATCCTTGTAGTATGTGTTGCAGAAGCTGGTCATTGGTCAGAAAGGCAGATTTTACAGGATTTAATGTAAGCCTGTTCTTAAAAAAACACAAAACAAAAAGAACTTAGTTCCTGCTTACTTACCCTTTTAATTCCTATGGAAGCAGTAACAGCCAGGTACTGCTAATCAAATACAGCATATTAACTGATCTTCAGCAAGTTTGACCAGCTCTGTAAAAGAAGAAGTTCTGATAGTTTGCTGGTCTGGATTTTAACATATGCTCATAACCAGGAAAGGACATTTCAGCAAAGTCAACCCGAGGTCAAACTGTGCAAACTCTACAGGTCTCAGTTAGCATGTTAAAGTTGATGATGTGGCAATTAGAAAAAGACTGAACAAGTATGCCGTGTTTAGAGGGGTTGCCAGGAGAAATGAAAACATGGCAGCACCCTTTAGGTTTGCAAAGTTGAATCTGAACAAACCACTAGGCGTCTGGGAAATTGTCCTTTGGCTTGTCCTTTCGGTCATTATGCACAGCAAAAACACCTCATACCAACTGTCAGGCATGGCGGTGGAGCGGTAATGATTTTGGCTTGTTTTGCAGTCACAGGACCTGGGCACCTAGCAGTAAGAAAGTCAACCATGAAGTCCTCTGTTTACCAAAGGTTTGGTAGAGTAAAATATGAGAATATCTGTTTGAGAGCTAAAGGTTGGCTATAATTGGGTCATGACACAGGAAGACGGCGGCAAAGTCCAGACCTCAAACCCACTGAAATGCTGATGTTAAGAAAACTACAAATAAACACATTCCCACAAACCTCAATGACCTGAAGCAACATCGTAAAGAAAAGTGGGGCCAAAGTCCGTCCACAACAACGTAGGACACTGAAACTCATATATAAATTGATTACTACAAGATACTGAAACATGGGATATGCTTTTCACCTATTACTTTAGCATTTTGGCTTCATACCCGAAACCGGTATGGCTCAGATTTGTTTGTTTGTTTTGTTTTTTAATGCCCTGATGAGTGAAACGTTAGAATTAAGGGGGCCTGCTTTTCTTTTATATTATATATAGTTATAAGAAGTACGGGCGATTTTGTGTGAATGAATTAGACTTTTATTCTGTACCATTTTCAGAAATTAGATTGGAGTGAGAAGAAAAATGTTTACCGAAGATTTCTTAAACTTGTTTTAGTCATCAATTCTATAAAACACCAAAATGATAAAATCACGCTACCTTTACTTTCCAGGAAGTGATATCTGCAGATGTGAAAGTAACTGTTGGCGTTACTCCATAGAGTTATTTCAAAAAAATTCATGGAGTCCACATTAGTTCAAAATCATGAAATATGTTGCTCACTGCAACAGCATGGCAGTCTTTAGATTCAGAGACAATAAATGGTAGTATGAACAATTCATTGTCAGTTTTTTACCTCTTTATTTCCATCTCTGACTAGAAGAAAAATACTTCAAATCACCACAATTATCCATAAGTATACAGCACACACACCCTTTATCCTTTTGCAACAAAATACGAGACAAAGTAAGCGAGACAAAATACTGTCTAGCAAATTTCATAAAACAGTACTAGCTATTCATGATACAGTGCTTATACACAGGAGGGGCACCACACCAAAGGTCACAGTTCCTGGCAGTGATGTGTCAGCATGACAGCAGGCCTGAAATACAGGCTGGCTCTCTCTCGGTATCCCCTCCCAGCTGTTGCTGGATACTCTTCCCCCCCCCCCCCCCCCCCCCTTTTTTTCTTTTTCTTTTGATCGAACCTTCCATTTCCTTTTTCGTCTCACTTATTCAAGCCATTTGGGTGAGACTTTGAAGCCAAATGAGAATTAGCTAAGGGTCGTATTCAGGGGACCATTGGGAGTTCCCTTTAAGTTAATTTGAATGTAAACCTACCATTAAATACAAATTAATGTTGACAACTAGACTAGAGGGGAACCTCTATGCATTGCTTGAGTGGATGCAGGGCCTAATCATTGTTTGAACTGTAAAGAAATGTTAAATCCGAGTGGATACTCTAAATGTACTGTAGGTGAGAAGAAAGTGTCTGTTTACAGCTCTGATAATACGACTTTCAATACACGTGTGAGCTAAACTGTTTTAACATTTTGCAGTTTAAGGCCAAATTTGCTAATTACATTAAAGCAGGACCTTTAGAAATTAACAAGAACCTTCTCGTGCGTGTACGTATGAATCTTTGAGTTTGATTTAATTAATTCATTTAAATGTGAGCTGACTCCATGAATGCCAGAACCTTGCTTGTGCAGACCTGGTTTAGTTATTGCTGCTTATGGTCATCTTCTTTTTTGTTTTTATTCTGCTGCTAGAGGTTGATTAAAAAGGTAAGAAGCAATTTCTTTATTCACCATGATGATAAAGGATCCACTCTTTTTTTTTTTTTTTTTTTTTGCTCATCTGTTTCCTCACATTTCCTCAGGTGTTTTGCTACCAAACCTCACAGTTATTCTTGTTTGTCACAAGAATGAGCAAGTTGTCTACTGAGTGTGATACTATCTATGTGTTTGTTTGACTGTGAATGGAGTTTTTTGTGTTCCTCTTTTTCTCTTTGCCGCTTGCACTTGGAATGGTGATCTTCAGTAAAGGATATTTGATCCAGGACGTCCCATGCTTTGCTCGCACAGAGCGTAAAGCCACTCGCACTTTAATAACTGATGCAGAAGTAAAGTGGGAGATACTAACCTGTCAGGGTTCAGAGGTCAGGAGTGTTAGGGTATGATAATAATCTATTACCTGTTTATTTCCTGGCAGGCGGGTCAGGGGGGTGGACACCGGACCCTGCTCTACGGTCACGCCATCCTCCTACGCCACTCCTTCAGTGGCATGGTGAGTATTAATGTGCAAGAATGACAGAAAGTTAAAAGGGACAAGGATTTTCCTAGCTCACCATGGGGTCTGTTTATCAAGTATGCACGAGTTAACATAATTGGTCTTCATGTGGGAAAAGCAAAGTCTGTTACATTATTGATGACAGTTGCTTTTTTATATATTATTTGTTCCCATTTGATGAGAAAGAAACCAAAAAATGAGTATATAAGACTCCAATTAATATGTAAAGTAAATGTATTATTATGTTGGAGATTTTCTTTTAGATCTACCTAAAAAGAATCTTTAATGAAAAAGCCCTGGTGTTTAAAAATATTAGAACCATGACGTGATTGTGAAGTCTTCAGTTGCTTTTGATTGAACTGAAGTTGGAAAAACATAATCTGCAATTCACACAATTCTTTGTAAAAGTCTTGAGCCACCACTTGTTTCTTTTTATTTCATTTCCAAAAAGAAAGACTGTCTTTTTTCTATAGTGGTCTTGAACAATAGTTCTTAAAGCTTTCTGGAGATCTTTCAAATATTTTCTTTGGACTTTAGCTGCTTTGTCACCCATTTTCAGTCCAGTCCTTGAACCTTATACTTTCAGAAGAATGACCTACAGTATGATTTCAACATAAGAAGCCACCTAACTCAAGTGATGAACCAGTTTTGCATCTGCACATAACACAACTTGGTAAAGAACCAATTTTAAATTGTATCTTTACATACGTTGTTACTAATGGCCTGTTGGAAAAATACACTTTTTTTTTTTTTTTTGCTAAATCTACAAAAATAAAAAAAACAACAGTAACACAGTTTGGCAGAGATTAAATGGTATTTTTTGCACTAAGGTCACCAAGAGAGGTGTTGCCTTAGGAGTACCTTTGCATGATGTGTAGTCCTTAAAAAGTTTAAGGAATATGGATAAGTGGAAGATGAACTTATCAGGAGTAAACAAAACACAAATCTACAGCAGATGAACAGGATCTGCATGTATCTGTCCTTTTAAAAAAATCAACAAAGAGCTGACAAGAGACCTGATATATGGCTCTGACCTGTCAGTTAATCCACATACTGTTCACCGACACTTGGAGCAACGATTCTGGATTTTACAGTATTGTTTTAATATGTATTAGAAGAGGTCAGAAAAGAAGTACAGTAGTGAGTGTCTACAACCATTTGTAGAACATGATGGAGTCTCTAACATAGTTTGGGGTTACTTTTCATCCAGTGGGGTGTTCTTGTCAAATTTGATCAAATTAAGAACGAAGAAAGCACCATCAGATTTTGCTCGACCATCCAGTGCCATCTGGAAAACACTTTACTAGCAACTGCTTCATTTTTCAACATGACAACCATCCCAAACACATTGCCAGCGGAGGAAAAGCATGCATTAACTGCTAATGCAAAATGAGCACTATCAGTCATGGACTGGCTTCCCCAGAGCTCAGACCTCAACATAATTGAAGCAGTGTGGGATCTTCATGGAGAACAGAACAAAAGGCAGCCAACATCGAAAGAGAAGCTTTGAATGTCCTTCAACCGTCTTCTAGAAGAATTTCTGAAGACTACTTGAAGAAAAGGCATGAAAGCTTGCCTAAGAGAGTTTAGGATAAGTTGAAGTATAAAGGTGACTTTCAAGCTTATTAGAATTGGACAAATTCTGTTTTGGTTTTATATCATTTATCTCCAAGTATGTTTGCACCCATTTTCTCATTTTTATATAAAAAAAAAAAAAAGAGAAAGAAGACCTGGCTCGAGACTTTTGCACAGTAGCATTTAATCATAACTTCAAACAGAAAATCAATGAATGAATTCCTTACTAATTGATTAATATACTTATTATTTAGCACTAAATTCACCCCTGTATTCTAATGAGACACTTTAACATGAGCTGAATTCCTCTTATGGCTAGTCTTAGTGTTTCATTTGACCTAACATTAGTTCATTTTTCACTCACCAGTACTTGACCTGTTTGAAGACATCAAGGTCTCTGACAGACAAGCTGTCATTTGATGTCGGACTGCAAGAAGATTCAATAGGTATGGTATGACTATTAGGCACTTCAGAGATTTTACTGCTTTCAGGTGAATTCAGCCTTTGGGAGTGATCATTTCAGGTTGATTTAACTTTGAGATTGAATTATTGGGAGAAATACTCAAACTCCACGTGTGTGTGTGTGTGTGCACAGTACAGCTATATTTGACATTTGAACTAAAGCATAAGGTCATTTATCATATGGAAACAGTTCCACTGCTTCTACAGGATCTAACCAAAGACAGGAGGGATTTTAAAGGGCATGTATGTGTCTGCACTGCTCACTAGATTTTCCCAAGCTTTATATTCCACTTGTTGCCACTTATTTGAATATTATTTTTATGTGTATTTATGTCAATAGGAGAGTCCTGCTGGTGGACCATTCACCCTGCATCCAAGCAGAGATCTGAGGGAGAGAAAGTCCGCATTGGAGACGACCTGATTCTTGTCAGTGTGTCGACGGAGAGATATCTAGTAAGTCACATCTAAAAGAGCTTCACAAGAGCAGAAGGCATTAGAAGCGCACCTGTGACTGAGATTAATGTATGCATGATAAACCAAATGACCCCTCTGCCACAAATGATGACCATTTGAGGGGAAATAAACAGTTTTTCCAGTCATATAGGATTCATTACCAAGAAGCATTATTACAACAAAGAAATAATCCACCAAATGTAAATTTCCTTAGTTTTGTCCTAGTGTCACAAGCAAACAAGCTGTGTAGTTTTATCTCCAAGACTCTGTTTCATTGTTTTGGATAAGAGATGATTTTTTTTTTTTTTAAATTGAATTCTGACATTGCAATCCAGTTAAACTTTATCCACCTGTAAAACTGTAGGAGTAGCTTGACTGAACCTTATCAATAATTTAGGCAAAACTACCTCTTCTTGTGATGATATGGAAGTTATTTAGCATCACAGGAAGCCATAAATACAATGCATTAATATACAAGCACATGGCGTATATTTTATTTGCAGCTTGCTAAATCAAAGCAACATTTACCAGCTTGCAGAAAAGAAAACAACATAATTTACTCTTCTGGTAACTTTCATTATAAAAACACTGTAGTTCACCAAAGTACTTAAGGACATCATTTATCCACCCACTAAAAATGAGGATGCAGCTTTTAAACATGATGACAGATTAATTGTAGCAGTTTTCATTAAATCAGATGCTCTTCCTTCATCTTTACTCCAGATTTCTCTCGTGAATGTGTACTGTTCTTCAAACAGTCAGATTACATCAGAGTCACTCTTGTGTTCCCGATACTCTGTGTATAATCTCTCGCTTTCTTTTGTGTGGTTTGCTTGTCAAATCTCACCTAGTTCAGATATTTTCTGCTGTTGTTTTGGAAGCTTTCTTATTTTACTGCCAGGTATTTATTTATTTTTTATTATTCTTTTTTTTTTTTTTATATCTGAGGTGATTTGTCTTCCTCTAAACTCGAAAGACCAAATGCGCCGTATGCAAAGAAGAGTGGTTCTGTTTTGAAGATTATTTGCCCCACATAGCTGGAGTTATCTGCTTTGGTTCACCGTCTGCCTGAAAAGGTACTTTGGAAAGTTTCGTAGCACTCGGATAACCCTGATATCGGTCTCACTCCCACCAACTTTGGAGTGACAAGGCAATTCAGGAGGGAAACTCAAAAAACCTTCGTTTGCTATCTGAACTAGAAATCCGATTACTTGTGAATCCCCTCCCATGCCCCCTCCACCCCCATGCAGGTCCTTTTTAATAATGTTTTTTATGAAACGCATCCGCCTGACTGATGAGCTTTGAGTTAATGCTGTCTCCACTATGCAGAGCTATACACCTGACCTCAATTAACTTACATGGAAAAGAGAGGAGAGGGGGATTTGAGGAGAAACAGAGGAAGAGGCAGCGCGAGAAATGGCAAAAGTGAGGGACATTGACGTGCCTGGCATGGGAAAGTGACTTGCACTCTCTTCTAGTGGCCATACCAGTCCTTCGGGGAGGAAAATATGCAATTAAAGCAAATCTGCCAAAGATACTGTAAAGCCTGTACCTGCAGTAGCTTGTCGGAAATTCAGGTATTGAAGAATGGGACACCTCAGAAATGCAAAAGCAATCACTGCATTATTACTGTCATTCATTACATCACAGTGAATGTATTGCTGTCATTTAGGACAGGGGCATTTATGTCTTTTTATCAAGTCAGGGTGATTTTGTTGGATAAATGTGAGGATGATAAAAATTGTTTTTGAGAGAGACAGTGCATAGATGTTTTGACTTGGCATGTCTACTGTTACAGATTAAGACATTTTTAAATGACATGCTAGGACAAATACAGGCAAATGAAAGAAAACTCAATTGGTGCTCATATTATCGTATGATAGTATGATGTTTTCAGGGGAATTTCGTAAAGACTTGTTTTCATGTTGTAGAATATATTTTGGAACAATTAAAGGACTTCCTAATGGTGTTCTAGGGTGTGAGCATTGGCAGCTGCTAAACCCTTTTGCCTGTATTGTATGTGTTAGAAATTCTTGCATCAATGCTTACTTGGGTGTAGCTTAAAGCTAAACTCATATCGACTCTTCACTTTCATCTGAATGCAACCTACCAGGAGTAGGTGTTTTTCAAATGTATTTATTTTTTCTTTCTTTCTTAATTTTTAATCTCAAAGGAATTATTGCATTATCTGGGCATGTTACATGGAGCAGTGCCTTTGGCCTGCAGTGATAAAAGAGATTAAAACATGTCGTCCTTCTCATGAGAAGGACGACATGTTTTAATCTCTTTTCAACTCCAGGCGCTTGGACATCTTCCTCGTCTGTGCACTGTTGATAAATTGTGTTGTATGTCCCTGTTTTCCTGCTGCTAACACAGCTGGTTAACTCAAGGTCAACTGTTCCCCACGTAACTGTGCTTCTCTTTTCCAGCATCTCTCTATTTCCAATGGCAACTTTCACGTGGATGCCTCCTTCATGCAGACCCTGTGGAATGTCCAGCCTACCTGCTCATCAAGTAACATGGCAGTAGGTAAGCTTAAAAACCCCAACAACCATGTTAACATATCTTTGTGGGGACCAAAAATTGGAAGTTTACTATACTTGTGGGGACCAACAGGCCCTTATGGGGACAAAATCCCCGTCTCCACAAGTTTGAAGACATTTCTGAGACTCAAAATGTGATTTTTTTTTTTTAGTGTCAGGGTTACAATTAGGTTAGGGTTAGGTTTAGACATTCATTTTTGATGCTTAATGTTAGGGTAAGCAGCTAAGGAAAGCATTATGTCAATTAGATGTCCCCACAAGGATGTGAAAACACAACTGTGTGTGTGTGTGTGTGTGTGTGTGTGTGTGTGTGTGTGTGTGTGTGTGTGTGTGTGTCTAAATAAAAAAATCTGTTTAATTTAAACTCACAATTTTAAGTTAATGTTTCAAAGAAAGTTCACCTTTTTATAATTTAAAAATTTATTATTTCCTGTCATCATTTTAATGTACTGATGGTGTTTGAAAAACAAAGCAGCCATATATTAGAATAAATGATTTCTTTTTCATGAATAAATGGAACTTTTTTTTTTGCCTTTTAGGTTTTTTAATTGGTGGACATGTGATGCGTCTCTGTCATGGGCATGATGAGAGCCTGACCATCCCTGGAGCAGACAAGAGTGAAGAGGAGCAGAGGTTAGTAATTTAATTAATTAAATTAATAAAATCTTTCAAACTAACCATTGGGGAAAATAGTTTTGAGGATGATTAATAATAAACTAAAAAAATGTTGTCACTTTTAAGCTTCACTTTAAAACTGAAAAAAAGTTTTTGGTTTTTTGTCTTAAACTGTGAGGAAATACTGCAAACGTTTACACTTACCACATATGTTAAAGTTATAGGAGGAGTTCAAAATTTACTTTTCAATCCACTTTTTTGTGTTTGTTCTTTTGACGAAAATTCACCTGAGGCCTCTTTTTCTTTTTTTCTTTTTTTCTTTTTCAATCCAAACTCTTTCTGTTGTAATCCTGTGTGAAGGGTTACAAGGCTGTTATTTATTGAGAAGCACTGAAATAGCCTTCAACCCAACAGTTTTTTTTTTTCTCCCTCCTGAGTCACTATCATAAAATATAAGAATCTCTTGTTTTCTGACCTGCACAGTAAGGTTTAAGCAGGAATAATCATATATATGGAGACACTGTGATATTTTTCTTGAGAACATCAAAATGTCTCCAAAAACAAATTAATCTGGAGCCAGATTTCCCTCGGGATCCAGTTCACAGAGGGTGTTTTTAGCTTTAACAGAAGCATACCATGTTAGACTGTTCATGTTGTTTCTGTCACTTAAATTACTTAACTGAGGCCCACATTTATTTCTTCTGCTTTTAGGATAGTTAACTATGAGGCTGGCAAGGGAGCATCAAGGGCCCGTTCACTGTGGAGAGTGGAGCCACTGAGGATCAGGTAACATCTGACTCAAAAACACAAATAAAATAAATAATATATGTTTATCTCAGAAATTACACAAAGGGATTGTTTTATTTGAGTGGGATATAAAAGAACATGAAAAAATTACATATTATCTAAACTGGATGAGGTGAGAAGTGGTCGGCCTAAAAAAATTACCTACAGTAAATAAACAGTATCTGAAAGTTATGTCCTTAAGTAACTGGACACAAACAGGGGACACAGGACTTAAAATCAATACAGCCGTTCAGTTAATCCTTCTACTGTTCACTAACGGTTCTTCACAAATGGTCTCAGTGGAAAGGCAGCTGTCACAAAGCCATTCTTAATGATGGAAATGGGGAGAAATTACTTTGCCAAATTACACAATAATTAGAATAACAATCAGTAACAGAATGTCTTAAGGGGTGATTATTCCAAATTTTTAATTTTTAGTTCAATTTGTCATCAGTTATGGTCAGGAGAGAGGCACAAAGTGTGTCTCTACAGCCATGTGTAGCCATAGCGGAGGTTTGGTCATGGTTTAGAGTTTGCATTTCAGCCAGTTGTTTTGGGGATCTTGTCAAAATTAATGGAATTATGAATGCAGAAATGTACAGTACCATCTGGAAAGCATTGGATTGGCAGCTTTTCAGCATGACTGTAATGCCAAACACACTGTCAATGTAGGAAAAGCATACCTGGATTAAAGACGCACAAACACACATGGATTGGCCTCCCCTGAGCCTAGATCTTAACATTTTTGAAGCAGTGTGGGATCATCTTGAGCGGGGGGGGGAGGACATCAGTGTAGTGCAAACTCTGTTTCTCCATTATATACTATATTCCTATTGAGGTTTCCTTAGGTTTCAATAAATGACTACAAATATTTCCCTTTATTTAACAAAATACAAAGAAATTGTGGGAGGCTATAGGTTCCCAGGTTATATATAAACTTCATCTATCTCTTCTCCGAGCTGTCAGTACCAATTAACTGGCAGAGTTTCCAGAATTCGAGGCTCTGTTTACCACCCGCTTTGAACTACCTCTCTTCTATCACGTCCCCCTTTCTCTCACATTTTCCTTTAACTGGCCACCCACGCAATTTTTCACCAGTTACATCGGCTGCCAGCTCTCACTGGGAATTCCTGTCAGACTCAGTACACTTTCAAAGTGCCACAGGTGCGACTATTAAGGCTCATGTCTCTACTTTTGACTTAAGGGAGAATTGTGAACAATGTTTCCCAAATTGCATCATCTGTAGAGAGAAACTGGAGCTGCTCTGAAGTTGGTATGTGAAATCATTTTAGTTGGTAGTGCAATTCAAGGTTGTTTTTTACATGCATTTGAACATTCTTTTAAATAGGAAGAAGGGAAATATGGTAAATCCTACATTACTGGTGCGATATTCATTTCCTAGAATGAAGTCAGCTTTGTATTTTCAGAATAGTTTGGGCAATTTACGCAAATAACTCAGTTGTCTAGAGCACTTAGATCTAAATATTGTGCCTGCAGAGTCTGTGTTAATATAACGTGTTTTGTTTTGTTTTTTCTGTAAAGAAAACCTGGCAAAAATAATTTAAAAACTTCTTTTCAAATATTAAATTATGTCGACAGTCTCAATTTAGAGTACCTGTTACCTGTTATTGCAACAAAAGAATCAAATCAACCCCCCGTTGGTTCCATGGTGGGGAAAAAATAGAAAATGCTGAGAAAGTTTTTTTTTCTTCTAGCGATTACTCAATGGAGGTGGATGTGAGAATGAACACATGTGGGTGGGTGAATTCACTACTAGCCTGGAGGCTATATTCAGCAAGCTTCACCTAATGCAAACAGTCCATCTCCTGACGTGTGCTGCATGTGAGAAAAAGCATTTTCCAAGCCTGACTCTCCTTATGCTGTGAAAACAATCACAGATGACCAAGTCTAGAAATTTCAGGGCAATGTTGCACTCAAAGCTTGTGACACCAGTTCTCTGTGTTTAGCTGGAGTGGTAGCCACATCCGGTGGGGCCAGCCCTTCCGACTACGCCATCTCTCTACTGGCCATTATCTTGCTCTGACTGAAGACCGTGGACTGGTTCTGCAGGACAGAGTGAAGTCTGACACCACGGCCACTGCTTTCTGCTTTAGGGCCTCCAAGGTCAGTGCTCTGTTTGCCTGTATAAACATACTTTTTCACAACACTGTAAATTATTTTCTCCCTTCCTGATTTAGTATTTTTTGTGTGTCTTTCTCACACTTAAATGTGGGAAAAAAGCTATCAAAATATATCTGGCTCTGTACGAAATAGTAATTGCACCCTTTGTTAAATCTCAAATTAAATGTGATTAACTACTTTTTTTGGTTTTGTTTTGTAGAAAGCAAAGTTTAATTTCCCTATCAGACCTGTTGATTCAAGAAATCACTTAAACAGACTCACAAAGCGAAGTAGAGTTAAAGATCTGAAAATGCAACACATCCTGTCACAATCTAAAGAAACTAAGAAACAAAGTCACTGACATCTATCAGTCTAGAAGGGGTTTCAAAGCCATTTCTAAGGCTTTGGGACTCCAGCGAACCATGGCTAGAGAGGCATTATCCACAAATGGATAAAACTTAGAACAACCTTGCCAGGAGTGGCCCGCCTACCAAAATTAATCCAAGAGCTCATTAACGACTCATCCAGGAGGTTATACAAGAGCCCAAAATAACATCTAATGAACTGCAGGCCTCACTTGCCTCTATTAAGGTGATTCTTATGATTCAGAAATAAGAAAGCGACTGTACAAAAACATCTTGATGTGCAAAAAGTTTAGGGAACAATTTTTTTATTTTATTTTTTTATTTAACATAGGGCCACGTAGGTTTGAATAACTACCTTAAGTAATAAAATCATAATTTAAAAACTCTCGTTTGTATTTACTCTGGTTATCTTTGTCTAATATTTAAATTTCCTTGATGATCGGAAACTTTAAAGTATCACAGATATGCAAAATCAGGAAGGGGGCAAATACTTTTTCACAACACTGTATACTATCTGTTTTAAAGCTAACTCTTATGTGCGCTTTGAGCAAGGCAGTTACAAGATCTGGAAGCCGTTCTGGGGGGTTGATGTAAATAAATGTTGTTAGTTAACTAACCTCATTAAAAGAGGACTCAAAATATCTCACCCTGACTACTTCATCAACATCTCCCAAAGCGAGTCTGTAAGCCCTTAATGAGCTCATGCCATTCCACTATAAAATAACCTTTTCATAGCTGCTGAGTTGACAACACTGTAAACGTTGGAGCAGGCAGTCATGTTGTCCATGTGCAATTGCAGCTGGTTTGCATATACTGTAGCTGTTTTCAATTAGGGAGAAAAAATAAATTCACCCTCACCGCTGCAATATTAAAAATAATTATGATGCACTGATAGTGTTTTTCTTTTAGATACATACTTTGTAATCTCTTATTTGCCTTTAGTCATTTCTTTCCTGCAGTTGCACATCCATTTTTCTCCCACTCTCACTCTGTTGAACTCTGAGGGTTTGTGCGGCTCTCATTTGATAGCATGTAGTCCAAAAATAATGACTTGACGCTGGATATTACCACGAGAGAGGAGCACACGGTTTACTTGAAACAGTAATGGAAAGTCTTTTATTTATTCCCATGAATTTGGTACACACTGTTGTGTAAGTTGTGCAGTAGAAGGTAGCACAGGAGTGTGATAAAACTACAGGTTGTGTATTTTTTCTTTCTGTTGAGCTGTGATTTTTTTTTTTTTTTTTTTTTTTTAACCACACCCAATAGGAGAAAAGACTAAATTTAGATGTATTTTTGTGCTGAACCTCCCTTACCTGAAGAGATCCAGCCTTTTTTTTGGGGGGGGGGGGGGGGGATTTACTGTTTTTATATGTGAACAATCCAAAATTATTATCCTTTGTTAAAATCGCTACAACCACATAAAGTGCACACTGAGTCACCTTCACAGAGCTCCATTTGTTCCCATGGATATCCCTTTATCCCCAGTGGATGCAGTGTAAAAATCTCTCTGACTCACATCACTTCAAAGTCTTTTTCTATCGTACTCCTGGCAATGCAGCAAAACATTGCTCTTACTTAGAACTCATGTTTCTTTAGAAGAATATAGATTGTTTAATAACCCTCTTATTCTCCATCCCTTATCCACACCCCCTGCGCCTGCTATTTCCTGTATCTGGAAAGGTCAAAGCTTCGCCATGTTGAACATTGGCTTTAATATGTTTCTCGCTACTTGCTGTCGACTGCAATCAGTGGCATCGCTCCATCTCTGCTGTGCCAGAAATGTAGCAGAGCTAATGAGGCTGGCAGCAACCTCCTGGCAGGCCAATGAATGCATTCTCCGCAATCGGCATCTCTGATTACCATCTAATCACAATACATCTTCATTTGTCACATTTCCAGGCTTATATATATGCGTGCGTGTGTGTGTGTGTGTGTGTGTGTGTGTGTGTGTGTGTGTGTGTGTGTGTGTGTGTGTGTGTGTGTGTGTGTGTGTGTGTGTGTGTGTGTGTGTGTGTGTGTGTGTGTGTGTGTGTGTGTGTGTGTGTGAGTGATTTTATTTCTGTCTGAGTCTCTTTGCTAATCTGTGTATGTTCCTGCTACAGGAAAAGGGAGATACTGGCCCAAAGAGGGACATTGATGGCATGGGCGTGCCAGAGATCAAGTACGGAGACTCTGTGTGCTTCATCATGCATGTGGCAACAGGACTGTGGCTGTCCTACCAGGCGCCAGATGCCAAATCATCTCGTCTTGGTCCCCTAAAAAGAAGGGTAAATGCATTTTTTTTTTCTTTCTTTTAAAACTTGGATTTGGACTTGAATAAAATCAGCCTTCTGGGATTTTCTTACCTAGATGATTGAGTATGCATCAATAGACTTTGCAGTAACTTTTACTAATGTAGCTGGGATGTAGATGGGACCATTCAATGAACAGTTTAATTTTGCCTGTTTGATGAAAATAAATTGACCAGGGCTCTGTCCCTGCAGGACTGTCACAGCAAAACAATACATAAAATACACGTTGTTTATGTTTATTTAGATGAATCAAATTAGAAGCTGAATAGATCTTCTTCACACTTATTCAGACCCTTCATAGGGTATAATTACAGTGTATATTTAAGATACAGGTAATTATGGTCCCATTCCATTAAGTGCAACACCAGCAGCTATGCCCACCTGAATTGAACATGACCATAACAAATATTAATTATTACATCTCTCTTCATGCTGAATGTCAAAATAACTGCTATGAAAATAGCCAGGTAATCTGTTTTTTATTGGTCAAGGACAAACTTTTAATAAGTTTGCACCAAATTCTCTTCAACCTCCATATGCACAGCGCACTGTACTGTCGTTAGTCACTTGATTATATTTTACATGACCAATAAACAAAAGAAGTACTGCTGACCGGCCCCAGGTTTCCTGTGTGTTTATGCTAAAATGACTTTATTGGAAAAAATACTCCATCTCAGCATATTGTACACTAAAGTAATCAAGGTAGTATAATGAAGTTCTTGAGCAGAGCACTTCTGCTACTGACCCCTTCATCTGCTCCAACTAATAATATATAAGCCAGTCGATACTTTACTCCAATGGTGCAAATTAAGCAGAAAAGAAGGGGACTGGACTTCACAAAGTACAACAACTTCTTTTTTTAAGCTCCTCAGACTACCATGATGTGGATGACTGAGAACCTACACAGAGAAATTAGGAAGTAACTCACAGACAGTAAAACTCTGGGGTTGTTGCAGTTGTCCACTTTGCATGGTTGGATAAGCACCTATTTTGGGGTTGTTGTTTTTCTTTCTTTTTTATGGTTAGCATGAGTAAACAACTGCTCCAGGAATAATTACGAATAATTTATTGCACAGCACATACTGTAGTGATACAAATATGCAACATATATAGCTGCCATCTGTTTACAACATGACCATAAATGCCTGCCATTCCTCGAAGCCAATGAGTGCATACGCAAATAACACACAGTCAGAGCAGTGGGCTATATGGCTGGCCTTCCAAACACCCAACCAACTCAGGTCAAATGTTTTTCTTTTGGAACTGAAAACAATGTTTGCGGATGACACAACCCAGAAGAGCTAACTGATCAGGCTAGGAATCCGCAGTCTATTTACACCTATAGGCCAGTGGACTCTTTCAATGATGAGCAGGTACACATCCTGGACAGAGAGGAACGCTGGTTTGAGCGGTGAGTCAAGGAGGCCATCGAGGAGGACACATCTTTCACCATCTTACAGTGTTGTGATTGGAGCCATTCCCCAACTCTCTGTGACTGGTCATGACAATATGCATATTTATGATCATGAAACTGACCCCACAGCCCATTGTTAGTCAATGGTGCTAGTGTCAATCATTATGCAAATGTACTGTTTATAAGGTTGGGGAAACCTGCAGTCAGCTGAGACTGAAAAAGTCATATGAATGAGTGACAAAATAGAAAACACGACATCCAGATGAACAGAATCATCTTTTTTGGGATTTCCTTACCTGGATGATTGAGCATGCATTAAAAATGTTAGCCTTGGATACATCAGATGTGGTCACCCACACTCCACTCCCATCTTTTCTGCAGACACACAGAGAGTGCACATGAGGCTGAAACCCATTTAAACGTGATAATTGGCCACGTGGAGGGTGACAGTTAGTTTTGGGTGAGACAGAAGGATTAGGGTGGCATATAAACACTGCTCATCGCCGGGCGTTTGTCCAGGGACATCAAATACCACGTCGTGCTGGCGCCAGGCAGACCTTGCAGCCTTGGCCGCATGCCAAACCACCAGACGTGTTGGAGGTGACGGGTGGTGGGTTTACACTTAAATCCTCCCCCCACCCCCCCTGTCTTTTTTAATTAGGCTGCTTGATTACAGTAAGTCAGATTTCACTGAGCATCGGTGTTGTAAACTCACTAGCCATAGAAGACTGGCACATCACAAAAAGTGATTACATATATGCTTTTCGTTCTTACACCTGTTTATTTTAGGTTTTATTTTAGAATATTTGAGATATTACACAGATTAGTTTTCAAAAGTCTGACAGGACAGAAGTTTCCAGCAGGTTACTGGCATCTTGTTGCATCCTAGTTTAAAAAATTAATATTCACATCTGTGTTTGTCCTGCTAGGCCTGCCTACATTCTGAGGGCCACATGGATGACGGGCTCATCCTCCAGCGCTGTCAACATGAGGAGTCTCGGGCTGCACGCATCATCCGTAACACCACGTTCCTCTTTACCAACTTCATCAAGTAATTCTAGGAGGGTCCTCTTTGCTTCTAGCAAAAACTCCACACTAAATTTTTGTAAAATGTTACACATTGATCCACCCTCTCTGTCTTTTCTGCCTTTTTTTCCTCCCAGAGCTTTGGACAGCATTGCAGCAGGAGAGTCTACAGCAGTGGCCGGTTACGTTGAAGAGGTGCTACAGACACTGAATGATTTGATTGAGTACTTTAAGCAGCCCGATTCTGAGCTGGAGCATGAAGAGAAGCAGTGTCTTCTCCGTTCACTCATCAAACGTCAGGACCTCTTCAAAGAGGAGGTGAGAGTGGGTGGTGTGATTAATTTCTATGCAAAAAGAAAACCTCTCATACACTGATGTTTCTCATTTAGATGATGCTATGCAGGAAGTGTTTTTTTTTTTTTTTTTTTTTTTTTTTTGTGTGTGTGTGGGGGGAAAAAGTGGTTAAAACCTTAGGTTCTTAAATGAATGTATGTTTCGACTTTGGTTACATAAATTTAATGTATTTTAATGAGTCCCTATTAATCTTTCATCATCTGTATTTGTTTAACTCCTTGCTATTCAGTTATTATCAATTCTTGTAAAAGAATACACAATAATTATGTGTATATCTTTTATTTTTCTCAGGGTATGCTGAGTCTTCTGTCCAAATGCATTGATCGAATGAACCTGTACGACAGTGCAGCCCACTTCGGGGAGGTGGCTGGGGAGGAAGCTGGCGCAGCGTGGAAGGACATTCTCAACCTGCTTTATGAACTCTTAGGTAAACAGTTGAGTGATGGATCACATGAAATATCCACATCGTTTGTTTTTTTCTTCTTTTTTTTTTAAAAACACTGTCAGCTGTTGGTTCAGGGTAGACGTGTAGTATTTATCTTCCTTCAGTGTCTTCATTGACTGAATTTGCCTTCTCTTCTATGTTTCTCATCTCACTAACCCCCCACCCCTTATTTCCTGTATTCCATATTGTAGCTTTTAGATCATCCTTAATGCCTCATTTCTTTCCTTCCTTTCCTTCGCTTCCCACCTTCTTTATTTTATCTTTTTTCTACTCCCTTCTGTCTTCACTTCCTCACTTTTTTTGTTGTTCACATTCTCACTCCATATCTGGAGTTAGCAGCTGGTCGCATCATTTAATTGACACTTAATGTCATTCTTTTCCTTCCTTCCTTCCTTCCTTCCTTCCTTCGTTCAACATTTGCAGTTCAAAGCTGGTCACAGCACTTACATGACATTTAGATGTAAACGCAGTCTGCAGTCTTACTGTCTGCCTTCGCTTTCATCTAGGTCACGAGTGTTTTGAAAGCAGTGTAGATATAATCATAGAGCATCGAGCTGAATATTTGAAGGCAAAATGGCATCGTTAACAAAATGCCAGCCATCGCAGGTGTTGGCATTATCTGATTCTCTCGGGGCCTCACACTGAGCCATGAATGCTAAAGCTCTGACCCTGAAAAGTTTTATTTCAGACCGCTTTCTCTTGGGTACTTTGTTTTCCTGTCATTGGAGTTTTCCCATCAACCGCTTCCACTTGGCTCACCTTGACTGCCTTTGTAATCATCACCACCTCCCCTACATGTACTTCCTCACATTACACACAAACACACGTGCTCAAAACCCACAAATACACTCCTCTGAGTACACTCTAGCCATCCCCACAGAGAGGTCACCCTCAAGGATGCAGAAGGCAGGATGGCGTAGCAGATTTTGCATGATGAATTGTGTCGGGGCCTTGTTTGTTCTGACCTTCTCTCTCTTATTGGTCTGTTATCTGTCCAAGTAGGCAGTGTGCTTGTTAAATGATGAGATTATGGACATCAATATCACCCCAAGCAGGAATTTTCCATGAGCCTCACTGTATTATACTATTGATGATCTTTACAAACTCGTATGAAGAGAGGGATTTCATTTGCAAAAATTAAGTCTACATGTCATCAGCTGTAATCTGATGAAAATGTCAATTTAATTAGCTTATTTGAGGCTAAATTAGCATGCATTTCTGCTACCCAGATATCCTGGCTGGAAGCCCTAAAAAGTCACGATCCCCAGAAGTTAAGTCAGGCTGTGTATTAAAGATAAACATAAAAACATCCCACCACTATTTACAATGGCCACCTGTTGTAGAGATTTTTACTAGTGTGGAGACATTACTCAACTTAAGCAGGTAAAGTTTGCCCAGTTTTCCTAGAGTTATAGATGTGCAACCTCCTCTACTGTGTGTCTACACCAAGCTACATTCCAAAATGCAGATGTAAGTCTAACATCTGAAATAACGATGTTCTAATTGGCTGGTTTGCATTATTCTAGACTTTAGTGGGTATTTATAATACACAAGATGCAAGATGTACAGTAATTATGCACATTTCTTGATTCACTCCTCTTTTTTATATTTTGCTAGGAAATGGGTATAGCAGCTTATTGAAACATGTCTAAAAATATGTGGAAATACATTATTTAGGGGAAAAACAGAGTTTGTGCAATTCTAATGAGCTTGAAATGCAATATTTGGTGTGACCGCTTTTATTCTTTAACACAGCCTTCTACTCTTGAAGCAGTCTTCGTGATTAGCTCTCCAGATGTCTTGAAGGAGGCACACATTCTAATGTCCTGTGTGCAAAAACTGAATAATATTAAAATGGATAAACACATTAATAAAATAAATATGGCTGCTTTGTCACATTTATTTTCTGACTGAACAATCTACTTTTTTCCTTGTTTGTTATTTATTTCTTTAATGAGATAAAATTGTTCTTGGACTCAGTGGGACAAATCGTTTCACTTTAAATTGATGTCTTCATTAAAGCCTTAGCAATATTACAGTATATCTTAATACACTGTATGATTATGTAACCATGGTTTAAAGCCTGTAGTCTGTGCAGCCCCAGGTTCTCCTGCCTGTCTTTGACCTTTGAATTTTACATTCACATCAGTCACAGTGAATATCCTTGCCCTTGACTCAAACTGTGGATCTAGCCATGTGTTCATTTTGAACTATAGCTTGGCTGAGAGCGCAGAATTAAAGGAGATTAGACACCCATCAGTATTCCTTCGGCACAGAGTGCTGTTAAAGTGTTTCACAGACATTATCCGTCTGCTGTCCCAGAATCTAAATGGTGAGAAATGAGACAGTATATTGATAAAGAGGCTTCTTAATGTCACCCACCGGTGTAGAGGATGGTACAAGAGAATACACCTCAACTTTTTATGGGGGATAGAGGTCTTGGTTTAATAGTGCCTTTACAATTTTTCTCATGTATTTTCTATTCAGATTTAATGAGTTTTCATATGCACATATGTCATATCAGGAAAACCTGACGCTTATTCATTAGTCAAAGTCAAATTGTTTGCAGTATCCACTCACCTGATATTCTGCTGCTGGAATGCACTTTTATAATATTAATATTTTATTTTTGAAATCTTTGTTGTTTGTTAAGCTGCACTGATTCGTGGAAACCGGAACAACTGTACCCAGTTTTCCCGAAAATTGGACTGGTTGGTCAGCAAACTGGAAAGACTGGAGTCTTCATCAGGTATGATGAGAAACTTTCAGTGGAAAAATTGAGGAGAGGAAAAAAAACTAAAACGATTAAAGATTTTTGATAGGCGCAAAGGACAAAAATGTGCTATTACCGGTGCCAAACCGGTACTTTTGAAACGGTGCCGGTGCTCAAACGGTGCTCGAACCGGTGCTTAAAGAATGAAGAACACAAACTTTGTCCAAAAACCTCTCATGTTTAGCTGGTTTTTTTGTAAAAAGATAACAATGTTGGTCTTCTCTGCAGCTATAGGGCATATATGGTATCACTCTTGGCTGGAAGCAGTGCTTAAACAATGGAAAAACACAAACTTTGTCCTAAAACCTCTCAGCTGTTTTCCACTTTTTCTTTGGGCATTTTAGCCTTTTTGGCCAGGGTGAAGGGAGTATCTGCCATCAAACAAGAAGACAGCCGCATGTAACTACGACGGTGTTTGCTAGTTCACCTTACATGCATTAATGTAATAACGTGGTTAGCCTGCTGAACGTAAATTACACACGAACAACATTAAGCTACTCACGCAGAGAAGAACGGCTGCTGCTGCATCATCATCCGTCATCATTTCTGCTACACTGGCAGGGCTAGGGGCCAGGACTCTCCTCTTCGGGTTCATGTTGCTAACTCCTGGTCCGATAACAGGCACCACACCCGCAGTAGATGTGCAGGGTGTGAGGTCTTGCAGCAAGCTATCAAATACGGCGCATTTCTAGGCTTTTAAAAAAACGCTATGCGTCGCCAGGTGTTTCATCAGATTCGAGGTGTTACCTCCTTTGCACAGTATCACCTTAAAGCACTTGTTGCTGCTGGGTTTGCATCTTTTGCTGTGAAGTACAGCCAGACTTTTGACCGCTTCGCCTTGGGCGTTTTTAATCTGTAGCTCTGCTCTAAAAGAACGTACGTACCTGGACCCGCCTACTATCCTCGGAAAGGTAAAATGATTGGCTAGAATCCAAAGTGTATGACATCTCAGAGAAAAAAAAGCACCGAAATAAAGCACTGAAATGTGCACTGCTTTTCGGTCTGGTTACTACAGTTTGTGTCAGATACTGGTACCCATCCCTAGCTAATCAATGTTGGGATGTGGTCTAAATGTTTCTTTTGTTAAATGACAAACATTTTGTGTAACTCTATAGGTATTCTGGAAGTCCTCCACTGTATCTTGGTAGAAAGCCCAGAAGCTCTGAACATTATCCAGAAAGGTCACATTAAATCCATCGTCTCTCTGCTCTACAAGCATGGACGCAACCACAAGGTAAGCAGAAATATTAGACTAGAAAAGGTACAAGAAAGGAGCTTTTTGTGCCAATGCCAGTCTAGTGCCATATCTTCTAATTTTAGAGAAAACAACCTGGCTTCACACCAAACATTTCACAGGTTCTTCCTTTGTCCATGCTCCTCGTGAAGTATAGACAATTCACCTTGGCAGTTTTCACAATGCTCTTGCTGGTAGACAGACAGACTGCTTTGGTTTTATGCCTTGGCAGAGGATTTCTTGAAGTCAGAGTTGAGTTAGGATTGCCAATGCATACATAGAATCATCAATCACCACTAAAAATGCAGAAGTGTGGTTTGATTTCCCCTATATAAGGTTTTTACATGATAAGTTTATATTTCTACAGCTACTGCTTCTTTAATGGGTCAATCCGGAAGTGCCAACACAATCATTGTCTCTGGTTTTTCTCAGAGCAATCAACAAATGCTGTTCGAATTTGCATCATGAAAACACTTGGCTAAGAAAAATACTCCACTGTGTCAGTGCAAAAACACAACTGGCTCAGTCGTTGTCACATTTTGGCTGTTGGTTGGTCCTTTGCGGGCAGAGGTGGGAGACATCTTTCCTCGTTGTGGTCTAGTCCAAATTGGGATCAACTTTGGTGCCAGTTGCTCTGTTTTTTTTTTAAACACAAACACTAAACACTAAAGACATTTAATTGGATTATAAAGCCTGAACAACTGTTAAAAAAAATTAAGCTGTCAAACTGGGTTTTAAAAACTGTACTAAAATCTTTATCATGGTTTCATTTGTTCCAGCCGAGTGATGTGTATACAGTGTTTAAATGTCAGTTTCCTAATATTTACACTGTCACTTGTTAGAAGACATCAAAGAGCTTTCTTGTAAACAGCAGTTGCTGATCATGAATGGCAGGTGGAGGACGATAGTTCTGCTTGAAGGCCCTCTTGCGCACTGTGAATGTGCTCCAAGCGTCACAGCTTGAAGAGAATCTGTCTGAATAACTAATCATTTCCTCTCGGAGCATGTGAAACGCTGACACATTGTGGATGTGTGACATATTTTCACACAAAAAGGAAAAAGTGTCTGACACAAGTGTCTTTTTCTCTGTCAGATCCTGGATGTCCTTTGTTCCCTCTGTGTATGCAATGGAGTGGCAGTGAGAACCAATCAGAATCTGATCTGTGACAACCTCCTTCCCAATAGGGACCTGCTGCTTCAGACTCGATTGGTCAATGATGTTCAGAGGTAGAGAATTAAAGTATTGCACCGCTGCTGGATCCAGTAGCCCCAGTATACACAGCTGATTAAAGAGTGGAAATTTGGAGTGACGATTTCAATCCAGTGTTGACTTTCCCTGTTTTCATTTCCAGTATGAGACCAAATATCTTCCTGGGCATAGCTGAAGGTTCAGCTCAGTATAAGAAGTGGTATTATGAGCTGGTCATTGACCAAGTGGACCACTTTGTAACCAATGAGCCGACCCACCTGAGGGTAGGCTGGGCCAACACTAAAGGATATGCTCCATACCCTGGTGGAGGAGAAGGGTGGGGAGGCAATGGTGTTGGAGATGACCTGTACTCTTACAGCTTTGATGGACTGCATCTCTGGTCAGGTGAGCATCTTAATTTAATATTTCACTGCTGGTAGATCTCATATGTGGTTGAAATTCAAAACCCATGTATGTAAGAAAATATAGAGATAATGTATATTTAGTCTAGATGCATACAATCTTAAGGTTCAATGCTGTTTTTATCCTACGTTTAATCTACCTGACAACAAACAGTTTATGCACTGATCTGGATGATTCATAGTGAGTCAAGGTATCACATCAGTTTGAGAATGAAAATAGGCAGTATGCACAAAAAAGGTTTTTATCTCACGTAGTGTGTCATAATGGACAAAAACCAACAGTGCATCTTGGATAACTGATGACCTCCTGACAGAAAAGCTATCATACTGAAGCTGAAGAGAGGCTGAATCTGTGCAGTGGTTAACTATAAATACAAAACAAGAATGATGTTGTTGTGTAGGTCTGTGGAACTGTGAAATTGAGTAACCAGATAGCCATTATCACTGATTGGGTTTCCATTGTCTGGTTCTATTCTTTTCCTGGAAACTGCTAGGCAGTGTCTTCTTTCAGACATCACACATGCCATAAAAGAGATATCACATGACTGACTCTTGTGTCCTCAGTTCAAAACAAGGTGTGTTGAATACAGAGTTTATAACTTGTAAACTCTATATTTACCCAACATATTTTCCCCCAACCCCTTTCCCCTAAACATCAAACTAAGAGGAAATGATACAGTAATTACAAGGTAATGTTTTTACAGCTTGCCTCCAACAATGAAAGTATTACATGAAAACATAAAAAAAAAAAACCACTTAAATTAACATTTTAATGAGTCTACATTTAAGCAGTTTTTTTGGTAGGCACTACACCAGGGTGGGCAACTCCAGGCTTCGAGGGCCAGTGTCCTGCTAGTTTTAGATATGACTCTGGGTCAACACACCTGAATCAGATGATTAGTTCATTACCGGCACTCGAGGTCTGGAGTTGCCTACCCCTGCACTACTCCCTGTCACTAGAGTCACTAATGAAACTAACAGCACTAGAATTCAATGAAGTAATGCTACAGACTCAGTGAAGTCAACCACATTGAGAAACTTCAGAGATCTTTGTCTGAATCATGTTATTTTGTTTATTTCATTTTTCTTTTAAGATCTTGTGGTTCGGACTGAGATGATTAGCGGTCTGGTTCTGGCCCATTGGCCTTATTCTGTCCATGTGTCGTGTAATTACTAGGAACCATGCGCAGTCAAAGACAGTCTTACTGCAAAAAGGCAAATTTGATGGCCCTGGAAAGCTGGAAAAAGCACAGTCTAGCTTTTAACTTGCTCTGTTATCTCGTCTTTATATAATATAAACTTTTAAATTTGTTCCATGCTACTCTGCACTACTGCAGTTAGGTAACTCCAAGTTTGTGGAATTAAAAAAGGGTTATTGAAGGACTTTGCCCTGACAGAACCTTTTGTGAATAATGCAGGAGCCTGCTGTTCCCTCTTTACTTTGCTTTTTCATCTTTGGGACACTGATATAAAATTCCACTTTCCAACCTTTACCTGTTAGACTTCTCTTTTACATCTTCTGAAAAGCCTTGCAACGTCTCGAATGATTTTGATATGCATGCCGTACATATTCAGTTTGCATTCAAACGGAAAGCGCCAGCTGATTGCAGTTTTTTTTTTTTCTTTCTGCATAAGAAGAAGGAACCAGTCAGTAGTTTGAGTCCATATCTTTGTCCTCTTGGTGCTTCAGGGGTATAAGTCTCTTAGTCCCTCTCTTTTCCAATCTCAGCCTAACAGCATAAAAACTATTTCACCTCAATTCCCTTCTAAATCTGCTAAAAGACCCATCACCTCCCCTCATCCATTTCATGACATTCTTGTTAAAGCACTCACCACCCAACTCCCAACCTCTCTGCTCACTTCTCTTCTCCTTGCCCATCATCCTGCCCTACATTTGCAATGACTTTGCAGCTGTAACAGCCATCCATCCTCCCTATCTGTCTCTGCACACTGTTGTCTAGGCCGAATCCCAAGGGCCGTGGCCTCCATTAACCAGCACCTGCTGAACTCAGACGATGTGGTCAGCTGCTGTCTGGATTTGGGAGCTCCCAGTATGTCCTTCAGGATCAACGGGCAGCCTGTCCAGGGCATGTTCGAGGACTTCAACACAGACCGGTTCTTCTTCCCTGTAGTCAGTTTCTCTGCAGGTGTAAAGTAAGGCTCTGCATTTATAATTGTGTTTTTGCTGAGGCTCTTGATGAATTTGCACCTTATGAACTTTTGTAGGTTCACACAAAAACCAATGGCATAGCACCAAAATAAAGTAATTTTGTTACTGTGCTGCAGCTTCCTGGTATCTTAATTTTTATCTTAATGAGACAGAACAGGTCATACCAAAAGGGGAAAAATAAACCTGAAACCATTTCTTAAAATGTTTTCCTATCAAATGAAGTTATATTTGGTTTGAATTTATGTGATGTGTTATGCTTTATCTTACATTTTATCCCAACAGCATACCAGCAAACAATGAAATAAAAAAATAAAAATAACCAAAGAAGAACATTTAAGTCTCTACTGCAAGCCTGATATTATGTAATGCCAGAGATGTAGACGGATGTTAGCTGAAGTTATTTACTGCCTTTTACTGTCATCATCACAGGGTCCGGTTCCTGCTGGGCGGTCGCCATGGAGATTTCAAGTTCTTGCCACCTGCCGGTTACTCTCCGTGTTATGAAGCACTGTTGCCCAAAGAGAAGATGCATGTAGAGCCTGTGAAGGAGTACAAGAGGGACCACGATGGGGTCCGTGATCTGCTGGGAACCACCCAGTTCCTCTCTCAGGCCTCCTTTATTCCCACCCCTGTTGACACCAGTCAGGTGAGATGTTAAAGTGATGTTACACCCAAGGAAATTAAAAGCAGCGGTGTGAACGCTTGTGTTGAATATACAGTAAAATTATATTCTAGTTCTTTTGGTTGGTTTGCTCTGGTTCTAAAAAGTGTGCTATAAAATGTCCATGATGGGTACATGATTGCTGCTGTTTCTCGTCTGCTCCTTCTTGTTTGAGTGCTGTTTAAAAAGAAGACAAAGCTGTCTACTAGGCCTGCAGCGGTTTCAGGGAATTCATTTTGTGTTACGCACCTGTAATTTAACATTCAGTGCTGCAGAAGTGGCTCTGAAGTACAAATGGAAAATAGGTGCTGACTTTCTACCTCAGTGTAACAAAAGGGTAGGAAACTTGGCATAACCCCTAGGGATCTAACAATTGCATAGACATGAGGAAGAACGGTTTTCATTCGTCAGCCTTTTTTTTTTTTTTTTTTTTTTTTTTTGTCCAGCATCTTTTTGAATCCAACTGTACCATCTGTTCCCCTTCTCTCTGCAGATTGTTCTTCCCCCTCACTTGGAGAACATCCGGGACAAGCTGGCAGAAAACATTCACGAACTGTGGGGGATGAACAAGATTGAACTGGGCTGGACTTATGGCAAGGTAAACCTGTGATTCATCTGGAATATATTTATCTGGTATGTCTGGAAACACTGATAAAGGTCAACTCAAGTGGTCAAAATTGAAATGCTCGTTAATGGCTCATTAATTTGAAGATTTCAGTCCCTGACTGCAGGTATAATGGCCTGTTAACATATATATAGCTAGAGGGAGAAAATGACACTCACGAAAAATTGTTAAGCTTACAACTGAGTAAACCTTACTCACTAGTGATGGGACGTAATGTGTCGAGCTTCAGAGTGTGTCGAGAAATCCAAAAAACTTTCTTTTTATGAACGTTTCAGGGCTTGTTCCTTTATAGGCAGCAATATGTCAGCAATGGCGTCTGAAGATCTCACTGCTTCAGAAAGTATGAGTGTTTGTAAGACATAAGAACATAGATAAAGTGGATTGGATCCATGCAATATTTGCATTGCATTCAAATTTCTCTAATTTGCCTGTAACATAGAGGTGCTTATTTTCATAGAAAGGAGGAGGGTTTCAGCTGTATGGCAACACTTGATCTCTCCCAAGAAAGTATTACACATAATACGCTTGTGAATAATGAAAACTGTGGAGGGCCATAAGTGCCAGAATTATGAAATACATCATTAAATAATTAATTAAATGTGCCATTAATTGATTAAACTGGGAGCAAAATTTATTCACTGCTTTAAATGAAAGGTTGAAAATAAATAACATGTTTTATCCAAAACTTAACAAAAAGCAAACAACAAAAACTTAAAATAGAGCGATGCAAGATTCAAGCTTAACCTCAAAAAAGCAAATCTGTAATAAAGTTCATCAATGTTAGAAAAACTCCAACAAGCAATAAAAAAAATCCTTTATTTGACACGGTGCCAAATCAACTCATGCAGAGTATCTAATTTTATGTTACTGAGCTTGTTTGTCAATCTCTAAATTGCTCAGTGTAACTATAGTTGAAGTCCTCTGTATCTAAAGACATTTTAATCATTCCTGTCTGCACTGCTTTCCTCTATCATTCTCTCATCATTTTCCTGTCAGTCACTCCTGTTTACTGTGGAACAGCTTGTTAGAAGTCTGATCACACATGCTGCCTCTTTTGTACTGTAGTGTGGTTATCACAGAATCATTTCCCACCGAGACTGTCATCGCAACAGCGGCCATTTAACAAACTTAATGAGCGTCTCACCTTCCAAGAGTATGACATTCAGATTAATTAAGACTGGGAGAAAGCTTCATTTGGGGTTAGCCGAGGTCCTATAGTTTTAGGGACAATCTTTAGGTCCAAGCAGCTGCTTAATGTTTTCATTTTGCTGTAACAAGCTCAGGGAGCTCAGAGTGACATTGCACACAACCCGAGACTCTCTGGACAAACAGAAGATTCAGTAATAATAAAGTTGAATGCAGCATCATTGCTTTGTATCTTTGTGTATTGGTTTACTGTGTTTTTTTTCATACCCCGTGTGCACTTCATTTCTATTTAACTGCTGTCAGCAGCAGAGTGCATTATCAGGAGGAGTCACTGGCAGCGTCTTATTGAGAGTCTGAGTGCAGCTGTAAATTTCCTCCCATCCACTCTCACAGATAGCCGAGCTACTGCGAGTCTATTCTCTGAACTGGGCTTATCTCACTTTATTTAAAAAAGGAAAGAAAAAAATCAACACCTGAGGCCTGAATTAGGCAGAGAAAAACAAACAAAATTTGCATCTCTGAGCAACAACTGCAGATAAATTCAGCTGCGGTCTACTTTTTATTTTCTGAATTCTGAGCCATTTTTGCTTATAAATCTATAAGACAAGAAGGTTCATAGAGCAAACAGTGGGTTTGGTGAGATGACACATGCAGTAGTAACACCTGACTGCTACCTTTTTCATTTTTTTTTTCAGGTTCGTGATGACAACAAGAGGCAGCACCCTTGCCTTGTGGATTTCGCCAAGCTGCCTGAAACTGAAAGGAACTACAACTTGCAGATGTCCAGTGAAACCCTAAAGTAAGGCCTGGGCTGTCCTCTGGATAATCCAGTTACCTATTCATTTCTTTCTGAAGCTCCCTCCTGAATGCTGAGCAAAAGCAGATTAAGGCTAAGATTAAAGCGGTGCTTGTAATGACTTGCATCTCCTGAGTGAATTCCATTATTGATTTTTTTAACAAATATTGGATCCAAAGCTTATTTGAGCCAACTACTGAGTCATCTCACTGTAAAAACATTTGGCTCGGCTCAATAAAACATCCTCCTCTTAGAGGAAAGTTTAACTGGGTATGCAGTTTGTCAATTACATCTAGTTTGAGACCCAAATGGCCTTTTTTCCACGCAGCCCAACCTGAGTGCTGTTCTGTGTTATTATATTGATCGGAGGAGATTTATCAGTGTCTAATGAACAGTGTTAAAAATTTAGAACTCACTCAGAAGAATCATTTTCATCTAACATAATGTAATGAAGCTTGAATATCGATGCTGGTTATAGACTTTCTCGCTCTTCCTATTCACATTTCCTTTTATCCTCAGGACCCTTTTAGCCCTGGGATGCCATGTTGCCCAGGTTAATATTCACGCTGAAGAGGATCTGAAGAAAATCAAATTACCCAAAAAGTAAGACTTCCTATAAATTTAAGTTATATTATAGCGCTATGTGTCTTTTTATCGGATACAACAAAAAAATGCTGAATTTTAGAGGCATTTATATAATCAGTGTCCTTTTTTAGGCACAAACCCAGTTCTAAAAAATTTAGGATGCTGTGTAAAATGTAAATAAAAACAAAATGCAATGATCTGAAAATCCATAATTTACTTACAGCAAGGAAAACAAATTGTTTTAGTTTGGGGTTTTTCAGGGAAGCCTTTCCATGTTTCAGCAAGACATGCATTTCACCAGCTGAAAGCATCATTATGTGAAAAAACCATGACAGAATCCGCGGGACTGTTGAGCAGCTAGAATCTTATATCAGACAAGAATGAAACTACATTCCTCTCAGAGGTACAGCAGTCTCCTCAGACTCTCGTTAAAAGAAGAAAGGATGATTCTGACCCTATCCCAGCTTTTTGGGGATGTGTTGCTGTCATTAAATTTAAAACAAACTAATAATTTCTTAAAATCTTAGATTTTCTCAGTTAAATTTAATGTTTTCTGTGCTCCGTTGCGATTAAAATATGTTTTTAAAAAATGTATATATATCAGCAAATCATTGCACTTTGTTTAATTTACATTTTATAGAGAGTCCCAACTTTTTGAGAAAATTTGGGTTGTAAGATACCCGTATCTTATCTTATCAATATCATTTGTAGCTACATGATGTCCAATGGATATAAGCCTGTGCCACTGGAACTCTCTGATGTGAGACTGAATGCTGGTCAAGAGGTTCTAGTTGATAAACTGGCCGAAAATGCGCACAATGTGTGGGCCAAAGATAGAATTAAACAAGGATGGACCTATGGCATCCAGCAGGTAAAGTTCATGCAGCATTTGAAGTGGAGAAAATGAAACTCATGTATTATTTTTACCGTTAATTTTAAATGACTTTAGTCCACTAGTACAGTTTCTTGTCACTGTTTGTGGTAGGATTTGAAGAGCAGGCGTAATCCTCGCCTGGTGCCATATGCTTTACTGGATGAACGCACCAAAAAATCTAACAGGGACAGTCTGAGAGAAGCTATCAGGACTATGGTTGGATATGGATATGAGATCGACCCCCCAGATCAAGAGGGTGAGACCCTGGCGCTGACACCGCAGTCATTTAAAGCTCTTAAAACTGATACAGGACCATCTACTGTATGTTCAAAGGCTACAGCAACAGCACTGCTTTCACCTAAGGTTTTGTAAACGTTTAGAAGCACACAGATTTTGCTAATATACTACAAATATATGTGGTACAACTCATAGTTATGCATGCAATATTTTTACACATTTCTTCAATCTGAAAGCCGGCACTGACGAATCCTCATTATAGCTATGGATTGATTGTAAAGTCTAATAGTAGTACTGAAAATACGAGCACGTGTATCCATGGTGTTAAATCCTCTGGTTTTCGTATCTTTGCCTAAAGTTGTGCACATGCTTGATGATCAGAGCATCGAGACGATACGCTTCTTCCGTGTGGAGCAGACCTACGCGGTGAAGACGGGGAAGTGGTACTTTGAGTTTGAGGCTCTGAGTGGAGGAGACATGAGGGTTGGCTGGGCCAGACCAGGCTGCAGACCTGATGTGGAGCTCGGAGTAGATGACCAAGCCTTCGTCTTTGATGGATATCGGGTAAACTGCATGTATCCTTTCTTTTAAACTAGTCATGGGAAGTTGTCTGAAGGCAACTTTTTGAAAGATCTAGATACTTTAGATGTATCGTCATGGACATTGCTACACTAATTAGAATATAAAAATGAGACTACGGAATGGTTATAAGAGTAACAAAATATATGTAGTTCAGCCATAAACTTTCTAAATTCAGGATTTCACCGTATATTATATCTTTTACATTTTAACAATACCTACAGTCACAGTCACAGAAACCGAAGCAACATTGTTGTTCCATTTATTAGCAAAGACAAAAACATGTGATTCTTGTTATGTTTTTTTTTTCAAGGGACGGCGTATGCATGCAGGCAGCCGCTACTTTGGACAGCCTTGGAAAAAGGGCGACGTGGTTGGTTGCATGATCAACATGGAGGACAAATCCATGATTTTCACCCTCAACGGAGAACTCCTGATCACCAGTAAAGGATCCGAGCTTTGCTTCACTGACTTTGAGACAGAGGATGGTGAGGGCTTTGTATTTCAAGCAAACTTCATTTATTCTGCCTGTTTCCTTCAAAGTGTCGCTGGGAGTTTGACTGGGTTTGTTTGCATAAGATTTTAAGAAAAGCTTAAAATGATAAGAGTGTTTCATTTTAATTAAGTCCTTTGTGACACTGGCTCATTACTCTGTAAATGAACCATTGACTTTGGAAGAAGATGGTCACACAGGAATAAAGTAAAGTTGTTAGTTTGTTTTTAGATTTCATAAGTGATAGATTCTTAAACATATGACATTTGAGTTTTGGTGGATAAAGAAAAAAGGAAGTTAAATTTTTTTTTAGAAGTACAGAATTCAAGAAAGCCGACTCACTGTTGCGTGCATGCATGTAAACCATTGGCGTTCTTTTTTTTAAATTTTTATATTTTTTTAACATGTTTCTGATTTGTAAAACGACAATATAAAATGCACATGTTAAAATAATAAATTTTTCTAAATACACCAGGTTTCATCCCCGTGTGCAGTCTCCGCATGTCTCAGATCGGCCGTATGAACTTGGGCAAGGACGCCAGTACTTTCAAGTACTACACCATGTGTGGTCTACAGGAGGGTTTTGAACCCTTTGCTGTTAACATGAACAGAGAGGTCACCATGTGGTTCAGCAAGCGCCTGCCCACTTTTTTCAATGTACCTGAGGACCACCCTGATATTGAGGTACACACATTCTCAATATCATTAGTGTTTTTATTGCCTTTTAAGTTTGCTGCTAGAGTTGAGATTTGCTTTTTTTAAATTATCCTAGAGAGCTTTTTATAATAAACACTAGAGCTGGTGTTAATGGGCACATTGATATTATTGATCCCTCGCTTTGGGTTTCATTAACTCCTCAGGTGACGAGGATTGACGGAACAGTCGACAGTCCTCCTTGCCTTAAGGTCACTCACAAGACGTATGGCACTCAAAACAGCAACAATGACATGGTCTACTGTAGACTGAGCATGCCTGTGGAGTTTTATTCTGCAGACAAGCTCCTGGATGAATCACTGAAGCTCGGGTCAGACATCTCAATTTATACTTAAAGTTAAAAAATAAAGCCCATAGTGTTTAAGATAACTTAAATCTACTGTCATGTTTTTTGTTTCTGCAGCCATCCTCCAAAAGAAGATGGAAGTATTGACTTTGGAAGCATCACAACTGTAAATCCACATAGATTCTCAAATAAAAAAACTAAAAAAAAACTATAGTATTTCTCTCTGTATATTCAGATTAACCGATAGCACTGTTTGCCCTTTTTCTTTTAATTGGCAGTATTACTACTCAGTGCGAGTGTTTGCTGGACAGGACCCTGCTTCTGTGTGGGTGGGCTGGGTCACACCCGACTATCATTATTATAGCAAGAACTTCAGCCTCAGCAAAATGCGCACGGTCACAGTGACGCTGGGAGATGAGAGGGGCAGGGTCCATGAGAGGTATGCTCCCTGCATTTTTAATATCTGGAGTTCATATGAAATGTTTGATCCTTTTATTTGAAGAGGCTTTAATATTCCAGTGGGACATGTGCTTTCAGAAGTGCATTCTGTGGTGATACCTTCTTTAATAATTTTTTTGATTTCTCATGACAGCATTTTTCCTGTAGTTTTAATATAGTTATTGCTGCTAAATGTGCTTCTACCTGCTCCACACACTGCTTCTACATTTTGGCTTATTTCTTAGTATTTTTGAAATAAATAATGATACAGTTTAATATGCCATTAACTGTTGTTGTTCACGTGAGGTTGTATTTAAACAATTTTAGATAAGGATCCTAAGGATCAGATTATTTTTTGTGTGTTATGTCTTATAGGCATTGAAATATTACCTTTTTACTAGTAATTCTAAATGTAGCTGCATTTGTGACCAAATATGAAGGAATCCAATTTGAGCTGCACAAACATCAAAAAATATTACAACAAAAAATCCCTTAGCATGCTTACCAAGCTCTCTTGAAAGCTAGTTAAAAGCAAAGCAAATAATATGGCCATTCATTTTTTTTAAATGACTGCCATCCGGGGATAACCCATCCTTGCAAATGTATGTTCGTAATTTAAAAAAGCATGCATTTCAAAGTTTATACCACTAATACCTGTGTAATCGCTATGTGTTGATCAGTATGGCGAACATGCTCACAATTATTTTAGACAGACCAAACAAAAACATTTCAGTCATCTTTTCATAGCTGGTTTTCATCCTTATTTAGCATCCGGGGAGGTAAATGGGGAAGATGGCCTCTGTGTGTAACAAATATGAATGAGGCAAAAGATCAATGAGTGTTGACCAAATGAAAATTTATTGTGCCTCCTATTTGACACCCCCCCACCCCCCCAAGTTGCCTATGTTGTCCTCTGCATATTTGCATTTACTTGTATTTATTGATGCTGAGTTCTTGTTGTGGTTGCTTTGCCGCAGTGTTCAGAGGAGTAACTGCTACATGGTGTGTGTAGCAGACGCAGTTACCCCGTCTTCGTCCAGCCGCTCTAGCTCCGACCTGGAGATTGGCTGTTTAGCTGACCTGGCCACTGGCCTTGTCTCCTTCAATGCCAATGGCAAAGAGCTCCCCACATCATATCAGGTAAGTAAGTATAATAGAAATCAGTTGGCAGAGGAGTGAAGCACAAGGTTTGGCTCGTAAACTTCAATAGACGTAAGCTATTACGACTTTCTCTTGTGGTTTAGTATTCTTCCCCTGCTTTGGCACACATGTTTGTTTGTTTTTTTTAATATCCTGAACGCAAAAAGAAAAACTCTAAGCAGTTTGAGTCACTGCCTTAAATGAATATCTCTCTCAAACGATTTCACTCATCACATATTTGTACTGCCCACACACTCTCAGAACGATCTTCCCTCCTTTAATCCTTTCAGGTGTCATTAATTCATTTGTGCCACAGCAAATTAAACCTGCAGAGAGATAGAGTTGGGAAATTAAACCGCTGAATTCTCATCTGTTTTGTGAACTAGTCATACAAAGACAGACATCGGCTCAGTAATCCATGCCTTGCTTGCTGTCCTCATCTCTGGTTTTTAAAGCATCACATTGAATGCCTGACTAGACACTGAAATGGTGCACTGAGAATCTTCTACCGCCTGTGTTCTCCTTTTTTTTATCTTGCATAATCTCCTGTTTCTCTCCTTTCTTCTCGCTGCTTTATTTAGTCATGAATTGGCTTTTTAAGAAGGAGAAAGCCCTCTGAGGGAACCAGGAGGCTTTTAACCTGATGAAAAGCTTCTTGTCCTGTTATTGCATCAAAGCTTTGGTTGTTTGTTCTCTTTCTTTGTAAAGTCTGTGATGGTTGTCATCGATATACCAGCTAATACTCATTGAACTTGGATTTCAAACTTCAACTAATCCACAAGCTTAGGGGTTAAAAGCCTTCTGACATTAGTTGAATTTGCCACCAGAGCAAACACGAGGCAAGCACAGTGCTCGTTGCATTAAATATATAAATTTTCAGATTCCACCATGGGCTGAGTTCAAGGAAGAGCTCTGTTCTGCATGTGTTGCTGCACTTTTGTCTCATTTTGGTGCTGCTGTAAACATGGGATAGGCTGATGTGGATAAGTATGGCTTTGTTTACTTTCAGGTGGAACCAAATACCAAGCTCTTCCCTGCTGTATTTGTCCTCCCCACCAGTGCAAACCTCTTCCAGTTTGAATTTGTTAAGATAAAGGTTTGTTTCTGTCCTAACCAAACAACACTGTACACAGTTTTAAGCACTTTTCATCAAGTTATGAAACAGCTATGTACTTTATCTTCCTCACACTAATTAAGAGGTGTTGAATTTTTAATGCCATTCATTCATAGTCATGGACTGCCCAGCTGGCCTATATTTTGACTTGGTGACCCATTTAGGATGCTCTTGCACTGATTAATTTTGTGTGTGTTTGGAAAATTAGTAATCAATATACATATTTACAGTGAAGAAAGGATGTCACAGAAAGCACTACGTATATAAAAATAACTGATTGCATCGCTATTGACTGAAAGGATGTGATATAACCAGATATTAATATAGTTTTCATTTAATCAAATTTTCTACTTAATGTGATTTTTCCTTCTTGTCCTCATTGTAATCCCAGGATGCCATGCCACTCTCATCAGCCATATTCAAGAGCGAGCACAGGAATCCGGTGCCACAGTGTCCGCCACGATTGGATGTGCAGACAATTGTGGCAGTGCTTTGGAGCCGGATGCCCAATACCTTTCTCAATGTGGAGACGGCTCGTGTTAGTGAAAGACATGGCTGGGTGGTCCAGTGTCTGGAGCCTATGCAGATGATGGCTGTACACATACCTGAAGAAAACAGGTGTGATTATAATACTCTATAAACCGTATAAACAGTGACAAGTGACTGTTTCACTTACAACGTGTTACTTTGTGTTTCCTTTAGTTGTTAGGGAGGATGTAGTGCGTTCAGTGTCTTTTCACATTTATAGCACTTAAATTAGCTTCCATAGACAAATGATTGAGTAACAATAGATACTTGTCATTCATTCTTTACTGTGAATTGGGCTGATGAAACACATTTAAGACAGATTAGCTGCTTCCAGAACAAACACTTCTTGGCACTACCTGGGCTGAGTACTCACTGGTGAGGGTCACTGTAATTAAATTGAAGGTAGCTGCTAACAAAGACTTTAAAGTTTTGCCCAGATGAATCATAATCACAATGAATATTCTCCTTTTGCCTATACACTTAATCAAGCCTGTCATTCCATTTTTAGATAGATTTAGGGCTACACTACTAATGTTTCACAAATGTTCACACTTTTAATTGCTGTTGCTGCATCCATGTGTCTGACCAAATAATTGACATGGACCATGGACTTTGAAGTTACTAGACCATTTTTAATGGTTCCTATTTCATACAATTCAAATGTGCATTTTAACACGGAAAGACTCCTGTAAGCGGACATAACATTAAGGCGACAAACTACAAACCACACATAATGTGACATCATATAAAGTAATCTCAGTCAATTCTATGCACAGTGCTACAATTTTCATGTTAACTGCAGACTGTGATGGATTGAGATGCTAAGAGGTTTCTAATGTGTTTATTATTATTATTATTATTATTATTATTAATGTGTTTTGCAGCCCCATAGATGAACTCTTGTTTCGTAGCATGTGTATTTGTGTGTTCTGATATCAGAATACATACTGGAAAATAAGTTTTAATGATGAGTAAACAGGCCTTTAGTAATACATTTGTTTGCTGTTTACATAAAACAAACAGTTTTAATTAGAATATTGATGATTTTCATTAAGTTAATGCAAAGTCTTTCTGCTGTGATCAGCAGAGTAAATGACTTACTCGAGCTTACTTTGTTGTTGTGGTGTCTTTGTTTGCAGGTGTTTGGACATAATGGAGTTATCTGAGCACGAAGACTTAAGGAAGTTCCACTACCACACACTAAAGCTGTATTGTGCCCTTTGTGCACTGGGAAACACTCGTGTAGCTCACGCCCTCTGCAGCCATTTGGACCAATCACAGCTCCTCTACACAATCGACAATCAGTACCTCTCTGGCATGCTGAGAGAGGGCTTCTACAATGTCCTTATCAGGTGTGTTGGTGTGTTTCGATATATTTTATATACTTAAAATGTAAGTTGCTATGGATTGCTCAGCTGGTGTGAATTTTGATTTTTAATTTATCTTACTGAAAAAAATGACCTCAGTCAATGACCCGCCGTGCATCAAAACAAGAAGAAAGCTGCCGTGTTTTTACTCATCGGATCATTTAATGATGATACATGATAGAATTATGATTTGACAGTGTCATCTGCAACAACATTAACTGTTAAACTGATGCAGCATTACGTGAGATCACTGAGCAAATTTGTGCTATAAATCTTAATAATCCCTCTGCTGTGTTTGTTTTTCCACCTCACATCTCAGTGTTGTTGTTTAAACTGTCTTTTCTTCACATGATGTCAAATAGCAAACTCATGTGTACCTTCTATATTGCTGAAAATTCACTTTTAAGCAGTGATTGTTAAAGCCTTTGTAACGGGAGGGTTTGGTTTAAGAAATTTGATTATGAGTAACAGAGTTTGAGCAATCAGCACATTATTTGCTTGTCAGGCACTCATCACCACAACTACTATCTCTTACAGATGTATTGTGGTTATTGGGTACTGTTGGTTTGTGGAAACCATACTAATACAGCATAATTCATAGTTCTTAGGAGAGATCATGAATCATTTTTCTGCGTGTTTTTGTAATAGCCAGTGTCTTTACTCATGCTATGATTGAACTAATTCTACTTATTGTCAGCATTC
The DNA here is from genome assembly GCF_057381845.1 of Rhamphochromis longiceps. Classification (NCBI taxonomy): domain Eukaryota; kingdom Metazoa; phylum Chordata; class Actinopteri; order Cichliformes; family Cichlidae; genus Rhamphochromis; species Rhamphochromis longiceps. Next base: position 17,714,751 of record NC_140571.1, on the reverse strand, counting down.
ATCTTGAGACAGCAAAGGAAGCCCGTCTAATGATGAACAACGAGTTCATTATCCCTGTGACGGATGAAACGCGCTCCATCAAGCTGTTCCCAGATGAGTCCAAGCGACATTCACTTCCTGGGGTGGACCTAAGCACCTCCCTTAAACCTCGGGTCAATTTCTCCCCTGTGGGAATCATCAACACCAAACGCCAACAGTTCCTCTACAGCCCCCAGATCCCATTGGGCATCCTAAAGGAAAAAGCCATCAGCATGCTAACCGAGGCAGTGCAAGGTGGAGGGACACACATCCGAGACCCAGTAGGCGGGAGTCTTGAGTACCAGTTTGTTCCCATTTTGAAACTGATTGGAACGCTGTTAATAATGGGAGTCCTGACCAGTGATGAGGTGAGGCTGATTCTCCTCCTGATCGACCCCAATGTGTTCGGAGAGACCAAAGAGGGTGAGGAAGTTAAGGAAGATGAGGTGGCCGTGTCAGGGGAGAAGGAGGAGGTGAGCAAGAATGAGGAGAAGGCTGTAGAAGCAGGGGAGGAAGAGACCAAGGAGAGCAAACCGCAAGTTAAAGGCCTGCTGGAGAAGTCTCTGCCAGAGTCTGTCAAACGCCAGGTGATGACAATAATCATGCACAGATGATTAAGCTCAGTGATAAACTGAAGATAGGAAATAGCTGAATTAAACTAACTCCATCAATTTATCTGCCAAGGTTTTAATTAAAATTTAATTTTGCCTTCATGAGATTAGGTACACTAATTCCCCATTTGTCAGCAGTTTTGATTTTTTTATGATTTATCGCTTGCTGAGAGATGAATTCATGAGTAGAAAGTAAGGCAGTGGCTGAATACTAATGTTCTATAAATGACTAAAACTTGCTAATAATAATCATGCATAATGGAGATGGAGCTATGAAGTTAAATCAAAAAAATGTCATTCATACAGTGAAACAAACAAAATCAAAACCAATAGAGACATAAAGAAACAGAAAACCTTTGAGTTGTTCACAGATTTCTGTCCTTTTCAGATGTGTGAGCTGCTCCACTACTTCTGTGACTGCGAGCTGAAGCACCGCATCGAATCCATTGTTTCCTTCTCCGACAGCTTCGTGTCCAAGCTGCAGTACAATCAGAAGTTCCGCTACAATGAGCTAATGCTGGCTCTCAACATGTCTGCCGCTGTCACTGCCAAAAAGACCAAAGAGTTTCGTTCACCTCCGCAGGAGCAGGTACAACACCGCAGAGGGGCCAGTGTATGAGAAAGTGTTTCCATCCTCTCTGAGATGTAATTTATGTTCAAGGTGGTTTCCGTTTGCATACTGTCATAAGACCCTGGACGGATCGCCTAGACCTTGGGGTAAAAACAAAATCAATGACCTTGAATAGAACAGAGTCAGAGGCAGACACTAGAACACAAGGTGCTGCAGTTCTCTAATTGCCTTTTAGTTTTCAGTTTCTTAACTTTATTTTCTGCTGGAATTCCCGAAGGATAAACTGGGCCATATGTGCAGCTAAAATTAACTTAGGAGTGAATTGGCCCTGCAGTGATAGTTAAACCTTTGGCCTCTTACAGGGTAAAATTATTATTAGTCCCACAGGAGCACTTTATGTTACAGTGGGTTCATTTTTTATAAGTCAAATATGTTTAAGCAGAAGATGAACTTAAACAACTGGCACATGATTAATGAACCTTTCTATAGACCATTGTGAAAAATGTTTGCAAAATCTTAAGTTTATCAAAGTAAAAATGCCATCCATCCATCCATCCATCACTGCTTTTCTGGGTTGCAGAGTCTATTCAGGGGAGCACTTTAAACAGACATACGGTTCATCTAATGGGACACCAAAAGTGTTCCTAAGCCAGCTGAGAGATATAACCGATATCTCTAAAGCATGTTCTGGTTGGGACTTGCCTGCAACACTTCAACTAGGAGAGCTCTTGGATGCATCCTGTTCAGATGCCCAAACTATTTCAATTGGTTCTTTCTTCACAAGAAGATATCAGTGCAGAGTCCACATCACTGCAGGATTGATCCATCTGTCAATCTCAGTCAATCATTCGCCCGTCACTTGTAAACAAGACCCTAAGATATTTAAACTCCACCACTTGGGGCAGAAACTCATCTCCAACCCAGAGGAGGGACTGCACCCTTTTCTGGCTGAGGACCATGGCCTTAGAGAACCATTCTTGCCACTTCACTGAAAATCTCTTCAGTACGATCTGGAGGTCATTGTCTGTTGAAGCCAGAAGAAAACAAAACGAGGTTACGCTGCTGTGAAAATCCAATATCCAGTGTTCTGCTAGATAGTATATTTTTATGTAAACTGTAGCATGTCTCTGAGCCAGACTAGAGAATAGGAAACATTGAGTAAATAAGGAAAGAAAATAAGGAATAAAGTCTCTGATGTGTTCTGTGTTCACATCGCTTGCCCTGTCCTGTAGTATTGTTGAAAACAACCTGGTAGTGACTAGACAAGGTTGCTGCATGACTGCAAAGCATTCATGTTTGAAATATTTAATTGTGCATCCTCTGAGCTGTGAAACCTTGAGGATAAGCACTTCCAAGATATATTCTGATCCCTGAAACTAAGTTGTGGTGGTCAGCAGCAGGTGCATACTGTAAGCGAGATTCTCCACAATAAGAAACCTCCCGTGGTTTATTAAAAAGCTCTGCCTAAAATAGACATGGGAATAGGCTAACCTGGACTCTGCGATGGATGCATCTCATTTATATTTAGTGTTTTATAGTTAACTTGTGACCTGTAGCAAGCACAGCAGATCTGTGGTTCTACATGATACATTAAGTATTTTCTGCATTATATTATGTAAATACCTGTTTAATGTTTTTAGTTTCACATTTGACTGGGTGTGATATAAAAATGCTCAGACTATTTCTGTCTGAGTTCATCAGATGGCCACTATCTGACAAGCCCATGTGAGCACTTACCGCAGGAGACTACATGAGTAATTATGCTGTGACTCTAAAATGGTAATGTGCTTGCCTCTGTGACTTTCCACTGCTCTCTACTGTGCAGTCCTTCTTTTATTCATTCTTTACCACTCTCCTTCCTTCTTTTGATCTCACTTCCTATCTAAAATTATTTTCCGTGTTGCTGTTCTCAAGTGCTTTCTGGTCTTATAATGTAAACACTCTTTTGTTTTCTGCAGATAAACATCCTGTTGAATTTCAGTGCAGGTGAGGACTGCCCCTGTCCCGTGGAGATCCAGGATGAGCTCAACTCGTTCCATGAAGAACTGCAGCTGCATTGTGGTAAAGTCCAACTGCTGACAGTTAATGTTGTTGATACAACTTGTATAAAGATGTTATGCATTTCTGTTCATAAATGTCTAAAGGTGTCACTGTAGATCTTCTGATAAGGACATCTTGTCACACAAAACTAACCATAGCATTATTCAGACAGGCCATGAAGTCGAGCTAAAACACTGTCCTCAAAAATAAGTTGAGGACTCTGCTAGAAAATCTCTGCCAACAGTTGCTGCACATCTGCAAGCCACTTTGCATCCCACCTCCACCCCACTTCTTTGAGATTTTATTCTTTGTGGTGCTCAGAATTCATATTAATAAGATTCTCTGAGCAGTTCTTGTGATGACAATACACAAAGGATACATACACATTGTAGCTTCACTCGTTTGGATTCAAGTGAAACTCTGAATTAATATTTAAAAAGGTTCTGAGCTGTAAGTTGCCAGGGTTCTTCTTACGTTACAGACCAGCAAAGACCTTATTCCAGCAGCCTGTCTCTCTGATCATCTGATCAGAGACTTCTGGTTGGTTCACACTCTTAATTTAAATCCAGAGCTTGTAGCACCTAATTTTGGAACAGCCATCCTCAGCCTTTCAGGACTTGTTTGTTTTAAATGACTGCGGAAAAATCATTTTATACAGTATGTTATTATATTCCCCAATCTTCTTCGCACCGACTGCTTGTATGGAATGAATGTATGTGTGAATGAATGTAAGAAGAACCTATACTATCCTATGATTGTCTGCTTGCATGCTGGGAACACTTCTTTTATTAAAATGTGAAGCACTATGTAACTGTGTGTTGTAAAAAGTGCTCTGCAAATTAAGTTAATATTATCTGGCAACATAAATATGTTTATGTTATGAGAATGATCGTTAAAATGGGTTTTTGTTTCCTTTACACAATGCACATGGAAGCAGTCGGTATACCAGGATAAATCTCTGAGCGCCTCCATTTCTCCTGGCAGGAATTCCAGTGGAGGAAGAAGAAGAAGAACAGGACACTTCAATTAAAGGCCGTCTTCTGGCTTTACTGTATAAAATCAAGGGCCCACCACAGAAGACAGAGCAGGAACCCACAGAGACTGAACAGGCTGCCCCCAGTAAGTAGCCTTTAACACCAAAGAAGAAAACAAGCTAGCGACCAGTAACTGTACTGAAGTTTAACAATAACTCAGCAATGCATACGGCAGTGCAAGGCTAAGGTTTATTATTTCAATTGTTTATCTTGGTGCTGCAACACGTAAGCAGGACTTTATTGTGGTTGCTATCAGTTTCTAAACATATACCACATAACTATGTTTAGCATTAAATATTATATTGACATTCAAAATCATAAAGCGGTACCGATTTATCCATAATAAATATTGCAGACCACAAAACACTTTCCAATCACTAGTTCTTTGCTTCAAGCTTTTTCTTTTTTGCTGCCCTTTGCTCAAAGTATGTTTTTGTTCTGTTTCAAATAATAGAATAAGACTAATGGACAGTTCCTGCAAGACTCTCTGAATACCTTGCTCCAGCCTGCATTATTCAAAAGCATTATAAATGGACGGATGTTCTGATTCAAGATTATCCTGATGGATCTGCTTTAGCATGTCTACAAACCCAATTCCAAAAATGTTGCGATGCTAAGTAAAGTTTAAATAAAAACGGCATGCGATGATTTGCAAATGTCATGAACTGTATTTTATTCACAATAGAACATAGAAAATAGTTTAAATATTTGATTTGAGTCATTTTATTATATCATGAAAAAAATAAGCTTATGTTGAAATGTTTGGTAGTAATGTGCCTGACAAACGTTGGGACAGAGGAACAAAAAGCTGGAAAAGTGAGTGGTACAAAAAAAACAGTTGGAGGAACATTTTGCAACTAATTACATTAACATGCAATAGATCAGTAACAGGATTGGATATAAAAAAATAAATAATTAAAAAAACGTAACGTCTGAGAGAGACAAAGTTTCACCAATCCACAATTAACGGTGTCAGTATTGGATGGAGAAATCTTTGTCTGTGAATACACTTCCACAAATGCAGGTTAATGCAAAGAAGAATCCACACATAAAATTAATCCATAAACACCACCATCTTTGGGCCAAAGCTCATTAAAAATGTGCTAAAGAAAAGTGGAAAACTGCATCTCTGATTGTATGGAGGTGAATTACTGCCTCTGGAACTGGCAGTTTGCACATCTGGAAAGGCACCATGAGTGCTAAAACATATATGCAGGTTTTAGAGGGACATATTCACCCATCCAGATGCCATCTTTTTCAGAGAAGTCCTTGCATATTTAAGGAAGATGCTGCTAAACTGCAAACTCTATCTATTACAACAGTATGCTCTCATAGTTGGAGAGTCCAGATACTGAACTTGCCTACCTGCAGTCCAGATCTTTTACCAGCTGAAACTTTGGACACATCATAAAATTAAGAGAATCCCTAGAATCCCTTATCAGACCATTGGACATTATTACTAGTCTCCTCAGCTCCCAGACATTAACAGACTGTCACCTGACAGTGGTAAACATGGCCCAGTTTCAACTTTTTGGAGAGGTTTGGCTGCCATGAAATATTAAAAAAATAACCTTAGTTCTTTCTTCAAAGTGTACATTTTCACATTTTAAACTTTTACCACGTTTGCTGTGTTCTATTGTGAGTGAAATATGGGTTGAATTCTGCTTTTTCACTTGACTCAGCGTTGCAGCATTGTCAGAGTCTGTTTTGTTCATCAAATAAATTGATGAAACAGTCTGACAAAAGGATGGACGGGCGAAATAAGCTGCTTCTCTTGCCTGACAAAGTTAGAGCTGCTAATTTTTTCAACGTGTAATTTTATTGTCGGATCTTTATATGTCAGATTATATATAATTAATGCCTAGTCAGTCCTTTTGGGATGGGGATGATTACTTTCATTAACTGACGGTAACGCTCATTCACTGTTATAAAACTTTAAAGCCAGTAATTTGTCTCTAAAACTTTTGCTTCCTTATTCTTTTGATGAAAAGCATCGAAGCACCTATTGTTGATTTCACAGCATTGTTTAATTAGTCAGATTACTCAGAAGTTATAAAAACTTGGAATCATCCATAAGGCTTTTTGTTTTTTTTAGTTTGCCAACAGCTAAGGAGCTTATTTCCAAGATTTAAATGCCAGCTTTAATATCAACCGCCTTGGCTTGAACTTGTGATTAAATTTGTTTGTTTGTTCCTCTCTTTATATTCCTGCATCACTCTAGCGTGCTTCAGATATGCTGTTAGCATCCTCATAGACTCATCAGGAGATGATTGTGGGGTTACATCCAATATATTGACAAAATATTAAAGCTCCCAATTAGTTCCGACTAATAGACTAATTTACATTTTCTAAGAGCTTTAATTAAGCCAATTCAGTTCATGGTTTATGCTGACTTTGGAGTACAGCGCTGTGCCAGTGCTCATGTCTATATTTTTGCCTGTCATTTGCAGATTAGCACGCAGACTGCATAAGATTTCAGTGACTCCCTTGTGAGCCATGGTTTGAGATGATTCAGAGCAGATGTGAATTTGCAACACTTTCACCTTCAGGGCATCTACACCGTCTCTGTTGTCTCATTATGATTCTGCTTGAATCCGGCCCTTTGTTTTAAGCAGATGTTGCGCTATTTGGATTAAACGCTCAAGGTTCAGCGATGGCTTTGGAATTGCAGTGTTTTGAGAGGTGCAGCATTTAGCTACAACTTCATATGACTTCAAGTTTTTCTCCACTGGTCCTTGTTTTATTGGTGCTTGGCATCGTTAAGAGGGAAGTTTCATGAGACTTTAAGATAAAGTTTAAAATATACAGTTTTAAAACCTATACTACAGTTTAATTAGCTTGTCTTTGTATATCTCTGGAACAAAAAGAGAAAAAATAAAGAGCATATCATCCATCTTTCCTAATGAACAATGCTTTTGAAGTGCCCGGTCCATAGATTTTTATTTTTTCTCTAATTTGCTCATTCAAAGGTTTGAGAGACAACAAAAATCAACTGAAGCTTTGACAGATACATGATTGTAGAGCAACCTTTATTTACTGCTTCTATTTCTCAATTTAAGAATACTGAACTGTCTCTTCTCCAGCTAACCTGAAGGAGCTTATCTCCCAGACCATAACCAGTTGGGCTCAGGAGTCTCACATTCAGGACTCAGAGCTGGTGAGAGTGATGTTCAGCCTGCTGAGGAGACAGTATGACGGCATCGGGGAACTGCTTCGGGCCATGAAGAAGTCGTACACCATCAGTGCCGCATCTGTGCAAGATGCTATTAACCTGCTGGCATCTCTGGGTCAAATCAGATCTCTGCTATCAGTGCGAATGGGCAAGGAAGAGGAGAAACTCATGATTGATGGGCTCGGGTAAGAAAATATATTATGATGCGCACACTGTTATAAACGATAAAAACAATGCCCGATTCTAGAAATATATCATTGTGAACAGTGTACTCTCCCGCGGTTACAGTACTGTGGGCTTTATAAATCGCTTTCTTGTGTTCTTAGCGACATCATGAACAACAAGGTTTTCTACCAGCATCCTAATCTGATGAGAGTGCTGGGCATGCATGAGACAGTCATGGAGGTCATGGTGAACGTGCTTGGGGGAGACAAGTCACAGGTGAGCTTAACATTGCTCATGTTTTTGGTTTTCCTTGACCACTACAAACTATCGAGTCAGTCCTTTTTTAATGGATCGTATTCATTGAAACTGTTAACTTTTTAGTCATGTATGGAAATAGTAGCTCCCAATCTTAACTCTTGGAGAAGTTCTTTAAAACTCCTTATCCTGTTCATAACTTTTTAAAGAAGTTTGTACATGTTTTTGACGGATTCTTATTTGTTATGTGGCCTCTTTCACCATAATTAGGGGTACAATTCATCATGATTAATGTGTAGATTGTGTTAATAAAAAGTGGTTATAAAAGGAAAAGTGTTAATGAAAGCTGTTGTCTATACAAAATACAAAAAAAAGAAGTTTCCATAGTTGTTCAGAGCCCCGCCCACTTTCCTCACATTCCTTATTTTGGTCAATAATTAGCCTTCAAGCCAAAAATCAGTTATTGTCATGGTTTGCCGGGGCAAGCCGTGTGGAATTATTTAGGACCAGGACGCGGCAGCTCTGGTGCAGGTGAGTATTTATTAACGAAGGAAATACAAACAACAAAGGCACTGGGAACATGAAACTGGAACCTAAACTGGGTAAAACTAACAAAACAAACCAGAAACGAAGATGCAGGGAGGTCCGGGGAAATACGCATGGAGAGATGCAGGGAGACCGAGGGAAAACAACACAGACGAACCAGCAACTACTAGGACAGAAGACACAACTAAAATACACTCAGAGAACACAGGGAGATTACACACAGGTGGGGAACACAGCTGGGAGTGATTAACGTGACGAGACTAGGGAGGCAAACTGAAAACACTCACATAAGACGCAGACCTTCACAATAAAACAGGAACTTACACATGAAAGGACACAAACTAAGAAACACGGACTAAATACAGGAACACACGGGCAGAACAGAGTAAACACTAAACAGAGGAAGAACAGAACCAAAATCGCAAGAAGAGAAAACACAAAACGCTGGGTCAAAAGGACCCAGGATCATGACAGTTATGAATTAAATGTAGCAAAAGGAGGAGCAAATCATCAATTTTAAAGAACCCAAACAAGCGTGTTTTTGTTTTGGGTATTTTTGCTTGCAAAATGACTCATACAGTAAATCTGTTAGCAAAACATTTGCAGGTTAATTTTCTGTTACAAAGCTTAGTTTTAGGGGAAGAGTTTGAGTTTGTGACTGACAGAACTTTTAATGCTTAATAAGTTGTATACCGATCTCAGGAAAACAAAAGAGGCTGAAGTGAGCCAAGAGAAACTGCTTAATACCCAGAAAAACCGCAGCGTAATAGAGAGGACAGAGGAGTAAAGGTATCAGAGGGGTGACAGGAGGCCACTCAGACCTGTCCTTTTTGGGTGGTGCTGACAGAAGCTGGAAGAGCCGGTTGCGATTTAATGCTGCAGCCAGTGCCAAGCTTGAAGTGAACCTCAGACAGACGGACCTCAGGGAGACATTCAGACCTTCGTGTCTGTCTCTGGCACTGTGATCGCACAGGCTCATAGCATAAATTCCTGACTGGTTTCATGCCACTTGATACGTGTACCTCGCTCGCTGTGGCCATATACAGTGACAGTCGTGAATATAGATCAGGTTTTTAATATTTGCTGTTTGATTACCGCTGATGTTGTTTCAGTCGTGGCATGGTGCTGTATATTATGAGATTGTGCGAGTCGTAGGTTTTATCACGCAATCAAGACAGATGGTTTATAGAATATTATGAAGGAATAAATCTCTGAACTCGGACACTGACAGAAAGTTTGCTCCCGGTCACGCACAGCAGGACCGCATATGGGGAATCAACAAAGAAACTTGTTAAGCTGTATATTCTCAAAGTAAAATTGTTTGTGCTTTCAAAGTTTCTGTCAAATCTGCCTTTAGAGGTGGAAGCTTTGGCATGATTGAAAGTTCAATATTTGTCAGTTGTCTGATAAGTGTGATTTTCTGTGCTGTGCATTTTTGCAGATTGTAATCTGCCTAAAGTAAAATGGGGTTTCTCTCCTCCTCTGCTGTCAATTACTTTTTCTGCATTTCTGCTACAGAGCAAATGACTCTAGTGATTTATGCTCAGCCTGAGGCTTGGACTGAGCCCATGTGAGGACTTAGAAAAATGAGGATGGCACAGATCTAAAAGCATTAGATGCAAAAGGGCTTGAAGGTCAAACAATTTTTCAGTTTCTGTGTTCAAAACAGGAAATAGATTTTATTTATTGATTCCATGATACTCTTTATGATAGTTTAGATACCTTTATCAGACCCAAGCATCTAGTACTCTGCATCCTGTAGTGACATTAAAAAGAATTCTAATATTTCTGAGCTCCTACTGCAGCTTATTTGGGGCTATTTGGCTGCAGATTGATCCATACAGTCTACTTTTTTCTTCCACAGGAGATCGCCTTCCCCAAGATGGTAGCTAGCTGTTGTCGCTTCTTGTGCTATTTCTGCCGTATTAGCCGGCAAAACCAGAAAGCCATGTTTGACCACCTGAGCTACCTGCTGGAGAACAGCAGCGTCGGATTGGGTAAGTATATTTTGCCTTTTCATTATTTATTTGGAAAAAAAAAACTCAACTTAATTTATGCACAGCTGTCTTAAGACATTGACTGGGCCATTGCAACACATTGATTTTTCATTTTTAGCCATTATGTTGTAGAATTGTTGTTGCATTTTGGACCATTGCTCTGCTGCATGACCCAACATCAGCTGAGCTGTAGCTGTTGGACAGATGGCTTCCTATTTGACTCTAACATGCTTTGGTAAACAAAGGAGTTCATGGTTGCCTCAATGACTACAACATGCCCAAATCCTGTTTCTCTTGGGCTTTTAGCATTTTTTCTAAGCATTGCATAGTCTGACCTTGGGATTAGTTTGCAGGGATGTCCACTCCTGAGAAAAGTTTTGTATGCTTCTGAATAATCTTCTTCGCTGTAGAATGATGAACTTCAAACTAGAAATGGTCTTAGAACCCTTCCCAGATTGACGGGCAACAACAGTTGTCCCTTTAGGCCAATTCTATTGTCTTTGCTCCTCCTGGCATTGCATTAACACACTCCTGAATGTTTCAGACCAGCAAAGCCTCTGCATTTATGGAGGTGCTCACACTTGCTGACGATTAGGTGCATTCGATGAGCAACACGTGGCTCCAACTTCTTAATTCTATGAAATCTGTAAGGGTGTACTTATGTTATTCATACACTTCTTTGACATTGTGACTCAATTTTTGTTAAATATATACTGCTATGTTGTCACGTATGGTACAGGTTAGGAAGTATTTACCTAATTTTAGAACCTGATGAGGATTAGATGGTTTTATTTATTATGTCCTGATACATGAAAAATCTGAAATTGAATAGATTTTTTTTAATATGAAGGAAAGGAACAAGCTGGGGCAAAAACAGACAGTGGAGAACACACTGGTTATGAGGATGCCTTGGCATTTGAATATGTTCCTGAGTATTCTCCATACTGCGTCAATTAAACTTTTTTGCTGCTACATAATGTGTGCAGAAACCAATAGTTGCTACGGGCTGCAACAGTTTTTTTCACTGCAGACTTATTGCTGATATTGTGGGAAGCAGCTGGTGAAGAAGAGTAACAGGCTCGATTTCAAAATGCCAGTATATCAAGTTGAAAGTGTAAGGGGCACAGAGGGAGGCAGCTGATAGAGAGAAGAATGGCGAGCAGTAAATGAGGGTTATTTAGGCGTCCAGAGCAGGACATGAGTCACAGAGATCTGCGTGCCTGTGTAACACGTAAACTAAAGCACCTGGCTCTGGAAGAGGACAGGGTCACATGATCTGAAGAGGACAGTTGAATGAAAACACACTAGTTGTTGCCCTTTTTATATGACACTTTTAGAATTTGCCTCTTTTACAAGCCACGTTTTCCTATAAATTAATAATATGTAACATAGTCTGCATTGTGCTGCAATATTAAGTGGTTTTGTAGTATCTGCTCGACTGCATTGACGCTTTAAAAATGGAGTAATATTGCAAAAAGGGCAGGTGTTGACAAACTGATTAATGGGACCTGGTATTCTGAGCTTCAAAGATGCAGACTGGAGAATATCAAGATTGATGTGCTGTGTCGGTACACTGCCCCCTGTTGTTTAATGCAGAACTAATGCAAAGTTTGCTCTGTTGCTGACGGCCTGTTTCTGTGTGTGTTTAGCCTCTGAAGCTATGCGGGGCTCCACTCCGCTGGATGTCGCAGCGTCTTCAGTGATGGACAACAACGGTCTGGCGCTGGCCCTGGAGGAGCCTGATCTGGAGAAGGTTTGATGACGAATGAAATCGCAGCCTTACTCAAAGAAATACTCAACAGCACAGCTAAAAATCACACAGCACTTTATGTTTGCAGGCTCATTAGATTGTAGCCAGTTTCTATTCTGACCATAACTTGTTGTTGTTTTAGCAGATGTAGTGTTTAAAATTAGTTTGGAAAGTTGTGAATGAAACTGAACTGTACAACTAGCTAAATGTACAACCAGTATACTGATCACATGTTCATATTATCATCAAATACCAAAACAGATTGTACTATAAAACATATGCAGGATCCATTTAGTTATTTATAAAGTCAAACATTAAGAATTAGGGAATTATGTGGATACAGGATCTTATTCACTGTCTAAACCTTGCATTGCATTCTGCTGCTAGGTTTATTCTTCATCTCGAAAGTTTTTGCCAACACATTTCAGGCCACCATGTTGGTTTTGGTTTAAAATCTGGCTTTCGCCAACCCACAAGACATGTTCTTCCAATTATGTGCAGCTCAGTGTTCATAAAGTTTGAGGAGGCCACAGAAGAGGAAGAATACGTGCTAATCATCTGTCAATACTAGAACGCAGTGCTACTCGGATGACACATACAATTATAGAGGAAGCAAGTCAGATAAGAATAGAAAGCTCAGGCCACCAAAGTTTTCTATGAAAAGTGCTGAATGATTTTGTGACAGCTGGAAAAGCTTAGCTCAGCAGAGGCTTTCAAGCTGTCACTGTTGCTGACACTGAGTCAGAAAGACAGTGTGCCATTATAATACCCAGGAGTGAAGCAGAATTGCTTGACCGTAGGTGGTGACATACCTAGCAGGCTGTGGTCTTCAGAGCTGCGCCATGCTGGTGGCTAAGGGATACCCAGACCTCGGCTGGAACCCCATAGAGGGAGAGCGCTACCTCTCATTCCTGAGGTTCGCCGTTTTCTGCAACGGTATGTTTTATACTGAGCACTAAGATGACTTTTCATCCCTGGCAATTCTGTTCCTCTGCTCGTTTTGGTGCAGTGATATACTTGGCCTTTGGTTTGTTTCACAACAAAGCATGCCGACTGCACCCATCAGCATGCTGATTAGAAGTGCAACAGACTGGAAAATGTTAAATAAAGAAGGAAAACATTGCTTGTGGAGTTATCCTGTAAACACAGAAGTTTTTTGTCGATATCTGAGTGTACCATTGTGTGAAGCCTCCGCTTGTACCCAAGCCTGACATACATGACACCAGAGGCTATCTTAAAGTTCAAAGAGGCTTTAATTGTGGCATACATTTGAGTATACACGTGGTCAGTTCGACTTTGTCAGGAGAACAGACGAGGTCAGACACCAGGCTAAACCTATATGGTGCAAGGAATACTTAAAAGCTGAACACGTTGTATAAAGACAACATGGGAATGAGAAAGGAGACAGACAGGGGGAGGGGAATTTGGCAAGGGGTAAGCAAAGCAAACAAAGCAAAAACTATATTTTATATTGAGTGTTTTCATATATTCGTATGTGGTAAGGATATTTGGTGGATACATATGTATGTGGCGCTGTTGTGTTATGTGTGTGATTTATGATTTACTTGATTTTTGTTTTTTATTCGAGTCTTCTTTAATATCTGGATTTTAATTGAATGTGCAAAAACTAGTTACTGTGCAGTGTGTTACATAAAAAGTATTATTACAAACTAGAAAAACTTTCCCATAGCTTCAACCTCCCGAGGACACCCCCGAGATGCTTTTTAAAGACATTTTAAAGAAAATATAATCTAATTAAGTCGCTGAATATGTGTAACTGAGCAATAAATAAGTATTGAGATAAAACAAAAAAATGGCATCGCAACAAAGAAACAGTCTAGGGTGATTTTACTGCATCTGTATAATTGTGAGTATTGTGTATTAAAGCAGCAGGGGATTTAACAGTGATGCTGTTTTTGGAATAGAAATGAAAAACTGCACAGAAATTTAAAAAATCCACTGGTTAAAGATGCCAGGGTCCTGCTGAGGACTCACGTGGAAATGTGAGTCGGCTTTTCCGGGATAAAAAATGTAGCGGTGCTTTAGAAGCTGCTGAATACCACTTTCAGGGGTTTTACACTCTAGCTGACTCTCACCTTTCCTTTTGGGGATAATAACAATTTTCCTTTCCATTGGTCTGCTTTTTTTTCCTCCTTTTTTTTTTTTCTTCCTCACACCAGGTGAGAGCGTGGAGGAAAATGCCAACGTGGTGGTGAAGCTGCTCATCAGACGTCCAGAGTGTTTCGGCCCAGCCTTGAGGGGCGAGGGAGGTCAGGGTCTGCTGGCTGCCATGGAAGAGGCCATCAAGATCTCTGAAGATCCTGCCCTGGACCTGCCCAAGACTCCTGCTGGAGTCACTACTGGGTAAAAACGACACCAGTTCTTTGTTTTCTTTTTCCACAGTGTTTAAAATCTACTGAATCAGCATTTTTATCACCACGAGACACTAAGAAACCCATTCAGAAACTCTAAAGCCAGTCTCTTGTGATTAAGGCTCTCATTATCTGGGTCTCTGTGTGAAATGTTACTTTTAGTTAGATTTCCCTGTGTGCTTAGCTAAACCAGCATTATTCTTTGTTGCTAGACCCTCAAATAGAGCCATATCACATTACGGGAAAAGAGATCTAAGTTTATTTCATTGCCTTTGCCCAGCAAGAGAACAGTGAAGAGAAAGAGAGAGGTAATTGCTGTTTGAAAGTGGAGTTTTATCAAATAATTGTCTTTTGTTCTCTCTCTTTAAAAAAAAAAAACCTCCTACCAAAACAAGAAAATCTTCTTAATTTACTCTTTATTTAGCAAAATATAATTTACTTCAGCAGCTAAATTCACATTCATGTGTTTGAAGACACATTTAAGAACCACAAATTTTTTTTAAGCGATCATTTATCTCGGATGACTTTGACATTTTTTAAAAAAGAGGGGGAAAAATGAAAAACTTTTTCAACTACTGGAAAGTCTTATAATGCAACTGCAACCCAGGTGTTATTAAAGCAAGTCTTGAATAAAAAAATATCAGAGATTTTAAATCATAATTGGAGCCTAAGGACAGTATGAAAGAAGGTACTTTTCTGGAAGAATATGTAAAAGAAAGGAATACATTATCCCTGGCATTGGCTGTTTGTCCCTGCCTTTCTACATAAGTATACAAAGCCTGTAACACTGACTGAATTTTAATGTTGAAAGTTTGTATGGCCTGAAGTGGGGAGAGAGATTGGAAAGCTGCTCAAAATCAATATGTGTAACAGAATAGCCTGCAAGGAGATCATGTATTGTGCCAAAACATTATTATAAATGCTCACAAAATTGCCCAATTTACTGCGCCTCTGTTGCCCGCCGTATCCTGAAACCACGCTGCAGAGCTTGTCTGCAACTTCCAAGAAATGTTTCTCGTGTTCAGGATAATATTTATTATACTGTGCGTATAATTTTTATATAGTGTGTTTGTCTGTTTCAGGTCTGGTGAGGAGGAAGGGGAAGTGATTCACATGGGCAACGCCATCATGTCCTTCTACTCTGCCCTCATTGACCTGCTGGGACGCTGTGCTCCTGAGATGCATGTAAGGCCTTCGACAACAGCCTGAGCTGAAGAATGAGATTCTGTATACTGTCACAGGGACTCTTATGAGAAAGAGATTGTTTTTGTTTTGTGCCTGTGCATCTCTTACAGCTTATCAATGCAGGTAAAGGTGAGGCGCTGCGTATCAGAGCCATCCTGCGCTCTCTGGTTCCCACTTCGGACCTGGTGGGCGTCATCAGCATCCCCCTCAAAATGCCTGTCGTTAATAAAGGTATGCCGGTCTAAGTTTGCTTTAGGCAGTTTCTGATTGTTAAAAGGAAACGCATAAACAGAAGTGAATTAAGGTGAGACGGGAGGTCTACCTGGGGAAAGAAAAATGTTGTTTAGTTTAGATTCACGGCTGAAGGTGCACGGTAGTCTGATTAAAAATCTAATTTATACTCTACAGGCAAACCTGGGCTGCTGTAGATCACAAACAGTTTTTGCCACATCCTGCTGAACAAACATGCCGCATTACCTTACTGCCTTTCGGCAAATAATAAAAACTCTGCCTGGTACAGCATGTGTGTCGTGCTGCCAGATTAAGGAAGCTGAAATAATTTCATAACTCTGCAGAGTATCATCACAGCTCTGCTAACTGGACGTATATTATTGTAAGTGCCTTTGCAATGGCAGGAGACATCACTTAGGAGAGAGCCTTTGCTTCCCTCTACATCTCTGTGGAAAACCAATATGCCTACATTGTGTTTTTAGTACCTTTCTACTTTGTGCCTTGCTTATAAAATTATGGCTTACAACGATGCTCAACAGCAAGAACACCAGAAAATAAATACATTTCACATTTATGCTTGGTTTCCTCAGCTTATCGTGTCTGGGATTACATTTCCCTTAAACTCTAAAGCCTAATTTTATTCCGAAATCATGTTACATTTGAAACTTTCTTCAGTGAATCCCTTTCATTGGTTTTTGTTTTGCTCCACCAACCTTCAGATGGCACAGTGACCGAACCGGACATGTCAGCTTGTTTCTGTCCCGACCACAAGGCCCCCATGGTGCTCTTCCTGGACAGAGTTTACGGCATCGAGGACCAGAGCTTCCTGCTCCAGATGTTGGAGGTTGGCTTCCTGCCTGACCTCCGAGCCTCGGCGTCTCTGGATACGGTAAGTCCTAGAACATTCACGACACACACACTTTCACCTTCAAAGTCCCATTTTGTCAATGACTACCTGCCAAAGAATTTGTATCCACTTCCTGAAAAAGTACATTTTAGTCTCTGCAAATACAAAGGATGTAAGCTCTAGTTGTACCTGACAGGTGTAATCGTCTCTGTCGTCTCTGCTCCTGTTACATTTTTGAGATCTTAAGTCTTTTGTCATTTACTGATAATGAAATGAAGGTTTCTAGTTTGCTCATCAAATGTGCCACAGAGGGAATAAATCTTATCAAACATGAGCACCGATTGCTCAGAACAGTTACTAAGCCTGTTGCAAATTTTCAGAAATATTAACATAATATTCGGCCTACTGATCAGGTCACCCTTAGCTTTTAAACAGTTCAGTATAAAAACTTCACTCAGACTACATTTTTTCGTAACCCAGTTTATCCGGTCATTTGCTACACAGAACGATCTGGGAAGTTGCGAACACTTTGAAAGAAATATTTTGGTTGAATTATCCATTTGTCAGTCTAGCACAGATTAACAGTCAATCAAATCAATGAGCCAGAGGATCCTGAAAGTGGCAAAAGGGTAAAAACAAGCTGCAGACCGAGGAGCTTTGATAGATGATAAGAAACTAGATATAAAGTTTGAATTTCCTTTGGTGAGTTTTTGCTCTTTGTAAGGAGAATTTGTGCATCGAAGGTACACACTTGGAGTCATTTAAAATGACTTGACAGGTGATTAAGTGAACCCTTGCTCTCATCACACTTACTACATACCCAAAATATGTTATGTATGTCTTATGTATAGTCTATGGATCAAATATAACGCAATATAGTCTAAAACAGCGAAGTAATTATCAACTAGTTCAATTATGGTTATTTTCCTTTAGTCCTTTACTTTGCTCCGTTATTATTCTTTTGTTTTTTAAAGGGAGAAAATTGTGAACAAATTCCCACCTTCACTGCTCTTAGTGCAGATTCATTTTCTACTAACAAATTGTCTTTCCATTATTTACGGTTGAATGGCTCACAGTAAGCCGTTTCCAGTTTTGAAAAGTATCCATCCGGAACTTTTTACATTTGGAACTTAATTTACATGCAAAAGGTAAATGACACCATCACAAACACCACCTGTTTCCCACAAAAATAACAAGAAGCTACAGAAAGACTTCTCAAACTTTGGTTTTAATGAATACAGTTATCCCCGCCTGTGACATCAGTGGAAATTGAAGCTCTTCAGCTTTGCTGTCATTTTCTGCTATTAGAGAACTGCATAATATTTACATTTGGCGGAACCTATAATCACTTCCACCTTCTGTTAATCTCTGCGTGTAGAGATTGGGCTGCTCTTCCTTTTTCAGTTACATGCATTGTTCTCTGTCTCACAGGAGGTGTTGAGCACCACAGAGACTGCGCTGGCCATGAACAGGTACATCGGCTCAGCTCTGCTGCCTCTGCTGACCCGCTGTGCCGCTCTCTTTGGCAGCACAGAGCACTACGCACAGCTGGTTGACTCCACGTTGCAGACTATCTACAGGCTGTCAAAAGGCCGCTCACTCACCAAAGCCCAAAGGGATGCCATTGAAGAGTGTCTGCTGGCAATCTGCAAGTAAGGCTTCTTTAGCTTTATTTAGTCTTAGCTGAGTTAAATTAAAGAAATCCGGATTTTCCCCCTGCAGGCCATTAAAAATAATGCAGGTTTAGGGCACTGGCTTCACTTTTCAAATCTTTCAATGGTTGCATCTTTTGTTTGTGTGTAAAATTTTCAAATTTTGTGTGATGGTAGAAAATTATAGCAGCTCAAGCTGCTTTAATTTTGGTGTAAATTTAACACATTTAGCGTGACCTTGATCCATGTCCTTACCTGGACTCGTGCAGCATGGTGCGTAGAGTATATGCCTGCTACAAGGTTACAACATAAAAATTTTCCTTCTCACAGTTCTTAAAATATTCTTGGATGTGAGCACATGCACATAACAGAAAATCATATTCCGCCTACACAGATGTAATTCTGCACTTATTTCACAGACACCTGCGTCCCTCTATGATGCAGCAACTGCTCAGACGTCTGGTGTTCGACGTTCCAATGCTCAATGAATATTGCAAGATATCTCTCCGGGTGAGACGCAAAACACTTTCTTGTTAATATGTGTTTGATGTATGAGTCAAAAAGGTTATTGAAGAAATAACACAGGCAATCACTGGAATGTAAAATTTGGGAACCCGTTGTCTTCCTAACTTCCAGAGTTAAACAACATGATTGTAGCAATCGCAATTGGAGTGTAAAAATATTCAGGAATTTTTGTGCGTGTTTGTGTTTCTTATTTCTAGCTGCTGACCAATCACTACGAGCAGAACTGGAAGTACTACTGCCTGCCATCTGGTATGGGCAGCTTTGGTACTGCCTCTGAGGAGGAGCTCCTTCTCACCAAGAAACTCTTCTGGGGAATCTTTGACTCCCTTTCTCATAAGGTACAGCCAGGAATTTATTTATAAGTATTTATTATTAAAGATGAGCTGGCCCAGTGTGCATAGAGCTGTAAAAATTCTCTGTATTTTGCGTATTTGTTGTTCTCCGAGAATGAACCAGGACTAGAAGTGGTATTTTTCTGATCCGCATTTTTGCAGAACAAAATGTTTGGTAGCTGAGTGGTGCTTGTAAAACTCTGTTCTCCCATATTTAATATATATATATATATTCTTATTTATTTATTTCTTTAAATCTTGAGTTTTCAACACTTGAGTGTGGATCTCCTGAGAGAAAAGTTCTCAGTAGTCAGAGGCAGTGAAGTGAAAGCTCAATGAAGTGCTTGTGAGCAGTGCAGCTGAGGCAAAGCCAAATCAGATGAATCATTTATCAGTCTGTGACAGGTCACTACATGGTGCAGACTTTTCCAGCTTTCATTTTCATTCCTTTTTGGGAGGGGGGCTGATCCTACTCTGCTCCACTGTAGTTGTCTCAGCAGACACGTTCTGAAAACATAAAAGTGAAATGGTGAAACGTCTAAGCACCCCTTTCCCTCTCTTCTTACATTTTGTAGAAATATGATACTGAACTTTTCAAAATGGCCATGTCATGCCTGTGTGCAATCGCTGGGGCCCTGCCTCCAGACTTTGTGGATTCCAGTTTAGGTGCAACGCTGGAGAAGCAGGCATCAATGGACGCACAGGGTAACTTTGACCCCAAACCCATCAGCACTGCCAAGTAAGTGTTCTAAAAATGCAGCCTTGTTAAAGCAGCATGTTTCATGTCATGTTTCTAAATGTTTTTATTCATATGTTATGACTTAAACACAATTTTGACTTTTCAGTATCTCCCTTCCTGAAAAACTTGAGTACATTGCCAACAAATATGCAGAGCATTCCCATGACAAGTGGTCCTCAGAGAAGGTTCGTGCCTTCGTGTTCTCAGTGTCTTCTTCACTCATGCTTGGAGTCGATTTATGTTATAAAAATCCAAAGAAATGCAAAGTTGTAATTGTACTTTGTAGTCTCAGTCATTTTACTAAAACAGTTTACATTTCATGGTTTAATAAAATGCGAGATGGTGTAATTAATTGAAATAAACTGTGTTGCAGATGTCAGTGGGCTGGAAACATGGAGACACTGTGGATGAGCAGGCCAAAACCCATCCACTCCTGAAGCCCTATAAATCTCTGAGTGAGAAGGTACGTGCACATTAGTGCTCACACAGCTGAGAAAGCTGGTCACCCTTGTTGAAGAATGGCACCTTGACAGCTTGAGAGTATTTCTGATGAGGCTTCTGTGAACAGTGGCTGGATCAACCAAAGGGGCAAATGCACCACTCGGGTTTTGTGTCAGGTGTTGGGTCAAAAACGAGAGGTGAAGGCCAAATATACTCTGTAAGATAAACTCTAAAACTCCTACTAAGGTAGCCAGAAAATATGCAAGGGTGGAGCCACAGACAAACAAATGTATACACTATCAAAGGTGGACAGACACACACACTTATGTTCTGAAAACTCTCTGAGGCGGTTTACTGAGACGGCAAGAAAAAAGCCACATCATAAGTAATGATTTTACAAGGACATTTTTATCAGAAGTTTGAAAAGAAATACATGTGTGTTTGTTTGATTTTTGTGTAAATGTTTTCACATTTTGTTAAGCTGTGACATCTGGTCTATAGGCCTATTCTATATAGCCTGCATGTCTTCTACAGGACAGAGTGTTAGACTGTGAATGTGTTCATTCTGTAGGAGAGAGAAACATATCGCTGGCCAGTGAGAGAGTCACTGAAGAGCATGTTGGCTATGGGCTGGAACATTGAGAGGACCAAAGAGGGTGAGGCGATGTTCCAGCAACGAGAGAGCGAAAAACAGCGGAAGATCTCGGAGTCCCAGGTAACACATTTATAAATGTTTCCTTTTGTGATGCATATTTACTATCTCATCAACTGACAACAATTCCCTAGACGCTCCTTTTTCATTTTTCTGTCTTTGGTGATTCACGCTACAGAAAGCAGACATCATTTATAACAGGAGCCCATTAAAAAGTAAATAGCAAGACCACTGTTGACATGCAAGAATAATAAACACCAAACAACAGTCCCAATGGCTTGTATCAGTAATGAATACAAGTTTAATGAAGGCTTCATTTCTCAAGACCACTTTAATGGAAATCTGTGTTTTGGGAACTGAGAAATGTCTGCTTTGTTTTTAACTTAAAGAATAAAGAGTCTTTTTTGATCCATAGAGAGTTCAAAGCACGTACTGTAGTAAAATACATAAAAGAAAATATTCACATTTTTTCAGACTGGAGATATTTTTACTGCTAGTCTTTTCAGCGTAGCATTTAAAACACACATTTTAAGCGTGGGTAGGGATCATTTTTATTGAGTCAATGAACAAAAATTCTACAATTAACATTTAGCAGATCTTAAGAAATATTCAATTAAAAGCCACTGATGCAGAAATGCAGCATGGAAAAGACTTGACTATGAGTAAAGTGTGGATATATGCATATATTAGCATTTTGTCTGCAACATTTACTTGCAGATGTTTTTTAGTAGCCTAAATGATAAATCTGCTAGATCCAGTAGGGATGACAGCAGAAGGGCAATAAATGAATTTTCAGTCTGTTAGTGATGTTGGCAGTTAAAACTTCTCCGTTTGCTGTTCATAAATCACAGCCATCCATCATATCCTTTCATCTGTATTATCTTTTGCTGTTTTTTGTTAGCTTTTGCACATTTTGCCAGCTAAAACGCTGATTCAAAAGCAATTTGCTTCTTTTTTACTTTGTAGATTAATGGATTCAGTCCCGCTCCAATGGATCTGCACAATGTCACCTTGTCGAGAGAGCTGCAGGTTGGGTTTCATTTGACTCTTCCTAAATGTTCCCATGTATCTTCTAATACAAAATACAAAAAACTGAGAAAAGCTGCACTTTTTCTGCAGGGCATGGTGGAGGTGGTTGCAGAAAATTACCACAACATCTGGGCCAAGAAGAAGAAAACTGAGCTTGTCAGCAAAGGTGTGCAAATCGTAGTGAAGTTTTATGAACAGCAGTCGAGGTGTTATTTATTTGTGTTCAAAAGAAAGCGCCTGAAATGACTTTTCAATCTTGTCCAGGAGGAGGGACCCACCCACTGCTGGTACCCTATGATACCTTGACAGCTAAAGAGAAGTACAGAGACAGAGAGAAGGCCCAGGAACTCTTCAAGTTCCTGCAGATTAGTGGCTATGCCATCACAAGGTCAGCCTCCTAATGCTCACGTTTTAAAGAAATGAAAATTTAGGCAACTGTATAGCACTTTACCAGTGCTATACTGAAAACTTGGGGAAAATCCTAATGAGCACTTCTGCTACTATGGATGCTTGTTTCCACTACTGGAAAAAGCATTTTTTGGCTGTGTTGCTGTCTCAAAATTTTCTGTTATTATCTCAAAATTTACAGTTAGTACCTTAAAGTTTTGACTTTCTGAGTCAAACTGCTGAGTAAGTTGAAATTTTGAGATAATAAACCAAAGATTTGACTCTTGACTAGTAGTCAGTAGTGTTTCTGTCTCACAGAGGCTTGAAGGACATGGAGCAGGATTCATCATCAATGGAAAAACGCTTTTCTTACAAGTTCCTTAAGAGGTTGCTGAAGAATGTTGACTCTGCCCAGGAGTTCATTGCTCATCTTGGTAAGTCTGCTGCATTTTTATACGCAGATGCTGATGTACTTTTTTTAGTACTGTTCAGTGCTAAAAGCCTTGCCTGACATTGGTGTTCAACATCGTTAATCCAGAGGCGATGGCCACCAGTGGGAAGACCGACAAATCCCCTCATGACCAGGAAATCAAGTTCTTTGCCAAGGTTGGGAGCTCTGTTTGCAGCTGAGCCACTGATGTGCTGTTGTAGTTACTTTTTTTATTTTTATTAATTAAAGTGTTTATTTCTTCTCCCCAGGTGTTGCTTCCCCTGACTGATCAAACACTTAAAAACCACTGTCTGTACTTCCTGTCTACACCTAGTAAGAACCTGAGCAGTTGTGGTTGTGCCTCCAATAAAGAGAAGGAGATGGTCACCAGGTACTGTGATCATGTTTTTGCTGATCAGTGTGTTTTCTTGTATTTTCATAAAGCCCTTTCTTGTTTTCTTTCACTCGGTTGCTTTTTCCTAACATCTTCTTCAGTTTCGTTCTTACTTCCTTTCTTTTCCAGTCTGTTCTGTAAGCTGGCAGCTCTTGTCAGACACAGGATTTCTCTCTTTGGTAAGGTTGCTTCTGTTCATATGTTTGTGTGGCTTTTTGTTTGCAATCCTTTTGAGTATCTACATTAAATATATCCCACAGGAAGTGATTCAGCAATGATGGTGAGCTGTCTGCACATCCTTACTCACTCACTTGACACTAGGTAAGTGCGTATTACTTCATAAGACTTGTAATAAAGCTCAATAAAAGACACGCATGTATTATCTTTAAACCACTAACTCGTAAAAAAAGTATTTTTGCATGCATACTAGCCTTTCTGTTCCCTCCTTCCTACAGAACAGTGATGAAGACTGGCTCGGAGCTGGTAAAAGTCGGGTTAAAGACTTTCTTTGAGAATGCAGCAGAAGACTTGGAGAAGCTGCTGGAGATGCTGAAACTGGGAAAGTTCATGCAATCCCGTGCCCAGATGAAGAGCGTCAGTCAAAGCATAAACTATGTGACAGTGGCACTGCTGCCTATCCTCACTGCCCTCTTTGAGCATATCAAAACATACGAGTTTGGAGTGGACTTGCTTTGTGAGTTTCCATGCTCAGTGTTTGCTGTTCTCGACTGTCTTTTTTTATAGTTTTTTTTCATACTGTAGTTATTTATCATAGTTAGCTAAGAGAAAAGTGAAAAGAATAAACAAAATACAGTTAAATACACCAAAAGCGAGATGGGAAATAGTTGATTTAGCCTTCTTTATATTCCCAGTTTGCACAGAATTCCTATTATATGGATTTTCTAATAGAAATATTCTAATATATTTTCCTATTTTTTGTACTGGTTTTCCCTCAAAGTTTCTCGTTTCTTTTTGCTGATGTTTAATGGATGCATGTTATTTGTTTCAGTGGATGACGTCCAGCTGTCTTGCTACAGAATTCTGACATGTTTGTACTCTCTGGGAACAGGAAAGAACTTGTTTGTGGAGAGGTAGGAGGCAAAACTTTTCTAATACAGAAAATCGGTATTATACACAGGTAAGTATGATATGGCTGACAAGATGTGCACTGTAAGATGGACCCACACACGCGATGGCTGTGTTCACAGTTCTCAGTTTTTATTGTCATGTACACACACAATGCCACAGTCTCTACTTAGCGCTGGTCTCAGCTCACACACACCATGCTCGTCTTTTGCTTCACTACGAAAAGAAACGACACTGTTATCATTCCAGTCGCTACCACCTGTGGCTTCACCTGCCTCCTGGCACCACCCCTCCCCTGCAGCTGAGCCCAGGACCACACCTTCACCACATGCACTTATTAAATACTTCATTGTTTAATGATGTACTTTGATTTATATGGCACATTTTATGGGAAAGGGCATCTGTTACAAAATTAAGGCAAAAATCAAGCCTACTGTTTAAGTTCAAGCTTCCATTAAACCAGTCTGATCCTCAATCTTGGAAGATCACCTGATCTTCAGTTCACATAAGCTGACACCTTTCTTTGGATCCAGTTGATAATTTCATAGCTCCTTTAGTCTGCCACAGCTGCTGGGCATCTGCAAGCCACTTTGCAACCCACCTCCACCCAAGGATCTCCTTTTCACTGTGTTTCTTCTGTAATCATTGTAGTGGTCTTGACTGAAATTATACATTTTTGTATTTTATATAGATCAACTTAAAATAGTAAATAACTAAATAAATAGAAATGGTTCCCCAAAACTAACATCTTAAAAAGCTGCTCTGAATGAGAAATTTTCAGCCAAGTCAAACTGTAAAAATAACAGCGGTGAAGTTTTAAAGTTTTTGACTGCAAACAGGGGAAAGGGGGGGGGGAGGGAGTGTTTAAAAAACAAACAAACAAACAAACACAAGCCAAAAAATATGTCTTTGCCTATTTCCGGCACCTGTAAAATCTTCCACCTTGCTCTTGTACATTTTGACATTTGACTTGTGTCTTTATCTGTGTGCTTATTTTGCATAAGTAATATCACACTATGCAAATTTCCATGTTGATTTGTATCATAAATAGGCATCTGCCAGCACTGGGGGAGAGCCTGGCGACTCTGGTTGGAGCCATGCCCGTAGCTTTCCTGGAGCCTCATCTAAACGCTCACAACCCACTCTCAGTCTTCAACACCAAGACCCCTCGAGAGCGAGCCAGTAAGAATCTCCCTGATCCTCATTTTTATTTTAATTTGATTGTTATTATATAATGTCTTTTGATAAACATATACTATTATTAACTTGGCGGTTTTAAGAATGCCAGCTTTTAGATAGAATCTCTGTGATTAATCACAGCGATTGTTTTCCTGTTCTAGTCCTGAGTATGCCTGACACAGTGGAGGAGATGTGCCCAGAGATGCCTCGTCTTGACAAACTTCTCAAAGACGTCAATGATGTGTCAGAGTCTGGTGCTCGCTATAGTGACATGCCACAGGTCAGAAGAGTTTATGGGATATTAGTATTATTAAACAAACATCTGGATTATTTTTTTATTGCAACTGCTGACTACTTTTTTACTATTTAATTTGTAAAAATGTGTATACACACACACACACACACACACACGTAGGAAAATATTTAGTATACACATCCAGAAATGCATACACTATTATATATTGTACATATATTTATTAGTTTCAGGTTGGCCATTCTTGTATTTTGCTCGTTTGTGTTGTTGTGTTTGCACATCTCTGTTGCTTGTGGGGCTCGCACACAAGAATTTCACTCGCATGTGCTGTGCCAGTGTGCCTGCACATGTGATGTGACAATAAAAGTGATTTGATTTGATTTGGTTTGACTTTACATGCTATTAGTTTGTATTATTGGAAGTGCTCAATTCAATGTGAAGTATAAAAGGTCAGGCCACTGGAAGTCAGGCCATCTCAGCCTCAGCTCCATTAATTTTGATTGTTATTATAGTTATTATAAGTGAAATAAAATATTAACTATCCTTTTAATCAACTGGTATTTTATTTAATATTATTGAATAAATGTAAAATACGACATACAAAAAACATAGCAAAAATATAAAATCAATTCTGGAAGCTGTGCATTGATAATCTCACTTATGTCACAGTACACACACTCTGATTCAGACATTCAGCCTTCTGCCCATTTGCTGCAGGTTATAGAGGTAATCCTTCCCATGCTGTGTAACTATCTGTCCTACTGGTGGGAGAAAGGTCCAGAGAACTCGCCCCCAGATACTCAGTGCTGCACCATGGTGACCTCTGAACACCTCAGCATCATTCTGGGAAATATCCTCAAGATCCTCAACAGCAACCTGGGCATTGATGATGCTCCTTGGATGAAGAGGATTGCCGGTAAGCCCCCAGTATTATTGTTAGAGAAGTCAGTAAATGTATTCCAGTCGCGGGATTCTAATAAGTTATTTGGAGATGCTGTCTAACATCTTTTTTCCAGGGATCAAGGGATGACTTTTCACCTGTGTTCTTTAAAACTGTGACTCAGACCTTTTGCAAAAGCTGGCTTATTATTGTTTACAACTTGCATAGTTCTCACTTCTGTATAGCTGTATATCTCAGATTTCTGTAAAGTTATTTATTTCATATTCTGTATAGTTTTTCATATTTATATCCTGTACATAGCTTGTACTCACTACAGCCTGTACATACTTATAGTTATAGAATATTCACAACATACTTCATACCGTGTACATTATAACATACCATAATAGACCCATTTCTGTAATATACTTACATATCTATACTATTGCTAATATATATTGTAATATATCTATATCACTAAAGCACTTCTGGATGGATGCAAACTGCATTTCGTTGCCCTGTACCTGTGCATGTGCAATGACAATAAAGTTGAATTCTATTCTATTCTATTCTATTCTTGAAAATGTCAGTGTCTCAGCTGAGAAAATAATTTCCGGATGTTTATTCACAGTCTATTCTCAGCCAATCATCTGCAAAGCTGGAGCAGATCTGCTCAGAACCCATTTCCTGCACACACTGGATAAATTAAAGAAGAAGACGGTGAAGGTGAGCGCTTAAAATATACTGTACATGCTGTTGTAGTTGCACATTATATCCACTGTCAAGTGATGTCTGTGGTTCAAGTACTTTTTGTTTACTCAATTAATAGCTGCTGAAGTTGTGGTGTAAACATTCAGTAAATTTACATCCTTTTTGGAAAATAAAAATACTTCTTTGCTCAGAGAGAGGATGGAGAGAGGGGATTCTTATTGAAGATGTTCATACTAATAAACTGATTGTTGTTTATGCACTGCATATGCAGGTGGTGGCTGAAGAGGAGCTGCTGAAAGCTGACAGCAAAGGTGACAACCAGGAGGCAGAACTGCTCATCTTGGACGAGTTTGCTGTGCTCTGCAGGGACCTCTATGCTTTCTACCCCATGCTCATTCGTTATGTGGACAACAACAGGTGCAAAATATATACACGCTACTTCTTGACCATCTCTAAAATGCTATTTAGTGGATTTTAGTGATTTTGCAATTTTTATGTCAACATTCAATACACTGAGGGGTTTTTTTTGTTTGTTTGTTTTGCTTTGGGGTTTTTTGGTCCAGTCCTGCACAGATGTAATCTGACAAATATTAAGTCCTTCCAGCTAAACATGCTTCATGTCTTTGTCCACTCCAGGTCCAGGTGGCTGAAGGAGCCGGATGGAGACTCCACTGAGCTCTTTAGGATGGTGGCTGAGATCTTCATCCTCTGGTGCAAGTCACATGTAAGCCTCGCTGTCCAGTCTTTCATGATAATAGTTACAATACCAAGATTAACTCATTAATTCCAGTCACGTTATTTCTTTGTTCTCTGAATCCAGAACTTTAAGCGTGAGGAGCAAAACTTTGTGGTTCAGAATGAAATCAACAATTTGGGCTTCCTAACTGGTGAAGGCAAGACTAAGATGTCTAAGGTAAAGATGGGGATGTGGGTCTTTGACTTGCTCCTGTGTCAGAATGATTTGAAACTTGGTGTGAGAACAGCTTTAAAATATCTTTAGTTTTAATTTTGTATCACTCAGCTTCGGCTGAAACAAAGAAATCCAAAAAAGAGAGATGTAAAATGTAAAAATGATTAGACACTAACTGATGCTCACAACAATATAACTGAATCTGATAAAGTAAGAAATGTCATTAAAAAAAAAGAAAATATGAAATATTACTTAACATGCTATTATTGGACGAGATCCTACTATAGATTTAACTGATAATAAGAAAAATGTCATAAGGTCAGACTAACCAGATTTAATGAATAGCAAGTGTTCACAAATATTATCGCCTTGCTGAGAATGAACCATGTTAGAAGTCCTGATCAGATTTTATGGGTAATCAGATGATAATAATCATTCTTTGAGCTTCTTTTAATATGAATTCATAACATGAATATTTTTCATTCAAGACTCTTTCCTTTTAAGGAGGGACTTTATTATACTGTGATGTTAAAATTAAAGTTTTCACAGGACCATGCATCCTGTTAAAATCTCGATTCAACAACTTTCTTTTTCACAAGACTGTAGATGACCTTTGTCTTTATTCATGAGGGAGATAAAGGACAGTACATTTTAATCATCTCTGGGTTTAAGCTGAATTCATGTAGCTCTTCTTTCCTTTATAATATCAGCACTTTGGAAAAGCATAACCTGAATATCCTTTGTTGATGTTCCAATATCACAGGTTCTGCTAATGTAAAGAAAACTTACTTGAACAAGCACTTTATTATGTTTTTAATCGCCCCTTTAACACATGCTGAACAAGACAAATATGCAAATGTGAGCTGTTTTATGAATCAACTCAGTGAGTTCACACCCCTAAATTCACACCTACGCTAGGTTTACATTTGACATTTTTGTCGTAATAAAGTCTCTTAAAAATCTAGATGATGACAGCGTGTCGTCCAGCAGCCTCTCAACCAGCTGACACAGAGAGAGTTCGATGTTTATTTGTTTTGGCTGAGCATTTGATTTATTGGTACTCTCAGAGTGTCTTGGTTCAATTCTCACAGAAGAATTTTTTTTAATTTTTTTTTTAAAGCTTCTCACCTTTTGAAGGACTCTGCTTGCTAAATGATTTATGGTGAAAGACTCCACTTTGGTCCCTTCGGTTGTGATTCATCTTTTTGAATGGTTTGTAGGTGAAACACCTTTTGCCCCCTTATTATAAAATGACTTAAATGTGATTTGAGAACCTGGTTGATCTATTCCGTTTTTTCCCTTACTTTTTGCTCTGTCTGTCTGTCTGTCTGTCTGTGTACGCATGCGCGCACACACACACACTTTAAGAATTGATGCTCATATTAATCAGTATGTGGAAGTCCATGCGAGTAAAAAGCTCAGGTGTCAAACTGATCTAAACTCTCAATTTTCAAGAACTTTAATAATGACAATAAAGAAAATGTTAAGAGGAAAGGTATGTTTAAGGTCAAGGTAAATAATCATTATTTTTATAGTCTCTGATTACCTTCAGCTCTCACATTAGTCATCTTATGTTATGTCTCTTATATTTTCTTAACCTCTGTAGACAGGTGGGGACCAGGAGAGGAAACACAAGCTCCGACGTGGTGAATACTACTCCATTCAAACGTCTCTAATTGTAGCCGCCCTGAAGAAGATGCTACCCATCGGCCTTAACATGTGCACCCCAGGAGACCAGGAGCTCGTCTCTTTGGCCAAGATACGCTACAGCCTGGTGAGCTGACAAAATAGGACCTGGAACAAAGAATTTTAGATCACAGCATCTGTAGGGACGGCGTGCAGAGGTCCACATATACATGTCTGTTATGTTAGATCATAGATGACTTTAATGAAGTTGCAAGTCCAAAAAAATATGGAATACTATGAAGTGCAACTTGCTCTCATCACTGGTAGGTCTACAGGTAGAGTGTAGTCTGTGCATCCATCTTTAAGATGATGATAGATGGTCAGTCAGTTTGGTCTTTTTTTTCCCATCAGCACTGCAGTCATCATACTTTGACACTTTCTTTCATAGGTGCACTTCTCTCAGGCTGGTGTGCTTTCTTTTGCATTGCACAAATAATCTGATGTTTTAATTAAATGAAGAAATATTTTAATAACACCACATTGCATGTCCCTTCATAGAAAGACACAGATGATGAGGTGAAGGAGCATTTGCGTCAGAATCTCCATCTCCAGGACAAGGTAAGATTGGTTCCAGTAGATTAGGTAATAAAACTGTTGATTTCATGTGCTTTTTTTTATTAGTCTTTTTTTAAATGATTGATTTTGGTGTTGTAGTCTGATGACCCAGCGGTCCAGTGGCAGATGAACCTGTACAAAGATGTTGTGGTGAAGAGCGAGGAACCAGCAAACCCAGAGCATACAGTGGACAGAGTCCAGAGCATCTCTGCTGCAGTCTTCCATCTGGAGCAGGTAAAAACATATTGACTGTTCACTACCGGACATTGACATGTTCTAGAATATTTAGTCATTTCAGTTTTTCAAATACCATTTTATTTCTTTGTGCAGCTAGCTTACTCACTGCTTTTGTCATTAACCTTCTGGACATTTTTTTCCCTATATTCTTTTACAATAAATTGAATTGTGGTTGTAGAATAATCCCAGTCTTAAAGGGTAGTTAAAAAGCTATGTGTAGCGTCCTTGTATAGTCACAAATGTCTACTATCCTCTTTTAGGTGGAGCAACCACTTAGGAATAAAAAGTGTGTGTGGCAGAAGCTGCTATCGAAACAGCGTAAACGTGCTGTAGTGGCTTGTTTCCGCATGGCTCCACTCTACAATTTACCCAGGTGAGTTAAAAAACAAACAAACACCTGCAACATTTCAGACAACGCAAAAAATGTCAATATCTAAATATTGGCATTCTCTATTTAAATAAACCAGTTAAGACATTGTCTTGTCTCAATCTAACCGTACATAACAAGCGATCACCAAATAGCCGTGGGAGGGTGGGCTCATTTTTCTTTTCTTGACTGTGTGCCCATGTAAAACCCCTCATCACCTCCCTAATGACATTCTCTCCTCTGTGTTGTTTTCTTGCATAACACTACCTCATCCTCCCTCAGATACAAAATTAATAATTACTTCCTGAATGGCTATCGGGAGGTTTGGCTGGAAAGGGCATTCAAAGCCTCCAGCTTTGACCGCCTGTTCTCCCTGCTGACGGTAAAGTGAAACTACGGGGTGAATGCTTCATCTGTTCAACCTCCCCCCTTCATCCACCAGGCTGTGGACCGATCTCTGCCTAGCAATCAACTGTCTCTGCACTGTTGATTCTGATTGGTCAGGTAGAATGAGCCTGAGAATTGAGTGAAACAAGCTTTATTGGAAAGTGGAAATGCACTGCAAGCCGCAGGCCTCTGTTTCATTTCAGGTGAACCCTAAAGGAAGCAATGAAGAAAGGAGAGAAGAAGAAAGGCAGAAAGAAATATATCAGTCTTGATTTTGTTAAGTTGATCAGCTGGTTTCCAACATTATGATTAGTTTCATTAAGATAAGAAAACAAAAACCCTCCTAAAGTGTGCATGCTCCTTTGACGAGGTAACTGCAGGTATTTTAGAGACCAAACATGACCAGTCAGAAGAGTCAGTGGATCCCACATTGACCAATCACCACCCTGCCTGAAATGCACTTCCTGTAATCCCTTCCTCCTCCCAACATCTCTCCTTCCTGTCTCCACCAAAAACTCACCAGAACCTACCCTAATGCCACTCTTACCTTCCCCTACCCCCCTTCATTCCTCCCCACCTCCCCCTCCTCAGGCATCGTGCTATCAACTTCTTCATCCCGGCCTATGAGAGACTTTGGATAGAGGCAGAGGAGTACTCCTTTGAGGAGAAGCTAGTTCAGGATCTGGCAGTAAGTACTGGGCTAGCCTTGGCCTCGCCCCATGTGCCCTGCGTTGGCACCCCTCTGCCAGTCCTGTCTGCCGAATGCTTCTTTAGCTCTGCACCTGTTGAGCCATGGGAGCGCCCCCGGGTGGGGACCTCGCCCAAAGCACCCAGGGTCCCCCGCTCTAGGCGCGCAAAACCCTTCAAACAGAGGTCCGTCAGGGGTCAGAGGCTGCATGATCAACTCAGGAGACACAGGGCCAGCTCCGGCACTCACAGCTCTAGAAAAGCAGGCTATGCCTTTCTGACAGCAGTGGTAAGGAGGGCCTTTCACTACAATAGGAGACTGTCACTAGCTGTTTGGCTGTCCGATCTGGATCCAACCCATCAGTTGTCGTTTTGCTGTACTCTGTAAGTCTGTAGTGTGAGTGTGAAGGTGAAATTCCAGTACTTTCTGTGGCCGTGACATCAGTGGCATGCTCGCGTAGTCATGTGAAGATCACATTTCATATTAGATCTTGCAGATGTGCAGCAAATTCATAAAAAAAAAAAGGTTTCTCGCTGATTAAAGCTTTAAATACATGATGATTAGATTATAATCTGTTCCTTTCGGACGATTATTAATTTATTGTCAGTTTTATTTGACCAAACTGTCAGATTAGTTTGGGCTCTCGAAGACTGTGTGGTTTTGACAGTCCCTCTTTGTTAGGCTCCTTTGCCGTCTGGATCATTCCCCATGTTCAAATTCATATCACCCAACGGCTTACTGCTTGCATCTGTTTGCTGCAACATGCATGCATTTGAAAACGTGTTCCAACTCTGTTGTTCATGAGTCACTCTTAACGTCTTGTCCTATTCATGGATTACCAGGACCGAAAAAATCAAAATCATCTGCATGCTGGTACTAGGTGAATGTTAACAACTCATTTCAGTGTTTTGGACAAATGCGTGAAAGTGTCAGTGAGTTTGCAAAGATGTCAGTGAATCAAAGGTCTCGTGCATTGAGTAGTAAGCAGCTGCGATTTGAGCAGAGCTAATAGTTCACTCCTGTGCAGAAAACACCAATGAAGATTGTGGAGGAGGAGGAAGAGGAGGTGGCTGAGATCCAGCCCGACCCTCTCCACCAACTCATTCTGCACTTCAGCCACAATGCTCTGACAGAAAGAAGGTGAGATGGTTATGACTCTGCTTTTAAGCAATTAGCAAACTTTTTTTAATCACTTCCAGAGCACATATTACATATTTTGCCCCGTGGCCTGTTTTAATTTTTGTGTATCCAAGTTTGTGAGGTAGCTGCTGTGATAATTGTCTAACATTTAATCAATATCAATTTGTCCGTTTTGTGTACTTTAACCAGCAGAATATATGATATTAACACAACATGACTTTATTTTTTTCTCAGTCACTTGGAAGAAGATCCTTTGTATATTGCGTATGCAGACATGATGGCAAAGGTAGTGTTCTTTCAAATTTAATTCATCAATTATCAGCAAATGAAATCAAACCCTGAAGCGAGCCTTTGTGTTCTCAGAGCTGTGCAGAGGATGAGGAAGAAGAAGAGGAAGAAGGGAAAGAAAAGACATTCGAGGTACCCTGGTGGGGGCTTGTAGGAAAGGTGGTCAGTCTCCTTAAAATGTAGCTTTCCTCATTACTGTATGTGTGTGTTCGTCCCTCAGGAGAAGGAGATGGAAAAGCAGAAGATCCTTTATCAGCAGGCGAGGCTGCACGCTCGTGGCGCTGCTGAAATGGTGCTGCAGATGATCAGCTCCAGTAAAGGTAATGATCTGTTTCTTACTCAGCTACGCAGCTGATTTACTGTTGTGTCCGAAGCAGTGTTACAGCAGAAAATGGTTGCTCTTAATCCTCTGAGGTCTAAGTTGTCCTCCTTGTCTTCTCCATTTAAGTTTTTCATGCCTTATTTTTACCTGTTTGTGATCTGTAAAGCACTTTGTAACTATATTTAGAGAAGTGCGTGCTTGTATTTGTTTGTAGAGATTATGAATTACCTTAACTGGCTGCTTTTTGTTTTTTTTATCTTAAATTTTTGCTATCAGGTCGTCTGGGCCCCATGGTGACCTGCACCCTCAAACTGGGCATCTCCATCCTAAATGGAGGCAACGTGCAAGTTCAGCAGGTGAGGTCATTCTGCACTGTGTGTACATACCGCCAGTTTATGACTTTAATTTCCCATTTCATTTTTTTGACAAGACTGTAATGCTTTACTTCACCCATCGCAGAAAATGCTCAATTACTTGAAAGAAAAAAGAGATGCAGGCTTTTTCAAGAGTCTTTCAGGACTAATGCAGTCCTGCAGGTCGGTACTATGATATTATTCTTCCTGGAAACAAACGCATGATTCATATGCTCATATTTGATTTTGAGGTTCTTCTCCTAGTGTCCTGGACTTGAATGCATTTGAGAGACAGAACAAAGCAGAAGGACTCGGCATGGTGACAGAGGAAGGTTCTAGTAAGTGAAGTGGACTTTCATTAGATGCATTGTGTGACATCTACTTTGTTTTCTCTTTCAAACTCCATATTTGTGGACGGTTTCTCTTGAGGTTCTCAGAGTAGACGCCTGCTGCTGAAACACCTGATATTATCCTTGATTACACCCAACAGAAGATTATACCCTTCCCCACCCCTCAATGAACTAATGCTGAACCATGCCAACTTTAACATCAGCATCTATTG
This sequence comes from Rhamphochromis longiceps, assembly GCF_057381845.1. NCBI lineage: Eukaryota > Metazoa > Chordata > Actinopteri > Cichliformes > Cichlidae > Rhamphochromis > Rhamphochromis longiceps. The sequence goes on along the minus strand of NC_140571.1, from coordinate 17,679,772 downwards.
AAAGCTCTTAATTAATGCTAATTCATAGTTTCTGTATGGCCTTTGAAATCAAAATTTAATTGCTATGGATGTAAATTTTGATTAATAGAAATAGTTTGCTGCTTGTCAGTGTGGTGTCTTTGTCTTTTTTTGCAGTAATCAAAGTACAAGTAAATTACATTTGTATATATATTTTTGGACTTTATACAGTGGAAGATATGGGATTATATTGGGTTACTGTATGGGTTTCTTAATGAAGGTTAGGTTAAATAAAAATATTTAGTCTTAGAGGACATGGTCCAGCATTAAAACAAGACCTATCATCTCTCTCTAACTTCCAACAAAAGCACTCTTCACTTGATGCTTCTCACATCAAACGTCTGTTTGTTCATCATTCAGTTCTCTGCTAAACATTTCCACTGAGTTCTGTGTTTAACAGTTCACTGTTACTACTCGTGTCTGTTAACGTTACAAACTTTTCACCATGACTGAATTCTTATTTGGTCCTCATCTTATTAGATGGTACATAGAAATAACCCAGGCCTATGATTTTTATTTTTTTTCTTTCTCCCCATCAGAAAACAAATTTCTTTTTAATTGCATGTCTTTGTTTTTCACTAGTAGCTGATATATTCATATCTCTTGGTATTGTAACTCAATGTCCTCTCTTTTTGCTTATGTCTTCGTGTATTGTTCGTCTCCTTCCTGTCATTTTAAAAACCCATCGATGGCAGTCCACACTGAGCGGGGTAAATAGCAAATTTAGATCATGCTGATATGGCTATGCTTTCACCCTGAATGTCCCCTCCATATCTGTGGTCCATACTCCTTGCTTTATATGGTACCCAGCCCTGCCCTTCCCCAGATGCCTATAGGGAGACACTGTGCATGCCAACTGTTAGAGTACACAGAAAGTGGATCTTCAGAATCCACTGACTGTCCTTTTCTGTGATATTTGTTCCCATTCCCTTCATGTTAACATTTACTAATGCAAATCCTATTACTGATGCTCAAATATGTCAGTCTAAGGCTATCAGTGCCACTTCCAAAGGGTTTGACTTGAAGGTCTGTGGATCATTCCACAGCCTTAAAAAGCTTTGTCTTGCTTTCTACTTGGGGCCTATTTCACAAAGCTGGTTATGATACAGATGTTTAACTTTCACATGGTTTTATATGCTTAAAGAACTGTACTGTGCTCATTTCATATAGCTCTGTTGACTAGCTGATTTTTAAAGTAAATTAGGTAATCCCGTCGGTCCGCTCTTTGTCAGGCCCAGTCATGGCCTGCATGTGAAAGTTATCAGGCTTCCTCCAGCTTATGGAAATGTCCTAGTGTTTCACTGTTGTTTAAGGAAAGAGCATTTTTACAAAAAAAAAAAAAAAGCACTTTGGATTCAGTTTTGAATCTGCAATCTAAAGGCCCCAGACTTCAAAATGTTTGGAACATGAAACCTGTCCTGCTTGCGTCATATTAATTGCTTTTGAGGGGAGATTCACATATTATTAGTATTATTGTTATTATTGTTATTATTCCTTCTCATGTTGAAATAAAAAGGTAATGCTTTATAATAAGGTTCTTGTATTAAGTGTTAGTTAATGTATAATAAGATGCTTGTAACTCCTGACAGAATGATTATTAACATTATGCAACCCAAATTAACCACCTTTTACAGTGTATGCGTTGTTTTTTTAAGTTAGCTTTTATTATTTTATGTCTAATTTATTAAGAACATAGTGGACAGAATGACAGAGCTATGAAAAGCATTATTAATAAGTTAATAATAATATATTTACTAACCTTGTAAGCCATTGTTCTCACATTAAATGCAACAGTTGCAAAGAAAACATAGTTGGCTATTAAGTTCATAGTTTATAATACATTATTATATGTTATTGTTTAGTATGCTATGTATATAACATCTTATTAACATCTTAAGAAGGACTTATAAGAGCCTTACTGCTGTTAACTAACACTTATTACAAGGACTGCAATATGAAGTGTTACCAGTAAGTATTGCAGAGTTTCAGCTGTGTTCACCAAAATATTTCCTCTCAAGGCTCCAAGGTGCTACAGAATGATGAGTTTACTAAAGATCTTTTCCGGTTTTTGCAACTTCTGTGCGAGGGCCACAATGGAGGTGAGGCCCTCTTTGAGTTTATTCCAAATGCACGTTTTCATCGGAAACACAAGAGTTTGTTTGCACAAGTTTAGTTTATTGCACCGGTTTTACAAAAAAGCATCGAGGCGTTGAGAATATTTGTTCATCTTTCAGATTTCCAGAATTTTCTGAGAACCCAAACTGGAAACACAACCACAGTCAACATCATTATCAGCACTGTGGACTATCTGCTCCGTCTTCAGGTGATTAAAGCACAAAACTGAGGGCTGGATCCATCTTTAGTATGATCGTCACCATCTTTATTGCGTTTGTTTGACCTGTTTCTCACTGTGGTTCTCCTTCAGGAATCTATCAGTGACTTCTACTGGTACTACTCTGGCAAAGAAGTAATTGATGAAACTGGAAAGCGAAACTTTTCCAAAGCGTTATCTGTAGCAAAGCAGATATTTAACTCGCTGACTGAGTACATCCAGGTAAGATGCTGATCTCTCGCTCAGCACTGTTGAGTTTGTCAAGTCGGGATTAAAATATTTCATGATGTTTTTTTCTTCACTGTATTTTTTTCCTGCAGGGTCCATGTATTGGGAACCAGCAGAGTTTAGCACACAGCAGACTGTGGGATGCAGTGGTGGGCTTCTTGCATGTTTTCGCCAACATGCAGATGAAGCTGTCTCAGGTATGATGCAACTTGTACAATTGTAACAGGCTAATAGACTTTCTCATTTCTGTGAGGAGGTGCATCGCTAAGTAGAGCATTGCAGCCACAGCATGTAGTTTGTTTTGTAGCAGAAAACATGTCATTTCTTATTATGATACTTACATACAGTATGCCATAGGGGGCAGGGATAGCTCAGTAGGTAAAGTGGTTGCCCCATGATCGGAAGGTCGGCGGTTCGAATCCACTTAACGGCTACCCTGAGGTACCCCTGAGCAAGGTACCGTCCCTACACACTGCTCCCCGGGCGCCTGCTTAGTGGGCTGCCCACTGCTTCACTGAGTGAATGGGTCAAATGCAGAGAAAAACAAGTAATTTCCCCATGGGGATCAATAAAGTATCCATTATTATTATTATTATTATTATTATTATTATTATTATTATGATAACACCAAACATTGAGTGCAAATGGCTAATTGCTTAAGACAAACCACTGAATGATAGTTGACCATGTACTTGTAGGATGCCAGTCAAATTGAGCTGCTGAAAGAACTGATGGACTTACAGAAAGACATGGTGGTCATGCTGCTGTCTCTGCTTGAGGGTAAGAGCCTGAAGTTTTAATGTAATTTTGGAGAAAATACCAAAAACAGAAAAAAATAATTGGGCTTTAAAGACTAAATACACATGTACAAAAAAAGTTGTCTTTTAAGTACATATGTCATTGTCTTTGTGTATGATTATAAAATGTGTGCCTTACTTCCCAGGTAATGTGGTTAATGGAACAATTGGAAAGCAGATGGTTGACACCCTGGTGGAGTCTTCCAGCAATGTGGAGATGATTCTCAAGTTCTTCGACATGTTCCTGAAATTGAAGGATCTCACGACCTCTGACAACTTCAAGGAGTATGACCCTGAGTGTAAAGGCATCATTTCTAAGAAGGAGTTCCAGAAGTCCATGGAGAGCCAGAAGCAGTACAGCCAGTCTGAGATCGAATTCTTGCTCTCGTGTGTAGAGGCGGACGAGAATGACATGTTCAACTACAAGGAGTTTGTGGAGCGGTTCCACGAGCCAGCCAAAGACATCGGTTTCAACGTGGCAGTCCTTTTGACCAACCTGTCTGAACACATGCCGCATGACTCCCGACTTGCCACTTTCTTAGATCTGGCTGAAAGTGTGCTTAGTTACTTTGAGCCTTACCTGGGTCGTATTGAAATCATGGGCAGCGCAAAGCGAATCGAGAGGGTTTACTTTGAGATCAGCGAGTCGAGCCGCGAGCAGTGGGAAAAGCCGCAGGTGAAAGAATCCAAGCGTCAGTTCATCTTTGACGTGGTGAACGAGGGCGGAGAGAGCGAGAAGATGGAGATGTTTGTGAATTTCTGCGAGGACACCATTTTTGAGATGCAGCTGGCCTCACAGATCTCTGAGCCAGAAGTGGTTGAACAGCCCGAAGAGGACGAAGAGGAAGATGGACACAGCATCCTGGAAGAGCTGACTGCAGAGGAAGAGCACGCCCTGGAGTCTGCCTCTGCCTTCACCACCGCATGTCGCTCAGTCAAGAGCAAGATTGCACACGTCCGCCAGATGTTTTCCATTAAAAACATGCGCAAGAAGTTGAAGAAACTCAAGAAGCTGAGCATCAAGGAGATAATCACAGGCTTCTTTGCCTTCTTCTGGATGCTGTTCACTGGGTTTTTTAAGGGTATCTACAGCCTCATCTTTGGTTTCTTCCACGTCATTTGGTCCTCCATGTTTGGTGGAGGTTTAGTCGAGGGAGCCAAGAACATAAAGGTGACGGACATCCTTGGAAACATGCCTGACCCGACTCAGTTCGGCATCCACGGAGATGTGATAGAGGGAGAGAAAGTGGAGGCTATAGAATCATTAGGAAACCTGGACATAGCGATGGCACCAACAGGGGACGTTGTAGAGGTTGACATGATGATGGAGATGCTGAACGCGCCTAAAAAAGAAGGAGGAAAACATGTGGAGCCAGGCCTGGGGGATGTTTGCGAGCTGAGTGCTGAGCCCTCCGCTGATCATAAGAAGGTCCATAGTCACAAACACAACTTAGATATCTGCCTTTAATTCCCCCTTCCATCCATCCTCTCATCTTATATAAATGTTTTTTTGTTTTTGTTCTTTGCAGAAAGCTGCTGCCAAGAAGGTTGAAACCCCTGAGAACGAACCAGAAAAAGCAGAGTGAGTAACACTAAGTGAAATTAAAAGTAATTGTCATCAAAATAAAATTAACTTTAAAGCAAATAAAAAATGATAAATACAGCACAGAGAACCAAGAGAAGGAGGATAAACCAAAGGAGGAAGAGGCTAAGGAGCCAGTGACAGAGGAGAAGCCCAAGACCAGGTCAAGTCAGCCTAAAGAGCCAGCACCTGCGTTCATGTCCAGTATTTTTGCAGTTCTGGATGTCTATCTGAACAAGACGCTGGTAAGTCATCATACTTGGTTTCATTCCTTATGCAGTTATCTCTAAAATGTGGGCACACTTTGAAAGCTATCAATAGTTAGTCTTACTGTGAAACTTCTTTCCTCACAGAACTACCTGGCTCGTAACTTCTATAACCTCCGCTTCCTGGCGCTGTTTGTGTGTTTTGCCATCAACTTCATTCTGCTCTTCTACAAGGTAACTCAAGCGTTAAAGTTTCAGTCAAAGTGGAGCGCAGATTTTCCATAAAACTGAAAAGTGACAAAAGGTGACATGACATGAATATCACAAGTGAATTTGCGCTGCCACTTAAATAAGAAACACAAAACAAGGAAGTCTAAAACAAGTCATTAAAACTTTGACCAAAACTTTCATAAAAAAAAGTCTGTTTAGACAGCCTTTAAAACAGCAACGTGTTGAGTGCTGTGTTGTAGCAGAGAGACATCAATCAATAACTCCTGAAAAGCTTCATATCGGTGGAGGCGTTCCCAATGATCATAGAAGTCAAAATGCAAAGATAAAGCTGGAAACATCTGGTAAAAATGTCCCAATATATTCATTATGTGAGTGTACAAGTTATTTTTTGCGCTTCAGGTCACTGGTGAAAGTGATGAAGAAACTGATGATGAAAACCGCTGGGGTGCTGACGAAGAGGATGACGAGAACACGTTCTTTGACATGGATGAGTTTGTGCTTCAGGAGAGCACCGGCTACATGTTACCAACGCTGCGCTTCTTGGCAATATTCCACACCGTCATCTCGCTCGTCTGCCTGGTCGGGTACTACTGCCTGAAGGTGGGGAATGCCTTTGTTTGGCTGAAAATGGTCACTTTCTAAAAGATGCAGTCTTACTGTCCCAGTGTTTTGATTTCAGGTTCCTTTGGTGGTTTTTAAGAGGGAGAAGGAAATTGCCAGAAAGCTTGAATTTGATGGGCTGTACATCACTGAGCAGCCATCTGACGATGATATCAAAGGCCAGTGGGATCGACTTGTCATCAACACCCCGTGAGTTTGTGGCCTTGTTAAAAATGTGGTTTGGATTTTGTTTGAAATTATCTCGTTTAAAAATAGTATATAAATATACGTTCATCTGGACGTAGCGTTTTCCAGATGAACAGAATCAACTTTTGGAGGTCAGACTGTTACCTTTATAGCACACAAAGTGCTTTCTACTGTCTTCTTCACCCAGTCACATAAATATTCATACCAGGCTTTTATCTATCCCAAGCACTAAATTTTCCCACTCCGATAAACGCATTGGGTGCGACTTGGTTTTCAGTATTTTGCCTGAGGATGCTTTAACACATGGACTGGATGAACCGGAGATTGAGCCCAGATTGATTGATAAATAAACCAATTCCAGATGGATTTCTGATTCTCATTTATGTCTCCATTTGTTAATTGTCTGATCATTAAATATCTGATATTAGGGTTAAATATTAGACAATATTACAACAGGTGAACTGAGTCTCTGTTGTTCACTTTCCATTACAGATCCTTCCCAAACAACTACTGGGACAAATTTATCAAGCGCAAGGTGAGTGTGGAGGAATGAGATGACCATTTTCCTGGATTAATGTGGGATTAAACCTATTCTTAAATTGAAAACCTTTTCATGCTAGTTTTGAATGATTTTTTTAATTTTCTTCTTAGTTTGGGACTAGGCTTAATCTTCGATGTCAGGGAAGCTGGTTTGCAGGCTGTATTATATTCTAAGCTTGACCCTTTAGCGCGATTAGACTAATGTCGGTGTAGCTCACACTGAATATGGAAAAAACACATATTTGTTTTTCTAAATTGCAAAATCCCCCGAGGGTACTTGTGTTTTAAGGGTGACTAGTGTCACTTTCTCTAAACTGAAATACTAGACAAACTCTCAAACACTTTAGACTTTCTTACCCACAGCTTGGAGTAATAGAAAGCCACTTTAAGCAAAAATACAGTTCATGATTTGTTGGGAGCTATTCGCCTGTTATTCTAAGATTGTTCCCCATCCCACCCACTGTCAGATGACTATGTATGTGTTGACTTTTAAATAAGATAAATAAAGATAGTTTTGAACTGTGAAACATGCAAAGCTGCCCTCGAAACAACTTAAGAATAAAATATGGAGCTGGAGGTGTAGGAAGAGCCTCTAATGGTGGTTGGCGAACAGCTTGTAGATACATTAACGCCACCCTCTGGTGGCAGTTGTGCATTACATTAGATACTACACAGTTAGTTGCATGCCATTCAGTTTTTGTTTTTTTTCATTGCTAGTTAAAGTTAACTAATGAACCTGTTCTCTCCTGTGCTCCTCTATATGTGCAGGTTATTAACAAATATGGTGATCTCTATGGAGCAGAACGCATTGCTGAGCTTTTAGGCCTAGATAAGAGCGCTTTGGACTTTGACCCCACAGTGGAAACTGTTGAGAAAGAAGCGTCCCTGGTATCCTGGTGAGAACACACCTCCCGTTTTCTTATTCCTCCTTCAGAGATGCGCATGCAGTAAACACATTTATATATTACATTACGTGACTCCAATGTTGTAATAGAGTACAGTCAAGGAGGGTTTTTAAGACTCTCCTTGACTAGAGATGAACAATTTTGAAGAGATGCACCTGGTCGTTGGCAAGAACTGCCACAGAAACTACAAAACTGTACCTACTCTTATCTATCTCTATTAACATGACTTGACCAAGTACAAACTCAGTTTTTGTTGATGAGTTTAAATATATATGTAAACACAAACGCCTTTCACTTTGTCATCAACAGGCTGAGCTCCATTGATACAAAGTACCACATCTGGAAACTGGGCGTGGTCTTGACTGACAATGTAAGTTTAAGTCCACATAAAATCTACCATCAGTGTGATGTTCAAAAAGAGCCTCATAAAAAAATATTTACCTTTTCCTCCTCCAGTCTTTCCTGTATCTCATTTGGTACACCACCATGTCTATTTTTGGACACTTCAACAACTTCTTCTTTGCTGCTCATCTGCTGGACATCGCCATGGGATTCAAGACCCTTCGCACCATCCTGTCATCTGTTACTCACAATGGCAAGCAGGCAAGTAGTTTTACCAGCAGAGGGAGCCAGAGTTCAAGGAAAAGCAACAATTGCACAATACAAGCGTTCTACTCGCTTGAACTCAAACAATGAAAGAAATGATTCCTGGTGCATTTTTGGCTCATCTTTAAAAAGTTTCAAAACTGTATAAAATGTATTTGTTTCAGCAAACAATCTTTGTCTGAGTCTATGATACATAACAGAGACCAAACAGGGATGAAAGAACTAGCATCGTGACTCATACTGAATATAAATATAATCAGATCATGAAAATAATACAAACAAGGAATGGCTCAGAAATCTGCTCCATGGAATATTAGATAAACAGTCATGAGAAATAAATAAAAAGACATAAAACAGTTAAGGACACAAGATTTTGCTTTTATTTTGAGGTTGTTGGAACATTCATGCAGATTTTTCAGGAATAGGCCATTCCTACTGACTCCAAAAGCTGTCAGGAGGTGCCTAAAAACTAACTGCTAAATGAGCAAAGAGATGGATGACAGTATAATGTTTTGGGTTTTTTTTGGTTTTTTATTGTTGCTGTTTGTCTCTTTACTTGATGTTCAACGAAGCCTTCTGCAGAACATGATGGTCTGATTCTGTCGGCTCATCAGCTCAGGCATTTAGTTGCCAAGGCTTGTTAGGGCTTCATCTTTGTCTAATGTAGGAAGACAGGGCACGACCCTATTAACACTATGAAATATGTCAGACTGGAGTTAAAGTTTGCTTCTTTTCAACAGTTTCGACAGTTGGACTGAATGACAGTATATAAAACAGATGGTATACATATGCAAAGCATCAACGGGGAAAGATGATGTGTGATGGCACAAACCTTGGGTCTTGCACTTCTGAAGGTCTTGAAAGTCTGAATACTGATGAAAGCTAAGAAAGTACTTTAGTGCAGAACTTTATTTGAAGAAAAAAAAAAAAAACCCACAGTAGCATTGACACTTTTCTACAGTCTGACAGAAACTGCAAAAATTACTCTCAAAATTTACAGTCAAACAAAAAGGAAGGCCCCAATTGTGCCTCTGAGACGAGTCTGTCTCCTCTATTGTTGCCTCTAATCGTCACTGAGATTAAAAGAATTTCAGATAAAATGTATCCAATTAAAATGAGTCTCCTCTCCTTTCAGCTCGTGCTGACTGTGGGTTTGCTGGCTGTGGTCGTCTATCTCTACACCGTGGTGGCCTTCAACTTCTTCAGGAAGTTTTACAATAAGAGCGAGGATGAAGACGAGCCCGACATGAAGTGCGACGATATGATGACGGTATGTCTGACCACCTCCGGTGCCTATTCATGTGAAAGTGGCTGAAAATTGAAAAATACCTTTCTTTTGTGGTGAAAATGAAAGACTTCATTCCTTAGCAAGGACACATTTTGAGCTGAAAGAAAAAAAACATGGGGCTTTTAGTTCGAATGGTTGACTTGAACATGTTTGCCTCTTAGCCTTGTTCAGGGTCCAGAGGTAGAAGGTGTCTATTGGACAGCATTTTCTTATCTTTTATAAATTATTTCCTAGTTAATGTTTCTACAAATGAAGCCTCTAAATAGAGTCTTTATACTGGAAGTACAGTAACAGCTTACAAACGATTTTTCATAATCTTTTGTAAAACGTAGACCTTGATGACTCCTTTTTTTTTAACCTTACTGTAATAGATGGCTCAGAACCTCCAGCTGCATCTCCAGTGACACTCAGTCTTCAGCCATGTTTTGTAGTTTGAAATATAGAATGAAAAAAGAGAAGTTTCCACTTTCATACTTCCCAGCCAACACTGAATGAGGTGTAGCTTCCTTTAATGCCTGTTTCCGCCCCTCTGTAGTGCTATATGTTCCACATGTACGTGGGTGTGAGAGCTGGAGGAGGTATTGGAGATGAGTTAGAGGACCCAGCTGGAGACCCATACGAGCTCTACCGCATCCTGTTCGACATCACCTTCTTCTTCTTTGTCATCGTCATCCTGCTGGCCATCATCCAGGGTACGTGAAACTATTTCTCATTATCTGCGTTTAAGTTAAAAACCACACAGGTCTTTGTTTTCTTCTCATGCTCCTCTAACAGAGAATTGCACCTTTCTTCAGGTTTAATCATTGATGCCTTTGGTGAGCTGAGAGACCAACAGGAGCAGGTGAAAGAAGACATGGAGGTAAGACTCTGCTCTAGCCAAGCTGTCTGTTGCCAGCTATATTGTTGCGTCAGTAAGTGACAGTATTCCCTTCCTGCTTTATGTGAGTTAAGGAGCATGAACACAGGAAGCAATTTATTTGCCTCCATCGCTCTTTAGCTGATGGTTTTTGCAAACAGACCTTTGATACCTGTTTGTCCTCTAATGCTTTTACAACCCCATCATAACTTTAATGACCGGAATCCTGTGTTCTCATTGGTGGTTCAATTGTTTGTCTAAAAATAGAGAAAAGTTTAACTTGACTTTTAATCACCGGTGATTATTTCACCCATCGTTGCGTGAAGTTGACAAATATCATTGACTTTAAACAGTCTCTGGTCACTACACTGCTGGTGATGTAATAATCCTATAGTCAGTCAATCCAACTCGAATTGTTTTTGAGTGTTTTCTTCATTAGTTAGTTTATCCCCTTGTGCCACAGACTAACTTAATTGTCTAATTAATTGTCTATTCCTGTGAGCCACACTGTGCAGAGGAACAAAACTGGCACAAATAAATAAATGTGCTGATAAATTAACTGAGAATAAATATTACAAATAACTGCAGGCAATAATTAATTTAGGCATTTTTCTCCTATTTGTCTGTAATATAATGTTTTATTGCTCCAATTGTTTTATTCTCTCAGTTGTACGACACTTTGGTCAATACTTGTTGTTTTTAAATGTTGATAAGGTGACTTGACCAGAATGTATGGCAAACTTTTTTCTTGTTTTGCATCTATTTGCATTTGTTTCCATTTTAGCTTTCAATAATTCAAATTATTGTTCTTTTAACATATTTCACAAGAAAAAACTGATTAGCAGAAATCTACTTGGCAGGTTCAAATAGGATGATGACAGTCATCACTAATTTTCGATCCCCACTCATTTGTCTTCCAGACCAAATGTTTCATCTGTGGAATTGGGAATGATTACTTTGACCGGACGCCTCATGGCTTTGAAACTCACACCTTACAAGAACACAACCTAGCCAACTACCTGTAAGTACAGAAATATGACCAAACGTAATGTGACTGAAGTTTTCCCCCTTTAACACTTGTGCCTCCTGTCTGCAGGTTCTTCCTGATGTATCTGATTAACAAGGATGAGACTGAGCATACGGGTCAGGTATGTGAGCGAACACCAGTCTGTAGTATTTGGTCATTTTAAACACGATATGCATAATCTGCCGTCTGTGACCAATCTCAAAAGAACAAAAGGAAAAACTGGAATGTAACAGACTCTAACTTCAGTAGGTTTACTTATGCAACATATCAAGTGGGTTGAAATGTTGCACAAGGTACAGCTTTGCTGGAGAAAGAAGCAATGCGTGGGCTTCCTTTGACTTCTGATATTAAGTTGTTATTGTTGTGCACCTGAGATTCAACTTGGTTTTCTGTTTGATGTTCGTGTACTTTTTCTTAAGATACAAATTTAGCAAAGAAATAGAAAGCTTGCAGTTGTTATTCCTTTAAGCTGCAAAGGACCGCATTCAGCTACTAGGAGTGAATAAGTCACAAAAACAGTGTAATCACTGACATGCCGTTGAGCTACATCCTTAATCTGTCTACTGACGGGATATATAGTCACTGCAGATGGGATGAAACTATTTCACAACATCATATATCATCATAGTATTAATGCAACTAAACAAGTGTTCTATCGTTTGCAGTCAGACCATCTGAAATTTGTGACACAAAGGGCCAGATTTACTATGCAAGGCTTATTACCATGATAGTGCAATTGCAAAAACGTAATGATGGGAAGGAAAAGTTCTGAGGCTAATCTGCTTACAAGCCACCGATTTATAAACAAGAATGCAGTCAGTCTATTCATGGGCCAAGAACAGACAGACCTGATGAGGGAGCATGAGCGAGTGACTAATGTGCTAACAAAAGTACTGCATAAACACAGACACGCGTTCCTCTCTTAAAAAAAAGAAATAAATAAATAAGACAAACTGAACGTCTTTCATATAAGGGCGAAATCTTCTGCCAGAAATTACTGCCGCCTGCGTTTGGTCCTGAGGTCTGAGACTCAGGTGGCGCACAGGATTCATCAAGAGGAGGGCTGCGTCATGATCCTGTTCTACTGTATAAAAATGTAATCTGCGTAACGGCCGATCTGCTGTTATAACAATGAACACAGACTATTTATTAGGTACACATTGATAGTACCAAGGTGGACCCTCCTTTGCCAACAGATTTTGTTCCATATTGACTTGATGGCATCAGCTACACGCCCGTGAGCTACACGCCCGTGATATGAATCTCAAATTCTCAGTTCCGGATTAGATTGAGACCTGATAACATTAGAGGTCATTTCAGTACATTAGACTCACTGTTACATTCAAGAAATCAGCTCAAAATGATGTTGAGACATGGCATGATGTGCTGTTAGATAGCAGCCATTAGAAGACGAGTACACTGTGGTCAGTGACACATTGGGGGGAGCAGACATGGTTAACACTAATACTCTGGCATGCTGTGGTGTTCAAATTAGTTGGTTTAAGGGGCCCAAAGTGTGTTAACAAAATATCTCCCACACTATTAAGCCATCAACATCGGGCTGACCCACTGATATGAGACAGGGTGGATACTTTCACATTGTTTATGCTAAATTCTGACCAGTATCGAAATATTGCAGCAGAAATTGTCTTGACCCTGTCTGCTGAGTCATTGCCGTGTGATTGGCAAATTAGATATGTGTTCATGTGGCTTAATGCACATCGCTTTTATTTTCTGCATGCGGTGTGACACTGTAGATAATTACTATAGTCAATATTACATATCGTAACATTTAGACATTAATCAAACAAACTAACACACTTTAATATATTAATACTTCAATATGGTGTGTAGGAGTATATAGGAGTCTAAAAAAAAGTGTACACTGTTGATAAAAGACAAACAGATGTCTGTATAATATATTGATCTCTATGTAGAAACGTGACCAAGCTTAAAGCACTGAAAACTGCTCCACTCCCTCTAAAACAAGATGCATCTATGTGTCTTCTATTGGGATTATTAGTTAATCCATTTCATGTGGGACCCAGAGTTCCAGGAGAAATTCTGGCACTGCACTCCGAGCTCTGAGGCATCCACCTGTGCAAGATACGCACCCAGTCTCTCCCACTCTCCCATTCTCATTTCAAATAAATGAACAGTCCTTGCGGCAACTATCACAACCACATCAAGTTCAAAATAAGATGTGCTTTTTTCTACGTTGGCATGCATGCATGCAATAACGCAAGCCACAGAAACACCTGTGTCCACATCTTTGACTTGCAAAGGTGACTCTGCGCCTCTTTAGTAAAAGCACGACAGTAGCTTCTTAAAGCCAAAGGAGGTTTTTGTGATGACGCAGATTGTAGGTAAATCTGGCCCTAACAGTTTTCTGAGGACAGAGGTCAGCAAGACCGAACAGTACAAAAAGATCTGTGAATGAGTATAACCAAAACTATGTGCAGCCGTGGACCCTTTAAATCATTCCCTTCCCTTTTCAGGAGTCATACGTGTGGAAGATGTACCAGGAGAGATGCTGGGACTTCTTCCCCACTGGAGACTGCTTCCGTAAGCAATATGAGGACCAGCTGGGTTAGAGCGGGTCGCCTCGTCTGCTGCTCTGAACCCCAATCTCCACTTTGCTTCTACCTGGAAAAAAGACATTGAACTTGACTTCACCCTGTTACCAGAACACACACCGTCATAGTGTCGAAAAATGTAAAGAGGAAAAAAAAATCTGAATTCTGACACAAACGCAAAACATAACGACTCTAAAATTTACAACTGACGATTGGACATTTCGGGTTTGCGTGTTCTTCGTTGTTACTGAAATAGTCTCCTGCCACTACGCCTCTTTTATGCAAATAATTCTTTTAATTCTGATTCACATTGCCTTTTTTCACTTGCTTAACCCCAACCTGCTGCACAATTTGTTGTTTGTAGACATCTGATAATTGTGAAGGGTTACAGCATGACAACTGAATGTCGGAATATGCACAATTTCTAGATTAGCGCCAGGATGTTACGGTCACTTCCTACCCAAACCACAAGTGAATGGATGTGTGCTGCTAGTAATGATCTAGTTAACATCCAAAGAGTGAGACCTGATTTGCCTTTCAAAGCTGGTTCAAACCTGTCTGATGACATGAAGATGGTTCTTCCAGGACCAGAGACAACTCTCACTTTAGGTGTTTATCAAGTGCCGATGTGCCTTATGGAAAAAAAAAAAAACTATGCAAAAGAGAAAAAATATCATTTTTGCCCCTCCTAACACAAGCAGTGCTCTGTTCTGGATTAGCTATAAGCAAATTTAGGTAAAGCTAGTTTTGGGCTTTTACATTTAAAAAAAAGAAAAAAAAGAAAAAGAAATATTTGTTGTATAATATCTAGATGATCCTTGTGTAAATGTTGCTTAGTTTGGTTTTGTTCCTGAACTGTGGTGTCCTGCCCACCTGCACTTGTTTCTACAGTAGAGGAACCCCACAACAAACGGACAATTAAACAGCAAAACTTGGGTTGAGAATTTATTGACGACAAACTGGTTACCCGCTCTTGTCTGGCCATTTATATGTATGTAGTAGCTTTGGTAAACTGCACTTCTTTTTTGATGAGGGGAAGAAAATGAATAAAGTAAGTGACGCAGTGAACCAAACGTGTCGTCTGTGACCTCTTTCACTACCCGTCTGTCACCAATCCTCTGAAGCAAAACACTCCAGAGTCAAAACTTTCACAGGGAACAGAGAATTCTCTCTGAAACAGGGTGTGCTCCAGGAACGTTTTGACATACACTCACAAATGTTCGAGATGTACTGTCCCAACCTTTACACCTCCAAAACAAAACATATTGCCTCTCTTACAGCACGGGGGGCAGGTCCATGTGAAACGAGGAAGCATCAAACTTTAGCATCATAAACTTCCAGGTGGACGTAATTTTTCAAAGGATGGAAGTTGAAGCGATTGAACTGCCATGACCAAGTTCCCTGAGGGTCAGGAGATCATGCTGTCGAGCCAGTCCTCCAGGTCTTCCTCAGTCATTTCCTGTTTGCTGGGCGCAGACTGTGGAGGTGCGATGTCTTTGTCCTTCATCACCTCCATCATCTTCTCTTCTATTGGCTTTGCTGTCACGTCTTTCACTTCCTCACATTCTGCAGGTTAATAACATGATGGGAGACATATTTTTAGTCTTTCCTCTAAACTTGCCTTCTGCTAAGTAATTTTAACTTTATTATCTGTGCTTTGATTACACCACATGTGAATATTGCAATCATGCAAAGCATAAAATCAACAACCATCCAGCGTCTCTAAAACTCAGTAACATTATTATATTTAAAATACTAAGTGTTAAAAAAATTAATACTTCTGTGGTATGAATCTCTGTTTCAGAGTTATGAGCCGGTAAGTGTTCAGTGCAACTGAAAAATTTGCTTTCAAGAAAATGTCTTAATTTGCTGCTTAATAAATATCCAGCTATTACTGCAAATAGCTGGATATTTTTCAATATGTAAAGAACAACCTGCTTAGTCTTCAATTTTTTTTGCGTTAACATTAGGCTTTAAACATTGCCCAAAGTAACTTGTCAGCACAAAAGGTGGAAGTTAACATCCTTGGTAGCTTATCTTATCTCTCTAGTAGTTAATCTAACACCACGTGTGTGGGGGGGGAAAAAAAAAATCCTAAAATTGTAGGTTTTTTTGTTTTGTTTTGTTTTTTGTTAAAAATAAATACTTAAAAAAAAAAATAAATGTATTTACATGCTTAGGTCCACGTTGCCTGACCGCCTGGCAGGGTAAAGATAATAAGCGATCAGTTTTTTACGGCTGAGGGGTAAAAACTAATTAAAATAAAAATATGTAGGAAAGATCCTTAGTGTTAGTATTTTTTTTTTAGTTGGGTACAATTTTATTACATCTTGCCTAATGAGCCATTGATGGCTGTTTATTGAGACTCTGGATGTCGGTGAGTCAAATGCTTTCAAAAAGCAGTTTTTCTTGTAATACCTGTACTGATTTTTCCAAATGTTGCCTACAACACATGACCGTCATACAATAATAACTAAAAACGCTAAAATGAGCCCAATAATCTAAACTAAAACCAAACAATTTCAACAATAAAAAAAACAAAAAAATCCACTCTGCAAATTAGCTGAAACTAAACTGAATTAAAAAAAAAACAAAAACAAAAACTAGTCAATCCAAAATAATAAAAAATAATAATAACTCTATTAAGATCTATAGCTATCGAATCTTTAGGTCCCAAAGTTTCACAATGGCCACTTTTAAGGTTAAACTGCTAGCATGCCATGTTTTGTTTACTCTTTCCAGTTAAAAGATTATGATCTCACACAACTGTCAAAAAGATATATGTTGTGCATGACAAAGTAAATATACAGTATAATATTATTAATGAATTTCTTTCTTTACACTAAGCTAACTGAAGCTTACTATTCTCCACACAGACAAGACAAGACGAGAGCGACATTAATCTTCTACATTTCCCCCAGGCTATCACACATCGCTCAACGTGCAGGGACAGACTATCATTAAATATACTTGCCCTTCTCTTTAACAGCGCTCTCCATTTCTGCACCGCTGACAGGCTCGTTTCCTACATCACCTGACACTGGTTTCTGTAAGTTGAGCAGGTTGTCCAGCTCTTCATCAGCATCATCCACCAGAGTCTCAGTAGCAGCAGCTGAGGAAGAAAGCTGTGAGCCTGAGCCCCCCACTGGGTTTGCATCCACGGGGACTTTCTGGCTGATGCTGAGGCTTTTTGAAGCTGTGGATGGAGGTGTGAATTTGGACATTTTTGGCACTTCCTGTTTAGGTGCTAGAGTCATACTGGGCAGCTCTACTGGTGCTGAGACCTGAAACATCAGGTAAAGTAAAAAAAAACAACAAACAGCTCTTGTCATGCATGTCTCTGAGAAAAACACAAAGATACAGAAGCCATATTTTCTTTTTTCTCAGAAGGTAATCAACACAGTGTATTAATCTACTGGGTGAAAATAACCAGACATGTATCAATAAATACAAAAAGGTCAGTCTATTGTTTTATTTTTATATATACTTAATTTAACCTGACATGCCTCCATGCCATATCTTGCAACCCTAAATCCCAAAAAGTTGGGATGCTGTGTAAAATGTAATACATGAATGCAATGATTTGCAAATAAAATCTTTTGTTCACAGAAAACAGAAAACCTAATTCCTCCATATAAACATATTTGTGGTTAAAGTTTACCTCCCGAACAACACCCAACCACAGTGTGCTGGGCATCAGCTAACACTTGCCTGAATCAACTCGGGCTCCAGGTCGAGTTTCTGATGCAAAGGCACTTCTTGAAGAATCTGGGTAAGAGCTGGGAGGTCCAAAACAATCCCTGCCATCTGGAGAACAAATGAGAACACAGACTGCAAACAAATGTTTGTATCTACAGAGTTTAGGTGAGTGAGAGCACTATCAGATTCAAAGTCTTCATAATAAATGGATGAACTTTTGTCCAACATTAAGCACATGAACACTGTACTACAACAACAGTATGAATCTGATATCTTAATCGGAATATTCTTTATAACTGTAACTGCTGTGTATTTTAAAGACTTAAAACTCCATAAATCAATTTTAAAAAGGAGCGGTGGTGATATAATTTTACCTGACTGATATCAAGCTGGTCCATCTCCCATTCTTTTTCTTCTGCAAACCGGAAATGCGTGAACGAATCCCCTGTGAGAAAACGATGCACAGAAACAAAACGTTTTGGCGTTATGACCGCAGCAGTGTAATCCCCAAACTATCTGTTAAAGCTAAAACTCACAGACACATTCACTTTAGTATTTTTTTCACACAAACACAGCTCCTGCCTCTGCAGAGCTTGTACAAACCAACAGAGTGGCCTTCATGTCCACAATGTCTACGATGTTTTTCTCTGGAAGGCAAAAGCTTTGTGTAAACTCTTGATCAGTTTGAGCGTTACAGCAGAGCTAGTCTGCTTTCGCAGCATTACCGGTCTGAGGGCTCTTGTCACTACAAAGACACTGAGGATGTATTATTAATAAGCGCACAGCAGCGGTGCCACACACTCAGCAGACAGATGAACAAATGAGAAAACCGTCAAGATGAAACTTGTTGTTTGAGTGTAGCACAGCGCGCGAGGAGCACCTGAGTCAAAAAACAGCATCCAGAACAACAAGGCCACATGTCAGATGTGAAGCACCACTCTTACAGCTCCTCATTTTTGCATGTGGTTATTTCCACAATGTTCTAGGAGGATGTCATTTTGCTGGAAAAACAGGTCGCTTGTAGAAATTTTTACACTACAAAATGGAAGTCTTTCTTTATTCTAACTGAAATCTAAATATTCTTAAATCCCACAACATTTTCATCCTTCCTTTGTGAAGTAAAGAATGTGGGGATAACCTAAAAGGAACAGCTCATCTGAGATAACGCAACACTTAGCAGAACTAGAACACATCAATTAATCAATGAAAAAAAAGTGCTAAAACCATCAAAAAATAAAGTTAAACTAGACTTCTTTATACCCTCTGGAGTTTTTGTTTTAACTTTATTCCACTTAAAGGAAAATTCAAGGTTAGACACCTGCTAGAGATTTTAGTGTTAAAAATGATAGAGAGAGGTCTTGGAGAGAGTTCTGTCTGATTTATTATACACATTATTATTCAGAGAAGATATTAGGGACAGGATGAATGCTGAGGGGAGTGTGGTATAACAGAACACTTTATATTTTTTGTCTTTTTACCCTTTTAAGTTTACATACTGGCTAAAAAAATGAACTGGATGACAGATTAAAATATGCTTGGTTGCTAGCAAAAAAAGGTTTCATGCAAAAGTAGCACAACTGGCAGGCTCCTGTGTACGCAACTGTTTTTTACCTGTAAATGTCCATTTAAAAGCATTGCAACCAGGATACAATCAGCCAACTTAGCATAAACAGTAAAAGGAGGAAAAGGAAGCAGTTAACCTGGCAGCAACTTGTTGCTAACTAACATGTTACAGCTACAAAAACAGAGCACCCCTGCACACAGGCATGCTTCAAGCCCCTCCCACCACTAGCAGCTGAACACATGAACAGCAGCACAACAAGCTTGGCAAAACATCTTAAAGCCTGAAACCCAGGGCTTCATAAAATAAAAATATTTCTGAGGTCATTAAAGCTCTATTTCAACAACAAAAGTATTTCAGTATTAAACAATCATAAATGTTGTACACCCTTAACATTAGCTGTTTAATTATTAGCAATTACCCATATTTTCCATCTGTTAAATAATGATTAAGGTTTTGTATTTTCTTATTTATTTCTATTTTTATTTCTTTATTTTGAAATTTCAATTTCAGTAAGTTGCAGTAAGTACGTTTGCTTCTTTTAGTTTAGTTTTTATTCTTTGAAAATGTTTAGTTTTAGTTTAGTTTTTTGTGCATAAGTATCATTTTATGGGCACTGGGCTCCGTCACTGGAGACAAGATTTAAGAAATCAGTATAGGTATTACAATAAAAACAGACCTTTTTGAAAGCAGTTGCCATGCAGCCTTGTAGAAAAACTAAGGATATAAATTATTTGTATTTTGCTTTGTTTTTTACACCTATGTCTAATTAAGAAGTAAAAAGCATTTGAGAACAGCTCTTAAGAGTGGGGTCTGTCTTGCATTATGGCCACTGTGGTGCTTGTAGTTGGACCTTTTCTTTACAATATTTTTTCTGTGTAGTTATGAAATAGTAAATCTTAATTTTGTAAATCATTTGAAATCATTGACAGATAAATCAAGCAACCCTGGGATCCAGGAAGTTTTCAGCAACTTCTAAAAAAATTTAAAAAATTATATACATATCATCAATAATCATCAGTTGACCACAAAAGTATGATATTGAAAATGAATCAGGTGATACTGGCCTCAAGTACACAGACTGTGGTCAGTCTGCCACACACAGATGGACAGTCAGTGGGAGATCTGACAGAAGAGCTGCAGTCAGATGCAGCTTCGCACTTTGTTATTCTGCCCTCTGCATATTGTATTATGGACACTCTGCCTTCAGGTGTGACCATTAGCACCATCTGCAGTTGTCAGTGATTTGTCGTTCAAGAAGCAAAAGGAGGTCAAGAAGGAGAAAATGCAGGAGGGCTTTTTATCTTCAGGCTGAGTCCCTGCTGTCAAACAGGGTGAATAAAGATGAGTTATGAAAAGGAGCATTACCGAGGTTACAATGACAGTGACGGAGATGGATTAAAAGAAAGGAATGGGAATGTCAGCTTTATGTGACGGCCGTTTGAGAGTACCTTTATGTTGAGACAAAGATTTTCCCCTTCACTGGGAAACTGTGAGAAAATAAGACCGGGATTTGGTAGACGAGAAATCGAACCACATCGCTGCTGGCATCTTAAACAGATCAATGATCATTTGCTAAAAATATTCTGCTAAATCAGAGGGAACCATTGCTCAGTGATAAGATCAAGAAACAGCTGCCAGAATTGAATCACCAAGCTGTGAGCTGAAACTCAAACTAGCTTTGCTAAACTACCTATTAATTACATCATTTATATTTTTTTTAAAGTACTCTTCACCTAACTACACAGGTCTACTGACCCTTTAAAATAAAGCTATGTCGCCATGCCATTGAAGAACTTTGTTTTATGTGTCTTCTACCTTTGAGTCTCTGTGCCACCACAACTGATCTGGTATTAAGTAATCAGCTTTAATTTATGAGATTTAAAAAAATGTTTTAACTGCTAAGGAATTATAGCAATTTATATTTAATCAGTTATTCACCAGCAAGGCCACCATGAGGCAATGGTATCTCTGATGTTAGAATGTACCAAATTGCATAAATAAATCCTTTATGAGCTACATTTCAGACATATGTGTGGATTATTTTTAACTAGAAGTGTTCTTCTGCTGTTTTTATTTCCAATTATTTAATTTTTTCCTATCATTTTTTCATCACGGTTTTTAGGGCTGATGCCAGTAAAATTTAAGGAGCCAGTATCATTTAAGTGTGTGTGTGTGTGTGTGTGTGTGTGTGTGTGTGTGTGTGTGTGTGTGTGTGTGTGTGTGATATATATACATATAAGCTTGTAATCTTAGTTGGAAATATCCATCCCCACCATGTGCTCAGCTGTGATGATATTCTGCTAAATGCACCATAGAAATGGCTGCTGCTCCCTGAGCTCTGATCTGCTGAAGGTTTCTACCTGTTAAAAGGGAGCTCTACCTTTCCACTTTTGCCAAGTGCAGCTCATTGGGTTTCTCTATATTATTGTGGAGACCCCACCATACCTTCAGGTGGCTGTTGCATAAACTAAACTTAGGTGAACTGAAAAGCTAAATTTGTACTAAAACATAAAACTGTCCCTGGTTAGCACTCTCCCTCCTTTTCTGTTTCCTACTCCTCTCTGTTTAACATCCCGTTCACTCAGTCTCCTTCAGTCCAACACAGAGATCTGCTGACATTGGTAAGCTGCCTCCCTCCTACATCTCAAAGCCCAGTGTCCTCCTGATCTGTGTCCATGGAAATATCATTGCATGTAATTCAGAGGCACTGATACAACCATGGCAACTGCTGCCAGCAGGGATGAGAGAAACTTCTGTCAAACCTCCATAAGACACAAAAAGAGAGGAGGAGGACATATAAGCGAGACAACGAAGAGAATGAAAAAGGCAGACTTTTCCTTTCTGCTCAACTTCAGTACCCTGATGCTGTTTTCAGAGTCGATTCTAACATCTACAGGGAATGTGCCGCCTCAGATGTGTCACCCAGCAGTGTGAAAAACATGGCTGGTATTTTACTAAATACTGGTACTATGATTTAGTTCACATATAACAATAATATCTGGGCTTCATTTGAAAATGTTTAGCTGTACTAAAGCTGCCACAGTGAGCTTAATTATTGATTAGTCAATTAATTATTTTGCCTTTTTAGTATTTTCAGAAGTGAAAATCCACAAATAGGAAACATTTAGTCAGTTTTGCTTGAAAACATGCTTTAAAGGCTTAACTAAGTTCAAATAATCAATAGTAAAAAATGCATTTAATTAACTGTTTCTCAAACTCAGTGCTGTAAACGGTTTGAGTTTTGACGTTTTCAGAGAGGAAAAGGACCTTTCAGGTTCCAGACGGAGAAAGTATTTCTGATCAACCAAACTTCATGAAGCTTTTTTTTAAATTTAATTTTCTTTTCAGATTAAACAACTAAAGTAATATACCAAACCTATATGTTGCTGTTCACTCTAAAAGCTACTTACAGAGATGCACTGATTACAATTTTGTAGGCCAGTTTCCTTTTTTCCCCTGCCTGTAACTGACAGCATATACAAACAAAAATAAACTTTTTCCTAAATTTAAAATGTTATTTTCATATTAAAATATATTATTAAACTTTACTTTCCCCCAAATTGCAATAAGTTAGATCATTTACCAGTATGTTTATATGTCTACCTTTTTTTTTTTCTTTTTACACTCTAAATAAATAAATGATTTTCCTCATAATAGTTTTGTTTGCTGATACCGAGGCTACCGGTTGGTCGCTAGCTCTGAGCTCTGGCTTGATTTAGCATTAGCTACTTTTCGTTTGTTATGTTTTATAAATGCCCATGTGAGGTTTTTTTTTTTTTGTTTGTTTTTTTTACTTACAGCATTAAGGATTTTAAAAACTTAATTTAGGCCAAATGAATTAGCTTTAATGTAACACTTTTCTATCAGATTTCTGCTTTCTTCTAATCTGTAAAGTAGATTCATTTATGAAAGTAGAGGTGTGGTAATTGTCCGTCCTCTAAAGCAAACCCAGTAAATTTATATAAATGTGATTGTTATTTTTGATTGTGTAACACTTTTATTTATTTATGTATTTACAGTTATTCTTTCAAAAAATTGATAACTACTATTATTACGGTATGAAAACTGTTAATACTTCTGTTGAACTGTGGTAGGACTTACCGGTACGTGTGATCACTTACGTGATTTGGAGGTCTACGGTTACATTAAAAAATAATAATAATAATAATTTAAGTATAGCCATGTGATTGTTGGGAACCAAGAGTAAATATTAAATGAGCTGCAGGACATTTTTAGTCAGCTTCAATGTTTTGTTTTTCCAGATATGTTTTACTGTGTTATATTTAATCAGTGAAAGATAAATTTAACTTTGGAACCTTTTCATCATACTGTGTGGAAATTCTGTTAAATGCCATGAACCTAACCCATGCCAGCACATATACCCTCACTATACACAAATGATAAAAGATCAATTCAAAGTTCAAATGATTGTCTAAGTGTGTAAGTCTGGCCAGTAAACCTCGGTGAGTTATTCTCAGAGAATAAACACTGCTTCACTCATGCCGTGTGCTAAGTGGCTTAACTGGCATTGTGTAACTTTTTGTATAATGTGGTATCCTGTCTCTTGACATCTTGCTGGCTGAACCCCATTTTAACAAATGAGGTTTTCTGCTCGCAACCGCAGCTTTGCTGAGCTATCTATGGCCCACTCTCATCTTTTATATCTGGGATGTGTTGTTCGCTGTCGTTGGCTTAGCTCCTGCCTTTCTGTTCCACTCTGCTCTTTTCCTGCTCTACTCAACGCCACTCTGCTTTCACCTCGCCGCTATTCATCTTCACCCATCTCCTGAGATGTGCTCAGTGTGACAGTCGAGCTTTGGTAAAGTCATGATAAAGACAGGCTACGCTGGTTCTCTGTCACCTGGTTATAAGCACAATGAGGAATTGAAGAAATTTGTATAAACTGTAACAAGACTGCAGCTTTTCTAACCTAAAAGTCACATCAGAGAGTGGTGTTTTAGGACTTTGAAATGTATTTCTTTATTCATTTAGTTTGTAGCTTCTCCAATCTGTTTCTTTATTCTCTTTTATATGATTTTATATTAAGTGTATTCTTGATACACACAGCCTAAGCAAAACAAACTATTTGAAGGCATTTCCATGATCCCCGTTAAACTGGAACTGAACTCTTAACATGTTTTTTTTATGTTCAAGGTTACTGTGGTTGGTTTTGTGATGCATATTATTCACATTTTTAATGTGATCCAAGATTGGGTACCACAAGAAGAAGTGCGAAAGGAACTGACTTGAAAGATATTTTCATGCCGAAACCTGTACAGATCCTCTGTAGCTGGTTACCAAGTACTTGCTACTAATATCACAGATACAGACAATCATCAAACTAGGCATAGGATGTACTTCCTGAGGCAGCTGAAGAAATTCAACCTGCCAACACGGACGATGATGCAATTCTACACTGCAATCATCGAGTCCATCCTCACCTCCTCCATCACCGTGTGGTACGCTGGAGCCACTATCAGGGACAAACAGAGACTGCAGCGTGTTGTGCGCTCTGCTGAGAAGGTGATTGGCTGCAGATTCCCATCTCTGCAGGACCTGTACACCTCCAGGACACTGGTGCGTGCCGCTCGGATCTCAGCTGACCCTTCTCACCCTGGACACAGTCTGTTTGACCTGCTCCCCTCAGGCAGGAGGCTCCGGTCCATTCGCACCAGAACCTCTCGCCACAAGAACAGTTTCTTCCCGTCTGCTGTTGAACACATGAACAATAACCGTATGACTGTTCCCGCCACTAACACATGACCCTA
The DNA here is from genome assembly GCF_057381845.1 of Rhamphochromis longiceps. Lineage (NCBI taxonomy): Eukaryota > Metazoa > Chordata > Actinopteri > Cichliformes > Cichlidae > Rhamphochromis > Rhamphochromis longiceps. The sequence goes on along the minus strand of NC_140571.1, from coordinate 17,654,742 downwards.
CGCTGTGTTCACTGCATCATTCCATGTTTGGCACTGTTCACCACCTGCACTCATGTATATATCTATCTACTTAGCACTTTTAATTCTTATTCTTATTTTTATTTTCATGTCTATTTAAGCGTTATATGACAGTATATTTGCACTAAGCACCGCAGCAATTTCCTAATGTTGTAAACCTGCTCAACATTTGGCAATAAAACCCATTCTGATTCTGATTCTAAAACGTGGTCTAGCATTAAGGGATAATCAGTATCCCTTCTACCCGTTGACAGCCCACAAATGTCCTGGCTTGTATTGATTTCTGTGGGGCCCTCCAGATGTTACCTCATCTGCCTAAGCAAGCCAAGGTATCCTACCAGATGACACGCAAAACACTCACACCCTTGTTAACAGGACCACACCTTATGTATATAGTCCTCTTCACCAACCAAAATCGGCTCACTGTATAAAACTGCGGTCCCACCTTAACCTTGATTACTCTTCTTTGCTGGAGCAGTGACTGGCTGAACAGAAACAGGAGGGATATGTAAGGAGATGCAATACCACTGTTCAGTCTCCACTAACACTTGCAGTGAAATGTTGACATTTTATGTGACTGGAAGAGGAATACGCACATTCCCTGCTCGCCCTTCTGCCTCCATTTGCTACGAGAGTAATGTAGTGTGATCAGTGAATGATTACTTCTCTTTTAAACTGGCTGTCGTGGCAGATCCTCACTTGATAAGAGAGGAGATAAAGCAAGGCAACTCATAAAAAACTTAAGAGCAACTGAGTGTTGTTATTATTATAACAGTGACAAATCCCATGTGATATGTCTTTGACAGTGCTAAGGGAGACAGACAGAATGGGAAATCTAAGTAAAGAAATAAGAGAAGAGGGCTGAAGGAAGAGGAAAAAATGACATCTAAAAGGGTGAAAAATGAGATGCACAGATTACAGAAAATGTGCAGGAAATACCGTTTAGAGAAACTCCAATTTGCGATGTGTGAAGCTGATTGTCTTTCTGAGAGCCCCAGCACCTCCAGCATGCTCCCTGTCACGCCTTTTTAACCAAACCAATTAGCCCAACATGACATGGCGCTGAAACCCAACTACGCGTCGATAAATCACTGTCTGCGCTAATTGCAATTAAAATCCCGAGCAAACCAGGCGAGACAATAAAGAGGGCCGAAGCTATTTACTCTTAACTTTTAATGGTTATTGTGCGAGGCTGTGTTTATGTCAAAGTCATATCAGAAGAGCTCCAATCCACTCGAGGCTTCGTTCTCATTAGGAATGTATTTTCTTTGGCTTGTTTGGAGGTAAGAGGCTCAAGCTCGAGCACTTCTCTGCAAAACTCATCAATCACATTTAGCATTTGATGTGAATCTTCATTTCAATATTCTTCATTTCCGGTTAATACTTGTACAGCTGCTGTTATTGTGTATATATTTATTTATATTTAGATTCCTTCATACATTCTTATATAGTTCTATATTGTGTATTGTGTATTTTGTTGTACAGTTATTTTATTTTCAACTTTAATTTATATATTTATCTTATTCTTCCCAGTTAAATTTACCCTTCATTCTAATTTGTGTTGTACAGTTATTTCATTTTTAACCTTAATTTATATTTTATTCCTTCCTAGTTAAATTTACCCTTTTTAATTTTTCATATTTATTTCCTATCTTATTCATAGCCTTTTCCTTTTTTGTTCTCTTTAGGTCACGAGCAGTTGTCCAAGCATTTCACTACATATCGTACTGTGTATGACTGTGTACGTGACAAATAAAATTTGAATTTGAATCTAGTTTAATTATCCCATCACTTTCTTTCATGGACGTTATTAGGTATTATTAGGTAACAGTAAGTGCTGTATTTTTATATATATATATATATATATATATATATATATATATATATATATATATATATATATATATATATATATATATATATATATATATATATATATATATATTAGGGGTGCAACGATACACAAAATTCACGGTTCGGTTCGATACTTTGGTGTCACGGTTCGATATTTTTTCGATACAAAAAAAATGTTCATGCCTTCTTAATTTGTCATTTATTAAAATTATAAATATATATTTTAACTCAAAAGTACAGTTTTTAAATTTAACCCTAACCCTTGTGCGTGTTTTTTATTTTGACAGCGAATGCGCACCTGCGGACCACTTATGTGCAGCCCTGGTTATATAGCTCATCATATTGCAGCCACAGAAATTCTTTTGTCCATGAAACCATAAAGCTGCACTCTCTTTTTGCCTCATAGTCTGATTTGTCATAACTTCTCCGTTTTGTGGTAAGCTTTTCTTTGGCTGTCACTTCTTCACCCTGACCTGTCTTATTTGGCTCAGCAGAACTAAAATATATATCTGTCTGTGAAGGTTCTGTCACGGTCCTGGGTCGGGTCGACCCAGCATTTTGAGTTTCTTATGTTTTGGTTTAATTTTGCATCATGGATTAGTTATTCTCTGGTGATACTGTTTTGATTACAATTATATTCTGATTCTTTAGTTATCTGATGATGATGTTGATGACGATGATGATTATTTCTGGTTTAGGTTGCCTGTGCTTAGTCTTCTCTGCCCATATGTCCCTCTGTTTGTCCATGACGTCATTATGCCTGTTTACGAGTCTGTCTCTGTCTGGCGTGTGCTTCCTGTTCTATTTTGTAGGTCTGTGTCCTTTGTCAGTGCGTTCAGCTTTGTGCTCTCCCTGTCTCGTCAGTGTAATCAACGTCAGCCGTGTCTCCCAGCTGTTTCCTCTTTGCTCCGTTCACCTCTTGTATTTAGTGTCTGTGTCTTCCCCTACTCGGTGTCGCATCGTTAACGTCTGTTCACCCTCGCTTCCTCTGTGTGCTCCGTTTGCCAGCCAGCCTTCCTGCCTACTTATTCCGTTCTTCCAGTTTAGTTAGTGTTTTTCTGTTCTGCTTCTTACCAGCAATAAAGCTGTGTGTTTTGAATTACTTCCGCCTCAGTGAGTCCTGCATTTTGGGTCCTCCCTTCCTGCCTGCCCACACTCAGACATGACAGGTTCTCAGTCATCCAGGTCATCGTAGTCAAATATATATCCTGCTGCTTTTACACACGCACTCACATAAGCTCAGCGATTCTCTGCGCGATCAACCTCTCACATGTTTAAGCTGCGGGAGATTTCACTTGTCATGTTTGCATAGTAAGCTAACGATTAATAAGACCATGTCAGAGGAATTGGTGCTCAAATTATCATCACTCACAGATCAGTGCTGTCGCTCTCTATACACAGTTCGCACGATTGCAAAGTGAACGCAAAAAACAAGCGCAAATTCAAACGCGATTTCAATATGTCATATATTGACAGTGGCTCACCGATGCCAATGACATAATTACCCAGCTACATTTCTGAAAGAATGCAAAAGCATTGACATATATTTTTCCTTCCTACAATAGCCCGACGGGCAGGGAAGAGATAGATTTTGGTAGCCCGACTGAAAAAAATCGCTAGCCCCAGGACGTTGGGCTAGCGATATTGCAAGCCCTGTATCTGATTGAGGAATCACTCATCTTTGGAAAAGAGAGTTTATTACAGAGAAATGGCTCTTTCCAAAATAAAAGCTATACTATCCGCTTCTTCTGGGCTATATTCTCAGCAGCATAAGGAGAATCATGTGCTAACAGCTGTCTAAATGACTCGGCTAAAGTTAGTAGCATGCTTGTTGTTTTTGTCTTTGCACTAGGATGATGTCGGCGTAAATGTGCAGTCATATTCGTTGTGTTCCCACTAGTGCTTTCAGGTTAATCTCGTTGAAATGACCTTAACGCCACAACACGGCAAATCTCCGTTAACGAGCTACCGCCGATCGCCCCGTGCATGGGGCTAGACGGCCAACATGTCAACGAGCTAACTGCGCTAACACACTAGTTCCCACCCATGTAATTGAGCATTGTGTGGCACATCCAACATACTGTTTTACTTTAGTCCATGACTCGCTTACCTTCAGGGTCATACGTTACATGAAAACCAAAATAATTCCAAACGCCAGATCTGAATGAGGGTGGGGGAGGTGCCCTGCGCTCTTCCTTCTGTCTATGCTGTCTGTGTTGAGCGCTCAGTGGATCTGCGCTCGACAGTGCAGCCTAGGCGGAATAGTTGAACGCAGATTCACTGAGCGCTCAACACAGACAGCATCGTCAGAAGGAAAGTTGATAAAATAAATTACAAATGTTGTATTGTTCAATACATATGCGTACCGAACCGAAAGCACTGTATTGAACGGTTCAATATCGATACGAATATCGTTGCACCCCTAATATATATATATATATATATATATATATATATATTAGGGGTGCAACAATACACAAAATTCACGGTTCGGTTTGGTTCGATACTTTGGTGTCACGGTTTGATATTTTTTCGATACAAAAAAAATGCCTTTTTAATTTGTCATTTATTAAATTTTCATGGCACATTCCGCACCACATCTCTGTGCGTTCATCATTTGTTTGAAGCCAGCTCACCTCCTGCAACTACTTTTCCGAGAATACGTGCTTCTTTTGTGGTTCGGACTCCTTCTGACATTTCTTTGGAGGTAGAGGAACATCACAGTAATTGCTTAAAGGAGCTTGCTTCTTCGACATCTTTAAGAGTTCTAAACAAATGTCTGTCCTCCTCCTGAAAATCTTATGTATGCAAACACGCGTTGCAACTTCTTATCTTGTGCCCGTTTTTTATTTTGACAGCGAATGCGCACCTGCGGACCACTTATGTGCAGCCCTGGTTATTTCGCTTGTCATATTGCAGCCACAGAAATTCTTTTGTCCATGAAACCATAAAGCTGCACTTTCTTTTTGCCTTACAGTCTGATTTGTCATAACTTTTCCGTTTTGTGGTAAGCTTTTTTTTGGCTGTCACTTCTTCACCCTGACCTGTCTTACTTGGCTCAGCAGAACTAAAATATTGTGGTGAGCTCAGACAACGAGGAGACGGAGGTATCGTTTATATATATATATATATATATATATATATATATATATATATATATATATATATATATATATATATATGTATATATATATGTGTATACATATATATATATATATATATATATATATATATATATGTGTATACATATATATATATATATATATATATATATATATATATATATGTATATATATATATGTGTATACATATATGTATATATATATATATATATATGTATATATATATGTGTGTATATATATGTATATATATATATAAAACACCCAGCACGCCCCTGCGGGCGGTTTATCCTTCAAGCTCGGGTCCTCTACCAGAGGCCTGGGAGCTTGAGGGTCCTGCGCAGTATCTTAGCTGTTCCCAGGACTGCGCTCTTCTGGACAGAGATCTCCGATGTTGTTCCTGGGATCTGCTGGAGCCACTCGCCTAGCTTGGGAGTCACCGCACCTAGTGCTCCGATTACCACGGGGACCACCGTTACCTTCACCCTCCACATCCTCTCGAGCTCTTCTCTGAGCCCTTGGTATTTCTCCAGCTTCTCGTGTTCCTTCTTCCTGATATTGCTGTCATTCGGAACCGCTACATCGATCACTACGGCCATCTTCTTCTGTTTGTCTACCACCACTATGTCCGGTTGGTTAGCCACCACCATTTTGTCCGTCTGTATCTGGAAGTCCCACAGGATCTTAGCTCGGTCATTCTCCACCACCCTTGGGGGCATCTCCCATTTTGACCTCGGGACTTCCAGGTTATACTCGGCACAGATGTTCCTGTACACTATGCCGGCCACTTGGTTATGGCGTTCCATGTATGCCTTGCCTGCTAGCATCTTGCACCCTGCTGTTATGTGCTGGATTGTCTCTGGGGCATCTTTACACAGCCTGCACCTGGGGTCTTGCCTGGTGTGATAGACCCCAGCCTCTATGGATCTTGTGCTCAGAGCTTGTTCTTGTGCTGCCATGATTAGTGCCTCTGTGCTGTCTTTCAGTCCAGCTTTGTCCAGCCACTGGTAGGATTTCTGGATATCAGCCACCTCCTCTATCTGCCGGTGGTACATACCGTGCAGGGGCCTGTCCTTCCATGATGGTTCCTCGTCTCCCTCCTCTTTCTTGGGTTTCTGCTGCCTGAGGTATTCACTGAGCACTCGGTCAGTTGGGGCCATCTTCCTAATGTATTCTTGGATGTTCCTTGTCTCATCCTGGACTGTGGTGCTGACACTCACCAGTCCCCGGCCCCCTTCCTTCCGCTTAGCGTACAGCCTCAGGGTGCTGGATTTGGGGTGAAACCCTCCATGCATGGTAAGGAGCTTTCTTGTCTTTATGTCAGTGGCTTCTATCTCCTCCTTTGGCCAGCCTATTACCCCAGCAGGGTACCTGATCACGGGCAGGGCGTACGTGTTGATGGCCCGGATCTTGTTCTTACCATTCAGCTGACTCCTCAGGACTTGCCTGACCCTCTGCAGGTACTTGGTGGTTGCAGCTTTTCTAGCGGCCTCTTCATGGTTCCCATTCGCCTGTGGGATCCCCAAGTACTTGTAACTGTCCTCTATGTCTGCAATGTTGCCTTCTGGTAGTTCAATCCCCTCAGTTCTGACTACCTTCCCTCTCTTTGTTACCATCCGACTACACTTCTCCAGTCCGAACGACATTCCAATGTCATTGCTGTATATCCTGGTAGTGTGGATCAGTGAATCGATGTCTCGTTCACTCTTGGCATACAGCTTGATGTCATCCATGTACAGGAGGTGGCTGACAACTGCTCCGTTCTGTAGTCGGTATCCGTAGCCAGTCTTGTTAATGATCTCACTGAGGGGGTTCAGGCCTATGCAGAACAGCAGTGGGGACAGAGCATCTCCTTGGTAGATCCCGCACTTGATGGTGACTTGTGCTATGGGCTTGGAGTTGGCCTCTAGTGTTGTACGCCACATCCCCATTGAGTTCCTGATGAAGGCTCTTAGGGTCCCATTGA